>NC_053391.1:349528643-350728643 GCF_905171765.1 Bufo bufo | reverse complement strand
TTGATGAATGCCCCAGCCGTTTTTCAGCATTTCGTCAACAGCATTTTTTATCATTTAATGGGAAAATTTGTATTAGTGTATTTGGATGACATTTTGATTTTTTCTCCTGATTTCAAGACTCATAAGGAACACTTACGTCAGGTCTTGCTCATTCTGCGGGAGAATAAATTATATGCGAAACTGGAAAAATGTGTGTTTGCGGTTCCAGAAATCCAATTTCTGGGATTTCTTGTCTCCGCTTCTGGTTTTCGCATGGACCCCGAGAAGGTCCGCGCTGTGCTTGAGTGGGAGCTTCCTGAGAACCAGAAGGCGCTGATGCGTTTTTTGGGCTTTGCCAATTATTACAGGAAATTTATTTTGAATTATTCCTCTGTTGTTAAACCACTCACTGATATGACCAGAAAGGGGGTAGATTTTTCTTCCTGGTCGGTAGAGGCGCGTAAGGCCTTTTCTAATATCAAGGAGAGTTTTGCTTCCGCTCCCATCCTAGTACAACCTGATATTTCGTTACCCTTCATAGTTGAGGTTGATGCTTCTGAGGTAGGGGTGGGTGCGGTCTTGTCTCAGGGTTCCTCTCCTGCCAAATGGCAACCGTGTGCCTTTTTCTCAAAGAAACTCTCCTCCGCAGAGAGAAATTATGATGTGGGAGATAGGGAATTGTTGGCCATCAAGTTGGCTTTTGAGGAATGGCGCCATTGGCTAGAGGGAGCCAGACACCCTATTACCGTGTTTACTGACCATAAAAATCTGGCCTATTTGGAGTCAGCCAAGCGTCTGAACCCGAGACAGGCCAGATGGTCTTTGTTCTTTTCAAGGTTTAATTTTGTTGTTACGTTCCGCCCTGGGGTTAAGAATGTGAAGGCAGATGCCCTGTCACGTTGTTTTCTAGGAGGTGGGAATTTTGAAGACCCGGGTCCCATTTTGGCTGAAGGTGTGGTGGTCTCTGCTCTTTTTCCTGAATTGGAGGCAGAGGTGCAGGCAGCCCAGTCAGAAGCTCCTGATCTTTGTCCTCCTGGGAGGTTGTTTGTGCCTCTCGCTTTGAGACACAAGATTTTTAAGGAACACCACGACACGGTCCTTGCTGGGCACCCGGGGGCAAGAGCCACACTGGATCTCATCGCTCGGAGATTCTGGTGGCCTGCGCTTCGTAAGTCGGTTGAGGGTTTTGTGGCAGCTTGCGAGACTTGCGCTCGTGCCAAGGTCCCTCATTCACGGCCATCAGGTCCTCTCCTTCCTTTGCCCATTCCTTCCCGTCCTTGGACACATCTGTCCATGGACTTCATAACGGACTTGCCTCGTTCCTCGGGGAAGTCTGTGATTCTGGTGGTGGTGGACCGTTTTAGCAAAATGGTGCATTTTATCCCTTTCCCTGGTTTGCCCAATGCTAAGACGCTGGCGCAGGCATTTATTGACCACATTGTCAAATTGCATGGGATTCCTTCAGACATAGTCTCTGATAGGGGCACGCAGTTTGTTTCCAGATTCTGGAAGGCTTTCTGTTCTCGCTTGGGGGTTCGGTTGTCATTCTCTTCTGCTTTCCATCCGCAGTCGAATGGCCAGACAGAGCGCGTCAATCAGAATCTGGAGACATATCTGCGCTGTTTTGTGGCGGAGAATCAGGAGGATTGGTGTTCTTTTTTGTCCCTTGCTGAGTTTGCTTTAAATAACCGTCGTCAGGAGTCCTCTGATAAGTCACCATTTTTTGGTGCATATGGGTTCCATCCGCAGTTTGGGACTTTCTCGGGAGAGGGCTCTTCTGGTTTGCCTGATGAGGACAGATTCTCCTCGTCTTTGTCATCTATTTGGCAAAAGATTCAGGATAATCTAAAGAGCATGAGTGAGAGATATAAGCGCGTGGCGGATAAGAGACGTGTGCCTGCTCCGGACCTGAATGTTGGTGATCTGGTGTGGTTGTCTACCAAGAATATCAAATTGAAGGTTCCCTCCTGGAAGTTGGGTCCTAGGTTTATTGGGCCTTACAAGATCCTGTCTGTCATCAATCCTGTTGCCTACCGTCTTGATCTTCCTCAGACTTGGAAGATCCATAATGTTTTTCATAAGTCCTTATTGAAACCTTATGTTCAACCTATTGTACCCTCGCCTTTGCCTCCTCCTCCGATTATGGTTGATGGAAATCTTGAATTTCAGGTCTCTAGGATTGTGGATTCTCGTCTTGTCCGCGGTTCCCTCCAGTACCTCGTTCATTGGGAGGGTTATGGTCCTGAGGAGAGGATGTGGGTCCCAGTGACAGACATTAAGGCCTCTCGTCTCATCAGGGCTTTCCATAGGTCCCATCCTGAGAAGGTGGGCCCTGAGTGTCCGGAGTCCACTCCTAGAGGGAGGGGTACTGTCACAGCCAGACAGCTGAGAAGCGCTCACAGGAGCTTCTCAGATCCTCCTCCTTGAATTTCTTTGTTTTGGTTTAGTTTCTCATCTCGTTAGTCTATCTCAGCTGTCATGCAGTCAGACTGATCGCTACCCTTTAAGTTCCTCCCCATAATGCAGTAGTGTGCGGCTGATACAACTTCCTGGAGTGTGTGTGCATGCAGTTCCCAGTTCCCAGTTCCCAGTCCTCAGTCGTCTGCAGATAAGTGCTGTTTATGTATTTATGTTTTTGTCTTTTCTGGATCCAGGTGACCCTGACTCCCTCCGTGTCAGTGTAGGGAGCCGGTGGTCGTGTCCCTTCACTATTGTAGGGTCTTCAGGTAATAGATAGCCGAGGAACGTGGATATGCGGCCATCCACCTTTGGGGTGTTCGCATAGGCTGAGCAGTGAGGGAGAGCGGCAGCTCTATTGCAGGGGTCTCCCTTTGTTCCTTAGTTGTGGATCCAGAGAGACATTGTTTATATGGTATTGTCTTGTTTCCTGTACACCATCCGTGACACCTTCCTGCAGAAGTGGTAGCTGCAAATACAGTAAAGGAGTTTAAGCATGCATGGAATAGGCATAAGGCCATCCTTCATATAAGATAGGGCCAAGGGCTATTCATAGTATTCAGTATATTGGGCAGACTAGATGGGCCAAATGGTTCTTATTTGCCGACACATTCTATGTTTCTATGTTTCTTACGCCTTTAGCCTTACCGGTAAGCAGGATTAGAAGATTTTCATCTTTCCTGAGCTCCTTTGATCTATCCACATAGATCCGGAGGCATCTCAAGACGTCCAGAGGATGTATAGCAGGCTCCTCGGAGGAGGTAGAAGGTGTAGAAAGAACCGGGAGGGATATCACCTGGTTGATATTCTGGAACAAAGGAACTTTAGGCCTAAAATACGGGAGAAATCTTAAAAGGACCCGTTCTTGAAGGCAGCCAGTATGTCGTCATGAGACACCTTCTGATCCACGTCAGTCTGAATCTGGTTCAGGCGAGTCCGGAGGAACGTAGAAACCTCGGTAGCAGCAATGGCTGCGGAGAAGACATCACGGAGGTAGCAGAAGAAAGGTTATCCAAGAACAAAGGCCTCTATAAGCAGAAAAAATACCAGCTTATAAGGGACTCTGGGAGATAGCTGTGGAACATGTGCAGCCAGAGACCGAGCTGGTGCACAATGCTTCCTTAAATAGACTAAACCCAGAAGAAAAACTCCACCCCTAGGCGGGGAAAAAATAACCAAACTTATTAAACACTTATAAATATAAGAAATGCTACCCAGCAGGGCATAGAACAGTGGTTCTCAACCTTTCTAAAGCCGTGACCCCTTAATACAGTTCCTCATGCTGTGGTGACCCCCAACCATTACATTTTTTTCCTTGCTACGTCATAACTAATTTTGCTACTGTTATGAATTGTAATGTAAATATCTGATATGCAGGATGTATTTTTATTGCTACAAATTGAACATAATTAAAGAAGAGTAATTAATCACAAAGACATCCACAGATCCCCCCCTAAACAGTGCCATCCACAGATCCCCCCTAAACAGTGCCATCCACAGATCCCCCTCCCCTAAACAGTGCCATCCACAGATCTCCCCCCTAAACAGTGCCATCCACAGATCCCCCCTCCCCTAAACAGTGCCATCCACAGATCTCCCCCCTAAACAGTGCCATCCACAGATCCCCCCTAAACAGTGCCATCCACAGATCCCCCCTCCCCTAAACAGTTCCATCCACAGATCTCCCCCTAAACAGTGCCCCCCTAAACAGTGGATCTGTGGATGGCACTGTTTAGGGGGGAGATCTGTGGATGGCACTGTTTAGGGGAGGGGGGATCTGTGGATGGCACTGTAGGCGGATCTGTGGATGGCACTGCCATCCACAGATCCCCCTACAGTGCCATCCACAGATCTCCCTCCCCGACGCTCACAGCAGTATATTTATAAACTAATCAGTAACTACTTTAACTTTGATCATTGCTCATTGCTGAGCTCTTTACTTGGATTATAATTTATTTGGATATGGGATATCTTACTTTGTCTTAGCTCCGGTAATAGCAGGCAGTGCGGGGGGGCGGCGCTCACTCACTGACGTCACGCACCTGCGCCACCTAGTCGGAGGAGCAGGCACGTGACGTCAGTGAGTGAGCGCCGCCCCCCGCACTGCCTGCTATTACCGGAGCTAAGACAAAGTAAGATATCCCATATCCAAATAAATTATAATCCAAGTAAAGAGCGGCGTGGCCCTGTATATTCTAACCCCCAGGCAAGCGTCCCTGTCACCATGGGAACGCCTGGGGGTTAGAATATACCATCGGATCTTCTGAGTTACTCAGCCGCAAAACAAGCACCGGCGACCCCCCGGAAAGGGCCGATCGACCCCCAAAGGGGTCGCGACCCCTAGGTTGAGAACCGCTGGCATAGAAGAAAGTAACAAAAATCCTCCTAACAGGAGAAAGAAGAAAATATGATCCCCGGCGACCGCGGGAGGACAGAAAAAAACACAGTGGGCTGGGGGTGGTTCCCTCCTTTATAGAGGGTATTTAATTGTTTAATATTATGATTTACTTGGGCTCATTAATAATTCCTCTGGTCCTACCAGTCCACTTGGGGTGGTTAACCCCATCTGTGCTACTGGTAGGACGTAAGGGAACCTGCTCTATAAAAATAGCACATGATCTAACCTGTCAGGTGAACGTTGTAAATAGCAAAAAATAAAAACGGTGGCAAAACAGCTATTTTTTGTTACCTTGCCTCACAAAAAGTGTAATATAGAGCAACCAAAAGTCATATGTACCCTACAATAGTACCAACAAAACTACCACCTTATCCAGTAGTTTCCAAAATGGGGTCCCTTTTTTGGAGTTTCTACTGAAGGGGTGCATCAGGGGGGCTTCAAATGGGACATGGTGTCAAAAAACCAGTCCAGCAAAATCTGCCTTCCAAAAACCGTATGGCATTCCTTTCCTTCTGCGCCCTGCCGTGTGCTCATACAGCAGTTTACGACCACATATGGGGTGTTTCTGTAAACTACAGATTTAGGGCAATAAATATAGAGTTTTGTTTGGCTGTTAACTCTTGATTTGTTACTGAAAAAATTGATTAAAATGGAAAATCTGCCAAAAAAGTGAAATTCAGAAATTTCATCTCTATTTTCCATAAATTCTTGTGGAACACCTAAAGGGTTAACAAAGTTTGTAAAATCAGTATTGAATACCTCGAGGGGTGTAGTTTCTAAAATGGGGTCATTTTGGGGTGGTTTCTATTATGTAAGCCTTACAAAGTGACTTCAGACCTGAACTGGTCCTTAAAAGGTGGGTTTTGGAAATTTTCAGAAGAATTTCAAGATTTGATTCTAAACTTCTAAGCCTTCTAACGTCCACAAAAAAAAAAATGGCATTCACAAAATGCTCTAAACATAAAGTAGACATATGGGGAATGTAAAGTAATAACTATTTTTGGAGGTATTACTATCTATTATAAAAGTAGAGAAATTAAAATTTGCAAATTTGCTAATTTTTCTATATTTTTGGTAAATATACACTCACCTAAAGAATTATTAGGAACACCTGTTCTATTTCTCATTAATGCAATTATCTAGTCAACCAATCACATGGCAGTTGCTTCAATGCATTTAGGGGTGTGGTCCTGGTCAAGACAATCTCCTGAACTCCAAACTGAATGTCAGAATGGGAAAGAAAGGTGATTTAAGCAATTTTGAGCGTGGCATGGTTGTTGGTGCCAGACGGGCCGGTCTGAGTATTTCACAATGAAAAAGAGAAGAAAATCCGTCTCTCTTTGGTGAAAAAATTAAAAACTTTATTCCAGCGAATTAAAATCCATACAGGTGTACATGAAACAGTCAATGCATTTCAGACCTCAAGGAAATGTGGGTCCTTCCTCATGACAAACATGTATATGAAATGGGAGCTCCCTCTTAAGTAACACAAACTAACCCCAGGTTGATAGGTATCACCTGGGAGGTGGAGACCCAAGGGTCTACTACACATACGCTTTGCCACCAGTACTTTTGCTCTCTTTGTATTTGTATTTTTATTTAGCTTAATGATTGCTGTTTTAGTGACTTGATTTACTTGTATGTGAGTTTTTCCTTCTGCTGGTTTCTGCCATTGGTTAAAGAGGTTTTCTATTCTGTCATGTGCATGGGAACGCCCCCTTGGGTCTCCACCTCCCAGGTGATACCTATCAACCTGGGGTTAGTTTGTGTTACTTAAGAGGGAGCTCCCATTTCATATACATGTTTGTCATGAGGAAGGACCCACATTTCCTTGAGGTCTGAAATGCATTGACTGTTTCATGTACACCTGTATGGATTTTAATTCGCTGGAATAAAGTTTTTCATTTTTTCACCGAAGAGAGACGGATTTTTTTCTCTTTTTCATTGCATATACCGCATCCAGGAGCGGCATCCGTGCACCTCTGGTGATTCTACTATTGCAGGTGAGAGCTGCCTTACGTCTTCTTCGAGTATTTCACAATCTGCTCAGTTACTAGGATTTTCACGCACAACCACTTCTAGGGTTTACAAAGAATGGTGTGAAAAGGGAAAAACATCCAGTATGCGGCAGTCCTGTGGGCAAAAATGCCTTGTGGATGCTAGAGGTCAGAGGAGAATGGGCCGACTGATTCAAGCTGATAGAAGAGCAACGTTGACTGAAATAACCACTCGTTACAACCGAGGTATGCAGCAAAGCATTTGTGAAGCCACAACACGCACAACCTTGAGGCGGATGGGCTACAACAGCAGAAGACCCCACCAGGTAACACTCATCTCCACAACAAATAGGAAAAAGAGTCTACAATTTGCACGAGCTCACCAAAATTGGACTGTTGAAGACTGGAAAAATGTTGCCTGGTCTGATGAGTCTCGATTTCTGTTGAGACATTCAAATGGTAGAGTCCGAATTTGGCGTAAACAGAATGAGAACATGTATCCATCCTCTGATGGCTACTTCCAGCAGGCTAATGCACCATGTCACAAAGCTCGAATCATTTCAAATTGGTTTCTTGAACATGACAATGAGTTCACTGTACTAAAATGGCCCCCACAGTCACCAGATCTCAACCCAATAGAGCATCTTTGGGATGTGGTGGAACGGGAGCTTCGTGCCCTGGATGTGCATCCCTCGAATCTCCATCAACTGCAAGATGCTATCCTATCAATATGGGCCAACATTTCTAAAGAATGCTATCAGCACCTTGTTGAATCAATGCCACGTAGAATTAAGGCAGTTCTGAAGGCAAAAGGGGTTCCAACACCGTATTAGTATGGTGTTCCTAATAATTCTTTAGGTGAGTGTATATATATAAGCTTGACAAAGGCCTCATTGAGCAGGCCGAAACATTGCTGGGAATAAAGTTTTGGTGTCTTCACCCTGTCACCAAAACCTGGAAGTGCTGCCTCGTTATTTGAAAAGTATATATATATATATATATATATATATATATATATATATATATACTGTGTACAGATCCAGTTAAGAGGAGAAATCTAACTTATTCCAGTGAAAACTGTCCTTTTTAGGACTGTGCTGGCAGCAGCGGTGTCCAACTACTGGCATTCCGATGATCATGTGACCAGTTGAATGACTAGCAGGACTAATATAGGCTGTGGCACTGCTTCTATTGCGTTCACAATGCTCATTAACTGCACTGTGTATCTGAGAACAGAGGAGACAGAAACAGTAAAAGCAACTGCCGTTTTTTCTCCAGGATTCCCCAGCAGTCTCGCTGCAAAGTTCTATTAAAATATTACATTATTTATCCCATGAACACCAGAAGAAAAAATACCCAATGCCCAAATTAAAGGGGTTATCCGACACTATCAAATGCCCCTACATATACCCGGGCCCGTCACACTGATTCTACTTACCTGGCTCGTCCCCGTGCACAGATGAAAACATCCATGACGGGGGGCAGCCGATGGCAACCGGTGACGGGACAAGCCTCCCTAGCATCGCGGCTGACGCTAGGAAGGCTTGTCCCTGTCACCGCTTGCATTTGGCTGCCCCCTGGCACCGGATGTTTTCATCCACGCACGGGGAGAAGCAGCAGCAACGGTGACCATGAGAGGAATAGGGAGTGGGGAGCCAGGTAAGTAGAATCAGTGTAAGCGGCCAGGGCATATGGGGGGGCATTTCCAGCCTCGGATAACCCCTTTAATATTTTTTGGTCAAGTCTTCTTCCCACAAATATACTCTAAATAGTACAAATAAAAAATACAGCTTACTATGTAATTTTTTTTATCTTTGTAAACGTAGTAAAACATAAAATCTATATAAATTTGGTATTACCCTATTCATAGTGACCCACAGATGAAGATTAAGAAAAAAAAATTAGAAATTGTGAACCAGAACACAAACTCTTTTTATTTATTTATTTTATGCACTTATATAGCGCTAACATATTTTGCAGTGATTTACAGACATTAGCATCACAATTTCCCCAAGGGAGCTCCCAATCTAAGTTCCCTATCAGTATGTCTTTGGAGTGTAACAGGAAACTGGAGTGCCTGGAGGAAACCCACGCAAACACAGGGAGAACATACAAACTCCATGCAGGACCCCAGCGCTACAAGGCACTAGTGCTAACCACTGAGCCACCATGCTGCCCAAATATTGTACGCCAGAATAAATACAGACACAAGATCAGCCCCTCAAAACAAATAAAGACTAAGACCACCTAAATAAATAAAGGGCCAGGCCCTATAAACAAATACAGATCACCTAAACACACATCTCGTAAAACACACAGGCCCCCAAGATCAGAGCCCAGACACGAAAGGTGGATTTAGGTTTCGTTCACATCACCGTTCAGACTTTCCGTTCTCCTGCTCTGTTTAGGAGCAAGAAAACGTAAAGGACGGATTCGGCACATAACTGAGCCAAACAGAACCTATGGACCCCATAGACTATAATGGGGTCCATTAGGTTTCCGCTCAGAAGATTTTGGAGCGGAGACAAAAGTAGTGCATGCAGGACTTTTGTCTCCGCTTCAAAAATCTTCTTCTGAGCAGAAACCTAACGGACCCCATTATAGTCGATGGGGTCCTTAGGTTCCGTTCGGCTCAGTTATGTGCCGAATCCGTCCTTTCCGTTTTCTTGCTTCTAAACAGAGCAGGAGAACGGAAAGGCTGAACGGTGATGTGAACGAAGCCTTAGATGTGCAGATAATAGGACAGTTCCTGCGAATGCTCGTTCCCGACAATCTGCCTATGTAAAGCTGCAGCAGATCACCCCATGAACGAGTGAAATGAATTGTCGTTCGCACAGGCACCTAAGCTATCATTTCTGGCCAACAGATTGTGCTGTCTAAACTGCAATCCGCTGCCCAGAAATAATGCAGCTCTATGAGAACGGGTGATCGCAATAGCGACTGCTCGTCCACAAACTGTGCACATGCAACAGGTCAGCCAGTTTCATAGGCAAAAATCTGCTGACAGATGTCCTTTAACCACCTCCGGCCCGCCTAATTCAGGATTGCGGTCCGGAGACGGCAGCCATGCGCTCAGCGACGCATATACGCGTCATTTCGCGTGAGCCGAGATTCCCTGTGAACGCGCGCACACAGGCGCGCGCGTTCACAGGATCGGAAGGTAAGAGAGTGGATCTCCAGCCTGCCAGCGGCGATCGTTCGCTGGCAGGCTGGAGATGCGATTTTTTTAACCCCTAACAGGTATATTAGACGCTGTTTTGATAACAGCGTCTAATATACCTGCTACCTGGTCCTCTGGTGGTCCCTTTTGTTTGGATCGACCACCAGAGGACACAGGTAGCTCAGTAAAGTAGCACCAAACACCACTACACTACACTACACCCCCCCCCCCTGTCACTTATTAACCCCTTATGAACCACTGATCACCCCTGATCACCCCATATAGACTCCCTGATCACCCCCCTGTCATTGATCACCCCCCTGTCATTGATCACCCCCCTGTAAGGCTCCATTCGGACGTCCGTATGATTTTTACGGATCCACTGATACATGGATCGGATCCGCAAAACACATACGGACATCTGAATGGAGCCTTACAGGGGGGTGATCAATGACAGAGGGTGATCACCCCATATAGACTCCCTGATCACCCCCTGTCATTGATCACCCCCCTGTCATTGATCACCCCCCTGTAAGGCTCCATTCGGACGTCCGTATGATTTTTACGGATCCACTGATACATGGATCGGATCCGCAAAACATATACGGACATCTGAATGGAGCCTTACAGGGGGGTGATCAATGACAGGGGGGTGATCACCTCATATACACTCCCTGATCACCCCCTGTCATTGATCACCCCCTGTAAGGCTCCATTCAGACGTCCGTATGATTTTTACGGATCCACGGATACATGGATCGGATCCGCAAAACACATACGGACGTCTGAATGGAGCCTTATAGGGGGGAGATCACTGACAGGGGGGTGATCAATGACAGGGGGGTGATCACCCCATATAGACTCCCTGATCACCCCCCTGTCATTGATCACCCCCTTGTCATTGATCACCCCCCTGTAAGGCTCCATTCAGACATTTTTTTGGCCCAAGTTAGCGGAAATTATTATTTTTTTTTTCTTACAAAGTATCATATTCCACTAACTTGTGTCAAAAAATAAAATCTCACATGAACTCACCATACCCCTCATGGAATCCAAATGCGTAAAAATTTTTAGACATTTATATTCCAGACTTCTTCTAACGCTTTAGGGCCCCTAGAATGCCAGGGCAGTATAAATACCCCACATCTGACCCCATTTCGGAAAGAATACACCCCAAGGTATTCGCTGAGGGGAATATTGAGTCCATGAAAGATTGAAATTTTTGTCCCAAGTTAGCGGAAAGGGAGACTTTGCGAGAAAAAAAATAATAATCAATTTCCGCTAACTTGTGCCAAAAAAAAAAAAAATTCTATGAACTCGCCATGCCCCTCATTGAATACCTTGGGGTGTCTTCTTTCCAAAATGGGGTCACATGTGGGGTATTTATACTGCCCTGGCATTTTAGGGGCCCTAAAGCGTGAGAAGTCTGGGATCCAAATGTCTAAAAATGCCCTCATAAAAGGAATGTGGGCCCCTTTGCGCATCTAGGCTGCAAAAAAGTGTCACACATCTGGTATCGCCGTACTCAGGAGAAGTTGAGCAATGTGTTTTGGGGTGTCATTTTACATATACCCATGCTGGGTGAGATAAATATCTTGGTTAAATGCCAACTTTGTATAAAAAAATGGGAAAAGTTGTCTTTTGCCAAGAAATTTCTCTCACCCAGCATGGGTATATGTAAAAAGACACCCCAAAACTACGGGGATACCAGATGTGTGACACTTTTTTGCAGCCTAGGTGGGCAAAGGGGCCCACATTCCAAAGAGCACCTTTCGGATTTCACAGGTCATTTACCTACTTACCACATATTAGGGCCCCTAGGATGCCAGGGCAGTATAACTACCCCACAAGTGACCCCATTTTGGAAAGAAGACACCCCAACGTATTCCGTGAGGGGCATGGCGAGTTCTTAGAATTTTTTATTTTTTGTCACAAGTTAGCGGAAAATGATGATTTTATTTTTATTTTTTCTTACAAAGTCTCATATTCCACTAACTTGTGACAAAAAATAAAAACTTCCATGAACTCACTATGCCCATCACAAAATACCTTGGGGTGTCTTCTTTCCAA
The DNA here is from genome assembly GCF_905171765.1 of Bufo bufo. Classification (NCBI taxonomy): domain Eukaryota; kingdom Metazoa; phylum Chordata; class Amphibia; order Anura; family Bufonidae; genus Bufo; species Bufo bufo. Next base: position 350,716,582 of record NC_053391.1, on the reverse strand, counting down.
AATGGGGTCACTTGTGGGGTAGTTATACTGCCCTGGCATTTTAGGGGCCGAATGCGTGAGAAGTGGTTTGAAATCAAAATCTGTAAGAAAAAAAAAACTGTGAAATCCGAAAGGTGCTCTTTGGAATGTGGGCCCCTTTGCCCACCTAGGCTGCAAAAAAGTGTCAAACATCTGGTATCCCTGTACTCAGGAGAAGTTGGGCAATGTGTTTTGGGGTGGCTTTTTACATATACCCATGCTGGGTGAGAGAAATATCTTGGCAAAAGACAACTTTTCCCATTTTTTTATAAAAAGTTGGCATTTGACCAAGATATTTATCTCACCCAGCATGGGTATATGTAAAATGACACCCCAAAACACATTGCCCAACTTCTCCTGAGTACGGCGATACCAGATGTGTGACACTTTTTTGCAGCCTAGGTGGGCAAAGGGGCCCACATTCCAAAGAGCACCTTTCGGATTTCACCGGTCATTTTTTACACATTTTGATTTCAAACTACTTCTCACGCATATGGGCCCCTAAAATGCCAGGGCAGTATAACTACCTCACAAGTGACCCCATTTTGGAAAAAAGACACCCCAAGGTATTCGCTGATGGGCATAGTGAGTTCATAGAAGTTTTTATTTTTTGTCACAAGTTAGTGGAATATGAGACTTTGTAAGAAAAAAAAGAAAAAATCATCATTTTCCGCTAACTTGTGACAAAAAATAAAAAGTTCTATGAACTCACTATGCCCATCAGCGAATACCTTAGGGCAGTGGTGGCGAACCTATGGCACGGGTGCCAGAGGCGGCACTCTGAGCCCTCTCTGTGGGCACCCACACCCTGGAAAAAGTCTGAGTGTACCAATATGCCTTAGACCTTTCCTGCCATTCATCAGCGCAGGACGCACCATGAACAGCACAGGCAGCGCACTGAATGTAGACAGGCTATTATAGCTACTACATGATAAAGTACATGAAAGATATACTATATTGGACTGTAGGATTTAGGTTAACTTGCCGCGTTGGTACTTTGCGATAAATAAGGGGGTTTTGAGGTTGCGGTTTGGGCACTCTGTCTCTAAAAGGTTCACCATCACTGCCTTAGGGTGTCTACTTTCCGAAATGGGATCATTTGTGGGGTGTTTGTACTGTCGGGCCATTGTAGAACCTCAGGAAACATGACAGGTGCTCAGAAAGTCAGAGCTGCTTCAAAAAGCGGAAATTCACATTTTTGTACCATAGTTTGTAAACGCTATAACTTTTACCCAAACCATTTTTTTTTTTTACCCAAACATTTTTTTTTTATCAAAGACATGTAGAACAATAAATTTTGAGAAAAATTTATATATGGATGTCGTTTTTTTTGCAAAATTTTACAACTGAAAGTGAAAAATGTCATTTTTTTGCAAAAAAATCGTTAAATTTCGATTAATAACAAAAAAAAGTAAAAATGTCCACAGCAATGAAATACCACCAAATGAAAGCTCTGTTAGTGAGAAGAAAAGGAGGTAAAATTAATTTGGGTGGTAAGTTGCATGACCGAGCAATAAACGGTGAAAGTAGGGTAGGTCAGAAGTATAAAAAGTGGCCTGGTCATTAAGGGTGTTTAAGCTATAGGGGCTGAGGTGGTTAAACATAGGGCAGACAATGTCTAGGAGGGTTGAAAATGGTCACTACTCCCTTTTACAATAATATGTATATTTTGTTCTGTTGTTATGGCTTACGGTTGGGCCTCTTACGGTAGCAATATCACCCATGTGGAACTGCTGAGCTGTTATGTACCTCCTGACTGTGGAAAATGCCAGTGCTGTGGAAAACGCCAGTGCCCTCCAGTGAAAGGGCACCATCTTTAAAGTCTCAAATTCCGCCGTACATGTACAGTGGAGGTTGGGAAGGGATTAAGATGTATATTGTGAGGGGTCAGCATAGGGATCATGCTTATTTCGGCCCCACATTGGGTCACTCATTGAGTTAGGTGTAACACCAGGACCAGAGCTCATTGCCAGAGGAGAAAGTAAGTGCCTCTAAATAGACTGCATTAACCATCAAGCCTGTTGCCTCTTGTGAGACTATTGTAATTGCCAAGTACATGAGTTCAGTAAAGATGTTATACCAAATTACAACTGTGTCTGCCTGATTCCTTGAGCCCATGTACACCACTTACTGGCCTAAAAGATCCTGGGTAAGGTTTGACCCGCTTGCATGTATACCTAAACCAAGCTCTCTGGTGGCAGCACAGTTTTCAACTGGGTTTGCATCCTCTTATCACAGACATATTTGAAAAACATCCTCACCTGCATCCCGCTGGACTTGCTAGTAAAACTGGGAGAAAGGTGAGAGCAGGGTTGATGAGGTAGACCAACTCTTCCCTCTGCTCTGTAGCTCCCTCTGCTCTGTTGGAATACCTGCCAGATAAGCTCACATGATTAGGTCTGTGTACAGTATCTCACAAACTTTAGTACACCTCTCACATTTTTGTAAATATTTTATTATATCTTTTCATGGGACAACACTGAAGATCTGACAATTTGATACAATGTAAAGTAGTCAGTGTACAGCTTGTATAACAGTGTATATTTGGTGTGCCCTCAAATTAAAGGGTTTCTATCACTTCGTTTCACCTATTTAGCTTTCAGACACTAGCGATCCGCTAGTGTCTGCTTTATCTAACCATCCTAATATAAGAGCTTATTGTCCTGCCGTTTAGCTAAAAAAATAACTTATATAGATATGCAAATGAGCCTCTAGGTGCTATGGGGGCGTGATTAGCACCTAGAGGCTCCGTCTACCTTAACAAACTGCCGCCGCCCAGCGCGTCCCTCCAGCCCACCCATCTCCTCCGGAATGCGATGCTCCTCGTATTCGGCGCATGCGCAGTGAATGTCTGATCGCTTACCTGCTCAGACATCTCCACTGCGCCTGCGCCGATGACGTCATAGTGCTCCGAGGAACAGGCGCAGTGGAGATGTCTGAGCAGGGAAGCGATCAGACATTCACTGCGCATGCGCCGAATACGAGGAGCATCGCATTCCGGAGGAGATGGGCGGGCTGGAGGGACGCAATGGGCGGCGGCAGTTTGTTAAGGTAGACGGAGCCTCTAGGTGCTAATCACGCCCCCATAGCACCTAGAGGCTCATTTGCATATCTATATAAGTTATTTTTTTAGCTAAACGGCAGGACAATAAGCTCTTATATTAGGATGGTTAGATAAAGCAGACACTAGCGGATCGCTAGTGTCTGAAAGCTAATTAGGTGAAACGAAGTGATAGAAACCCTTTAACTCAGCACACAGCCATTAATGTCTAAACCGCTGGTAACAAAAGTGAGTACACCTCTAATTGCAAAATAGAAACATAGAATGTGTCGGCGTATAAGAACCATTTGGCCCATCTAGTCTGCCCAATATACTGAATACTATGAATAGCCCCTGGCCCTATCTTATATGAAGGATGGCCTTATGCCTATCCCATGCATGCTTAAACTCCTTCACTGTATTTGCAGCTACCACTTCTGCAGGAAGGCTATTCCATGCATCCACTACTCTCTCAGTAAAGTAATACTTCCTGATATTACTTTTAAACCTTTGCCCCTCTAATTTAAAACTATGTCCTCTTGTAGCAGTTTTTCTTCTTTTAAATATTCTCTCCTCTTTTACCTTGTTGATTCCCTTTATGTATTTAAAAGTTTCTATCATATCCCCGTCTGTCTCGTCTTTCTTCCAAGCTATACATGTTAAGGTCCTTTAATATTTCCTGGTAAGTTTTATCCTGCAATCCATGTACTAGTTTAGTAGCTCTTCTCTGAACTCTCTCCAAAGTATCAATATCGTTCTGGAGATATGGTCTCCAGTACTGAGCACAATACTCCAAATGAGGTCTCACTAGTGCTCTGTAGAGCGGCATGAGCACCTCCCTCTTTCTACTGGTAATGCCTCTTCCTATACACGCAAGCATTCTGCTAGCATTTCCTGCTGCTCTATGACATTGTCTGCCTACCTTTAAGTCTTCTGAAATAATGACCCCTAAATCCCTTTCCTCAGATACTGAGGTTAGGACTGTATCACTAATTTTATATTCTGCTCTTGGGTTTTTACACCCCAGGTGCATTATCTTGCACTTATCAACATTAAATTTTAGTTGCCAGATTTTTGACCATTCCTCTAGTTTTCCTAAATGCTTTTTTTCCCTCCAGGAACATGAACCCTGTTACAAATCTTTGTGTCATCAGCAAAAAGACACACCTTACCATCGAGGCCTTCTGCAATTTCGCTGATAAAGATATTAAACAATATGGGTCCCAGAACAGATCCCTGAGGTACCCCACTGGTAACAAGACCATGGTATGAATATACTCCATTGACTACAACCCTATGTTGTCTGTCCCTCAGCCACTGCCTAATCCATTCAACAATATGGGAGTCCACGAACAAAGACTGCAATTTATTGATAAGCCTTCTATGTGGGACAGTATCAAAAGCCTTACTAAAGTCCAGATAAGCGATGTCTACTGCACCTCCGCCATGTATTATTTTAGTCACCTAATCAAAAAAATCCATAAGATTAGTTTGACATAATCTCCCTGAAGTAAACCCATGCTGTTTTTCATCTTTCAATCCATGGCATTTTAGATGTTCCACAATCCTCTCCTTAAGTATGGTTTCCATTAATTTCCCCACTATTGATGTCAGGCTTACTGGCCTATAGTTGCCCGATTCCTCCTTACTACCTTTCTTGTGAATGGGCACATTTGCTAATTTCCAATCTTCTGGGACGACTCCTGTTGCCAGTGATTGGTTAAATAAATCTGTTAATGGTTTTGCTAGTTCGCCGCTGAGCTCTTTTAATAGCTTTGGGTGTATCCCATCAGGCCCCTGTGACTTATTTGTATCAATTTTAGACAGCTGACTTAGAACCTCTTCCTCTGTAAAGACACATGCATCAAAAGATTCATTAGTCTTCTTTCCTAACTAAGGTCCTTTTCCTTCATTTTCCTTTGTAAAAACTGAACAGAAGTATTCATTGAGGCAGTCAGATAGTTCTTTATCTTCTTCCATATACCTTCCTTCTTTTGTTTTCAATTTGGTAATTCCTTGTTTTAGTTTGCTTTTTTCATTTATGTATCTGAAGAATGTCTTATCGTCTTTTTTCACTGACTGAGCTCATTTCTCTTCTGCCTGTGCTTTAGAAGCTCTTATAACTTGTTTGGCCTCTCTCTGCCTAATCTTATAAATTTGCCCGTCATCCTCGTTTTGTTTTGTTTTTATAATTACTAAATGCTATCTTTTTGTTTTTAATTATTTTGGCCACTTCTGCTGAGTACCACAGGGGTCTCTTCCTTTTTTTGCTTTTACTGACAAGCCTAATGCAATTATCTGTTGCCTTCAACAGTGCCAATTTTAAGTAGTCCCATTTCTCCTGGACTCCATTGAAACTGTTCCAATCTGATAGGGACTCGTATACCACTAATCTAATTCTAGTAAAGTCAGTTTTTCTAAAATCTAAAACTTTTGTTTTTGTGTGGTGTGACTCAGTCACTGTACTTACAGTAAACCACACTGACTGGTGATCACTACATCCGAAGCTTTCCCCTACAGTAATATCAGATACCAAATTCCCATTTGTGAATACTAAATCTAAAATGGCCTCCTTCCGGGTTGGCTCCTCAACTACTTGCTGTAGAGATAACCCCAGTAGGGAATTTAGAATATCTGTACTTCTGGCAGAACTAGCTATTTTGATTTTCCAGTTTACATCAGGAAACTTAAAGTCTCCCATAATGATAACTTCCCCCTTCAATGTCATTTTAGCTATTTCCTCAACTAGTAGATCATCAAATTCTTTGACTTGGCTAGGTGGTCTATATATCACACCTACACGAGTTACCTTATGATTATCAAGCTGCAAGGTAACCCAAACTGACTGTAAATTGGTCCCGCTAACTTGTATCAAATTAGATTTTATGCTATCTTTCACATACAGAGCCACCCCTTCCCCCTTCTTGCCTTCTCTGTCTTTCCTATATAAAGAGAACCCTGGTATTGTTATATCCCAGTCATTACTCCCATTGAACCACGTCTCAGTAACAGCCCCCCTTTTCTCAGTAACTTTTGCCCCCCTTTCCTAGCTTAAATGCTCCTTAGCAAATACTTGGAACTGTTCACTGAGGACATTCGTTCCCTTGAGAGAAAGATGCAAACCATCTTTCTTGTACAGTTCTTTTCCATTCCAACAAGAGCTAACATGAGACACAAAGCCAAACCCTTGGTTCAGACACCATTCACCAAGTCATAAATTGAATTCCTTAATGCGCATCTTCCTGTCATGCTGAAGGTTATGCACAGGCAAAACTGCAGAGGATGAAACAGTTGATGCAACCTCCCGTATATCATTTCCAAGTGTGTGAAAAGCTTCCTTCACCTTTGAAACCTCATTGCAAGCCAGATCATTTGTCCCAAGATGGAAAATAACATCCACCTCCCTTTCCTGCTTTGCTTGCCTAACAATATTAAGGATCCGTCGTCTATCCCTGCTAGCGGTAGCACCAGGGAGACATCTCACAGCACCATTTTCCTCAAACTTCACACTTCTTATGATGGAATCACCCACCAACAGCTGCTTACTATCAGTCCTCACCTTCTCCTTTTTGTCTTTGGCTGCAGTCTTGCATACTTTAGGCTTGGGAGATGATTGTTTCTCATCCACTGTGCTTGAGCCATCCTCCATGTTGCTCTTGCACTCTAAAAAGTGCTGCAAATGAATTATGGAGAGCCACAAACTGTGGGACATGTCTTCTTTCAACATCTCTCAGTCTACCAGAACCTGCAGTAGCCCATCTTCCATTTCTAGGGGGCCTCTGTGGCAGTGGCACTGCAACGTTCTCAGCCTGAGTTTGTTTAACGGTTAATTTACAAATCTCAGATTTTAAAAATGCCATTTCCTGCTGCATTATGGAGAGCTGTCTACAGATCAGACAGCATCCAAACCTCTGAAGAGTGGAACCTGAAATAAAAGCACAACAATTCCTGCACATAACCAGGTCTGCCATTTTAAAGAGGGGAAAGATTTTAAACAAACAAATCTTACTTTTGTACTTACTTTTTGTAGATTGAATCCTCCAGATTATCTCCTGAGTATCTCCAATGCACTTATAAAAATCAGCACTTGGAAAATGCAGCAAGCTATAATTAGACAAGCTAATACTATGTGGCTATATATACACACACTCCCACAAAAGCTCTTCCCCCTACAACAAATTTAACACCTTAATCACCTATGCTCATTTGCAATCAGACAATAGTGATAACCTGTCTAACAAATTCCTTACCTGTTTTGAAACACAGGGTCTGAGTATCCACCAGAAACACAGCTCAAGTTCTGCTGTTTTGAAACACAGGGTCTGAGTATCCACCAGAAACACAGCTCAAGTTCTGCTACAATGGAAAAACTCTAAGTTAGTCTAATTGTGCCCAATTAGCCATTTTCCTTACCCGGTGTCATGTGAGTCATTGGCGTTAGAAGATCTCAGGTGTGAATGGGCAGCAGGCGTGTTGAATTTGGCGTTATCATTCTCACACTCTCTCATACTGGTCACTGGAAGTTCAACATGGCACCTCATGGGAAAGAACTCTCTGAGGATCTGAAAAAAAGAATTGTTGCTCCACATAATGATGGCCTAGGCTATAAGAAGATGGCCAACATCCTGAAACTGAGCTGCAGCACGGTGGCCAAAACCATACAGTGATTTAACAACTCAGAACAGGCCTCGTCGTGGTCGACCAAAGAAGTTGAGTGCACGTGCTCAGCGTCATACCCAGAGGTTGTCTTTTCAAAACAGACATATAAGTGCTGCCAGCATTGCTGCAGAGGTTAAAGGGGTGGGGGGTCAGCCTGTTAGTGCTCAGACCACAAGCAGCACACTGCATCAAATTGGTCTGCATGGATTTTGTTCCAGAAGGAAACCTCTTCTAAAGATGATACACAAGAAAGCCCCCAAACAGTTTGCTGAACACAAGCAGTCTAAGGACATGGATTACTGGAACCATGTCCTCTGGTCTGATCAGGCCAAGATAAACTTATTTGTTTCCGATAATGTCAAACGTGTGTGGCGGCAACCAGGTGAGGAGTACAAAGACAAGTGTGTCTTGCCTACAGTCAAGCGTGGTGGTGGGAGTGTCATGGTTTGGTGCTGCATGAGGGCTGCCGGCTGTGGGGAGCTAAAGTTCATTGAGGGAACCATGAATGCCAACATGTACTGTGACATAATGAAGCAGAGCATGATCCCCTTCTTTCAGAAACTAGGCCTCAGGACAATATTCCAACATGATAATGACCCCAAGCACACTTCCAAGACGACCACTGCCTTGCCAAAGATACTGTGGGTAAAGGTGCTGGACTGGCAAAGCATGTCTCCAGACCTAAACCCTATTGAGCATCTGTGTGGCATCCTCAAATGGAAGCTGGAGGAGCACAAGGTCTCTAACATCCATCAGCTCCGTGATGTTGTCATGCAGGAGTGGAAGAGGATTCCAGTGGCAACCTGTAAAGCTGTAGTGAACTCCATGCCCAAGAGAGTTAAGGCAGTGCTGGGAAATAATGGTGGCCACACAAAATATTGACACTTTGGGCACAATTTGGCCATTTTCACTTAGGGGTGTACTCACTTTTGTTGCCAGCGGTTTAGACATTAATGGCTGTGTGCTGAGTTAATTTGAGGGCACACCAAATATACACTGTTATACAAGCTGTACACTGACTACTTTACATTGTATCAAAGTGTCAGATCTTCAGTGTTGTCCCATGAAAAAATATAATAAAATATTTACAAAAATGTGAGAGGTGTACTAAAGTTTGTGAGATACTGTACACAGACCTAATCATGTGAGCTTATCTGGCAGGTATTCCAACAGAGCAGAGGGAGCTACAGAGCAGAGGGAAGAGTTGGTCTACCTCATCAACCCTGCTCTCACCTTTCTCCCAGTTTTACTAGCAAGTCCAGATACTGTATAGACATGCTCTATGACCCGTGCAGAGGTCACTGTACTGGGAGGAGGATTAGGTAAGCCATGACCAAATGGCAGATCCTTTTATCTATACAGAGATGTTACCTTTGATTGTAATCCTGCCTGTGCTGAAAATAAAGCCTACATTGTATTAGTTCATTGCAAGTGTAGTAGAATAAGTGCAGGAGCTTGCTGGCAAATCTGCAAGGTATTGTGAATTGTTGCTTGACCACATTATAAACAATAGTATAAATCCATGGCCTGATGTGCGGTGCCTTTGTGTACCGGGGCATTCAGGCACTGTGTGACCTAAAGCTTTATAGTTCTTTTGCACTTGAGAGTAATTTGGCTGTCACTGAGAGCTCAGTTCTTGTATAAGGGCTCAAGCACACGACCGTGCCGTTTTTTGCAGTCCGCAAATTGTGGATCCGCAAAAAAACGGATCCCGCCCACGTGCCTTCCTCAATTTGCGGAACGGAACAGGAGGCCCATTATAGAAATGCCTATTCTTGTCCGCAAAACGGATAAGAATAGGACATGCCTCATAATTTTTGCGGGGCCACGGAACAGAGCAACGGATGCGGACAGCCAACAGAGTGCTGTCCGCATCTTTTGTGGACCCATTGAAATGAATGGTTCCGTATACGGAATCAAAATACGGCCCGTATATGGAACGCAAAAAACGTTTTGTGTGCATGAGCCCTAAGTATGAGGAGCTAGTAAGATTAGTAGGCTCCGTTACAACATACATCCAGCAGTACCTTCAGCCTCTGAGACAGGAAGTAACTGTCTACCACTGTCAGTTTTTCTGCCGTCTCGTCCCCTTTCCTTAGAGCTAGTTCACACAATGGCTTTTGTCCACGGAATTTGGGATGATGTATCTTCTGCGACTGCACCAAGAAATCGCATTTCCTTACTTGGAGCGGTGTCTGCATTGCACCACTGGAAACTGCAGCGGGTATCTGCGGACAGTTTAATTCGGGGCTAAACCGGAAGTGGATGTGCTGCATTAAATGATACTCTGTTCTGAGAGACTGTGGCAGCACTATTATGACAGTTATGCCTCGTTTCCACTGAGCGGATCGGTTCGGGTCGGTACGGTTCGCTATTTTGGGTGTTTCCACTATGAAAGCGATCCATAAAAGCGAACCGTACCGCACCATTCAGGGTCCTGCTTCAGATGTAGGGCCATAGAAAAATGGAACGGTTCGGTTAGGGCGGAGCTACTTGCGTCACACAATACATTCTCCTGATTGGCGGCCTGAATAACGTCAAACGTAAGCGCAACATAAAACACGAGCTGCTGGATGACCTCCATCTTTGTTGTTTGTAGCGTCGCGTTTGTTGTCGCACTAGTGTGACGTCACGCTACGCATTTTTTTCTAAACCACGTATTGACCCTGCGGCCCGAGTTGCAGTGGAAACGCTCACCTAAATAGACCGGACCATTAAAAATCTTCCAAACTGTGCCGACCCGAACCGATCCTCTCAGTGGAAACGAGGCATTATATGGCTACAATGAATATCAGGCATTTCAGCATGTCTTGCTATGTTAATGAGCCATCGAGGCTCAGTTTATAATGGAAGCAAATCTGTATGGATCTGCTATGGGAACACTGCTATTGGCTGTATTATGGGGCACCGTGGCTCGCTTTGCTATGGGGCACTATGGCTGGCTGCAATATTTGGGTACTGGAGCTTATTCTGTTATGTGGCACTGTAGTTGCACAAAGAGTCATCTAGAAAATGTTTAACACCCCAGAGTGGTGTTACCACTCTGGCACCCTGCTACTGTCTGTAATGGGCTAACACAATGTCATCTTATGTATTTTTGTCCAGGTCCTCCACAATGTGCATTCCTAATCTTGCTGTGCAACTTTTCATATGTAATGTACCTGGTCCACCAGCAGATGGCAGCAAACACGGTAGAGCTATAGTTAGAGAGAATGGAGCTTGCCATTCCATTCTAACCCCCCTCTGGAGAGTAGTGGTCTAGCCCTACTTTCTGAGGGAAGGGTGGGGACCAGTTAGGTCTAGTCTAGTTTTCCCTATACAGGGGAAGGGTGTGCAGGGGCACATCTCTGCTGCACATGCCCATGCCAGCCAGAGCACTTTAAGCTCTGCTGGCCAAGGAGGCAGAAGCCTAAAGCCTCAGGAGCCAGGAGAAAAGTTCCTTGGCTGAACATAAGTCTGACTACAGAGTAAAGTGCAGCATTAAGAAGAATATGAGTTATCAAGTTAGCTTGTCAGTACAGCAGAGAGAAAGAGATAAAGCAGAGTTGAGTTTGCCTGCCAGTTCATGCTAAAACCTGCTGGAACCAAGACAAAGCCTGAAAACTGTTTGAAAAAACGTTTATTTAAGTAAAGCTGCCATTGAACTTAATCTCAAGGTCTGGACTCAATTTATTCTTTCAAATCCCTCAATTATTCCCCTTTCTATTGCTGCAGAGCCAAAGCCTGGGGTCCAGCGGTATCCAGGTAGGAGCACCGTGGCACACATAAAGAGACATTTAGGCCGCTACTACACTACTCGGCATTCCTACTAAACCTGGGACGCGATATAGAGGGCCCTGGGGGGAGGTGGCCCATTGCAAATGTACCTCCTCATGGGGCATATGGGCAGGGGTTGTCTTCATGAGACAACCTCTTTAAAAACTTTCAATTAGGGGGTGAAAACCTGTGCAATACTTTTAGCTATAGAAGAACTTCATTGTTAGTGGGGAATTGGCCCAAGGTTCATGAAAAGGGTGTGTAGGGGACACATGGCTCTTCTGTCCTGGGTGTCAAAAATCAGCATCATAATGGAGGATCCAACTGGATTTTTGCTATAGAACCCCTTGCATGTCCCTTTCCATATCACATTCTGACAAATTCCTTCCAATACTTCTCTTTTCATCAAAAGGAAAAGGTCTAAGGAAATATTATATTATATCCCTTATATTGAGATTCAATCTTAAACAGACATCCTGCAGATACAATCTCAAAATGTGAAAGGAGTGTAAGGGTGGTTTCACATACAACATTTTCTGAAGAAATTCCGAAGTCTTTATGGCAGCTTTCCAAGCAGCATTTTGAGCCAAAGCCAGAAGTGGACTTTTAAGGAAGGGAACATATAAAACAAGGACTTCTACTTCTCCTTCCTACTGGATCCACTTCTGTCTTTGACCGCAGTTCCATTAACAACCACAGTGGAGTTGCTGTGTGTGAAATCACCCTGATGCCAGTTTCACACAAGTGTGTTCGGTCCAGGAAACACGCTCCATATGATGATGTATTTTAAGGAAAGCAGACTTCTCCTCTGACCCAAAATCACAGCATCATAATGACTCACGTTGCTATGCTTTCTGCCTGACCACAGGCCTACTGTCCTGTACGTACGACATTAGGTGAGTACAGGACAGTACGGTCAGGCAGGAATTCACAGCATCAGTCACAATGATGCTGTGAGTTCGGATGAGAGGGCTTGTGTTCTATCTGGGAAATGTGGCCATCGAATGGAGCGTGTTTCCTAGACCAAACAAAGCAGTGTGAAACTGACTTGTATGAGCATTTATACTGCACTTTGCAGTATTTTTCCTAAAAAAAATTGAGGCTAGGTTCACATTTGTGGTGACAGTTCCGTTAGAGGCCTCCATCACAGATTCCAGCAAAAATGCAGAACAACATACTACTGGATGTATTGGTATTTTGTCTGGCAAAATGACGGAAACCTGATGGACCCATTATAGGTGAAGGTCTGCTGGACATCCTTTTTTTCTTCTGCTCTTACACATAACAGTAAAACAGAGAATGTGCTGCAGATATGAACGTAGCCTAATCATGATGGACCACTTATTGGATCCTATTCTATCCTAGAGAGCCTTAAAACCAATGCAAAAGTACATCAGTTCACATCAGTCTTCATCAGTTCAGCCATGATCATTAGTTTTTGTTTTTTTTATCAATAAGGGTCAGGTTGAGAAAAATATAATATCAATTTGTCAGCAGGTTTTCAATCAGTTTAGATCTTATGTACAGCAAAACCCCATAATGCATGACTATAATGCTGCATGTGTTCCGTATTTTACATTCCAGCATTGGATCTCCGGTTATGTATGGTAACAGTTATATAAAGAATTACGAAAATACGGCATGCATGCTAACTAAAGCTTCAACATATTCAAGTATGCATGGAGGGTCAAGGCTGCCTCTGAAAATGAAGTATTGGCATCCGCGCAGGGAACCTTTGGTGGAGTGCTCTCTACCCAAGTGTTTCTCAACTCCAGTCCTCAGGTTCACTCAACAAACCATGTTTTCGGGACTTCCTTAGCATTGCACAGGTGATATAATAATCGTCAGTGCCTCAGGAATTGCTAGAGTTGGGGGGGCTGTGATCATGCAGACAACCAGCAATTTCTTCCCGCTGCAAAGTCTAACTTTACTTACAGTGCTCCATAGTGAAGTCACTTTTCTGGTCCCCTGCCACTGTTTGCTTGCAATCCTACCTGACTACAGCAGCCCCTCGTTATGGAAAAAACTTCAACAAAATATAGCGAGGAACCCACAAGAACAAGGGCGAGAGCTAAATTGGAAAGGTAAAGCCATTTTTAGCTTGATAATAAGGATGAGGCCACAAGGAATGGTACTGATGTGGTCAAAAACCTTAGTGTCAGGGGGCCTCTTAAAACTGCATGTCTTTGCCGATCAAATAGCTGTTTTCCAGCAAAATCATTACACCATTGAATAATCAACTTAAAACCCAGAGCAGTTACATACTGCCACCCTGTATAGTCTCACCCTAAGCACACGGCCGTTGATCGGCCCTCACGCACACGGCCGTTGATCGGCCGTTCCTTGCATTTGGGACCGCAAATGCATGGACAACATCAGTGCGGATTCTGCAGACAGATCCAGATCCATTCAACTTGAATGAGTCAGTGGTCCGTCTGCACCGCAAAAAAGTAGCGCATGCACTACTTTTTTCGCGGTGCGGATGAACGGACAGAAACCCCACGGAAACACTCTGTGGTGGTTCCGTGCCTCCGTTCCGCACTGGATCTTCTGGATTGCGGACCCATTCAAGTGAATGTGTCCACATCCGTGATGCGGGGTGCACAAGGCTGGTGCCCGCATATTGTGGGCTGCAAAATGGGCACGGCCGTGTGCATGAGGCCTAAAGGTCTATTGAACTGTGTTTTATAAAAATTGGAAAAACCCCTTTAAGTGTTGGGGGGAGGGGAAAGTGAGTAATGACTCTAAACATTCTCAGCTGGTGTGCCAAAGGGAGCAGACAACCCAATTCAGAGTCCTTCAATGGTTCAGCATGCAAAGTATAATGCAAGAACAGCTCCAAGTCAGGAGATAGGAAAGAAAGGTATAAACACATTACATTACACACTTTTTATTAGCCATAAGTTCTGTATATGTTATGCAATGTATATAATTGTATATTCTATTACGGCTACATGCACACGACCGTTGTGTGTCTTGCAGTCCGCAAAACACGGATGGCGTCTGTGTGCGTTTCGCAATTTGCGGAATGGCACGGACAGCTATTAATATAACTGCCTATTCTTGTCCGCAAAACGCGGACAAGAATAGGACAGGTTATGCAGACCACGGAACGGAGCAACGGATGCGGTCAGCGCATCTTTTGCGGCCCCATTGAAGTGAATGGGTGCGGCTCGGATGTGGACCAAAACAACTGCCGTGTGCATAAGGGCCTACATGTGATATTCAGCGTGATTTAGGCTAGTTTCACACATGCGGCAAAACTATCCGCCAGACTTTGCAGGAGTTCACTGTATCTGGCCTAGTCGATACTGCTGTGTGCTGCCAGATCCTATTGACTATAGTGCATGCACTGGTTTTTGTCCGGCTGAAAACCGGCGCTCATGGCAGAAAGCGGCCGGATCCCATTGTAGTTGGATACTGTGAACCCCGGCAGGTTCTTCCTCTGCAGGAACAGCCATCCCAATAGTATTACTGCATGTGGGAGACTAGCCTTACCGTTTTATATAAATGAATCACTTTATAATGAAATTATCTACAAGTGTATCTATGGTAGTCTTTGGCAAAAGTACAATGGAAAATATATTATTCAGGTTTATTACATATTTAAGAACCCCTGCATATTTTTTTAATCAAACATTTTAAAAAAATGCCCGGAATTCATAGCATAACTCATTTATTAACGTTTTCCGACATCTTTAGGGCAGTGTCCTCAACTCCAGTCCTCAGGGCCCACCTCTCGGTCATGATTTGAGAATATCTCACAGAATGAATACCGAAGGTAAGTCCTGATGCAGGGAGACTAATTATATCAGCTGCTCAATACTAAGGAAATCCTGAAAACATGATGGGTAGGTGGGTCCCGAGGACAGGAGTTGGGGAACACCGCTTTAGGGGGCATTAACATGACTGTATTTGATCTGCATTTTTGCGGATTGGATGCGGACCCATTCATTTCAATAGGTTCGCAAAAGATGTGGACAGCACACCATGGCCCAGCAAAAAAAATAGAACATGCCCTATTCTTGTCCGTTTTGCGGACATGAATAGGCATTTCTAACAAAGGGCGGGACATGCTGATCTGCAAAGTGTGGAACGCACATGGCCATTACCTGTGTTTTGCGGATCCGCAACTTGTGGACTGCAAAACAGATATACCTGTGTGAATGCCCCCTTATACTTCACCTATGCCAGATCTGTCAATCTGAATGCACATCCTGTCAGGAATCTGGCATGTGTAGCATGGAAATCAGGGGCGGATTGGTCATAGACCCTACAGGGAAATTGCCTAGAGGGCCGATGCCCCAGGGGGCCACCCAAGTCCTCCTCTCTGCCGCTGACTGTGTACATAATGAGCTCTCAACAGTAATTAACGCTGTGAGAATCAGGTACTCATGTACCCACAGCCAGCGACTGCACATGTCCTCCTGAATTCAACTGCTGTGGCCCTCACCTCACCTCCTGTCCCCTGCTCCATAGATAACTGCAGGAGGAGGACAGAAGATGGTAGCTATTGATGGCCACCACAGAGCTTTTGGAGCATTATATTGTGCTACACTGTGTTACTTGGTTCTGCTGGGATGGTATTTTGCACTATGGTATTGTTGACCCTCCCTACTTACCCACCTTCTGTTAATTTGGACTTGCCTACAAAATGGGGCCACTATGGGGCCACTTTTATTATTATTATTTTTTCCAGGGCCACTTTAAGTTCTCAGTCCACCCCTGATGGAAATGGAATGTGAGTTACTGGAGAAACAATGGAGACACACATTAATTTGGACCATGCTGTGAACCAAACATGCTCATTGCAGCCTATGGGAAAACCATGGACAGAATGCTAATGGCACCAGTGTTCTGTCAGTGATTTTCACGGGACCTTTGGTAGGAGCTGCTCTGGAAATGTATTTTTGAATCAAGCATTGAACATGGTATATAGCTGATACATGGAGGGCACAACACGAACACATGGGGCGACAGATCTTCACAGAAATCTGAAATGCTGACCATCTTGTCACGGTTGTCATCATGGACGTGTGAATGAGGCCTTATAGGTAAGTTTACCACAAGAGTACCCAGTATAGACAAACCTCTGTGAATGAAAAACAACAGCAAGATGTCTATCGTGCTCTGACAGTTTGCTACAATGTACCAGTGTAGGAAAAATGGGTCATCTTGCAGTCTACAATGTTTAAAGCGGTTGTCCTTTTAAAAAAATAAAAAATAATTTATATTGACCTATCCTCAGGATAGGTCATCCTATGAGTGCTGCCTTCTCTTCATTGTTTAGCCGCTCGCCGTCGCAACGGTTAGCAGTGTAATTACAACTAAATGAAGTGAATGGGGACGGCTCCTTCCTGTTCAAGTGAATACTACAGAGCCGTCCCATTGAGGTAAATGGGACAGCTTAGTTGTAATTACACCTTCTCGCCACCACAGTGAGCAGGTAAACAATGAAGAGAAGGCAGTGCCTGTACGAGCGCTGTGATGTCTTTAAAAAGCTGACCAGTGGTGGTGCCAGGAGTCAGCCGTCCGCTAATCTGCTATTGATGACCTGTGATGGCTAACCTCCGGCACTCCAGCTGTGGTAAAAATACGACTCCCAAGATGTACACTTGCTTGGCTGTTCTCAGAACTCCATAGAAATGAATGGAGCATGCTGGGAGTCGTAGTTTTGCCACAGCTGGAGTGTCGGAGGTTAGCCATCATTGACCTATCCTGAAGATCATGGTCATCAATATAAAAAAAGCTGACAACCCCTTTAATCCACAGATGATAGCTTCGCCTATATACAACTGTTCAAAACACTCAGCTGAAAAATAAGACTATGAATACGATTTCCTTTAAGATTTAGTAATTGTAGACCACATATGTTCAATGAACACCCATAAGGCCTGATAATTGGCCTGCATTCACACTGCTTTTGGAAGACTGTTTTGGCTTTGTATTGTCCACCATATTGTCATTTGTAGTATACATGTGCATGTGGCCTTGCAAAGAGGAGTTTTCTCCTTGGCTTTGGGCGATTGAGATGAGGTTGGACATGGCTTAGTATGGTTATTTGGAGAATTAGTATGCTAAATGTGATTAAAGGGGTTGTGCCACATTAAAAACGTAGTCCCTTATCCACAGGATAGAGGATCAATATCTTATTGGTGGGGGTTCAACCACTGTGACCCCTACAGATCATGAAAATAAGGGTCCTGTGCCCCTGTATGTATCAAGTGGCAGGTTATACATGTCTTGTGCTGCTCCATTTGTTCTCTAGGGAACTGCCAGCGATAGCCAAGTGCTGTAATTGGCTATCGCTGGCAGTGCCACAGAGAATAATGGAGCAGTGGTAGACATGCGCAACCTGCCGCTTCATTGATACAGGGGCATAGGACCTACATTCTGGCGATCGGTGGGGTCCCAGAAGTCAGACCCACACTGATCACATGATTATCCTGATAGTAGATAAGTTTCTACCTTGGAACAACCCCATTAATCTGTTCATGCTTTGTATGTATTCCCAATATCTGTCTGTAGGTGGCACTGTTCAGTTAATTATGCCCTAATTCAGGAGTAGGACGCTAACCCTGCCTTTCTCTGTGGGAGGGACTATCTAGCTAGTATTGCATTAGACAAGTTTCAGTTTAGCTCCACCTGCTGATGCTAGTTGTACCTTAGTCTGAGAGAGAGGTAGCAGCCATTCCAGTCTTGGTCTGCTTGTGAGAAGCAGCAGCCTCAGAGCCTGGTTAACACCTATTTGGCAGTTGCTGGTGAGAAACCTATCTTTACTAAAGCTGAAATCAAGGAACAGCAAATGTGTCAGGAGAGAATCACTGAGGGAAGGGGCAACAGATACACAAAGACTAGGAGCACTAGGAGTGCTAGCAAGGTATTCGCTGTTGGTGGCGGATATGGAGACTGCTTCTTGTGGAAGGATTAGCAGTTAATGGTATCTTTCACACTTATATAACGGTTTGGACAACCATTTGACAATCTGCATCCCTTGATCTGGAAATTGTTGGGAGACTTTTTGCATGTGGATGGTTTGTAGTGTCTGGCACCTACCACATTTTTGAGAGTTTTGCACCTTGGATAGGTTGCAAAGTGTTTAGAAGGCGCTGAAGGACTATATTATGATCATTGTTGCTGTTTACGTATATATTACTGTTGGGAAGAGACTGCACTGTGACTTGCCTTGGAAGTGTGCCTTGATATCGTTTGATGTACTACAGCTCCCATTCTGAAGTAATGAGAAATTTGTTTATTTTCTACAACTGGCCTGGTTACTTACTCCAGCACCATACGCCAGCCACAGCACCTACATCTCCTGCCTTGCACCAGTACCTAGGGTTGCCACCTTTCCCAACAAAAAATACTGGCCAAGTTAAGCCAGTATTTAACACAGGGTGTTAAGTCGCTATCATACTGTGGCTCCCAATAATATTAGTGCCCCCAGTAATAATAATGCCCCCATTAGCGCCCCCCAGAATTAATGCCCCCCCATTAGTGCCCCCCAGTAAGAGTAATGGGCCCATCAGTGCCCCCCAGTAAAAATAATGCCCCCATTAGTGCCCCCTGAAAGAATAATGCTCCATTAGTGCCCCCCGAAAGAATAATGCTCCTTTAGTGCCCCCCAGGAAGAATAATGCCCCCGTTAGAATAATGCCCCATTAAGAATAATGTCTCCCATTAGTGCCCCCTCAGTACAAAATAATGTCCCCATTAGTGCCCCAGTTAGAATAATGTCCCCCATTAGTGCCCCCAGTTAGAATAATGCCCCTGTAACGTTATACTTCCCTACTTCGTGAGATTTCCCTACCCTCGTCACTTCCGGTCGCACCGGACATGACATGAGAAGGTGTGCAGCGCCGCGCAGGCGCACAACGACGGGTTAGGGAAATTTCACAGCAGAGTGCGCCTGCGCCGGGAGCCTCGCCGGCGGTTAGGGTAGGGAAAAATTATGGGCCAGTGCGCAGGCGCGGTGATCGGATGGATGTTCTCAGCTGGACACCGGCCGACACTGCGCATGTGCTGGGAGCCTCACCAGCGGTTAGGGTAGGGAAAAAGCACTGGCCCGTACATAATTTTTCCCTTCCCTAACCGCTGGTGAGGCTCCCGGCGCATGCGCAGTGTCGGCCGGTGTCCAGCTGAGAACATCCATCCGATCACCGCGCCTGCGCACTGGCCCGTAATTTTTCCCTACCCTAACCGCCGGCGAGGCTCCCGTCGCATGCGAACTCTGCTGTGAAATTTCCCTAACCCGTCGTGCGCCTGCGCGGCGCTGCACGCCTCCTCACGTCATGTCCGGCGCGACCGGAAAGTGACGAGGGTAGGGAAATCTCACGAAGTAGGGAAGTATAACGTTACACCCCCCCATTAATGCCCCCCCTCTCTGCTTCTGAAAAAAAAAAAACACTCACCTGCTCCATTTGCTCGCGCTGCTGTGAACGCTCCCTGCTGACTTGGAAGCTCAGGACAAGACCTGTGCTCCAGTGTGATGACGTCTCGCAGGTCCTGTCCTGCACATCCAGTCAGCAACGTGAGCAAATGGAGGAGGTGAGTTTTTTTATTAACATGGGGGGGAAGTAAGGGCTGTACTAATGAGCGCTGCGCAATGGAAGCGCTCATTAGTAACAGGAAAATGCCGGCAATCAATTGCCGGTAGTAAAAATTACCGGCACTGGCAGGGCCACTAAAATACCGGCCTTGCCGGTGACATACCGGCTGGGTGGCAACCCTACTCGTACCTCATCACACCAAGGGCACCCCAACTACCTTCAGACAGGAGCTCCGAAACCAGGGTGTGCCACCCAGACACTGCACGGCCCTAGGGTGCATCTGCGTAAGGAAAGCCCCTGTGATTGAATGTTACAGCCAGAGCCACTACCACTCCTATCCTCCTGGGCTCACTGCACATATATTTTCCATGTTAGAAAAGAGAGGAATAGTGCAAAGTGAAAGAGCAGAAACAGGAATGTAGCAATAGTGTCTGGTGGTCATCACTGGCACCCCATATATTGGCAAAATAGAGGTCTCCTGCCCCCTATATTTCACTCCAGAAAGATCTAGATGAGATGGAAGGTGGTGTAATTATACACTTTGCTGTTTTAGCAACTGATATAAACTACAATGGAAATTGCCATACGCATGGTCTCCTACAGTTTGGAATGTGAATGGGGAAGGTGACATCATTCTTCTGATAGGTACCTGTTCCACTTCCAGGAATCCCACCTATCATGTATTTATGGCTTATACCTTTCATAAATGTTTCAATTCCTCTTTTTATATTTGGCAATACCTCTTTATATTTTTATTGTAACCCTTGTGATTGGTTAGATTTGGCAATGTGGCCCTCAGACCAGAAAGGGTTGTGAACCCTGTGTATAAAGTATGAAGATGACATACAATGGCATAGATAAGGCATGCTCAACCTGCGGCCCTCCAGCTGTTCTAAAACTACAACTCCCACAATGCCCTGCTGTAGGCTGATAGCTGTAGGCTGTTCAGGCATGCTGGGAGTTGTAGTTTTGCAACAGCTGGAGGCCGATGAGGCCTATTTTTGCAATAGTAATAACTTTGCAATGCTTTTTATGTATCCAAGCCATTATGAGACTGTTTTCTCGTAACACATTGTACTTTGTTAGTGATAAATTTGGGTCAATATGTTTTAACTTTAATTTATTTTAAAAAAAAATGTATAGAAAATTTTGAAAAATGTGCTAATTTTTCTCTGCTAATAGGACATAGCGATACTTCAAAAAACTGTTATTAATTAACATTTGCCACAAAAAGTTAGCGATATTTGGCTTCTGGGTGAAATTTCGGAAAAACATAAAAAGTTTAAGCTACAGCTACATGGCGACTCAGCTGATCCCATGGATTTTCAATGGGATTCAGGTCTGGAGAAAGTGCAGGCCACTCCATTCGAGGTCCCCAGTCTCCAGCAGCCGTTCCCTAATGATGCAACCTCGATAAGGGCTCTTTCACACTTGCGTTCTTTTCTTCCGGCATAGAGTTCCGTCGTCGGGGCTCTATGCCGGAAGAATCCTGATCAGGATTATCCCCATGCATTCTGAATGGAGAGAAATCCGTTTAGGATGCATCAGGATGCCTTCAGTTCCGGAACGGAAAATTTTTTGGCCGGAGAAAATACTTCAGCATGCTGCGCTTTTTGCTCCGGCCAAAAATCCTGAACACTTGCCGCAAGGCCGGATCCGGAATTAATGCCCATTGAAAGGCATTAATCTGGATCCGGCTAAACGTCGTTTCAGCACATTGAACGGATCCGACGTTTAGCTTTTTATGAATGGTTACCATGGCTGCCGGGACGCTAAAGTCCTGTCAGCCATGGTAAAGTGTAGTGGGGAGCGGGGGAGCAGTATACTTACCGTCCGTGCGGCTCCCCGGGCGCTCCAGAGTGACGTCAGGGCGCCCCACGCTCATGGATGACGTGATCGCATGGACACGTCATCCATGCGCATGGGGCGCTCTGACGTCATTCTGGAGCGCCCCGGGAGCCGCACGGACTGTAAGTATACTGCTCCCCACTACTACTATGGCAGCCAGGACTTTAATAGCGTCCTGGGTGCCATAGTAACACTGAACGCATTTTGAAGACGGATCCGTCTTCAAATGCTTTCAGTTCACTTGCGTTTTTCCGGATCCGACGTGTAATTCCGGCAAATGGAGTACACGCCGGATCCGGACAACGCAAGTGTGAAAGAGCCCTAAGCTGGTTCATGGAATTTTAAAGTATAGTTTTTATTTTTATTTTTTTGCATGTTTTCCATTTTTTAGTTCATTTTCCTGTAACACAAGTAAGGGTTAACAGCAAAACATAGAGCCATGGTTTTTGGAGGGCAGATTTTGCTGGAAGGCTGTTTTAGCACAATGAAAAGACCCTTAGGCACCTCTATAGTGGAAAGCCCTATAAAGTGACCCCAATTTGGAAACTAAACCTCCCAAATAATTTTTCAAAGGGTGTAGTGAGCATTTAGAAACTCTTGGCTGTGAAAATGAAACCTTACTTTATTTTTTACAATAAAATTACATTTTTCATTTCCACAAGAGATAACAGTAAAATCGCCCTACAAATTGTTACCTATTTTCTCCTGAATATGGCACAACGCAGAACACAGGAGGGAAGGAGCACCATATGGATTTTGGAGGTCAGATTTTTCTGGAACAGTTTCTGGGCGCCATGTTGCATTTGAAGAGATCCTAAAGCATCCCTAAAGTGGAAACCCCCCAAAAGTGACCTCATTTTGCAAAGTACACGTCCCAAAGAGTATTTCAAGGGGTGTAGTGAGTGCCAAACAGGTGTTTCATACAATTTAGAAACACTTGGCTGTTGGCTATGATAGTGAAAATCTCACGTAGGTAGGAAACCGTGCACCTCCTAGTCACCAACCAACCACTATCCCTACCTAGTTGAATCGTCTGCCCTAAACAGCGGCCCCCAGTCTAAGTGCTCAGGACAAAACGATGACAACAATGGCAGAGTCAGTATCCAAAAACATAGTCAAAACCAGCAAAGGTCAAACCAGAGAATAAATGTCAGAACCAGAATGAGACACAAACACTGAGTCTAATACCAGACAGGGTCAATACCAGGAAGTCACAATGGGTGTCAAATTTGGCAGGCAAAGGTGAAATCAGGAGTGGGTCAGCGGTCATAAATCCAGAGGTACAAACAGTAGAGCAAAACAAGCATGTTTGGTGAGTAAGACCAATCACAGGCGACTGTGGCCAGCTGTTGCCTGTTTAAGTCCCCTGCTGCAGGAAACACGGGACACCGGTGTGATTGGTTGGCCATCCTTGCATTCACATAGAACCACTAGTGACAACAGCATGCACACAACGCTGGCACCAACATCCCTGCAATACTGACCAGCGTGGGTAGGTAAGTACATGATAGAAATGTTTTTTTTTCCAATACAATGTTGCTTTAGCACCATATGTTTCATTTTCACAAGCGGCAAGGGAGAAAAAGTACCCCACAATTTATTATGCATTTTTCTTCTGAACAAAGCACACCTACATGTGTTACTAAACTATTATTTGGTCACACTGCAGAGGGGTTCAGAAGAGGGTGCACCATATGAGTTTAAGGCCTCCTGCACACGAATGTGTGCGCCCCGTGGCCGTGCTGCGGGCCGCAATGCACGAACACCATCCGTGGGGCAGCCGCAGCGGATTGCAGACCCATTCACTTTAATGGGTCCGCAACCCGGCCGTTCCGCAAAAAGATAAGACATGTTCTATCTTTTTGCGGAACGAAAGTACGGGACGAAACCCCACGGAAGCACTCCGTAGTGGTTCCGTACCGTGCTTCCGTTCCGCACCATTTCGCATCTCCAGATTTGCGGACCCATTGAAGTGAATGGGTCCGCATCCGTGATGCGGACTACACACGGAACAGCACCCGTGTATTGCGGATCCGCAAATGCGGTCCGCAATACGGCAACGGGAC
Organism: Bufo bufo; assembly: GCF_905171765.1. Lineage (NCBI taxonomy): Eukaryota > Metazoa > Chordata > Amphibia > Anura > Bufonidae > Bufo > Bufo bufo. The sequence goes on along the minus strand of NC_053391.1, from coordinate 350,692,646 downwards.
ACCTACAGTCGTGTGCAGGAGGCCTAAGGCCTTTTTCGTGATATATACAGCACTGACTGACAACTACAGAAGCTCTAATGTTAAATAAAAAAAGAAACCCAAAAGAAGTGACTCCATTTTAGAAACCACACTCCTCACAAAATTAATTCACAGCAGATGGTGTAAAATGTGAAAACTGCACTTTTTGTCACAGATATGCCATTTTAGGGACCAATATGTTGTGCCCAGCGTGTGCCAGTATGAAAAGTATGCCCTCTTATTATTATTATTATTATGCTGTGCTTCATGGTTCCTGTAGAGGCTCTGGGGTAAAATAAATGGAACCCCCAAGAAGTGACCCTATTTTGGAAACTCTGCCCATCAAGGTATTAAAGGGTGGAGTGAGCATTATTTATTTTTCACAATAATTTTTATTGTCAATATGGCACAATATAAATGACAACGATTGCAATGTGGATGCAGCCACTCAGGATGAGAGACGATATATGTCGATCAAGTACAGAGTGGACACAGCCACTAAATAAAGTAAAATTACATAGATATAACATATATCAAGTTCTACGGCACCCGCCTAGGTGCTGCCAACGTAGAACAGCGACAAATAAGATAATCAATCAGATGAAAAAGGAATATTAAGACACATAGCAACAACTAAAAGGAAAATGAAGAAAAAGCAAAAACAAAAACAAAATATAAGAGATCGATGGACACAGAGTTAACTTCACTTGAAAATCAGACCCGAGTAAGGCACTAATCTAGTATCGAACAGAAGGGATTAAGTCACAAAGGAGTAGGAAATTTTGTGAGCCAAGGAGACCAAGAGGATTGAAATTTCTGCATCCTGTTGGTCCGTTGAGCCCAAAGGTGCTCAAATATAGCGTGGGTGTAAATTTTTTCTTTTGAGTTCATTCAAAGTAGGGATTGTAGATGATTTCCAATGTTTAGCAACTAGGAGTTTGGCCGAGAGTAATATATGACAGGTTAGTAATCTAAATTGTCGTGGAATCAAGTCAAGATCCAATGAGAGGAGCGCCATAGTCGGGGATATGGAAATTATGGAGCCTGTCACTTCTCTCACTAGCTCCCCAACCCTGATCCAAAAGGATTGAAATTTAACACAATCCCAAAAAATATGCATTAGGTTGCCTGGCGACTTCTGACAGCGCCAGCACGAGTTTTCTACATTGGGGTAGAATCTGCTGAGCTTAGCGGGGGTAAAATACCACCGTGTGAGTAATTTATGATAACATTCTAACAGGTTAGAGCATTTTGTGGCATGATATGTAACTCTAATCACCGCTTGCCATTTAGATATAGAGTATGAGAGCCGTAGATCTCTCTCCCAGTTCAGCAAATGTGCCTTTTTCGACAAGTGTATATCCCCTATCATAGTTTTATAAATTGAGCTTGTGGGAATTTGGGAATCCCCTCGAGTGCAAAGCATAATATTGAGAAGGTTGACCGGAATCATTAAATCTCTTTTAGGCCACTTAGCTAAAAAATGAACAATCCTAGTATAATGATAATGGTAGGAGTTTGGTATATTAAAAGAGACTTGTAGGCGTGAAAACGACCTCAAAACATCACTATCATAGAAATCATTTAGCACCTGTATCCCAGCTTTCCGCCAACCACCTACCGAGAATTCTGTTATATAGTATTGTAAGATCTCTATGGGGACCTGTAAAATTCTCTTTGGAGACGTCGGACCAGTCCGTTGTAGCAAAAGTTTCCATGTTTGAATGGATGACTTCAGAGTCAACGCTGTGGGAAGCGGGATGCTGGGATCAATAGCATGTAATAAGAGGAGAGAGTAAAGTGGTTTCCCTTTGTTAAGGTCTACTTCTATCTGATGCCAGCTAGGAGTCTGCTCTCATTTACACCAAAATCTCAACTGTTTAAAAACAAAGGAATCGTAGTATCCCTGAAGATTTGGGACTCACAGGCCTCCGTGAGACCTATGATTATAAAGTATAGAGGCTGCTATTCTGTGAGGGCCCTTATTCCAGATAAAGGATAGCATTTGAGTCTTACATTTTGCCATAACTGAGGTGGGGATAGGGATGGGTAGGGTACAGAACAAATATAAAATCTTTGGGAGCACCATCATTTTATATATTACTATTCGCCCTAGCCAGGATAGGTCTAATTTAGAGTAACGGTCTAGATCAGTTTGGAGGGAGTTATATAATACTTCATAGTTGTTTTTGACTAACCGTGTAAGAGGATAGCAGATTTGTACGCCCAGATATGTGATTGAGTCTACAGCCCATTGGAAAGGGAATTCATTTTCCAGTGCCCTCCTCAATGGTGGAGAAATCTTAACAGCTAGGATTTGGGATTTGGCTTCGTTAATTTTGTAATATGATACTTCCCCGAATCCCTGATAATCTGTAAAGTGGCCCTCAATAAAGGCAAGGGGTCAGTTACGGTCAAAATGACGTTGTCTGCAAATAATCCTATCTTATGCTGCCGATTACCAGCTGAAATGCCACGTATCGATTCTGACGTCCGTATCATTTCTGCGAAGGGTTCCATTACCATTAAGAAGGGGAGAGGGGACAGCCTTGTCGGGTTCCATTTGTAATTAAAAAAGGTGAGGAGAGGGAGCCATTAGCTAGTACTCTAGCGGAGGGGGTGGAATATAAAGCTTGGATCGCATTTGTAATAGGGCCCCGAAAGCCGAACTTATCCAGTACCGCTGACGCAAATCCCCAATGAATACGGTCGAACGCCTTCTCTGCATCCAAAGTTAGAAGCAAAGAAGGCGTCGCCAACCCCCCAGCCTTTTGCAACAGGCCCAATATCCGACTGGTACCATCTGGCGCCTCTCTGCCCTTTGTAAAGCCAACTTGGTCACTATGGATTAGTGAAGGCAAAATTTTCAAAAGTCTATGGGCTAGCAGTTTTGCATATAGTTTTACGTCGCAATTGAGGAGAGAAATCGGGCGGAAGTTTGCAGGGGAATCCGTTGTTTTACCCGGCTTCGGGATGGTAACTATCGTCGCCTGTAGCATATCAGACGGAAATTGTTCTCCAGCTAGCACCTTATTGAAAAGCTGAACAAGATGCGGTTGTAATAGGGGGGAAAACAATTGATAATATTCATTGAAATACCCGTCAGGGCCGGGCGATTTATTCTGTTTTAGGGATTTGATTGTAGCATCTATTTCAGAAGCCGAAATTGGGGAATTCAGTTCTGCAATTTGATCACTATTTAGAGAGGGGAGATTGACTTTTTGAAGGAAAGAGTAAATTTCCTCTAAGGACGGTTGGATTGTGGAGGAGTCTTTATTAAGGTTGTATAACTTAGAGTAATACTGGTTAAAGGCTTCTGCTATCTCATTTGGATGTGTAATTCTAGAAGTTTTATCGGGGGCTAGCATGTAGGGTATATTTATCTTTTGTGTTATTGGTTTTATTTTCCTTGCCATTAACCTACTAGGTTTATTGTAAGATTGATAGTATGAAAGTCGCATAGAGGTTAATTGGCAGTCGTAATCCATTTGTAGGATGGCGTGGATTTCATGTCTCAAGGACATTAAAGTCTTGTGGAGATTTAGGGAAGGGTCTGATCTGACTTGTTCTTCTAGTCTAGCCTCTTTCTCCGGAAGAGTTGATAGTTTAGCCTCACAGGATTTTTTGAAGTGTGAACTCTGCTTTAGCAATTCCCCTCTAATGGTTGCTTTGTGAGCTTGGGTAAAGGTATTAACGTTTGTAAAGGGGGAATATTAATCACTAATATTTATGCAAATATCAATAATATTTATAAATAGGAGGAGCCGTCTATTGATGACTCCGCCTATTTATACCTTTATATAATAAATACAATCTTTTCACTATACTTTACGCTAATCACTAAGCTAGCTGCATGCGCCTTACTAGACTAACTATCGCCAATAACTACACGCCACACAGATAGTTATAAACCAAACATAGTATTTATTAATACCAAACAATACACTATGCACGCAATGCACTAACAATACTGCACTAAATATACAGTACTAAACTACACTACACGATTCCGGATTCCACCCACAAACTAGCTATACCATACACACACAAATATTAACAGCCCACCCACCTGGTTCTATATACTATCCCTAAGGGGTATGACGAGGGTTAACGGTGGTCTTACAGGGGTGTAAGTAAACAACAAATGCAAAGACGGTAATGGGGTAAGGTACCGTGAAAGGTGATTTCAATGGAAGGGTAATTGGGGCAAGGGTATATCAGGGGCACAGGATCAGGGACAAGGGTTAACCAGTGACACAGGATCAGGGGTACAAACAAGGCACAGTAATAGGGATACCAATAAGGCAAGGGTTTGGGGGACCAGGGTGCTCAGTACCAGGGACACAAACAAGGCAAGGGTTAATCAGGGCCCAGGGTGCACATCAGGGACACAAACAAGGCAAGGGTTAATCAGGGGGACATTCACACCGATGCACCTGGTTTCAGGTATAGGGAGGGGGGGGGGGAATATACTATCTATGAGGACACATATGAATATATATATATATATATATATATATATATATATATATAAATCATAGAAGGGGGCACAGCTAAAGGGGGCACAGATTATACATATATAAATCATAGAATGGGACATAGCTACAGGGGGCACCGCTATATATATATATATATATATATATATATAACACACCAAGGGGAGCAAGGGACCTATAAAGGAGGCACATATTCCCCACAGGGGCCACCATGAGCCCCTGTGGGCCACCATGGGCAGACGTGCGCAGATGTTGGGCACATCTGTGCACATCATCCCATGATACGGTGGTCACTGTATGCATATATACCATACACACATGCACTTGTCTGCATGCATGCATGGGCATATATGCATACGCCTCAACCCTTCCTCAACAACGTTTTCTGTATTATTAAAAGAGAAATATTCCTTTATGGCAGATTCTATAAGTGGTTTATATTTGGGATGGCGAAGGAGAAAGGTATTATTCCTCCAGGATTTCTGAGCATTAAAAGACAGGATTTGGGAAATTGAACACAAAATCAGTGGTCTGACCACAACGTGATCCGTACAGCAGACTTAGAAATCCTGGATAACAATGGCCTATCAGAGAGAAACAGATCGATTCTGGAGAACGATCTATGTCTTGCAGAGTAAAAGCTAAATTCTTTCGAATTTGCATTTAGACATCAAAATGTGTCATAAAGCTGGTTATCTCTCAGCCAACGCCCCAGGTGGCGCCCCCCGTGCGGGTCTCGTCCTCTGGCGGCGTTTTATAGATGATATTTTTATATGGGATGGGGGGGGAAACAAAGCTGCTGGAGTTTTTAAATGATATTAATAAAAATGATTTTTATCTAGAATTTAGTTCAACATACAGCAGAAAAGAAATCAACTTTTTAGATTTATCTATTTATGTAGAAGGGGACAAACTACTCACCAGAACCTACAGTAAGCCAACGGATGGAAACAGCTTCATTGCCATGAACAGCTGCCACCTTCCCAAATGGTTGGAAAATATCTCGCGTAGTCAGTTCATGAGACTAAGAAGAAACTGTACAAAAATAGGGGAATATGAGAGGGGGGCAGAAATTTTACAGAAAAAATTGGAATACAAGGGATATGATACAGTAAAATTGTCAGAACAAAAATCTGAAATAAACCAATTAAATAGACAGACTTTACTAACAGAAAATAAGAACAATATAAAAACTCCAGAGACTGAAATTAATGCAAAAATACCGCCCATCATCACACCATACAGTGATCAGGTACCAATTTTCAAAAAAATAATAAAAAAAACACTGGGACATCCTTAAGGAGGATAAAATAATAGGAGAAATTATCCCCAAAGACCCGAAATTTGTATTCCGTAGGGCACAAAATGTAGGCAATATAATTGCATCTACAGGTAGCTATGTAGCCCCAGGCTTAGAGCTCTGCTTCTTCTGACTGGGAAGCCCTTTACCCTGTAAGTGCATACCTCCCAACCGTCCCAGATCCAACGTGACAGTCCCAGATTTTGGTGGCTGACATGGAACAGCTGAGGTATGTCCCGCTCTCAGCTGTCTCTGCATCTATAGACAGTTGCTTGTAATGGTGAAGCAGGAGGAGAGGTGCAAGCCGGGAAGCAGCTTCTGCTCCTCTTACACAGCCCAGCAGGGCAATGTGTATCCTGCTTGCTGCTGGGAGCGCAGGGTAAGCTGTGATCATCGGAGTAACTAGGTAAGTATTTACTGTTTTTTTTCACTTGCTGTGAAGAGGACATATCTAGGCATGACCACTGTGAAAGTGACACATATGGGCATAACTACTGTGAAGGGGACACACAGCTGGGCATAACTATTGTGAAGGGGGCACAACTAGGCATAATTACTGTGAAAGGTGGTACAGGTGGGAATAACTATTGTGAAGGGGGCAGATATCTAGGCGTAACTATTGTAAACGGAGCACATACTGTATCTGGGCTTGACTATCGTGAAGGGGACTCATAATTACTGTGAAGGGCGGGGCCAGTGTTGGGGGGGGGGGGGGTCAAACTGAGCAATTGCCTGGGGCCCCCTGCTTCAGTGTGGGACTGCTCAATAGCCACAGTGCTTCTGTGAGCTATGAAAGGGGTATAGAGGTTAACCCTTTAAGTATCCAGGACAAGAATGCTTGTCCTAAATAGCTGGTACTTGGTGCCCCAGGACAAGCATTCTCATCCTGCGGTCCTTCTGTTCCCCTCATGTGCGGTGCCGCGATCAGTGGAGGTATTGCTGTTTTTTTCCTTCCCTCTCCCAGAAAGCAGTAATAAAAGTCAAGCAGTAAGTTATGTGCACCACAAAATGGCATAATTGAAAACTACAACCTGTCCAGCAAAACGCCAATGCTGGTGGATTAACCCCTCATATGGGAGTTTTGCACTCCCTCTCCTCATCTATCGGGTCCCCGTGCTGCGGTTAGAGAGACCCGATGGTTGCTATGGCAGTCCCAAGCCATTCAAAGGCCTTGGGTCCCGGCAGCTACAGAGGCCTATGAGGCCCAGCCCCCAGTTCGGGGGTATCGGTTTCTTACACTGTGTAATACACTGATGTCAATGCAGTACAATACAGATGTATTGTGCTGCATTGAAACAGGGATCAGACCCTGTAATGTTGAAGTCCCATAGTGTCACGGTTCCTCCTGTGAGAGAGGTGAGAAGATCGGATAGACATGCTGCACGTGAGGCTATCTGACAGGTCTCTCTGTTTTCCTCCATGTATGTTGTTGTTTGGCAGGATCTCACCTCTCCTCAGGTGCCGCTCGTTATCAGTGATGGGGCTCTATTTAGATCCGCCTCACACTGCTGACCATGCGGTTTATAGTTTCTGCTTGGAGTTGCTAGTGCTGGTTTGTCTTGGATCTCCTGCTTCTCCATACGTCTCTAAGTTAAGTACTTGTTGCCTTCGCTGTTGTTTATTATCTGGTGTGTGTTGTTTCTAGGCCTCAGGGAGACGCAAGTTCCTTCATTCTGGAAGGAACCAGCTGCCTCATACCCTGCTACCTATCCTAGGGCTCATCAGTTTTATTGGGGCTTTGAGTATTTCCACCATCAGGATCTGCTCATACTGGCAGGAGTTAGGGAAAGGCCTAGGGATTACTAGGTGGTCACCATCCCTCTTCCTTAGCTTTTGAGGCCTAGATTGTTGTCTATTCGTTGTGGTGTGTATTTGGTCTTTTCCCTTCCCCTTAACCTGTGACACATAGTGGGACAAAAATAAAAAATAAGTAAATAATGAAAAAGGCCCATTTCCCATATAAAGAGACATATAAAATAGTAAAAAATAAAAAACTGAAATATTGGGTATCACTGCGTGCGTAACAAAAAATATGACATGATCCACCCCATCTAAAAAGAGCCATTTTATTTGTCCTTTCATCACAAAAAGTGTAATACAAAGTGATCAAAAAGTCATATGTATCCAAAAATAATACCAATCAAACCGTCATCTCATCCCACGAAAAATAAGATATGACTTTCAGATGCAAATATAGACCTATTGGGTATCGCAGCGTCTGTAACAGCCTGCTCTTTAAAAATATCACATTAGCTAACCCGTCTGGCGAGCACCGTGAAAAAATAAAATAAAAACCGTGCTAAAAAATCAAGTTTTGATCCACCCCGTCTGGTCAACACCGTAAAAGAAATTTATAAAAACTGTGCTAAAAAGAGCCATTTTTTTTGTCCTTTCATCACAAAAGGTGTAATACCAAATGATCAAATAAAGTAGTGCCAATCAAACCGTCATCTTATCCTGCAAAAAATGAGATCCTACATAAGATAATCGCCCAAAAAATTTAAATATGGCTTTCAGAAAAAGGAGACACAAAAAAATTTTTTATTTCAAAAATGCTTTATTATGTAAGGCCTCTTGCACACGAACGTTGTTTGCCCGTGGCCGTATTGCAGCCCGCATACGCCGGGTCCGTAATACACGGGAACCAGCCCGTGTGAACTCCGCATCAAGGATGAGGACCCGTTCACTTGAATGGGTCCGCAATCACGGAGATGGGGAACAGAAGCACAGATGGGAACCCCATGGAAGCACTACAGAGTGCATCCGTGGTGTTTCTGTCCGTGCCTTCGCACTGCAAAAAATAGAACTTGTTCTATTTTTTTTGCGGTGCGGACGAATCACGGACACATTCAAGTTTAATGGGTCCGCATTCGTCCCAGCCGCTGCATGTTCGTGTGCTAGAGGCCTAAAACTGAAACAAAATAAAAGTAGACATATTTGATATTGTCGCCTCCATAACAACATGCTCACATTAGCAACCCGTCTGATGAACACCGTAAAAAAATTAAAACCGTGCCAAAAAAATCTATTTTGTCACCATCACAAAAAGTGTAATACCAAACTATCAAAAAAAGTAGTATGTACTCTAAAGTAGTGCCAATCAAACCGTCACCTCATGCCCCTAAAACTGAGCCCTACATAAGATAATCACCCGAAAAATAAAAATATGGCTTTCAGAAAAAGGAGACACAAAAACATAACATGATTTATTTCAAAAAAGCTTTATTATGTAAAACTGAAACAAAATAAAAGTAGACATATTTGATATAGTCGCCTCCATAACAACATGCTCTATAAAAATAGCACATGATCTAACCTGTAAGGTGAACACCGTAAAAAAACAAAAAATAAAGACTGTGCCAGAACAGCCATTTTCGGTTACCTTGCCTCACAAAAAGCGTAATATAGAGCAATCAAAAGTCATATGTACCACAAAATAGTCCCAATAAAAGTGTCACCTTTATCCTATAATTTCCAAAATGGGGTAACTTTTTTGTAGTTTGTACTCTAGAGGTGCATCAGGGGGTCTTTTAAATGTTATCCTAAAATTCTTCCAGTAAAATCTGCCCTCCAAAATCCATATGGCGCTCCTTTCCTTCTGTGCCCTGCCGTGTGCCCGTACAGCAGTTTATGACCACAAACAGAATCGGGGTAATAAATATTGAGTTTTATTTGGCTGTTAACCCTTGATGTGTTAAGGAAAAAATGGATTAAAATGAAAAATCTGTCAAAGTAGTGAAATTTAAAAATGTCATATCCTTTTTCCTTTAATTCTTGTAGAACACCTAAAGGGTTAACAAAGTTTATAAAATTTAGTTTTGAATAACTTGAGGGGTGTAGTTTCTAGTTTGAATAACAGTACTATCCTTGTCCATTATGCAGACAATAATAGGACATTCTATCTTTGAACGGAATGGAAAAACGGAAAAACGGAAGGCATATGAGTACCTTCTGTTTTTTTTTGCGGACCCATTGAAATGAATGGTTCCGTATACGGAACGCAAAAAAAGGAACGTAAACGGGGAAAAAACGTTTGCGTGCAAGAGGCCTTAAGGTGAAAAATGTCAGGGTCCTTAAGGTGTTAAATAAAACTTAAATACACCCTGTGTATTGAAGTTTTATTTAACCTCTATTTAAAAAATATATATTTGTCAGGATTCGAACTCACAACCATCTACATGAAAGGCAACCTTAAAGGGGTTGCCTGAGTTTTTTTTTTTTTTTGTTCTTTGTATGTTTCTAACTAGGCAAATGAAAGGACTTTACAATTCACTTTATCTCCAGTTGCTGCTTTCTAAGATTCCACTGAGGGTCACATGACCTGTGATGTCAGCTTCTCTCCCTGCTCTGATGATGTTTCGTGCACAAGCCTGAGAGAGCATATACAGTCGTGGCCAAAAGTTTTGAGAATTACATAAATATTGGAAATTGGAAAAGTTGCTGCTTAAGTTTTTATAATGGCAATTTGCATATACTCCAGAATGTTATGAAGAGTGATCAGATGAATTGCATAGTCCTTCTTTGCCATGAAAATTAACTTAATCCCCAAAAAAACTTTCCACTGCATTTCATTGCTGTCATTAAAAGACCTGCAGAGATCATTTCAGTAATCGTCTTGTTAACTCAGGTGAGAATGTTGACGAGCACAAGGCTGGAGATCATTATGTCAGGCTGATTGGGTTAAAATGGCAGACTTAACATGTTAAAAGGAGGGTGGTGCTTGAAATCATTGTTCTTCCATTGTTAATCATGGTGACCTGCAAAGAAACGCATGCAGCCATCATTGCGTTGCATAAAAATGGCTTCACAGGCAAGGATATTGTGGCTACTAAGATTGCACCTCAATCAACAATTTATAGGATCATCAAGAACTTCAAGGAAAGGGGTTCAATTCTTGTTAAGAAGGCTTCAGGGCGTCCAAGAAAGTCCAGCAAGCGCCAGGATCGTCTCCTAAAGAGGATTCAGCTGCGGGATCGGAGTGCCACCAGTGCAGAGCTTGCTCAGGAATGGCAGCAGGCAGGTGTGAGCGCATCTGCACGCACAGTGAGGCGAAGACTTTTGAAAGATGGCCTGGTGTCAAGAAGGGCAGCAAAGAAGCCACATCTCTCCAATAAAAACACCAGGGACAGATTGATCTTCTGCAGAAAGTATGGTGAATGGACTGCTGAGGACTGGGGCAAAGTCATATTCTCCGATGAAGCCTCTTTCTGATTGTTTGGGGCATCTGGAAAAAGGCTTGTCCGGAGAAGAAAAGGTGAGCGCTACCATCAGTCCTGTGTCATGCCAACAGTAGAGCATCCTGAGACCATTCATGTGTGAGGTTGCTTCTCATCCAAGGGAGTGGGCTCACTCACAATTTTGAGAATGTGAAATTCAAGATGGTGGCTCACTTCAAACGTGATTACGGAACAGGTGCTACTAGCCCTAGAGAGGGACACCCACCCTCTGGAAATGTGAATGAGAAAACTATAGTAAAGGGCGAGCACACTTCATTTGGACTGGTACTAAAATGTAATTAAATCACACTTACACGTGTATAACAGATACATAAAATGCTATAAAATACAATAAAATACACAGCATGGGATATACTTCATACAAGCTCCTAGACCTGAATGGGTCCACAGAAATAATATACCGCAATATTCCTTAGATGCAAGGCTGGATTAAATCACAATTTTCAATGACCGTGGAAATGATAGTCCACGTATACGTATAGGTGTGGATTATCAAAATCAATTCAACAGGCTTGAAATCGCATGAATATTCAACCGCTGGTCTTTCTCTGCAAATGCAGTATAATGGCTATTAATCTGTATGTGTATTGCAGTCCCATATATTGTATTATGTATGGGTAAAGGTGCAGGTTGCCAGATAGATTTGCACTGGCTTTAGGGGTTCTTGGGTGTTTGAACGTTGGTCTTTTTGCATTAGTGCAATAATGTCCAGTTATATATACTCTCTGATCCCCTAGAATATAGATTTAGTCCGCTTACCTTCCCCAGCGTTGGCGGTTTGGTCAGGCGAGGGCTGAGCGGCGCGGGACACTGCCGGCGTCTCGCTCCTTACTCCTCCAACTGACTTACCCGAGATCTCGCGGGAATTCCAACGAGACTTCGGACGGAACTGCAGTCTATGCCCGGTCCAAGTGTGTCTCGTCCACTGCACAGGGAAGTGGATAGTTACTTGTTCTGTTGATCCAAGTTCGAGTCGTTTTCAACTGTCTTTGAAAGTAGTTTATAGCATGGCCATGCTTTTCTTGCGGAGGTGCTGTTTCACAGGTGTACGGCTCTGCCCAGACGCGTTTCGGGAACTAGCCTTCCCATCATCAGTGGTGCCGTCACCTGTTACCTCCGCCTTTTATTCAATGGAGAGCACCAAAAAGTGGACTACTGGATTTTCTTTCTTTCAGAACCGGAAAGTGTCCATACCATTTTTATTTTGTTTTTTTATACATGCGTTATTGCTGCGGTTTTCTTTATGCATATGCGTTTTTTTGTGCTAAGTACTCCTTATGGTCTTGTGGATGTCTTGTGTGAACGGATTTTGAATAAATGGTTTCCTTTGGAAATTATAGCCACTATATGGCTTCTCATTGATATATGATGTCCATAATTCCATATGGTTGCAATTGTTCTTCCTAATATGTTTAAATACCTTTATGCTGTATATGTTTAAAATTACAAATCTGATTAAAATAAATAAAATACTTTTAATAAAACAAAATAAAATAGAAACTCAATTTAAGGATACAAGTAGCAGGTCCTATTATCTCCCTATTTTATATGGGATGATACTAGTGTCTAAATGATAACTTACATTATTATATACAATCTTAATAAAATAAGGCAGTGCGCCATAGGGACAAACCCGCAATGGAGAATACCATCATGGGTAGCTGGATGGGATTGAAAGGATTTTTTAAATGTGGCAAATGCATGGCATGTAAGATCAACTCCACACCAAGAAAAACAACAACAATTTCATCTACTCAAAATACATATAAATGGGAGATTAAGGAATGCCTCACCTGCAACACCGTCGGTGTCATCTACCTGATCCAGTGCCCATGTAAGAGACAGTACATAGGACGTACAAAACGCCCTATGAAAACTAGAATGGCGGAACACATAGCTAACATACGAAAGGGATATGAAAAACACTGTTTATCCAAGCACTTTAGAGATGTTCACAATAAAGACCCATCAAATCTGATCTTCATGGCGCTGGAAAAGGTGGATGGACACTGGCGAGGAGGCGATTATATCAAACAAATGTCCAAAATAGAGTCCAGACGGATATATGAGTTCGGATCGATGCTACCAGCGGGTCTGAATGCAGAACTCGAAATTTTTGGGTTCTTGTAGGCCGGGTGCCCCAAAGTCGACTCATACGTCGCAGTTTGACCATTTGTGGCACTGCGACGTTGACTCGAATTGGGGCCCCCGGCCCCATACAACTCAATTAACATTCCACATTGTTTCATCAATAGATATGTCTCCATTGCGGGTTTGTCCCTATGGCGCACTGCCTTATTTTATTAAGATTGTATATAATAATGTAAGTTATCATTTAGACACTAGTATCATCCCATATAAAATAGGGAGATAATAGGACCTGCTACTTGTATCCTTAAATTGAGTTTCTATTTTATTTTGTTTTATTAAAAGTATTTTATTTATTTTAATCAGATTTGTAATTTTAAACATATACAGCATAAAGGTATTTAAACATATTAGGAAGAACAATTGCAACCATATGGAATTATGGACATCATATATCAATGAGAAGCCATATAGTGGCTATAATTTCCAAAGGAAACCATTTATTCAAAATCCGTTCACACAAGACATCCACAAGACCATAAGGAGTACTTAGCACAAAAAAACGCATATGCATAAAGAAAACCGCAGCAATAACGCATGTATAAAAAAACAAAATAAAAATGGTATGGACACTTTCCGGTTCTGAAAGAAAGAAAATCCAGTAGTCCACTTTTTGGTGCTCTCCATTGAATAAAAGGCGGAGGTAACAGGTGACGGCACCACTGATGATGGGAAGGCTAGTTCCCGAAACGCGTCTGGGCAGAGCCGTACACCTGTGAAACAGCACCTCCGCAAGAAAAGCATGGCCATGCTATAAACTACTTTCAAAGACAGTTGAAAACGACTCGAACTTGGATCAACAGAACAAGTAACTATCCACTTCCCTGTGCAGTGGACGAGACACACTTGGACCGGGCATAGACTGCAGTTCCGTCCGAAGTCTCGTTGGAATTCCCGCGAGATCTCGGGTAAGTCAGTTGGAGGAGTAAGGAGCGAGACGCCGGCAGTGTCCCGCGCCGCTCAGCCCTCGCCTGACCAAACCGCCAACGCTGGGGAAGGTAAGCGGACTAAATCTATATTCTAGGGGATCAGAGAGTATATATAACTGGACATTATTGCACTAATGCAAAAAGACCAACGTTCAAACACCCAAGAACCCCTAAAGCCAGTGCAAATCTATCTGGCAACCTGCACCTTTACCCATACATAATACAATATATGGGACTGCAATACACATACAGATTAATAGCCATTATACTGCATTTGCAGAGAAAGACCAGCGGTTGAATATTCATGCGATTTCAAGCCTGTTGAATTGATTTTGATAATCCACACCTATACGTATACGTGGACTATCATTTCCACGGTCATTGAAAATTGTGATTTAATCCAGCCTTGCATCTAAGGAATATTGCGGTATATTATTTCTGTGGACCCATTCAGGTCTAGGAGCTTGTATGAAGTATATCCCATGCTGTGTATTTTATTGTATTTTATAGCATTTTATGTATCTGTTATACACGTGTAAGTGTGATTTAATTAAATTTTAGTACCAGTCCAAATGAAGTGTGCTCGCCCTTTACTATAGTTTTCTCACTCACAATTTTGCCCAAAAACACAGTCATGAATAAAGAATGGTACCAAAACACCCTCCAACAGCAACTTCTTCCAACAATCCAACAACAGTTTGGTGAAGAACAATGCATTTTCCAGCACGATGGAGCACCGTGCCATAAGGCAAAAGTGATAACTAAGTGGCTCGGGGACCAAAACGTTGACATTTTGGGTCCATGGCCTGGAAACTCCCCAGATCTTAATCCCATTGAAAACTTGTGGTCAATCCTCAAGAGGCGGGTGGACAAACAAAAACCCACTAATTCTGACAAACTCCAAGAAGTGATTATGAAAGAATGGGTTGCTATCAGTCAGGAATTGGCCCAGAAGTTGATTGAGAGCATGCCCAGTCAAATTGCAGAGGTCCTGAAAAAGAAGGGCCAACACTGCAAATACTGACTCTTTGCATAAATGTCATGTAATTGTCGATAAAAGCCTTTGAAACGTATGAAGTGCGTGTAATTATATTTCACTACATCACAGAAACAACTGAAACAAAGATCTAAAAGCAGTTTAGCAGCAAACTTTGTGAAAACTAATATTTGTCATTCTCAAAACTTTTGGCCACGACTGTATGTGAGAAGTCAATGTGCTGGCCACGCCCCCCTGCACTGCCGGCTGCTGCTTATTGCTCTCTCCCTGGATTCTTGAGGAAAAACATTAACCCCTTCAGCTGCACAGACTCGGGGCTGAAGGCTTTACTGAGTAGCTGCAGACAGTGAGGAGACAAATGCTGAGCATAGAAGCTGACAGTTCTACAGAGCATTGCACAAGAACAGGTAGGGGGGGGGGAGATCCTCTGTGTATCAGCAGTGTCATTGTACAGTTGGGACTTGTAGTCCTACAAAAACATGTTGCTGAGTCTCCCAGCAGGCAGATATGTCACTCAGGGCAGCTCTTGTATTCACTCCCTTTGCAGAGCAGGGGGAGGGACAGAGATTGTTGTTATTGCAGGTAAACAAAGGACCAGAAGAGAACCAGGGAAATTAGGAAATATAGATTTTTTTTTTTGCTAAAAACTTGCTTAGCTTAGTTATATATTGCTGCCCATCAGATTTACAGTGCTATATATATTTTTTTCTTCATAACTTGGACAACCCCTTTAACCACTTAACTATAGAGCTCAATGTTAAAGTGCTCTAGAGAAACCTCATTGAAGTTTCTCATGTAGTAGGTATTCATATATAGCAGGAGTATCATTTTATATTTTGTTTTACTAATTATAAAAAAAGTATGGCACAAAATAAATATGCAATTACTAAAAAATATATAAAATGATACTTTTGATATCTATGAATACATAACACATGGGAAACTACTAGTGAGGTTTTTAGCCATAATATATTTGCAACAGTTTAACATTGAGCTCTATAACTCAGTGGTTAAGTTTCTTGCCTTTAACGTAGATAACTATGAGTTTAAAGCCTGGAAAAAAACATTTAAAAAATAGAGGCTAAATAAAACTTAAATACACAGGGTGTCCCCAACAGAGAAAAAAAAAGGAGCAAAACGTAAAATATGATCAAATAACATCCATGTGAAGCCACTTTTATAACTTGTGTAAACTTGGCTGGTATTTTTTGTTGGGAAAGGTGGCAACACGCCTGCTCAGGACCTCTATAGGCCCGCTCACTACAGCAAGCCCCGCATCAGTCAGAGCTCAAAATGCCAGGACGCTGGCGTCAGGATGTTCTGTGAGGAGCGCGAACCTAGTGCCGCCTTCTCCCTTTTACTACACTGCTGCACTAGGGTAGAAGCTAGAAAGGATTTGAAAGAAGGGGGTTTGTGACATCACTGGTCAAATGCTCTTTAACCCTATCCTGACTTGCTGACTTTTAGTTTTTGCATTTTCATTTTTAGCTCCCTGCCTTCTCAGATACATAACTTTTTTTTATTTCTCCATTCACATAGCCATATGAGGTCTTGTTTTTTGCTGGACAAGTTGCACTTTCTTATTCCACTATTTAACTTCTTTTTTTTTTACATAGGATGTAGTGGGAAGCAGGAAAAAAATCCAAATGGAGTGGAATTGGGAAAAAAAACGCAATTCCGACAGTTTCAATTATTATTATTATTATTATTATTATTTTTTTTACAATGTTCCCTATGTGGTAAAACTGACTGACTCTTCATTCTCCAAGTTAGTACGAATCTGGAAATATCACAAATCTACAGTTTTTCTTGCGTTTTAAGGCCTCTTGCACACAGTTTTTTTTTTTTCTGTTTACATTCCGTTTTTTGCGTTCTGTATATCGAACCATTCATTTCAACGGATCCGCAAAAAAAAAAAACGGAAGGTACTCCGTATGCCTTCCGTTTACGTATTTCTGTTGTTCCGTTCAAAGATAGAACATGTCCTATTATTGTCCGCATAACAGACAAGGATAGTACTGTTCTATCAGGGGCCATCTGTTCCGTTCCGCAAAAAACGGAAATGCACACGGACGTCATCTGTATTTTTTGCGGACCGCAAAATACGGAAAAAGCAATATGGTCATGTGCAAGAGGCCTAATACTGAAAAAAAAAAATTCATTGCTATTTTATATGGTTACAGATATGTGTAGGGGCTTATTTTTTGCAGGACGTCTGTAGTTTCTGGCAATTTTGGGGTGTGTATGACTTCTTGATCACTTTTTATTTATTTTTATTCGATTTTCTTGGGAGATAAAGTGATGAAAAAATAGCGAATCTTCCATTTTTTTTATTTTTTTGTTACACCATTCACCATATAGTTTTTTTTATATATTAATAGTACGTGGCGATTCCTATGTTATTTTTATTTTGGGAAAAGGTGGGTGATTTTGAATAAATATATGAGCAATTTCTATTATTCTTTACAAGTTGTGGTCCACTTGAAAAAAAAAAAAATATAATATATATATAATTAATATTATTATTAATTTTTTTTTCAAGTGGACCACAACTTGTACAGAATAATATAAATTTCTCCATTATTCTGTAAAGCAATCACTGTATCACAATTCAGTGCTGCCACCTAGTGGCCGAAACTGGTCTGGGATATTCTAAATAATGAGCCTGGAAGCCTAGTACAGGCTGTGGCTAATTATTAGCACAGAGTGCTTTCCCCGATCTCTGCCAGGGGAAAGCGCGCCTGAACAGGAAACTTACACTTCCGATTTATATATTTTTTTTAACATTCTCCAATGCTCTGGTGCCATTTGACTATGGCATCTGAGTGGTTAAATGTCCACAATCAGCATTACCGTAGATCGCGGACATTGGCCGTGGGTGCCCGCTGTATAAATACGGCAGGAACCCGGTTGCTATGACTCACATCTTTAACCACCTCCGGACCGCCTAACGCAGATTCGCGTTCCGGAGGTGGCAGCGCTGCGCACAGTCACGCATATACGCGTCATCTCGCGAGACGCGAGATTTCGCTCCAAGCCGGCCCGCGCATGCGCATCGCGGGCCGGCAAAAGTTAAAGAACAAGTTAGTCACCAGCCTGCCAGCAACGATCATTGGCTGGCAGGCTGGCGATTTTTAAAAAATCCAATCACAAGCCATATAACAGATCATATTAGTAAATATGATCTGTTATATGGCTTGTCTGCTCCTGTGCTGGTCCTTTTCGTCGGTTGGATCCAGCACAGGAGCAGACTTCACAGTGAGTAGCACCAACACTACACCTTAGCCCCAGATCACCCCCCTGCACCCCAATTAACCCTTTGATCACCCCTTTGATCGCCCCTGTCAATCACCAGTGAAAGGAAAAAAAGTGATCAGTGTAAACTGTCACTTTTTTTTTTTCACTAGTATTGGCTGTTAGGTTTTAGGGATAGTTTAGGCCCCTTGGTTAGGTAGTTAGCGTCAGTTAGCGCCCACCCCACCGCACCGCAGTCACTTTTATTCGCTGAATAGCGTATCGCTAATCAGCATTTGTACTTTTATAGTATCTGTAAGTGATCAAAACTGATCACGGTCAGATCTATAATAGTATTAGTGTCACTTTAGTTCGCCCTCCACCCAAAACGCAGTGTTTGCCCGATCAGGCCTGATCGGTCGCCCACACGTGCGTTCACCCACGCCCGCCCCACCGCAGTGACAAAAAATATATATTTTTTGATCACTGCACATTCATTTTACACGCACTGCGGCGATAAAAAAATCAGTTTTGATATTTTTTATCAACCGCAGCGGCCTCCGGTACTTCGCTAGCCTCCCCTTTGTAAGACAGGTTTGCTTTTTTTCTTGGGTAGTCTCAGGGAATACCCCTAAATTTAGTAGTCCAAAATGTCAAACAGGGGGTATTCTTCTGAAGAGGCCTACAGGATTCTGACCCAGTCGGATGAGGAGTGGGAACCCTCATCTGATGAATCTAGCGGGTCAGAATATGAACCTGTGGAAAGCAGTGGCTCTCTGACCCAAAGTTCGGACGAGGAGGTGGAGGTCCCTGGCAGCACCAGGCGTACCCGGCCCCATGTCGCTAGACCACAGGTTATGCAGGATCCGCTTCAAGAGCAGCAGAGTGGGGCTGTCGCTGCCGGATCACGTGGTGAGGCATACACCAGCAGCGCAGCCCTCCCTGGACCTAGTACCAGCACTGCCGTACAACATGGTGACGTGGCGAGCACCAGAAGGGCAGTTGAAGCTGGTACGGTGGCACGTGCACTAGTTACCCCGTCGCAGCCACCGCAAAGACAGGCCCGTAGAGCCCCTAGAATCCCTGAGGTGCTGGCAAACCCTGATTGGCAGTCACCAACTTCAGCCGCACCTGTAGTTCCCCCTTTCACCGCCCAGTCTGGAGTTCGGGTTGAGACGGCTCAAATCGGTTCGGCCCTGGGATTTTTTGAGCTGTTCTTGACTGCGGAGCTCTTGGACTTAGTCGTGGCAGAGACCAACCAGTATGCCACACAATTTATATCCGCCAACCCGGGAAGCTTTTATGCCCAGCCTTTCCGGTGGAAACCAGTCCAAGTTTCCGAAATTAAAATTTTTTTGGGCCTTCTCCTCAACATGGGCCTGACAAAAAAGCATGAATTGCGGTCATATTGGTCAACGCACCCGATTCATCACATGCCCATGTTCTCTGCTGCTATGTCCAGGGCACGATTTGAGGCCATCCTCCGTTTCCTGCATTTTAGCGACAACACCACCTCCCGTCCCAGAGGCCACCCAGCTTTTGACCGGCTCCACAAAATTCGGCCCCTCATAGACCATTTCAACCAGAAATTTGCAGATTTGTATACCCCCGAGCAAAACATCTGCGTAGACGAGTCCCTAATACATTTTACCGGGCGCCTTGGCTTCAAACAGTACATCCCAAGCAAGCGTGCCCGGTATGGGGTCAAATTGTATAAGCTCTGTGAAAGGGCCACAGGCTATACCCACAAATTTCGTGTCTATGAGGGAAAAGATCAGACCCTGGAGCCGGTCGGTTGCCCTGACTACCTGGGGAGCAGTGGGAAGACAGTCTGGGACTTGGTGTCACCCTTATTCGGCAAGGGGTACCATCTTTATGTGGACAATTTTTACACAAGTGTGGCCCTCTTTAGGCATTTGTTTCTAGAACGGATTTGCGCCTGTGGCACCGCGCGAACTAGTCGCGTGGGCTTCCCCCAACGGCTTGTAACCACCCGTCTTGCAAGGGGGCAGAGGGCTGCCTTGTGTAACGAAGAACTGCTCGCGGTGAAATGGAGAGACAAGCGTGACGTTTACATGCTCTCCTCCATTCACGCAGACACGACAATCCAAATTGAGCGAGCAACCCGTGTCATTGAAAAGCCCCTCTGTGTCCACGACTATAATGCGCTCATGGGAGGGGTGGACTTCAATGACCAGATGTTGTCTCCGTATTTAGTTTCCCGCAGAACCAGACGCTGGTATAAGAAGGTGTCTGTATATTTAATTCAATTGGCGCTGTACAATAGTTTTGTTCTCTACAGTAAGGCTGGGAGAACACGATCTTTCCTCAAATTCCAGGAAGAGATCATCGAGAACCTCCTTTACCCAGGAGGTTCCGTGGCCCCATCCCCCAGTGTAGTTAGCCGTCTACACGAGCGACATTTCCCCAGTGTCGTTCCTGGTACCTCAACCCAACCGTCACCCCGAAAAAGATGTCGTGTCTGTAGCAGGAGTGGAATAAGGCGTGACACCCGCTATTTCTGTCCTGACTGTGCTGACCACCCTGCCCTATGCTATGGAGAGTGTTTCCGGAAGTACCACACACAGGTACACCTAGCATAGGGATTGCATCTCACAGGACAGGCACACAGGGCTATTAGGGCCCTTTTACTCTCAGCTGCTGCAAACCTCTCCTTTCACCTGGGATAAAGTGCATAACGTACTTCGCCACATCTTTGGGCGATTTGCGCTTTGCACATTGTCCCATGGGGAAGGAGAGGTTTGTTCTATAAAGGTAAAAAAAACTAAACAAAAAAAAAATTACCGGTAAGTAAAAAAGTTAAAAAAGTTTAAAAAAGTTAATATGTTCTGTTCTAAAGTTAATAAAGTTATTGCTTTGCGGCCTGGTTTTTTCTTTTTTGTTTTGTTTTTTTTACCTTCCAGGTGGACCAACCGATCGACCAGCTGCAGCACTGATGTGCATTCGGACAGAAGCATTGTGCTGCTGTCAGATTACACGCAAGTCGGTGTATGCGGCGCTGCAAGACGAGATTTCTCCTCTGCAGTAAAAGATATGTTTGCCGAGGCATATGAGCTGAGGAGGTGGCGGTGTTCATATACTTTGGCAAACACTTTGTATATATAAAAAAAAAAATCCCGGCAATGATTTATTCATCCACATCGATTGATGTGAATGGAGAAATCTGGTTTGCCAGGGCATACGAGCTGAAGTGGGTATGGATGTTGGGCGGAGCTCCTATGTCCTGGCAGACGCCTTTCCCCTCCTTTTTCTTTTTTTGGCAGAGATTTTTTCATCCACATTGATCGATGCGAATGAAGAAATCTGTGCCGTTCATTTTTTTCTTTCAGCCCAGAGGCTGAACGGAAAAAAAAAATCTCATTACCCGTATGCTCAATATAAGGAGAATAGCAGAAACTCCTAATGCTGGGCATACATGTAATGATTGCGGAGACCCTCAAATGCCAGGGCAGTACAAACACCCCACAAATAACACCATTTTGGAAAGAAGACACCCCAAGGTATTTGCTGAGGGGCATATTGAGTCCATGAAAGATTGAAATTTTTGTCCCAAGTTAGCGGAAAGGGAGACTTTGTGAGAACAAAATCCAAAAAATCAATTTCCGCTAACTTGTGCCAAAATTTTTTTTTTTCAATGAACTCGCCATGCCCCTCATTGAATACCTTGGGGTGTCTTCTTTCCAAAATGGGGTCACATGTGGGGTATTTATACTGCCCTGGCATTTTAGGGGCCCCAAAGCGTGAGAAGAAGTCTGGTATCCAAATGTCTAAAAATGCCCTCCTAAAAGGAATTTGGGCCCCTTTGCCCACCTAGGCTGCAAAAAAGTGTCACACATGTGGTATCTCCGTATTCAGCAGAAGTTGGGGAATATGTTTTGGGGTGTCATTTTACATATACCCATGCTGGGTGAGATAAATATCTTGGTCAAATGCCAACTTTGTATAAAAAAAATGGGAAAAGTTGTCTTTTGCCAAGATATTTCTCTCACCCAGCATGGGTATATGTAAAATGACACCCCAAAACACATTCCTTACCTTCTTCTGAGTACGGAGATACCAGATGTGTGACACTTTTTTGCAGCCTAGCTGGGCAAAGGGGCCCACATTCCAAAGAGCACCTTTCAGATTTCACAGGTCATTTACCTACTTACCAGACATTAGGGCCCCTGGAAAATGCCAGGGCAGTATAACTGCCCCACAAGTGACCCCATTTTGGAAAGAAGACACCCCAAGGTATTCCGTGAGGGGCATGGCAAGTTCCTAGAATTTTTTATTTTTTGTCACAAGTTAGTGGAAAATGATGATTTTTTTTTTTTTTTTTTTTTTTCATACAAAGTCTCCTATTCCACTAACTTGTGACAAAAAAAAAAAATTTCCATGAACTCACTATGCCCATCAGCGAATACCTTGGGGTCTCTTCTTTCCAAAATGGGGTCACTTGTGGGGTAGTTATACTGCCCTGGCATTCTAGGGGCCCAAATGTGTGGTAAGGAGTTTGAAATCAAATTCAGTAAAAAATGACCTGTGAAATCCAAAAGGTGCTCTTTGGAATATGGGCCCCTTTGCCCACCTAGGCTGCAAAAAA
Organism: Bufo bufo; assembly: GCF_905171765.1. Lineage (NCBI taxonomy): Eukaryota > Metazoa > Chordata > Amphibia > Anura > Bufonidae > Bufo > Bufo bufo. Next base: position 350,669,681 of record NC_053391.1, on the reverse strand, counting down.
GTGTCACACATCTGGTATCTCCGTACTCAGGAGAAGGTGGGGAATGTGTTTTGGGGTGTCATTTTATATATACCCATGCTGGGTGAGAGAAATATCTTGGCAAAAGACAACTTTTCCCATTTTTTTATACAAAGTTGTCATTTGACCAAGATATTTATCTCACCCAGCATGGGTATATGTAAAAAGACACCCCAAAACACATTCCTCAACTTCTCCTGAGTACGGCAATACCACATGTGTGACACTTTTTTGCAGCCTAGGTGGGCAAAGGGGCCCATATTCCAAAGAGCACCTTTCGGATTTCACTCGTCATTTTTTACTGAATTTGATTTCAAACTCTTTACCACACATTTGGGCCCCTAGAATGCCAGGGCAGTATAACTACCCCACAAGTGACCCCATTTTGGAAAGAAGAGACCCCAAGGTATTCGCTGATGGGCATAGTGAGTTCATAGAACTTTTTATTTTTTGTCACAAGTTAGTGGAATATGAGACTTTGTAAGAAAAAAAAAAAAAAAAAAAATCATCATTTTCCGCTAACTTGTGACAAAAAATAAAAAGTTCTATGAACTCACTATGCCCATCAGCGAATACCTTAGGGTGTGTACTTTCAGAAATGGGGTCATTTGTGGGGTGTTTGTACTGTCTGGGCATTGTAGAACCTCAGGAAACATGACAGGTGCTCAGAAAGTCAGAGCTGCTTCAAAAAGCGGAAATTCACATTTTTGTACCATAGTTTGTAAACGCTATAACTTTTACCCAAACCATTTTTTTTTTACCCAAACATTTTTTTTTTATCAAAGACATGTAGAACTATAAATTTAGAGCAAAATTTCTATATGGATGTCGTTTTTTTTGCAAAATTTTACAACTGAAAGTGAAAAATGTCATTTTTTTGCAAAAAAATCGTTAAATTTCGATTAATAACAAAAAAAGTAAAAATGTCAGCAGCAATGAAATACCACCAAATGAAAGCTCTATTAGTGAGAAGAAAAGGAGGTAAAATTCATTTGGGTGGTAAGTTGCATGACCGAGCAATAAACGGTGAAAGTAGTGTAGGTCAGAAGTGTAAAAAGTGGCCTGGTCTTTCAGGGTGTTTAAGCACTGGGGGCTGAGGTGGTTAAAGACTTTAGTACATTATTACAAGATTTGCGGCCCCACTTTTGATTTTGACCAGGGCCACATTTTGTCTAAGTCTACTTTCACACTGGCGTTTTGGCTTTCCGTTTCTGAGATCCGTTCAGGGCTCTCACAAGCGTCCAAAACAGATCAGTTTGCATTTTAATGCATTCTGAATGGAAAAGGATCCGCTCAGAATGCATCAGTTTGCATCAATTTAGTCTCCATTCCGCTTTGGAAACTGACACTTTGGTGTCTGTCTGATGAAACTGAGCCAAACGGATCCGTCCTGGCACACAATGTAAGTCAATGGGGACGGCTCCGTTTTCTATGACACAAACTGGCACAATAGAAAACAGATCCGTCCTCCATTGACTTTCAATGGTGTTCAAGACAGAATCCATCTAGGCTATGTTAAAGATAAGACAAACAGATCCGTTCTGAACGGATGCAGATGGTTGTATTATCTGAACATATCCGTCCATGACTGATCCGCTCAAAATGCGAGGGTGAAAGTAGCCTAAAACCAGCCCTGGTGGAGGGGGCACATCTGGGCATTACTATTGTGAAGGGGGCCCATAGCTGGGCATAACTATTGTGAAGGGGGCCCACAGCTGGGCATAGCTATTGTGAAGGGGGCCCACAGCTGGGCATAACTATTGTGAAGGGGGCCCACAGCTGGGCATAACTATTGTGAAGGGGGCCCACAGCTGGGCATAACTATTGTGAAGGGGGCCCACAGCTGGGCATAACTATTGTGAAGGGGGCCCACAGCTGGGCATAACTATTGTGAAGGGGGCCCACAGCTGGGCATAACTATTGTGAAGGGGGCCCACAGCTGGGCATAACTATTGTGAAGGGGGCCCACAGCTGGGCATAACTATTGTGAAGGGGGCCCACAGCTGGGCATAACTATTGTGAAGGGGGCCCACAGCTGGGCATAACTATTGTGAAGGGGGCCCACAGCTGGGCATAACTATTGTGAAGGGGGCCCACAGCTGGGCATAACTATTGTGAAGGGGGCCCGTAGCTGGGCATAACTATTGTGAAGGGGGCCCGTAGCTGGGCATAACTATTGTGAAGGGGGCCCGTAGCTGGGCATAACTATTGTGAAGGGGGCCCGTAGCTGGGCATAACTATTGTGAAGGGGGCCCGTAGCTGGGCATAACTATTGTGAAGGGGGCCCGTAGCTGGGCATAACTATTGTGAAGGGGGCCCGTAGCTGGGCATAACTATTGTGAAGGGGGCCCGTAGCTGGGCATAACTATTGTGAAGGGGGCCCGTAGCTGGGCATAACTATTGTGAAGGGGGCCCGTAGCTGGGCATAACTATTGTGAAGGGGGCCCGTAGCTGGGCATAACTATTGTGAAGGGGGCCCGTAGCTGGGCATAACTATTGTGAAGGGGGCCCGTAGCTGGGCATAACTATTGTGAAGGGGGCCCGTAGCTGGGCATAACTATTGTGAAGGGGGCCCGTAGCTGGGCATAACTATTGTGAAGGGGGCCCGCAGCTGGGCATAACTATTGTGAAGGGGGCCCGTAGCTGGGCATAACTATTGTGAAGGGGGCCCGTAGCTGGGCATAACTATTGTGAAGGGGGCCCGTAGCTGGGCATAACTATTGTGAAGGGGGCCCGTAGCTGGGCATAACTATTGTGAAGGGGGCCCGTAGCTGGGCATAACTATTGTGAAGGGGGCCCGTAGCTGGGCATAACTATTGTGAAGGGGGCCCGTAGCTGGGCATAACTATTGTGAAGGGGGCCCGTAGCTGGGCATAACTATTGTGAAGGGGGCCCGTAGCTGGGCATAACTATTGTGAAGGGGGCCCGTAGCTGGGCATAACTATTGTGAAGGGGGCCCGTAGCTGGGCATAACTATTGTGAAGGGGGCCCGTAGCTGGGCATAACTATTGTGAAGGGGGCCCGTAGCTGGGCATAACTATTGTGAAGGGGGCCCGTAGCTGGGCATAACTATTGTGAAGGGGGCCCGTAGCTGGGCATAACTATTGTGAAGGGGGCCCGTAGCTGGGCATAACTATTGTGAAGGGGGCCCGTAGCTGGGCATAACTATTGTGAAGGGGGCCCGTAGCTGGGCATAACTATTGTGAAGGGGGCCCGTAGCTGGGCATAACTATTGTGAAGGGGGCCCGTAGCTGGGCATAACTATTGTGAAGGGGGCCCGTAGCTGGGCATAACTATTGTGAAGGGGGCCCGTAGCTGGGCATAACTATTGTGAAGGGGGCCCGCAGCTGGGCATAACTATTGTGAAGGGGGCCCGCAGCTGGGCATAACTATTGTGAAGGGGGCCCGCAGCTGGGCATAACTATTGTGAAGGGGGCCCGCAGCTGGGCATAACTATTGTGAAGGGGGCCCGCAGCTGGGCATAACTATTGTGAAGGGGGCCCGCAGCTGGGCATAACTATTGTGAAGGGGGCCCGCAGCTGGGCATAACTATTGTGAAGGGGGCCCGCAGCTGGGCATAACTATTGTGAAGGGGGCCCACAGATGGGCATAACTATTGTGAAGGGGGCCCATAGATGGGCATAACTATTGTGAAGGGGGCCCATAGCTGGGCATAATTACTGTGTGGTGGTGTAAAGAAGGTCATAATTACTATGTAGGGGCATTAAGGGGACTGGGTGGGATTGGATGAGCATAGTTATGATTTAGGTGGAGTTGGAGGCATGGCGTAGTATGCGCATACCCGCACATATTGTCCCGTTTTGTACTTTTCAAATAGTTGGGAGGTATGCAGGTGTGTATGCATTGAGAATGCATGTGAGAAGTTTATACAGGGCATTCTGCTGGCACTACTGGGGGCACTGGCCTGGGTTTATGAGAGTGGTTTATACAGCTAAAATGCAGGTCCTAAGTAACTGATCCAGCAGGTATGGACGCCTTGTACTAACAGGATGTGACTGCCTCCTCAGCCCTCTCTACTTCCCCTCCATTGCAGAACATGTGACCTAAAAGAAACGAACCAGCCTTGGAATGTCTTCACACCCATGTCAACAAACAAAATGGCCGCCACAGATGGGCGGCGCTACCGAGGTTTGAGGTCGCAACACTACGTAGCTAGAAATGGGCGTTCCCTACGCCGGTCTCCCTGGTGATGACGTCGTCCTACCCACGCCGAATCACGTGATGAGAGAGTGAGTGTGCGACAGTGTTGCCTACGCGCGGCAAAGGCGAGAGAAGATGGCGGACGGGAAGGGAGAGTCCCGAGCGGGGCTTAGTAACGGGGGGACGGTCCCCCCGGCTCCCTCCTCGCTGGAGCCTAGCCGCCTGCTAGAGACGCTGCAGGAGCTGGAGGACGGGCTGAGGGAGGAGGAGGTGTCGCTGCTGTCCTCCGCTGCTTACTGCAGGCGCCTGTGCGAGGTGAGTGGCGGGGGACTGGGGGGGCTTGTTGCCGTGGAGCGGGGCTGAGCCCTGAGGGGGGTTGTAGAGCCCGTGCCGGATTATTTTGGTTGCTGACAGTGAGTGATGGGGGCGGGTTCTGTGGGAGGGTTGTTTTCAGCCCAGTCCCTCTCCTCAACTCATTCAGCCCCCGAAGCCCTGTCACAACAGAGCGGGTTACCGGGGAGGAATGGCGGCCCGCTGCACCCACAATCCCTAGCGCATGAAATGAGGAAACTGGGTTACTGGTGCGTGCAGCGCTGCGTGATGGCCGTGCGGTGATCGCATCCCTGCGGGGGGCGCAGTCACAACTGTCACAGCGATTGTGCCACACAGGGCGATGAGCGCGGGAAGGGCTCCGTATAACTTGTAGACGGGCATGTCCTTTTCCCATGCTGGCATAGGTAACCTTTGATCGTCTCCCAACCGGCTGGCAGAGTGGCATGTTGAGATCTGTGCCAGGGCATTGTTAGATTAGAGGACTGCAGCTCCACCGCCGGGCAGGTGGGGGGTAGTAACTCCCGGAGGGGCTGTCAGCCAGGCTCCCAGGGACTTGTATGGAAAATGGACCTTTGCCAGGTCCCAGCGCTCATGTTTACCAGGGCACCGGAGAAGACTGGGAGCCTATTACAAGCAGAGGCCATGCCTTGTTGGCTCATATTTTACGCATATTTGACTTGTGACCCCCTTACTAACCAGATCTTCAGAAGTGTGGTTGGTTGGGGCCCAGCTAATCATGGCATCCTGTTACCAAGTATATCGTATTCACTATAGTCCCCTCATGGAGCGCTGTGCCCACTACTCTACCCATAGTCGCGCATGAGCACTATTGCTTCATTCACGTCACTTGGAGGCCTCTATTCTTGCGGTATGTGGGTCTCATCGTCCGGAACTCCAAGTGATCGTACATTTAGCAACTATCTTGGGTTTTTACACTTAGGAACAATTACAAAATGGTTATCAAAGTGTCTAAAATAAGAGAAAATGAAAGGGCTACTGCCACCTGAGACTACTGGCATATCTCTAGGAGATGCCATCAATGTCAGACACAAGTCTCACTCCTGAATGGGCCCCCCTAAGTGGACAAAGAGTAGCCAGCCCTTCATTCACTTTTATGGGAGTCCTGAAAATAGCGGTGAATGGAATGGTGGCCGCGCTTGCGCTGTGTGTGCTCTCCACTCTACAGTTCATATGCAGATGTATATCCTCTAAGGTTGCAAACCTTGGGTAGTCTCATCCTTAAGTCATATTATTCTCCTTTATTAGCTTTGTGCTTCGTTTCTTTAGGGTCAGACTAGACACTGTTTTATTTGGGGGGGTCTACAATCCATGGGGCACATTCCTCTGCGTAGGAAGCGCTGTAGAGCGGTCTGTTCTATAAGTGGCAGTGTTGCACCTCTTCACCCCTGAGGTTTGTAGGGGCACAATGGCTGGACAAGACGCTAGCGCAGTAGGAGGATGCCCTTTAGTCAGATCCTTGGTTTGACACTGGATGACCTAGCTGCACACGTTCTAACATTTTTACACTTCTATCATCGCTCAGTATACATGGTTGATGGGCACCAGAAGTGCTCCAGACCACGTAAAGACCTGAGTGGGGGGGGATTAGGATCAACCACTGGGGAAGATGTGCCGCTAGAAAATGTGAGTCCTGGGCAGGTGTGTGTATGTCTCGGTTCCTGACCAGTACAACACGGCCTAGTTTTACGTCTGTGGCCAGGCGTAGCTGATGGGTGGCATGTGGGCACAGTTGGTTTTCAGTTTTTGGTTCCTGCGTTGATCGGTGGAAATCATTGGCAAACAAAGCTGCGCATAATAACATGTTGGTTTTTCACGTGTATGTACCATCTGTAGAGCTGCTTCCTAAACTTCATAACCTTAGGGCTTTTCAGGCAGAATTTTGCCGCAGCTTGTACGATGGGTGTTGTGTAATTTCCACAAGATCTTATTTTATCAGAGAACTCTAGGGTTTCCAGAATGGTCGCTTGTGTAGGGAGGATACAGTTTTGCCACTGGCGCCATGTGTTGTACTGCAATGGTTGAAGTAAGGCTATGTTTGCATTGGAGGCTCAATCAGTTTTTTCTGGTAAGATGGTTGGCACTATGATGGAAAGCCGACAGAACTCATTACCTTAGGCACCGTCTGTGTCCTTCACGTGACTGATCTGGCGCTGCTTTTTTATGGCCCTGTGAGTGAACAGAAAAATGGAAATATGCAGAAAAAGTTCAGCCACGCTTTTCTTCATCATTCACTTATGTGAACCTTCTAGTCCAAGTTGTTACGTTGCAGAAATATTAACTTTGTACTTGTCTTATTCCGACACTGGTTTGATAAAACGTGCTTATCTAACCCCCTTCCAGCTCGGGGACCTCTAACTTTTTAGCTTTCACTTTTAACTGAAGTATGTTCCAGGACATGACTGCTGGCCATTCACATTAGACGGTGGTCAGCCCAAAGCTAGCTCTCCTGCCCACATGCACGCTTGGCTCTGGCTTATCTCCCCTGAAAGCCGAAGGATCAGGCATGTTAGAATCCAGCAGCTCCCTCCTTGTCTCCCGGACATCATCTGTTGGGGTGATCGGGAGGCCCCCATACACATTAGACGGTCAGCGCTAATTCCACTGAAATCAATAGAATGTGTATGCGCAGCTTTACTTGGGCTACCTACATTTACTGTATCTAAGGTCCATGCCTACACAGAAGTGAAAGTACATACCTCTACAGTTACGCACAGTTGGGTAGTTTCCCCACATTTTTATTGCACTCATTTCTTGTTCCAACTTTAAAAAAATAAAGTTTTCGTATCCCATATAGCAGGTTTGGCATCAGTTTAGCTTTCCTTTTTTATATCTTACGGTATCTCTCAACTATATGGCCCAGATGGTGTGTGAACATAGAAGGGTGCATTTGTGTGATGTAGATCTTTTATGCTTACATTTTTATTTTATTTTTTGTAACACAATTTCTTCCTGTTCACCCATCATTATTATTTTTTTTCTGCCCATTTAGGTCTTACTGAAGTGCGCTGAAGATCATACAGCCTCTGAAAATCTCATACTTTACACAGATGTGTACGGCACTGCTCTGAGAAGTTTTTCAAATGCGCGGCCGTACCTGACCACGGAGTGTGAAGACGTTTTACTGCTCATTGAAAGGCTTGTACTGTAAGTGAAGCATTGTACATGAACTACGTAACCCTTTTGCCTGTACGCTGTTTTCCATTTTTGTAAACCATCTTTCATTTCCGGGTTCTAGTTGTTAAGGTTTCTGCATGGGCACACCATATGTACATGAAAGGGCAGTTTGTTTAAAGGGAACCTGTCATCAACTTTATGCTGCTCATACTAACGGCGGAATAAAGTAGAGACAGGTGAGTAGATTTCAGCGGTCTGTCATTTATAAGTGAAAAATAAGTGGTTGCCGAGAACCAACATCACAATCCCTGCAGACTGGGCCTGGAAAAGAGTCACGACCACCTGAGAAGAGTCCTGGTTATTCATGAAGTCCTGCTGATGACTGACAGTCTTCTACCTTCTGAACTGCCAATCATCAGCAGATGGGCAAGAGCGCAGGAGATTGTGAATAACCAGGACTCTTCTCAGGTAGATTTGACTCTTCCAAAGGCCTGGGCTGCAACGATTACGATGCTGGTTCTCAGCAACTACTTACTTTTAGCTCATAAATGATACACCGCTGAAATCAACATTTGTCACTGTGTTATGCTACCCTCAGTGAGGTCAGCATAAAGTTGATGACAGGTTCCCTTTAAGGCACATGATTTTGTAGCTGTATGTCACCTTATCATATTGTCCTATTGTTCCACAGGAGCTGTTTTGAAGTAATTCTTTCTATGACTGAAGATGACCTCTCATGTGATTTTGGGTTGAGATTTAAAAAGTCTGTCATGGTAAGTTGACTTTGTATTGTGGTTTATTATACCATAGCACATAGAGGTTCGCTGGGTATTATTTTATATGGCTGGCAGCAACCCATCCTAAAATGTGAATAGGACTTGTTTCCTTGAGCTGCAAGGAGGGGTTGTGGGATCTTGCTTTATTACACTGTGCTCCAATGCCTGCGGTATAGTGATAAGCCTTCTCGTCAGGCTGCTCAGCCTGATGGCATATTGCACACAGGATGTCATCATTACTTTCTATTGTAGAGCAGGAACTGTGCCCTACAATATTAATGATGGTATCCTGTTCTAAATGCTTTTCAGACTGCTCAGTCATGACTGCATATTGTAGGCAGGATTGTATAATTACTATCCATGATATCAGAGATAGTAATGTGAGATATGCCGTCAGGCTGACCAGCCTGACAGGAACACTGCAGTCCAGCACTTACAATTCAGCAGTGAGTGTAGTAAAGCTAGGCCTCTAACCACACGCTTGCGACACATTTTATACATAGTCTCTGAAAGGTTGTTTGAGGTCATTTTAAAGGGAACCTGTTACCAGGATTTTGAGTATAGAGCTGAGGACATGGGTTGCTAGATGGCCGCTAGCACATTCGCAATATCCAGTCCCCATAGCTCTGTGTGCTTTTATTGTGTAAAAAAAAAAACGGATTTGATACATATGCAAATTATAATAAGAGTCATATCTTACTTTATGACCAGAGAAGAGTCATATTTTCAAGCTCTGACTCATCTCAGGTTAATTTGCATATGTTTCAAATCGGGTTTTTTTACACAAAAAAAGCACACAGAGCTATGGGGACTGGGTATTGCAGATATGCTAGCGGCCATCTAGCAGCCCATGTCCTCAGCTCTATACACAAAATCCCGGTGACAGGTTCCCTTTAAATCCCACACAGCCCCTTTAACTAAATTCTCCTGGAAAAATGGGAGAGATCTACTAATACTGGCTCAAAGTGCTAAGGATGCTTCATTGTATCATCTCTGTGCAGTGAGCACCATTTTCTGGTGTAGTCCAGAAATGGCAGCTTGGAGTTTGAGATATTCTGTGGCTTTGTCGTCAAAGTGACTATACACAATTGTCTGCTGAACGCATGTTAAGGCTGCTTCATTGTTGGTGTCAGTCCCAGCAATGGTCTCACACCATACACTTTTGGGATTTTGCACAGTTTGGTGTAGATTATTTGCCAAAATCTACATGAAATACATTGAGAGTCATGAAATTGTCCATCATGCTGGAAAAAAAAACATTCCCTGAGTTTAACCCACGCAACGATTTTGGAAAAGGACATACCGGTTGAACCTGAGCAGAGCTCGGGCAGCAGGGTTGAAGGGGGTGGGGGGGGGGGGCTGCTTTAGCCTGTCATATCTCGAGCTGTGTAGCAGCTAGAGATATGGGCCTTTTCTTATATGAATATTGATATGATTGATATTTCCTGTACAGTGGGAGATATGGGGGCACATTTATCAAAACTGGTGTAAAGTAGAACTGGCTTAGTTGCCCATAGCAACCAATCAGATTCCACCTTTTATTTTTCACAGCTCCTTTGGGAAATGAAAGGTGGAATTTGGTTGGTTGCTATGGGCAACTAAGCCAGTTCTACTTTTACACCAGTTTTGATTAAATGTGTTCCCATGGTCTTTAGACATCGGGTTGACAGTGATAGAAATCGGGTCAGGAGTGAAAGCAGCAGAAACCTTGGTTTCATGTTAAAAGGGTTTTGTCAGTTCAGTATGTAGATAAAGTTAATACCACGCACTTACTAATGCATTATTACCCATATTGCTTCTTTTGCTGGCTGGATTCATTTTTTATCACATTATACACTGCTGGTTTTCATGGTTACGTCCACCTTGCAATCCATCAGCAGTAGTTGTGCTTGCAAACTATAAAAAAAAAAAAAAAGCACCAGCATATGCACGGTCCCAGTCACCAAAGAGGCCAGCATTTTTTCCTATAATGTGCAAGCACCAGTACCACTGCTGGATTGCAGGGTGGTCGTAACCATGGAAACCAGCAGTGTATAATGTGATGGAAAAAACGAATCAAGCCAGCAAAGGAAGCAATATGGGTAATCGCAATACATTAGTAAGTGCCTTGTATTAACTTTCTCTACATGATAAATGCCACTTGCTGAAGTGAGACAACCCCTTTCAGTGATGTATCTTCCTACATATAGCAGCTATATGGGTATTGAATGCAATAATGACCAATGTTATGTTTTTTGCACTTTTGTTCTTTGGAATTTGTTACTAAGAGTGGTGTTTTTTTTATATTATTTGTAAGGATTCCCAGGACATATTATTGGAGTTTGGACATAGCAATTTGCAGTTGCTGGTTGATAACCTCAAGCATGGGGGTGCATGGAAAAACCCAGTTCTTGTTAAAGTCCTGTCTCGGCAGACAGCAGAGCCTGAAGAAGGTGAGAATGCCAAGTAGTGTTTTACTTTTTATCATTTCACAGGGAATTTTCTGCTCTTTTAAAGCATATTCTGAGTCTAAGCATTCAGGCTGGGTTCAGACCTGAGCGTACGGGATGGAGCGCTCTGTATGCGCGATTGTATGCGTGTTTACAGACGCGGCTCCGGAACAAGCGAACGCCCATTGTCGCGCATTCCCGGAAGTCTATGTATGGGAACGCGCGACAAAACGCCCCAAAGAAGCTCAAGAACTTTTTTGAGCGTAGGGCGTTTTTCAGCGCATTTGAACGCGCTGTAAAACGCTCAAGTGTGAACCCAGCCTCAGTGCTGCTGATTATAAACATGGTATAAAGATGGCCTCTACTGAGCAAATTGTAGTTTGCCCATGGGGAGCTCACCAAATGTGTTGAATCTTGTAAATTCAAGTGAACGCGTAATTTTAAATGGTAATGTTACACTTCGTGTCCTCTATATCTGCCTAAGGTGAAAGGAACCAGAGATTATAGGGATAAGAGTATAAGCAGTAGGTATGAATGGCAGAGATTTATTTTCCCAAAATATACTGTTCTTCCTCAGATATGAAGTATTTGTCTTCATTTGATGCTGATTTTTATATTTAAACTTTCATGATATTTTTCTCTCCGCACCAGTTTGTAATTGGATATCACAAGAAGGCCCCTGTTTTCTACAGATGCGCATTAAGCATTTAATGAAGACAAACTGCATAGAGCAAGCAATGCTCCTATCAAGAATTGCCTCTGAAACGGCCGAGACTTCAAGCAATTTCTTTTTCCGTCAGTCCTTTATCACATGCCTGTGTACAATGCTGCCAAATGAAGAAGCTTTTAAAGAGGTAAGTGGAAGGCTTCATAAGGGAATTTATTTCATCAAGAGTTAACTGTGATAAACGATTTTTGCAACCGCCTTTTGTCAGCCCTCGAATAGTTTTCAGCGAGTGGATGCCAACAGATGCTGTGCTAATATTCACTTGGACAGGGAAAGATGTCTACCAGTACCTAACACTTGAACATTTAGTTCTGAAGTCTAGTAGTGAGGGGACAAGCAAGAGAGTGACGGGCCCACTTTTACCATTGTGCCTGCTCCTGAATTCTGGTGTAATATGTTTTAGACATATTTATTAAGAAAGTAAGCCAAGAAGAATACTCCACTATGTCTTTGGCACACAAGTTTGTTGCCATCCAACAGGTAGTATAAAGTTGTACTAGACATTTAAAGGTGCTCCAGATCTATCATGTAGCTTGAGTTGCTCTGATAGATTTGGCAGATCTTTACTCTGCACGAGTGATGCTCAACCTGCGGCCCTCCAGCTGTTGTAAAACTACAATTTCCATCATGCTCGGCTGATAGCTGTAGGTTTTTTGGGCATGCTGGGAGTTGTAGTTTTGCAATAGATGGAGGGCCGCAGGTTGGGCATCCCTGGTCTACACTTAGTATTAGGTGTGAATGGTTATCTGCAGATGGCTTTGTAAAGGTGACTTGCTGGTTCTTAAAAGTGGAATTCCAGCTGAAGATTAACCCCTTGACACATAATGCCGTACATGTACGGCATTAGCGTTGAGGGAATGTATGGAGTGAACTCGCACACTGAGTTCATTGCATACATGGCGAGCGTTGGCTGTGTCCAGTATTGCAATGATGCCGACACTGGTCATTGAACCCCTCAGATGTCACTGTCAACAGTGACCGCAGCATCGGTGGGGTTAGACAGAAAGAGAGGCTCCCTCTGTCCTCCAATCAAAGCCCCTGCTGCAAAATCAAGGGGGTTAAACTTCTGAAGGTTCCCAGGCCTGTCATGGCTAGTTGCCTGAAAAGCCGCGCCTAAGGCACGGCTTCTCAGGCAGGCTGTCCGAATCCTGTAGACTGCAATAGTATTCTATTACAGTCTATGGGACAAGCAATCAGAAGATCGCATGTTCAAGTCGTTTAAGGAGACTAACATCTATAGTAAAAAAAAAATAAAAAAAATAAACACAACTATTAAAAATTCCATGTCTGAAAATGTCCGAACTATTAAAATGTCAAATTAGTTTTCTTGTGTGGTGAACGTCATGGAAAAATTTTTTAAACCCACGATTCACCATTTGTCACCTTGTCCCCCCCCCCAAAACATTTGAATAAAAAGTCATCAGTCATATGTACCCCAAAATGGTACCAATGAAAACAGCAAGCCCCCATGAAGCTCTTTAGACAGAAATATAAAAAAAAAGTTGGGTGTCGGAAAATGTCAATTCAAATAATTCTTAAAAGGTTTTTATATTTTAAAAGAAGTAAAACATAGTTTTTTTATTATGCAATTTTGGTGTTGCCATAATGGTACGAACTTGCAGAATAAGGATGTCTTGTAATTTCTAGTGCACAGTGACCACCCTAATATCAAATCGCCAAAAACCTTGGCAGAATTTTTTCATTTATTTTTTTCGTTTCACACGTCAAGGAACTTTTTGCCTGCTTTCCAATACAAGATATGGTAAATTAAATGGTGCCATTAAAAACCAACTTGTACGGCAAAAAAAAAAAGTCCCCATATGGCTATGTGAATGAATGAATTTTGTAGGATAAAAAGGAAAACAAATGCAAAAATTGACCAGCTAAAGAAGTTAAACGCTGTGGACACATTTTGGGGCATTTTTTTATTAGTACATTTTCCTCATTTGGGATTAAATAACTTCAGTTGGACTTTATTGAAATCTTTCCACAGCTTTCACTTTAAGTGCATTTGAAGTGAGCTCTCTGATTCGCACTGAATCAGTCAGAGAACTGCTTTGTCAGCTGGATCTATAGCCCTCATCTCTGAACTTTTGACAGCTCATAAAAAGGCTAAATTCTTATCAAACTGATGGTCAGCTTTTCTTATGCAGTTTTGGAAGCCAAAACTAGGCGTGAATTCACTCCTGATTTTTGCTTAAAAAAACTGCATGCAGAGACCTGACCATGTTATACTGGTTTAGCTGTAATGCGTGTTTGAGCGGCCAGGATTTTAGAGCGATAAGTGGTACAGATCTAGCTGACACAGCAGTTCTCTGACAGAACCTGCTAATCTGCAAAGGCACTGACAGTGAAAGCTGTAGAGGAAAAACGTGAAATTTTTTAATAAATACCAATTGAAAAATGACATTTAACTCTAAATAAGTAGAATGCATACCTGCTTGTTATCAACATTTGTTCTGGACACGGCAGGTATTTATGGTAGTGCAGCTTGGTCGTCATATAATGCGCTTTGTGGCATTTGGGGTAGTGTCCTGTTGTATCAGTGGCTTGGGCTGCTTCTCTTTTCATGCTTTTACACTGAAGCACCATATTTTCAGACTGGCTGCTGTCTACACAAGCTCTTCAGGAAGTCGTGCATAGAGAGCTGGTTTCACTTAAGATATGATAAGACCAGGATCTAAATCATACTTGCTTCTAGGGCAGAGCAGGTAACTGAAATAACAGACATGGGCAAGATTCGATCAGTTAGTGAGGCTACTTTTCGGGTTAGATTATATTTAAATTAAAGTGGTTTTCCTAGTTATGTTAAAAAAAAAAAAAAAAGCATTGTAAATCTGATGGTCAGCAATATATACCTAAGCAAAACAAGTTTTAAGCAAGCAATTATATTGTTCTGGCCCTTTGTTGACATGCAGTTGCAGAGCTGTGGGGGCGTGTATCAACAATCTGAGGTTTCCCTCATGAATATTTGTGGTTCTCAACAAAGCCTGCCTTTCCCCTCCCCTGCTCTGCACAGTGAGTGAATGAATGAAAGTGCTGCCCAGTCTGCGGTCTGACTGCTGGGATACTCATGTTGTATGAGTGGGACTACAAGACCCAGCAGTACAGTACAATGAAATTACTTATATACAGAGGATCTTCCCTCTACCTCTTTTTGTGCAATGTTCTGCAGACACTTCCTCACAGCCAGTAGAGAGGAGAGATCCTGTGCACAGCGTTGGTCTCATCAGTGCCTGGAGAGGAGGAAACCCTGCACCTGCTCAGTACCCGAGCCAGTCTCTAGCCGAGAGTCTGTGCTGCTGATGGTAGAAGGGGTTAAACTTTCCTGAAGAATCCAGTGGGAGGGGAGACACAGGGCAGACAGCTAAGCCAGTGGATCGGGCATGCAGGAGGCATGGCTTATCACTCCAACCAGCACAGCCTTCACAGTGATGTTTTGTGCATAGAGGCAGACCTTCTCCCTCAGGCTTAGATTTGTTTGGTTAGATACATACAAAAAAAACAAAAAATAACTTTGACAATCTCCCTTTAATTTCCCAGCCCTACTGTAATAAGTGGTGGGGGTGCAGGGAGTTCTGCTTTAAATACCTTAGAAACCGTTTCCTAATATGTAGTAAAGTGTCAGGCAGTGTGAAGTATACATTTTACAATGCATTGAAGTAAGGTAAGGCTACTTTCACACTTGCGCTTTCCCTTTCCGCTATTGAGATCCGTCATAGGATCTCAATAGCGGGGGAAAATGCTTCATTTTTGTCCCCATTCATTGTCAATAGGGACAAAACTGAACGAAATGGCATGCACCAGAATGCATTCTGTTTTGTTTGGTTGCGTCCCCATCGCGGACAGAATAACGCTGCAAACCCAGTGTTTTTCTGTCCGCGGTGTGGTGAAGAGCAAGACGTCGGAGAAAACGGATCCGTCCCTATTGACTTACATTGTGTGTCAGGACAGATCTGTTTTCTCTGACACAATAGTTAAAAATAATACAACCGGATCCGTTCATAACGAATACAGACTGTTCTATTATCGTGACGGAAGTGTTTTTGCTGATCTATGACTGATCCAGCATAAACCGCTGGTGTGAAAGTAGCCTAACTTATTTTTTTGATTTTCAAGTTCTGTTGGAAATGTGTACTGTCTTGTCTTAGCTTTGCAGGATCTTCCTGATGACTTGGGCTACTTCCACACTGGCGTTTTGGCTTTCCGTTTGAGAGATCCGTTCAGGGCTCTCACAAGCGGTCCAAAACGGATCCGTTTTGCCCTAATGCATTCTGAATGGAAAAGGATCCGCTCAGAATGCATCAGTTCAGTCTCCATTCCGCTCTGGAGGCGGACACCAAAATGCTGCCTGCAGCGTTTGGCTGTCCGCTTGATGAAACTGAGCCAAGTGTTTTCTCTGACACAATCTGGTGCAATAAAAAACGGATCAGTCTCCCATTGACTTGACTTTCAATGGAGTTCATGACGGATCCGTCTTGGCTATGTTACAGATAATACAAACAGATCCGTTCATGACGGATGCATGCGGTTGTATTATTGTAATGGATCAGTTTTTGCAGATCCATGATGGATCCGCCCAAAACGTGAGTGTGAAAGTAGCCTTAGTGTATTGAAGTGAAAAATCTTTTCTTCCTTAGCTATGCACAGGCAGTTTTTAGATTCTCACTTTGTGTGGCTTATCATGGGTTAGAATAGTCAACGTTTACCAGTTTCTTACCATATAGGCCATCTACATCAAAATATGTGATCAGTTTGTGTTTTTCTTCATACAGATTTCAAAAATGGATGGAAAGGATGTTTTGGATACAATCTGTAATATGGAATCTGAAGGACAAGTTAATGCTGCATTTATTCTATGTACCACTTACCTTACACAGCAGCTACAAAATGAAGAAACGTCATTTTCCTGGTGGGTGGTCCCTGTCACCGTTTTTGTCCTAACTGCAATCTTTGCTATGTGAAACACACCTCAGTTGGCATTGTTGATCCATGATAATTTACAGCTCCTCCTATGAAATTTTTTCTCAACCAAAGAAATGTATTTACTGGACAATTGGGGAAAGGAATAAGAGTCCTTAAAGGGTTCTAGTGGCATTTTGATATTGATGGCCTATCTTCAGGATAGGTCATAAATATAAGATTAGCAGGGTCTGACTGCCGGCACCATCACGGATTAGCTGTATAAAGAGGCTGTGGTGCTCCGTGACCGCTTAGACCTTTCTAGGCCACGTGACAATAAGTGAATGGGGCTGGGCTACAACATAGAGCACAGTCGCTATCAAATGGATGGCGCTGTGCTTGGTAAGTTGCCAGGAGGCTGTAGCGCTCACTGGAGCTCTGTTGAGCATCGCAGCTTTCTGAAACAGCTGATCAGCGGGGGTGCCATGAGTCTGACCCCTGGCCATCTCATGTTGATAACTTATCCTGAGGCTAAGCCATCAATATAAAAATCCCGGAGAACCCCTTTAATATTTGAGTGCTAGACTACAGAGCACCACAGCAAGTGTAATGGAATTGGTTTTCTTTGCAACTATTGCTATGTCCTGACTTCAATTTAAGTGAGTTACAAGTTTGTGTGTGTATTTTGTGTATACTAATATATATCTATATTTCAGGGAGCTGACTTTGTTTTGGAGTAAACTGCAGCGAAGAATTGATCCATCTCTGAATACTTTTCTTGAAAGGTGTAGGCAGTTTGGTGCAATTGCCAAAACGTGCCAGCACTTATTCTTCCTTGTTAAAGTTGTACATACAGAGGTGAGTGGCAAATGATCATTCAAGCAAAACAATGCTATGTGGCACAGGCTGTATGTACACTAGTGTTTGTAAACTTTACACTGTGCATGTATTCTTTCTACTGAGCAGTTTTCACCTTCCAGGTGCCCTCTGACTTCTGATTATAATAATGTAGGGGTAAACTGGGTAGACCCTTGTTAAATGGGTGTCTAGCCTTTTCTAAGTGATAGGTCATCACTTAGTAAAGACTGGAAAGGGTTATCCAATTCTAAAAGTCTCCCCCACAATGCCCAGGCCCTTCCTATAGATCATACTTACCCTGCTCATTTTGATCTGCGCGATGGGGCGATGTAGCGGCGGCCATGCAGGGATCCAGAGTGACATGGGTGCTGCGGAGCGGGGCAAGTATGATCTATAGGAGGGGCCCGAGCATTGTGTGGCAGGGGGGGGGGGGTCCTTTTTAGAATTTGATAACCCCTTTAAGTCTGAGGTTGGCTTCTGGATTTGGCTAGACCAGTGTTTCCCAACCAGTGTGCCTCCAGCTGTTGCAAAACTACAACTCCCAGCATGCCCGGACAGCCTTTGGCTGTGCGGGCATGCTGGGAGTTGTAGTTTTGCAACAGCTGGAGGCACACTGGTTGGGAAACACTGGGCTAGACAATGCATCACAAAGCTGCAGCCAATCACTTTTTGATGCACTGCTGAGGCCAGTGATTGCCTGAAATTGTTGTGTTGTCAATGTGGATCACCCCTGCAGCCTTGTTAAACAGGTCACTGATGGCAAGCTGGCATAGATGACGGTTGATAAGCAACTTGTGCAGTCTCCTAGAGTAGGTTTGTAAATAGAATTTTAGTACCAAATGAGTGAGATCACTATAATAGGTAATCCATTGTTTGACCTGAGTTTTTGTGTGAATAACTTAAAGGGATCCGGTCATCACATATCACATATTTGCTTATGCAGCAATTGAAATATTGCTTCTGGGCACATAATGGTGTTTTAAACCTATTAATTACAACTGTCCATAAAGCTTAAACCTTTTCATTGGGCCAGTGACTCCAGGTCCTGCACTGACCTCAGGTCGGGTCCAATTTTTAAGTTTTATTTCTGGAAGACTGCTTTATGGACAGTTTTAATAAAAAATAGGTTTAAGAACCTTATAATGTACCCACAACATGCCATTTGCTTCATAGGCAAAATGTGATAACTCTGTTCTCTTTTAAAGGGGTTGTGCCACCATTTAATATTATGTTGAAAAACTAGTGCAAACGATCATTCCTCATGGGCAGCGGCAGGCGGCAATTGTCTGTCGCAAATGTAATCGGCAGTGCTGGAAAATTTTGTCCAAGATGCTGCCCATCGTTATCTCAATTGTATGGCCAGCTTTACACCCGGTGTGTGCATGGGAACTGCAGTATAGGTTCATTCAAATAAATGGGGCCAGGGGTAGCACTGTGAAAGAAAAAACAAGGAATAGCACTCTGCCACTTTCATTCTCAGGATCAGGGTCTCAGAGGTTTGGACCCTCATGATCATGGCATAATCTAAACTGGGAATACCCTTTTAATTTAAGGCTATGCATACCTTCAGGAGCATTATTTTTATGATTGCATTTTACCCATTTGGGCTTAAAGGTTATGTACGCCTTCAGGGCATTTTGTAATGACTGCATTTTATGCTAAAAATATATATATTTTTTTAAATCACACAAATATTCAGCAGCTTTGTCATAAAGGGTTAACATTTGCCTAGTTGTGAGAATTGTACTTTCACTTTGTGCTGGTCATCTAATAGCCCTTTTATGTCTAAATTGCTAATGGCTAAAAAATGCTTATTTAAAGGAGTATTTCGGTTGGTACAAGTTATCTTCTATTCCACCTCTGTTATCACGAGAGCAGTGGATCTGTACCCCCTGCAGGCCCCATGCAGCTCTCCTAAAATGACCGGGGCAGCCGCTCCATTCATTTTTATGGGAGTTCCAGAGATGGCTGAGCACTGTACTCGGCTTTTACCAGAACTCCCATAGAAATGAATGTAGCGACCAGCCTCCGGTTATTTCAGAGGAGCTACAGGAAGTACGAGGCCTCTGTTCTCATGATGGGTGGGAGTCCCAGCAGTAGGATCCCCACTAATCTTTGTTGTCCCCCTTTTCTTGATGCCACAGTCTTATCAGTAACATAAGAATTGAGCTATGATTTTATATAAGATCAGAGATGAGGTGAAAATACAGAGTATGCTACAAGAGAATCTCACGGCTTTACAGAGAAAGGGACCCAAAATTTGTAATAAAGATGAGTTAAAAAAATTTTTTTTATATAAAAATGAGTACAACGCAATAATACAATAAATGCCCCGAAAGGTGTCCATAGCCTTTAAGGTATATTCCACCTAAAGGGCTATCCCCTTTAATCATTTGCTTTGTTTTCTCTGGCACAATCCAGTAAGTGACAAGTGTTTAGAAATAGAAGTATTGAACCTAATCAACTCCTTTGTCTTTCAGGCCGGAGATGATGGGGTTCCCATTTCCATCATGCTATGTATACGAGCACTTCAGATTACATCACCTGAGACGGATGCAACCAAGTCTTCTGTGTGCAAAACTATAGCATGCCTCTTACCAGACGATTTGGAGGTTAAACGGGCCTGTCAACTCACCGAATTCTTATTTGAACCAACATCTGAAGGCTTAGATGTATTAGAAGAGCTGTTTCTTCAACCTGATCAAAAACATGTTGAAGAATCAAGCGTTATTTCCAACTCCCTTCGCTGTGAACTCTTGCTTGCACTAAAAAGTCATTGGTCGTTTGATCCTGAATTCTGGGCCTGGAAAACCTTAAAAAGACATTGCCTTAAACTTCTTGGTATTGAAGTTTCAGATTCTGAGGATGACCACTATGGAGACCCCTCTGTGAACGAGGCTGATATTATAAATGGCTCCCTGGCCAACTTTGATCTACTGTTGGAACAAAAAGATCCACAGGAAAATGCTTCCTTTGAAACAGAGTGTGCTAAAGTGAAAAAGCCAATTGGCTCGTCAGAAAGATCTAAACGATGGCAACAGTATAAATTTGTATGTCTCCTCTGTAAAAGAGAAGTAATTGAGGCAAGGATTCTTCACCATGCTAGAATGCACTTTGAAGATGGCATCTATACATGCCCCGTGTGTGTGAAAAAGTTTAGAAAGAAGGAAGTGTTTGTTCCTCACGTAATGGAGCACATGAAGATGCCCATGAGACATCGCCCTAAAAAGAAAAATGAAACCTTTGAAGTTAAGTTGGATGTTAAATGTAAAGCCGAAACAGCCCCAACGGTCCCAACAGCCCTAACAGATTACATCACTTTTAGGACAATACAAGATAAAAATCTGCAAGACAGAGATGTCTATCCATGTCCTGGAACTGGATGCTCCAAAGTTTTCAAGCAGTTTAAGTATTTGAGTATACACCTAAAAACGGAAGACCATAACAATGATGAAAATGTAAAGCATTTCTTGGACTTGAAAAATCTGAGGGAGAAATGTGCTTTTTGTCGGAGACACTTTATCTCGAGTTTTCACTTACAACAACACATGAACCTTCACCTTGGACCTCTGCCATTTATGTGCATATCTATAGACTGCAATGAGAAATTTAAAACTATTAATGAACTGCTTCACCACAAACAAATCCATGTGGACCCGCAGTATAAATGTGAACTAGAAGGATGCCACCTGGTGTTCGGTGACTTGGGACTGCTTTACCATCATGAAGCTCAACATTTTCGAGAAGCTGCATACACGTGCACTTTTCCCTCCTGCAAAAAGTTTTATTACTGCAGATCTGAACTGCAGAGTCACATTGCTACACATGTCGCTTGCTCTGGTGATGGCCTTGAAAATAGGACTGATATATTTAAAGACCTTAGAAATGCAAACAAAAGGCCATTTAGCGCAGATTGCAATTACGTACATTTTCCTTCAGATAAAAGGTTAGCATCTGGTACAGGAAAAGATTCTCCACCTGAAGAGCACGAGGATAAAAAGTTAAAATATTCAAGTAATGCAGAAATATGTGTATATCATGGATTAAATTCAGATTGCACTTGCAAAAAGCAGAACAATGGGCAAGTTGGTGGTGAGAAACTTAATAAGCCCATGGTCAAGCGTAAGAGTGGCTCTGAGAATCTTCTCAACCTTTTAACTAGAAGTGAAAGCCCATGCAGTACATCTGTTAAAGAGGAGCAAGAGAAAACAAAAGAAGTGTCAGAAACATTGTATAACCTTACAGACCCCGAGACCCATAGCGGGCATGAAGAAATTCCTTCATCCGATAGCTGTCAAAGCTCTGCTACTTCTGAGGACTCTTTGTATGAACTTCTCACAAGTTTGAAACAGCTGAATCTTGCAGCATCCAATTCCACCATATCAGGCGCTTCTCCCCAAGGTCACGAAATGGTAGCCAGTTGTTCTAACAATTTTTCAAGGACTCAAAAAGGCAAAAACCTGGAGCAAGAGAAGGGATTAAACCAGTATTTATCTCGCTTATCAGCCAAACCGTTTGCTTGTGAGCTTATAGGTTGCAGATCTGCTTTTGTTACAAAAACTGCTCTATTATTACATTACTGTAAAAAACATCAGTATACCAAGGATAACGCTCTGAAGTTTAGAATGTTCCAAAAGAAATTTTCTCCTTTTGAGTGCCATATCTGCCAGAGACATTTTACGAGACGAACCCTACTTCGAATTCATTATAAAAAGGAACATCAAATAAGCAAAGAAAAAACAAAAAGGTCAGGTCCTGGGAGGCTTAATAACAAGCTTAAAAGCCATATTCTAAGTCAAAGACGTGAAATGTGCTGGAAAAAATTCCACGTAAGTGAATCTAGCAGTAGTGTGAAGAGAATATCTTCACCCCAGGACGATATTAATTCTGAGACTTTTGGTGATTCGTCTGATGAAACGGATGCTGCTAATGTGATCGGTGCACCAAGAGAAGACGATTTTGCAGCAGAAGGAAGAGGCAGCAGGCGAGTGGTAGCTAAAGGGAAGTTGTGCTACATTTTAAATAAGTATCACAAGCCTTTTCACTGCATTCACGAATCATGCAATTCTTCTTTTACCAGTCAGCAGGGCTTAGTCCGCCATTATCAGCTTGTACATCAATATACCAGGGAGTCTTTATGTTTGGAAAAAGAAAAGGCTCAAAAGAAAGAAAATGACAAATGCAGAAAGATATGTACTTGTAAATACAAAGAATGTCGAAAAAGTTTTACGTGTCCTCAAGCCCTGACTAAACATTACAAAGAATTTCATGAACAGGGGGACAGTGACGAGCAGGAATTTGCTGACTTTGAGGCTGAAAACCACTTAAAAAGCGAGACAGAGGAAAGTGACGTCAGTGAAAGCGAGGCGTCTGAGATTTACTGTGATGTGGCAGGCTGCACTGCCGTCTTTCGAGATCATACGAATTACACCAAACATGTTTTGTCCCGCCACACGTACAAGTACAAACTGTATGAAAGCAGGCGGAGGCGGAAAAAAAAGGAGGAGGAGTTAGATGAAACTTATGGTGAACCAAAACGTTGCAATCGTTTGATTTATAAGAAGAAGAAAAAGAAGATAAAGCGTAGATATCGGGAGTCAAAAGGCGAGAAGGTTTACTATAAGTCCAGAGACGAAGCATTGCAAATGTGTGCCCAAAATATTGAATTTACACAGTTTCCATGTATGCTTCATGGCTGCTCATCGGTAGTAAAACTAGAAAGTAGCATTGTACGACATTACAAACTCACGCATACCCTGAGCGCTACATATGTTAGCGATCATCTTTCAGAGTTGGTATATTGTGTGAAGAACCTTCCAAAGGGAAAACGGCAGTCCGTTTCAGGTGAGGAGGAACCTAGTCCTAGATTGACTTTGCGCAGTGATAATCACAGCGCTGCCAATGGACAGCATGAGTCTTTGAGGAACTCAAACGGTGATCTAAGAAGAAATGGTCCCGTGGAAATATCAAATTTTAAGGAGTCTGACATTAGACGTTTCCATAAACCTGAAGACAGATTTGTCAATTCTAACGAAAAAGAAAATGTATCTTGTACAGGTTTTGAAACGGGACGCAAAGGAAGTACTCTGCGGCAACCTGTAGGGTCTGTCGCCCTCTCCCCTAGTAAAGACAATCGCCAAGAACAAATACAGATAGCAATTGGACTTAAGAACTTTAAGCCAATGGGGTTTGAATCCTCTTTCCTTAAGTTTTTGCAGGAGAGTAAAGACACAGATGATGAATTTGAGGATGAAGAATTTGAGTGGGAGTACCCACAAAAACGATCCTGTAAAGATCGAAATGACCAACAAATATGCCTGTCCCTGGGCGAGAGTGCAGCATCCGAACTCACGTTACAAAATTTAAGGACTATGTTGGACAAAGCTTTGTCAGACTGTGGTGACCTGGCGTTAAAACAACTCCACCAGCTTTACCAAAGGCCTGTGGTTGTTCTGGAGCGCTCGAACTTTACATCACCTCTAATAGATCTGTTTTCCAATAAAAAAACTGATGAACTGTATGTGGGGATTTCATGATGTTTACCTCCTCCCCCCCCCCCCCCCCCCCCCTAAAATATTGCCAGTATTAATTTTGAGAGAACCAACACGAGTGACACAGAAGGATTTTGTTAATAAGAGTTGTACCATATAGACATTTTGTGCAATTAGATGTAACATTTCATGAATGTATTTATCTGTGTTCACAATTTGGTTGATCTTCCCAGCAGTTTAATGTACTTGGTGCTAGGACATCAATATAACGGGGCTTCCTTTGACAGTAAATGCATGGATTGTCTGGGAGTTTTGGGGTGTTACAGGATTTCATACTTGAATGAAAATGCACTTAAGTGTGCACTGTGTAATATATTGTACACTACGACCTCTTATATTTTTTGAGTTCTGTTTCAATAAATGACAATTTCACCTGTATTGATGGAGCATTCCAACTTTTTAAAATCTATTTTTTTACTATAACATAAAGCTTTAACTATTTTTTGCAAAAGTCATTTTTTTTTTCTTTTTTTGTTCCTTTCTTAAATTTAAACACTTTAGAAAGGTCTGCTTTTTCTGCACTGAGTGTAGGCTTAGTATGAATTTTAAAAAAAAATGTTTTTGTATTGTTTGAATAGAGCATACCGTACATTGATTTGATTGACTTTTCTTTGATGCACTGCGGACATTAATAAATATTTTTTTTTTCCCTGTTAATTTGAATTTTAAAATGTGAAACTTTTTTTTTTTTTTTACTTTCAGGACTGTATTTTTCCCAGTATGTAAATTTATTAAAATATTAAGTAGTAAATGTAATATGTGTATGTATAGGCCTGTTTCTTTTTATACAGAAGTTTGCTTAAAGTTTTAGGACTCATCAAGGTACTAATAAAATACATAAAATCAATTGTAGGTTTACGTGTGGGTTACAGAGTTGCCTTGTACTGCAAAAAAGAGGTTCTCTAGGACTTACGGTATTTTTAGCTGTATAAGACGCACCTAGGTTTCACCAACCCCCCCCCCCATTCTTAATCGGGCTCCCAGTCCTCTTCAAACCTCGGATCGGACATAATATAAATAAAACGTACCCCTCCTGCTCCAGACGGCGCTGCCACTTGGGAGATCCAGCACGCTTTTCCTGCAGCGCTGCATTGTGACCTGACCGCAGGGCAGGCAGTTAGGACACCGAGCGGTGCTGGCAGAAGTCCAGGGAGTGGTGGGTAAAGCACTATATTCACCGCTCCCTGGTTCTACCGAGTACCAATGAGCACTTCCATAATGGAAGCGCTCAATAGTATTTGCTTCATAATACTCGGTCATTTTTACCCCACTTTTGAGGGGAAAAGTTGCGTCTTATAGAATGAAAAATACAGTAAGTATTGATCACCTATTCTTAGGGTAGTTCATCAAGATCACATTGATAGTCCTACTGGCACTCCCGATTTTATTTATTTTACTCACCTATGGGGTCATTTATTAAAACCAACTATTTATAAGCCGGTCTTAAAACCCCTGCGCTGGCGGTGGATGCCTCTACCTAACTTAGACGAATGTTCCAGTGGCATAGAACAAGTGTAGATTTAAGTCATTTTCTACGCCAAAGACTGGTGTAGAAAATAGTAAATGAGACAGGCCTGTCAGCCCACCCCACGCCCCATTTTATCGGCATTGGAGTGAGCGGTGTAAAGAGGGAAAAGATACAATTTTTGCGACAAAATATGTGCCTAATATATGCCACAAAGGGGTGTATATTTTTTGATGACCCCCATAGTTCTGACATTCCGCAGTGCTTTACAGAAATTATCATTGCTTGCTGTCTCCTATTAGTATGCCTTTGGAGTGGGTGGAGTAAACTGGAGCACCCGAAGGAAACCCACGCAAACATACAAATTCCTTACAGAGGTTGTCCTTGGTCAGATACGAACCCAGGACTCCAGCACTGCAAGAAATCAGTGTTGGGGTCCATTTACACATCCGTATGTGTTTTGTGGACACGGACACTGGCAATGTGCGTTCTGCAATTGCGGACAAGAATAGGACATGTTCTATTTTTTTCGGGAAAGGAATTGCGGATCCGCATTTCCGGATCCGGGCAGCACATAGTGTGGCCCCATAGAAATGAATGGGTTTGCAATTCCGTTCTGCAAAATGCGGAACAGAATTGCGGACATGTGAATGGAGCCTTAACCACTGAGCCAGCTACTTAAAGGAGTGCCTGAACTACACAGCTAAATAAATATGCATTACTTAAAGGGAACCTCTCACCTGGATTTTGGGTATAAAGCTGAGGACATGGTCTGCTAGATGGCCGCAAGCACATCCGCAATATCCAGTCCCCATAGCTCTGTGTGTGCTTTTGTGTCAAAAAAAAAACAACGATTTTATAGGTATGTAAATGAACCTTAGATGAGTCCTGTCTCCTCCATGCTTCAGGGATGAGTCCAGCCATGCCCACTGTGAAGAAGCCCAGCACCGCCCCGCATCCTCCGAATCTCCTCCATACTCCCAGACGTCAAAAAGCTAGAGCGCCGTAATCTCGCGATGCGCAGTTCATTCCCTGAGGCTGATGCCAGCACAGGGAAGGAACACTGCGCATGCGCTAGCTTGCAGCGCTCTAGCTTTGTGATGTCGGGGAGCAAGGGTGGGCTCCAGAAATGGTGGCTGGGTTCCAGCAATGTTAGTAGCCTCATTTACATATCTATACAATCGTTTGTTTTAAATAAAAGCCCACAGAACTATGGGGACTGAGTACTGCGGATGTGCTAGCGGCCATCTAGCAACCCATGTCCTCAGCTCTATACACAAAATCCCGGTGACAGGTTCCCTTTAAAAGTGAATCGCCAGTCTGAGTACAGCTGCTGAAATCTCCAAGGAGATCCCAGGTCATAGATTTCCATTGATGTAAACGCAATAGTTTGAAGATCTCATTAAAAGTTAAAAGAAATATGTTGACATGCGTTGTCATTTTACAACTTCCTCTCACCAGGATATTCATACTACATGACTTGGGCCTCTTTCAAATAGTTGCAATGCGTGTGCTTTATAGTCTATTACAGCCATAAATGTCAGCTCAGTTGTGGTTCGGATGACCTGAACCAACAGCATGATAGAGAGTTATGATGCTGTAAGTTCAGATATTAGACTTATAGTCAGGTCAGGATTTGTGGCTGTAATATGGATGAGAAAAAGTATCCACATTACTGGCGTCTCGGAGGAGGCAGAGTCAAAATAAAAAGTGCTCCACAACCTATATCTGGGATCAGCAACCTCAGGCACTACAGCTCCCAGAATCCTCACTTCACTTCTATAATAATTACAAGAACGGTCTGGGATTTGTAGTTTCACAACAAATGGAGTGCCAAAGGTTGCTGACAGGGGCGTAGCTATAGGGGGTGCAGAGGTAGCAGCCGCTACTGGGCCCAGGAGCCTGAGGGGGCCCAAAGACCCTTGTGCCCAGGGCCAACGCCATCAGTAAGGCGACTTAGGCAGTCGCCTAGGGCGCCATGCAGCAGGTGGCGCCCGTTGCGGTTAAAAAAAAAAAAAAAAATTGCTTATATAAGTTCGGGCGGCCGGTGGCGCCTTAGCGGCTGAGGCTGAGCGCTTGCCGCTCTAAAGAATCCTGCCTGCGCCTGCTGTGTGCTGTTGTTAATGTAGCGTGGCTGAGCTCTGTTCGATCCGCAGTACAGAAGCTTTTGTTTCCTGTACCCGGCCGGACTGACAGGAAGTGCTCACTTTGTGCACTTCCTGTCAGTCCGGCCGGGTACAGGAAACAAATGCTCCTGTACCGTGGACCGAACAGAGCTCGGCTACGCTACATTAGAGGTGAGGGAAAAGAGAGTGACAAGGGGGGGGGTGGAAATAATGAGTGACAAGGGGGAGGGGGGTGGAAATGAGTGACAAGGGGGGAGGGGGGGTGGAAATAATAAATGACAAGGGAGGAGGGGGAAATAATGAGTGACAAGGGAGGAGGGGGAAATAATGAGAGTGATGGGAGAGGGGGGTGGAAATAATGAGTGACAAGGGGGAGGGGGGGTGGAAATAATGAGTGACAAGGGGGAGGGGGGGTGGAAATAATGAGTGACAAGGGGGAGGGGGGGTGGAAATAATGAGGGGGAGGGGGGGTGGAAATAATGAGGGGGAGGGGGGGTGGAAATAATGAGGGGGAGGGGGGGTGGAAATAATGAGGGACGAGGGGGGTGGAATAATGAGTGACAAGGGGGAGGGGAATAATGAGAGTGACAAGGGAGGGGGAGAGAGTGACAAGGGAGGGGTGGGGAATAATGAGAGTGACAAGGGAGGGGGGGAAATAATGAGAGTGACAAGGGAGGGGGGAATAATGAGTGACAAGGAAGGGGCGGGGAGTGACAAGGGAGGGCGGGGGGGAGAAGAGAGCGACAAGGGAGTCCCCAGAGCCAGACTGCAGCCAGAGACCAGATCATCTTATTGTCCTGGTGGTAAGTAGACAATGCAATATGTTTATTATGTAATTGTTTAGTTATTAATACTACATTGGAGACTAATTTACCTCACATTTAGGGTCCATTCACACATCAGTGTGTTTTTTTGCGGATCCACAAAACACAGACAGCGGCAATGTGTGTTCCGCACTTTGCGGACCGCACATTGCCGGCACTATTGCGGACAAGAATAGGACATGTTCTATTTTTTTCAGGATCAGAATTGCGGATCCAGGTCCGGATCGGGGGCGCACAGGGGCCTGATGGGATACACCCAAAGCTATTAAAAGAGCTCAGCGGTGAACTAGCAAAACCATTAACAGATTTATTTAACCAATCACTGGAAACAGGAGTCATCCCAGAAGATTGGAAATTAGCAAATGTTGTGCCCATTCACAAGAAAGGTAGTAGGGAGGAATTGGGCAACTATAGACCAGTAAGCCTGACATCAATAGTGGGGAAATTAATGGAAACCATACTTGAGGAGAGGATTGTGGAACATCTAAAATCCCATGGATTGAAAGATGAAAAACAGCATGGGTTTACTTCAGGGAGATCATGTCAAACTAATCTTATTGATTTTTTTGATTGGGTGACTAAAATAATAGATGGCGGAGGTGCAGTAGACATTGCTTATCTAGAATTTAGTAAGGCTTTTGATACTGTCCCACATAGAAGGCTTATCAATAAAGTGCAGTCATTGGGCTTGGACTCCCATATTGTTGAATGGATTAGGCAGTGGCTGAGGGACAGGCAACAGAGGGTTGTAGTCAATGGAGTATATTCAGACCAAGGTCTTGTTACCAGTGGGGTACCTCAGGGATCTGTTCTGGGACCCATATTGTTTAATATCTTTGTCAGCGAAATTGCAGAAGGTCTCAATGGTAAGGTGTGTCTTTTTGCTGATGACACAAAGATTTGTAACAGGGTTGATGTTCCTGGAGGAATACACCAAATGGAAAAGGACTTAGGAAAACTAGAGGAATGGTCAAAAATCTGGAAACTAAAATTTAATGTTGATAAGTGCAAGATAATGCACCTGGGACGTAAAAACCCAAGAGCAGAATATAAAATCAGTGATACAGTCCTAACCTCAGTATCTGAGGAAAGGGATTTAGGGATCATTATTTCAGAAGACTTAAAAGGTAGGCAGACAATGTCACAGAGCAGCAGGAAATGCTAGCAGAATGCTTGGGTGTATAGCAAGAGGAATTACCAGTAGAAAGAGGGAGGTGCTCATGCCGCTCTACAGAGCACTAGTGAGACCTCATTTGGAGTATTGTGCTCAGTACTGGAGACCATATCTCCAGAAGGATATTGATACTTTGGAGAGAGTTCAGAGAAGAGCTACTAAACTGGTACATGGATTGCAGGATAAAACTTACCAGGAAAGATTAAAGGACCTTAACATGTATAGCTTGGAAGAAAGACGAGACAGAGGGGATATGATAGAAACTTTTAAATACATAAAGGGAATCAACAAGGTAAAAGAGGAAAGAATATTTAAAAGAAGAAAAACTGCTACAAGAGGACATAGTTTTAAATTAGAGGGGCAAAGGTTTAAAAGTAATATCAGGAAGTATTACTTTACTGAGAGAGTAGTGGATGCATGGAATAGCCTTCCTGCAGAAGTGGCAGCTGCAAATACAGTGGAGGAGTTTAAGCATGCATGGGATAGGCATAAGGCCATCCTTCATATAAGATAGGGCCAGGGGCTATCCATAGTATTTAGTATATTGGGCAGACTAGATGGGCCAAATGGTTCTTATCTGCCGACACATTCTATGTTTCTAAATGTATGGGTCCGAATTCCGTTCTGCAAGAGACTGCTACAAGAAGCTGGATTAACCCTAAGGGAAACATAGCAGTTCTTTTCATTTAAAAGCTGAGAAAGGGGTGGAACATGATATGGGCAGATCATCTGATAAGGGGGGGGGGGGGGGGGGGCGTCAATTTGTATCTTGCCTAGGGCGGCAAAAATCCTTGCACCGGCCCTGCTTGTGCCACATAAGAAGACACCAGTATTATAGAAAGTGCATGCTGGTCAAGTTATAGCTCTGGCTGGAGGGAGGGTTAGGTCAAGAATTTGGCATGGGAGGGTTTTTTGCCGCAGGCAGCATGAAGGCTGTGTGTTTCCCTAGCCACAAAACACTGAGGTAAGGGGGGGCCCAAGCTGAACCCTTGGACCAGGGCCCATGAGCCTTTAGCTACGCCCCTGGTTGCTGATCCCTGACCTATATAAATATGAGCAGGGAAATAAAATGTCAAAAAATTGCCCGGTGTTTTACCTTTTAAATTGGTTCTCTGAACAAAGCCCTAGATACTGAATACCTTTTGATTTGCAGGAAGTGCTTGTTTTATCTAGTGGGTACTCATAGTTGATAATTGGCCGCTGGCCTGTGTCTAAAACATGTCCTATAATTTAAGTATGGTGGGTTGTGTGCTGTATGAGACCGGAATGGGATAAGAAGGCAAATACTGCACATTAATAATAAAATCAGTGGCTAAGCCAACCTGGGAACTAATGGGTCGGTGCTCACCCTGCGACTCACCCCAGGGTCGATGAGGGAATAAATAAATGTACACTGGGTTTGGGGGGCACTCTGCTATCTAGTGCTGTATGGACTGAGGATAGTCGACTAGATGTAAAATAATACATTTATTGGATAATCTTAAAATATAATAGCAGGCACTCTCTAATTTGGAGTCATATAATGCTTAAAATAATGGACACGGATAATGAAGGATTATCAATGTATTGGATATATCATTGGTAAAAACACAGAATAAAATATGCAAATAATTAGTACAACAATATAAAACCAATAAAATGAATATAAGCAATCTCAAAAAGAAAAGGAAGAAATAGTAGCTCTAGGTGTCCAATAATTAGCAGAAAGGTAGTGTAAAAAATAGTATATCAATCTAGCACATATAGTCCTTTCATTGAGGAAAGTGATATATTCTCGATGGACATGAATTCGCTAGCAAATTTTCGGGATGTAGCTGATCCGAATTTATAGTTCCAATCACAAACACTAGTAGAGTATCTATAACTCTAAATTCGGATCAGCTACAACCCGAAAATTTGCTAGCAAATTTATGTCCATCGAGAATATATCACTTTCCTCAATGAAAGGACTATATGTGTATAGATTGGTTTTATATTGTCGTACTAATTATTTGCATATTTTATTCTGTGTTTTTACCAATGATATATCCAATACATTGATAATCCTTCATTATCTGTGTCCATTATTTTAAGCATTATATGACTCCAAATCAGAGTGTCTGCTATTTTATATTTTTCAAGATTTCTTATTATTGACTGGGTGAGTCATAGCAGCTGCACCTCAAACCACTGTGGTACCCGGTGGAGCCGTCCAATAACTAATTTTACAATTTATTGGATAATACATAGAATATAAAACATGCGTAGAATCAAAACCTGCATGGGTATATGGCGTCCACCATGTATATAAAATTAAGCACACATAGCCAGGTCCATAAATATTGGGACATCAACGCAATTCTAACATTTTTGGCTCTATACACCACCACAATGGATTTGAAATGAAACAAACAAGATGTTCTTTAACTGCAGACCATCAGCTTCAATTTGAGGGTATTTACATCCAAATCAGGTGAACGGTGTAAGAATTATAACAGTTTGCATATGTGCCTCCCACTTGTTAAGGGACCAAAAGTAATGGGACAGAATCATAAATCAAACTTTCACTTTTTAATACTTGGTTGCAAATCCTTTGCAGTCGATTACAGCCTGAAGTCTGGAACGCATAGACATCACCAGACGCTGGGTTTCATCCTTGGTGATGCTCTGCCAGGCCTCTACTGCAACTGTCTTCAGTTCCTGCTTGTTCTTGGGGAATTTTCCCTTCAGTTTTGTCTTCAACGAGTGAAATGCATGCTCAATCGGATTCAGGTTAGGTGATTGACTTGGCCATTGCATAACATTCCACTTCTTTCCCTTAAAAACTCTCTGGTTGCTTTTGCAGTATGCTTTAGGTCATTGTCCATCTGCACTGTGAAGCGCCGTCCAATGAGTGCTGAAGCATTTGGCTAAATATGAGCAGATCATTTTGTCCCAAAACACTTCGGAATTCATCCTGCTGCTTTTGTCAGCAGTCACATCATCAATAAATACAAGAGAACCAGTTCCATTGGCAGCCATACATGCCCACGCCATGACACTACCACCACCATGCTTCACTGATGAGGTGGTATGCTTAAGATCATGAGCAGTTCCTTTCCTTCTCCATACTCTTCTCTTCCCATCACTCTGGTACAAGTTGATCTTGGTCTCATCTGTCCATAGGATGTTGTTCCAGAACTGTGAAGGCTTTTTTAGATGTCGTTTGGCAAACTCTAATCTGGCCTTCCTGTTTTTGAGGCTCACCAATGGTTTACATCTTGTGGTGAACCCTCTGTATTCACTCTGGTGAAGTCTTCTCTTGATTGTTGACTTTGACACACACACCTACCTCCTTGAGAGTGTTCTTGATCTGGCCAACTGTTGTGAAGGGCGTTTTCTTCACCAGGGAAAGAATTCTTCGTTTATCCACCACAGTTGTTTTCCGTGGTCTTCCGGGTCTTATGGTGTTGCTGAGCTCACTGGTGCCTTCCTTCTTTTTAAGAATGTTCCAAACAGTTGTTTTGGCCACGCCTAATGTTTTTGCTATCTCTCTGATGGGTTTGTTGTGTTTTTTTCAGCCTAATGATGGCTTGCTTCACTGATAGTGACAGCTCTTTGGATCTCATCTTGAGAGTTGACAGCAACAGATTCCAAATAGCACACTTGAAATGAACTCTGGACCTTTTTTCTGCTCATTGTAATTGGGATAATGAGGGAATAACACACACCTGGCCATGGAACAGCTGAGAAGCCAATTGTCCCATTACTTTTGGTCCCTTAACAAGTGGGAGGGACATATGCAAACTGTTGTAATTCCTACACCGTTCACTTGATTTGGATGTAAATACCCTCAAATTAAAGCTGATGGTCTGCAGTCAAAGCACATCTTGTTTGTTTCATTTCAAATCCATTGTGGTGGTGTATAGAGCCAAAAATGTTACAATTGTATTGATGTCCCAATGTTTATGGACCTGATTGTATGTGTGTGTGTGTATATATATATATATATATAATAAAAATGGTTGATCAACCTGTTATAATAAAAAGGAAAAAAATAATATAATAAAGAATAAACTATAAATACAAGATTACACTCACCGGTAATCACTTTTCCATGAGCCCATGACAGCACCCTTGAGAGAGCCCGCCTCTATCCAGGAACTTCCGTGGAGAGCTTCTTAAGGAGGGACCCGGCCTCTATCCACCAGTTATTTGCGAGAAACTTGTCCTATAATTTATACAAAAATCCAACAACTTTCTCTTTTTTTTAATTTTTTTATATTGTGTTCCATTTTTATTTTTAATATATATATATATTTTTTTTATTTACATTTTATATTTTCATTTTTTTTGGGAGGGAATAATAGCGGGTGCTGTCATGGGCTCATGGAAAAGTGATGACCGGTGAGTGTAATCTTATATTTCCCTTATGCCCATGACCGCACCCTTGAGAGATGACTAGAATAGAAACTAGACTTAGGGAGGGATAACAGCCTGCAAGACTTTCCTTCCAAAGGATAACTGATCCTTGCCGCCTAGATCCAGCCTGTAATGATGGAAAAAGGTAGTAGGTGATTTCCAAGTAGCGGCCCTACACATTTGTTCTAGGGAAGCTTCGGCTCTTTCTGCCCAGGAAGTGGAGACGGACCTAGTTGAGTGTGCCCCAAACCCTAAAGGGCAGGGCTGCCCTACTGAGGAGTAGGCCAAGGAAATAGCTGCCACAATCCATCTAGAAAGAGTTCTGGAAGTAATCTTATCGCCTTTGTTCTTCCCAGCAAACTGTACAAAGAGTCTAGAAGATTTTCTCCAGGGTCCAGTCAACTCCAAATTGCTCTAAACAGTGCAATTTCATTTCTTTCTCATTATTCGGCGTTTGGCATAAGGAGGGTAGGACTATGTCTTGTGATCTATGAAAAAAGGAGACGACTTTGGGAAGAAAGGAGGGGTCTGGTTTGAGGATCACTCTGTCATCCAAGATTTTAGTGTAAGGAGGTAAAGTAGAAAGGGCAGATATTTTGCTTACTCGTCTAGCCGAGATGATAGCCACCAGAAAAGCAATTTTGAAGGATAATATTTTTGCTGGTAGGTCTAGCAGAGGTTCAAACGGTGGCTCCATCATACTGGACAAAACTACAGTCGTGGCCAAAAGTTTTGAGAATGACACAAATATTAGTTTTCACAAAGTTTGCTGCTAAACTGCTTTTAGATCTTTGTTTCAGTTGTTTCTGTGATGTAGTGAAATATAATTACACACACTTCATACGTTTCAAAGGCTTTTATCGACAATTACTTGACATTTATGCAAAGAGTCAGTATTTGCAGTGTTGGCCCTTCTTTTTCAGGACCTCCGCAATTTGACTGGGCATGCTCTCAATCAACTTCTGGGCCAATTCCTGACTGATAGCAACCCATTCTTTCATAATCACTTCTTGGAGTTTGTCAGAATTAGTGGGTTTTTGTTTGTCCACCCGCCTCTTGAGGATTGACCACAAGTTCTTAATGGGATTAAGATCTGGGGAGTTTCCAGGCCATGGACCCAAAATGTCAATGTTTTGGTCCCTGAGCCACTTAGTTATCATTTTTGCCTTATGGCACGGTGCTCCATCGTGCTGGAAAATGCATTGTTCTTCACCAAACTGTTGTTGGATTGTTGGAAGAAGTTGCTGTTTGCCTCTGATTGGTTGGAGGGCGGGGAGGGGCGGGCCTAGCTTCCAGTTTATTAGTTAAAGAATCCAATGAGTCACAGACCGTGTCATCGAGTCCCTGCCAGGCTTCCTGCTCTGCGGCTCCCTGTAAGTCCGTCCGGGGGAAGGTGGGGGGGGGGGGGGGCATTATTAGTATAGCATGTAGTGGTGCTGTGTGTGTACAGGGTGCATGTAGCAGAGCAGGAAGTCTGGGGTGACACAGTCTCTGACTCATTCGATTCGTTTTAACTAATAAACTCTCAGACGATTCTCTGAGTCCCTGCAATAACTATAATTACATCACAGTCTGCTCCACTGTGTTTGCCAGGAGCGAGTCCCTCTAAAAGTGATAGTGTCTGTCTTCTATGGCCCTGGTCCTTCCCTTCCTGCCTGCAAGCTGCACATTGATCTCTAAAAGCAGGCATTAGGGCAAGAAGAAATATACATTACTGTATGATGGCCACAAGACTATTATACTGAGGAGGGGGGGCTTCAAAAATTGTTGTCCTGACTCCTTACAGTAACGTCTCCTTGTGGCTGCCCCCCATACAGTATAACGTCTCCTTGTGGCTGACCCATACAGTATAACGTCTCCTTGTGGCTGCCCCCATACAGTGTAACGGCTCCTTGTGGCTGCCCCCATACAGTGTAACGTCTCCTTGTGGCTGCCCCCATACAGTATAACGTCTCCTTGTGGCTGCCCCCATACAGTATAACGTCTCCTTGTGGCTGCCCCCATACAGTATAACGTCTCCTTGTGGCTGCCCCCATACAGTGTAACGTCTCCTTGTGGCTGCCCCACATACAGTATAACGTCTCCTTGTGGCTGCCCCCCATACAGTATAACGTCTCCTTGTGGCTGCCCCCCATACAGTATAACGTCTCCTTGTGGCTGCCCCCATACAGTGTAACGTCTCCTTGTGGCTGCCCCCATACAGTGTAACGTCTCCTTGTGGCTGCCCCCATACAGTGTAACGTCTCCTTGTGGCTGCCCCCATACAGTGTAACGTCTCCTTGTGGCTGCCCCCATACAGTGTAACGTCTCCTTGTGGCTGCCCCTATACAGTGTAACGTCTCCTTGTGGCTGCCCTATACAGTATAACGTCTCCTTGTGGCCGCCCCCATACAGTATAACGTCTCCTTGTGGCTGCCCCCATACAGTATAACGTCTCCTTGTGGCCGCCCCCATACAGTATAACGTCTCCTTGTGGCTGCCCCCATACAGTATAACTTCTCCTTGTGGCCCCCATACAGTATAATGTCTCCTTGGAATGTTATAGTTCTGTTTTTGGGCCTTTTGGTTGGTCAGTGGTCAGAAAATACATGTCTGTGTATTTTATTGTTAAAATTAGTATCGGTAATTGGTATCGGTGAGTACTTAAATAAAAGTATCTGTACTCGTACTCGGTCTTAAAAAAATGGTATCGGGACATCCCTAATAAAAACTTAAGCAGCAACTTTTCCAATTTCCAATATTTATGTAATTCTCAAAACTTTTGGCCACGACTGTAGGTCCCATGGAGGAGCGGATGTTCTGGGTATTTGACTAGTACGATTGACTGCTTTAAAAAATCTTCTTATCCAAGTATGATTGGCTAAGAGGGAGTCGAAATACGCACTAAGGGCTGAAACGTGAACTTTTACTGAGTACTGATTTACTGAGTACTGAATCTCAGTTTTTTGTCCAGGCCACTTTGCAGAAAATCGAGAACCACAGGCATTGGAGGGGGGTCCAAAGGGTCTATTGGGACACCAGCGAATTTTAAGAAGTTCTTCCATACTCTTAAGTAAATGGACGAAGTAGTGTCCTTTCTACACGACAGGAGAGTATTGATCACATCTCCAGACAGGCCCTTCTTTTCTAGTATGGCCCTCTCAGATACCAGGCAGCAAGGTGTAGGTTGCTTATTTCCGGATGGTAAACTGGTCCCTGATGCTGCAAGTCCTGCGTGTCTGGTAGAATCCATGGTTCCATTATTGAAAGCTTGCGCAGCCAGGTGAACCATGACCTTCTGGGCCAGAAGGGGGCGATCAGGATTAGTCTCGTCCTGTGCCGCCTCAGTTTCTGTAGGACCCTTGGAATAAGTCTTATTTGGTGGGAAGGCATATAGAAGGTTGTCTCGCCAGGTTTGGGAGAAGGCGTCTATGCCTGTTGGCGAATCCTCCGGATTTAGAGAAAAGAATAATGACATTTGCGATTTTCTTTGTTTGCAAACATGTCTATCAAGGGTTTGCCCCAGAGACATATTGTCTGATTCAGACCCCATTCTCCATGATGTAGGCGATTTCGGCTCAGAAAATCTGCTTTTCCGTTTTCTGCACCTCTGAAGTGCACCGCTTTTACGAAGCTGACTGAAGGGATGATTATAAAGAAGATCTCTTCTGTAAGTGACATGAGGACTTCGGACCTTGTCCCGACTTGCCTGTTTAAATAGGACACTACTGTGGTGTTATCTGAATTTCTTTTTACAACTTTTCCTTTTAACTTGGGGAGTAACGTTTTGAGAGTCTCTTTTCTCTTGAGGAGACCATTCTCCCTGAGCGACTTCTACCTGGCAGTAAGCACCCCAACTCATGGGACTGGCGTCTGTTGTAATTGAGATCTGCTCCTGCATATCCCAGAGTAGACCTTGAGATAGGTTTGATGGATCTAACCACCACTGCAGGGACTGAATGACGTGGGATGGAAGATGCAGCTGGGCCTCCAAGGGGGATAGGGACCCCTGCCATTCTTTCAGAATTTGCAATTGGAGCTTCCGAGAATGTAGTAATGCCCATTTGACTGCCGGGGTTGTGGACGTCATCCTGCCCAACATTGCCATCCCTTCTCTGATTGTTCTGTGTGTTGATGTAATTAAAGATTGTACACCTTCCAGAATTTTGGAGACTTTGCTCTGGGGAAACAGGCAGCGTTGGTTTATAGAGTCTAGAATTAGGCCTAGGAACACACAGCTTTTTGATGGAGTTAAGCTCGATTTCTCCCAATTTATCCGCCATCCTAACTTCTCTAATATTTTGATTACTTCTGAGAGGTGGGAGGCCAGTATGCTTTCTGATTCTGCTACGACCAATATGTCGTCTAGATAGGTTATCGCTAGGATATCCTTCTCTCTTATATGAGCCATTACCTCCGCCATTAGCTTGGTGAGCAGCCTGGGTGCCTGGGATATCCCAAAAGGAAGCGCTCTGTATTGAAAATGGTGGATGTCTCCGTCCATGAGAATTGCTACCCTCAGGAACCTTTGGGAGTCTGAGTGGATTGGGATGTGATAATATGCATCCTTTATATCGGGAGTTAACATCACACATTTCAGAAAAAGCTGTTTTATTGTGGATTGTATCGATTCCATTCGGAGCTTCTTGTACGAATGGGTTCCATCTGGTTTGGGAACCAGAAAAAGGGAGGAATAGAATCCCCTCTCTGATTCTGGAACCTCTATTAGGACTTTTTTCGCCAACAGGGAAAACACTTCTCGCTTTAAGGCCTGGTTTCTTATAGAGTTCCCGTCGAGCTAAGTAATTTTTATCCTTTCCGGTGGGGAAGAGGCAAATTCTAGACAGAATCCGTCTCTTATTACCCCTAGAATCCAAGGGCTTGCGGAAATAGATTCCCAAGCCTGAAGGAAGGGAGACTACCTTCCCCCCACCGGACTGGCACCGTCATTGTTGTGTAGACTTGGAACAGTTACCGGACTGGGAGCTGAAAAGGAGACCTTTTTTTTCTTTCCTATTTCTGTTATCCCTCCAGTATCTCTGTCTTTTATCTCGGAAATTATTCTTTTTGTTTTTACGAAAAAACTGGCGGTTATTTGTGGGTCTGCTGGAGGGAAAACCTTTTTTTGTCATCCGCTGCCTTTTCTAAAAGTCGCCCTGGCAAGGTATAGCACATAATTTGTTTTTCGACCCCGTGTCTCCTGACCATCCTTTTAACCAAACCACTCTTCTGGCGGAATTAGTTAAAGCGGCAGATCTAGCGCTTAATTTTAAGGCATCTGCGGATGCATGAGAGATAAAGTCCACGGCCTTTAGGATTGTGGGGAAAACTTCTAGCAGCTGTTCCCTTGGGGTTTTGTTTTCTATATGCGCTTCTAGGTCTTGTAACCATATTTTAAGGGATCTAGCTGTGGAGGTAGCGGCGATGTTAGGTTTAAATGCCTGGGTGGATTCTTCCCAGGCGTTTTCAAGAAACAATTCTGCCCTTCTGTCCATAGGGTCCTTTTAGGCCCCCAGGTCCTCAAATGGTAATGCAGATTTTTTTTGGACATCTTGGCTACCTGAGCATCTATTTTTGGTGGTCTATCCCAGTTAGAGCATTCCCCTTCATCAAACGGATATTTTCTTTTAATGTTTTTAGGGACGAAAAAAAATTTGTCTGGCTTTTTCTATTCTTTTTGTATTCGAGACTTTACATTCTCATTTATTGGGAAAACCCTGGATTTTTTGTGACTCAAGTCACCGAACATGATCTGCTGAACTGTCCTCTGCTCTTTGGTCTCCTCCACCTTCATTGTAGCTCTAATGGCTTTAAGTAAGGAGTCTGTGTCCTCATGCGAGAATAGATGTTTACCCGCTGACTCCTCTTCAGATGATGAATCCGAAGAATCTTGGATCTCCCCCTGTTCTGCTTCATCCTCAGAAGAGTGAGTCTGAGAAGCGACTGGTGCGACTCTGTCTGCCTGGGGGGGTAGATGGAAGGAGTTTCTTAAACTCTTTCAAAGAATCCGCTATCTCGGATTTCACCATGCTTTTGATGTTTTGCATGAAAGATGGAGATTCTTCCTCTATTATCTTACCAATACAACGCTGGCAGAGCAGCTTAGGCCAGGAAGTATAGTAGCACACTCCTTCCCACGGGTCTTAGCGATAGCCTTCCTGGGGCTCTTTTTTTATATTCTGTGGACAAATAACAGAAAAAAAGACCCTCTTAGTATAAAATATAAAAAAGGTTGGGGATTACCCCCTTACCCCACCAGGAGTACCGATCTGGAATCATGGTTGTCCTGGTTTTCAGTGCGCTGACCACCCTCTTCTTCCATGGTAAGGTCCAGGGATGGAGGGTTTTCCATATATGGGGTCTGCAGACGTCCTCTGGCTGGCACCCTTCCACCTGCGCACTGAGTGGAGTTAAATACTCCTGGTTCGGTCCTCACCATCATCCACTCTGCGGCCTGCAGCGCTGACTTCCGGGATGCCGTGCATTCCAAACACCGGAAGTCACGCACGCGTCCCTTCCGGTTCTCACTACGCGCCTGTCCAAAAGGCTCTGCACTGCCTCCCCCTCTGTAATCCTACCAGGGATGCTGCATGCCAGGGAGAACAGGCCCCGGACCTCCTGAACACCGCCAGGAGGATCCGGCGCGACAGCGGTACCTCTCGGTACCGCCGGAACTGCCAGCAGATGACGATATGGCTCCAGCCAGGAACGGGAAGGGTGTTCGTCCAGACTTAGGGCAGCTCCAAGAGGAGACTTGCGCCGCACCAGGTAAACCCTATGGTTAAATTCCAAAAACCGGCGGACAGGAAACAGGAACTGGTGGATAGAGGCCGGGTCCCTCCTTAAGAAGCTCTCCACGGAAGTTCCTGTTTCCTGTCCTGGATAGAGGCGGGCTCTCTCAAGGGTGCTGTCATGGGCATAAGGGAAAATTGGATACATAAAAAGATGTAGAAAAGGAAAGTCCCTTGTATAGAGTCAGTTTACTCCTCTGGTGTATATAGCAGAGGTTAAATTGGGATATATAACTCTAATTGTGTCAGTCCTGAAGACAGATACATGGCACTGGTGTTTTTGTCCCAATACTTGTGTAGACAGGACTGATATTCCTTCTGTTATCTCCCAATCAATGTGTCCTTTGTTATATGGGGAGAAATTAGTCTCTTATGTATACTAAAAATTATCGATGGCTTGTAGCCAGTACATTACGGTTGGCTTGTTCCGTTGGGCTGGAGAAGTATCGGACCTTGCGATTTAGACTTTTTGGAATTTATAAGAGATGCTTTGACATATTTGTAACTTCATTCACTGCCAGGTTACCATACGCTTTTCGGAGCTTAGCGCTTCTTCCTCAGTGGCCTGCAGTGAATGATTCAATGGTTCTTTATAAAGAGGTGCTTCATCTTCTGGGGAAGGTACCCCCAAAAAAGGGGTTACAACAAAAACATGGACTGGATTGTTTCACTTTCTATTAGTATGGTAACATAGTACATAAGGCCGAAAAAAGACATTTGTTCATCCAGTTCGGCCTGTTATCCTGCAAGTTGATCCAGAGGAAGGCAAAAAAAAAAACTGTAAGGTAGAAGCCAATTTTCCCCACTTTAGGGGAATAAAAAATTCCTTCCCGACTCCAATCAGAATAACTCCCTGGATCAACGACCCCTCTCTAGTAGCTATAGCCTGTAATATTATTACGCTCCATAAATACATCCAGGCCCCTCTTGAATTCCTTTATTGTACTCACCATCACCACCTCCTCAGGCAGAGTGTTCCATAGTCTCACTGCTCTTACCGTAAAGAATCCTTTTCTATGTTTGTGTACAAACCTTCTTTCCTCCAGACGCAGAGGATGTCTTCTCGTCACAGTCACAGTCCTGGGGATAAATAGATGATGGGATAGATCTCTGTACTGACCTCTGATATATTTATACAAATTAATTAGATCTCCCCCTCAGTCGTCTTTTTTCTAAAGTGAATAACCCTAATTTTGATAATCTTTCAGGGTACTGTAGTTGCCCCATTCCAGTTATTACTTTAGTTGCCCTCGTCTGGACCTTCTCCAGCTCTGCTATGTCTGCCTTGTTTACAGGAGCCCAGAACTGTACACAGTACTCCATGTGTGGTCTGACTAGCGATTTGTAAAGTGGTAGGACTATGTTCTTATCACGGCATCTATGCCCCTTCTGATGCAACCCATTATCTTATTGGCCTTGGCAGCAGCTGCCTGACACTGTTTTTTGCAGCTTAGTTTGCTGTTTATTAAAATTCCTAGATCCTTTTCCATGTCAGTGTTACCGAGTGTTTTATCATTTAGTATGTACGGGTGACTTGCATTATTCCTTCCCATGTGCATAACTTTACATTTGTCAGTGTTAAACCTCATCTGCCACTTATCTGCCCAAGCCTCCAATCTATCCAGATCCCTCTGTAGTAGTATACTGTCCCTCTGTAGTAGTTTAGTGTCATCTGCGAAAATTTATACTTTACTATGCAAGCCTTCTACAAGATCATTAATAAATATATTGAAGAGAATAGGGCCCAATACTGACCCCTGAGGTACCCCACTAGTGACAGTGACCCAATCTGAGTGTGTACCGTTAATAACCACCCTCTGTTTTCTATCATTGAGCCAGTTACTTACCCACATACAGACGTTTTCTCCCAGTCCGAGCATTCTCATTTTATATACTAACCTTTTATGTGGTACAGTGTCAAATGCTTTGGAGAAGTCCAGATATACGACATCCATTGATTCGCCGCTGTCAAGTCTAGAACTTATCTCCTCATAGAAACTGATTAAATTAGTTTGGCATGACCGATCCCTCACGAAGCCATGCTAATATGGCGTTATTTGCTTATTTCCGTTGAGATGCTCTAAGATCGCATCTCTCAGAAAACCTTCAGACAGTTTACCCACAACAGATGTTAAACTTACCGGCCTATAGTTTCCAGGCTCTGTTTTTGGACCCTTTTTGAATATTGGCACCACATTTGCCATGCGCCAATCCTGTGGGACATTCCCTGTCAGTATAGAGTCCGCAAATATCAGAAATAAGGGTCTGGCTATGACATTACTTAATTCCCTTAGGATACGGGGGTGTATGCCATCCGGTCCTGGCGATTTGTCTATTTTAATCTTTTTAAGTAGCTGATGTACTTCTTCCTGGGTCAGACAGGACACTTTTAATGGGGAATTTATTTTTACATTCTGCATGTCATCTGACAGTTTATTTTCCTCAGTGAATACATTGGAGAAAAAAATATTTAACAGCTTTGCTTTCTCCTCGTCGCTCTCTGCGACTCCCCCCTCATTACTCTTTAACCGCCTCCGGACCGCCTAACGCAGGATCGCGTTCCGGAGGCGGCAGCCCTG
Source organism: Bufo bufo (assembly GCF_905171765.1). Lineage (NCBI taxonomy): Eukaryota > Metazoa > Chordata > Amphibia > Anura > Bufonidae > Bufo > Bufo bufo. Next base: position 350,626,473 of record NC_053391.1, on the reverse strand, counting down.
CGCACAGTCACGCATATACGCGTCATCTCGCGAGACGCAAGATTTCGCTCAAAGCCGGCCCGCGATGCGCATGCGCGGGCCGGCAAAAGTTAGAGGACAAGTTCGTCACCAGCCTGCCAGCCAATGATCATGGCTGGCAGGCTGGCGATTTTCAAAAAAACGAATGAAAAGCCAGATAACACATCATATTAGTAAATATGATGTGTTAAATGGCTTGTCTGCTCCTCTGCTGGTCCTTTTCGTCGGTTGGTTCCAGCAGAGGAGCAGAGATCACTGTGAGTACTCACCAACACTACACTTAGCCCCAGATCACCCCCCATCACCCGAATTAACCCCTTGATCACCCCTTGATTGCCCCTGTCAATCACCTAGTGAAAGGAAAAAAGTGATCAGTTTAAACTGTCACTTTTTTTTTTCACTGGTATTGACTGTTAGGTTTTAGGATAGTTTAGGCCCCTTGGTTAGGTAGTTTAGCGTCAGTTAGCGCCCAGCCCACCGCACCGCAGTCACTGATTCGCTGATTAGCGTATCGCTAATCAGCATTTGTACATTTATAGTATCTGTAAGTGATCAAAACTGATCACAGTCAGATCTATAATTGTATTAGTGTCACCTTAGCTCGCCCTCCACCCAAAACGCAGTGTTTGCCCGATCAGGCCTGATCGGTCGCCCACACGTGCGTTCACCCACGCCCGCCCCGCCGCAGTGACAAAAAATAAAAAAAATATATATCACTGCACAATCACTTTCCAAGCGCTGCGGCGATAAAAAAATCTGTTTTGATCTTTTTTATCAACCGCAGCGGCCTCCGGTACTTCGCTAGCCTCCCCTTTGTAAGACAGGCTTGCTTTTTTTCTTGGGTAGTCTCAGGGAATACCCCTAAATTTAGTAGTCCAAATGTCAAACAGGGGGTATTCTTCTGAAGAGGCCTACAGGATTCTGACCCAGTCGGATGAGGAATGGGAACCCTCATCTGACGAATCTAGCGGGTCAGAATATGAACCTGTAGAAAGCAGTGGCAGTCTGACCCAAAGTTCGGACGAGGAGGTGGAGGTCCCTGATAGAACCAGGCGTACCCGGCCCCGTGTCACTAGACCACAGGTTGCGCAGGATCCGCTTCAAGAGCAGCAGAGTGGGGCTGGCGCTGTCGGATCACGTGGTGAGGCATACACCAGCAGCGCAGCCCTCCCTGGACCTAGTACCAGCACTGCCGTACAACATGGTGAAGTGGCGAGCACCAGAAGGGCAGTTGAAGCTGGTACGGTGGCACGTGCAGTAGTTACCCCGTCGCAGCCACCGCACAGACAGGCCCGTAGAGCCCCTAGAGTCCCTGAGGTGCTGGCAAATCCTGATTGGCAGTAACTAACTTCAGCCGCACCATTAGTTCCCCCTTTCACCGCCCAGTCTGGAGTTCGGGTTGAGACAACTCAGATCGGTTCGGCCCTGGGATTTTTTGAGCTGTTCTTGACTGCGGAGCTCTTGGACTTAGTCGTGGCAGAAACAAATCGGTATGCCACTCAATTTATATCCGCCAACCCGGGAAGCTTTTATGCCCAGCCTTTCCGGTGGAAACCAGTCCAAGTTTCCGAAATTAAAATTTTTCTGGGCCTTCTCCTCAACATGGGTCTAACCAAAAAGCATGAAATGCGGTCATATTGGTCCACGAACCCGATTCATCACATGCCCATGTTCTCTGCTGCTATGTCCAGGGCACGATTTGAGGCCATCCTGCGTTTCTTGCACTTTAGCGACAACACCACCTCCCGTCCCAGAGGCCACCCAGCTTTTGACCGGCTTCACAAAATTCGGCCCCTCATAGACCACTTCAACCAGAAATTTGCAGATTTGTATACCCCAGAGCAAAACATCTGCGTAGACGAGTCCCTAATACATTTTAAAGGGCGCCTTGGCTTCAAACAATACATCCCAAGCAAGCGCGCCCGGTATGGGGTCAAATTGTATAAGCTCTGTGAAAGGGCCACAGGCTATACCCACAAATTTCGGATCTATGAGGGAAAAGATCAGACCCTGGAGCCGGTCGGTTGCCCTGACTACCTGGGGAGCAGTGGGAAGACAGTCTGGGACTTGGTGTCACCCTTATTTGGCAAGGGGTACCATCTTTATGTGGACAATTTCTACACAAGTGTGGCCCTCTTCAGGCATTTGTTCCTAGAACAGATTGGCTGCTGTGGCACCGCGCGAACTAGTCGCGTGGGCTTCCCCCAACGGCTCGTTACCACCCGTCTTGCAAGGGGGGAGAGGGCTGCCTTGTGTAACGAAGAACAGCTCGCGGTGAAATGGAGAGACAAGCGTGACGTTTACATGCTCTCCTCCATTCACACAGACACGACCATACAAATTGAGCGAGCAACCCGTGTCATTGAAAAGCCCCTCTGTGTCCACGACTATAATTTGCTCATGGGAGGGGTGGACTTCAATGACCAGATGTTGTCTCCGTATTTAGTTTCCCGACGCACCAGACGCTGGTATAAGAAGGTGTCTGTATATTTAATTCAATTGGCGATGTACAATAGTTTTGTTCTCTACAGTAAGGCTGGGAGAACACGATCCTTCCTCAAATTTCAGGAAGAGATCATCGAGAACCTCCTGTATCCAGAAGTTTCCGTGGCCCCATCCACCAGTGTAGTTAGCCGTCTACAGGAGCGACATTTCCCCAGTGTCGTTCCTGGTACCTCAACCCAACCGTCACCCCGAAAAAGATGTGTCTGTAGCAGGAGTGGAATAAGGCGTGACACCCGCTATTTCTGTCCTGACTGTCCTGACCACCCTGCCCTATGCTTTGGAGAGTGTTTCCGGAAGTACCACACACAGGTACACAGGGATTGCATCTCACAGGACAGGCACACAGGGCTATTAGGGCCCTTTTACTCACAGCTGCTGCAAACCTCTCCTTTCACCTGGGATAAAGTGCATAATGTACTTCGCCACATCTTTGGGCGATTTGCGCTTTGCACATTGTCCCATGGGGAAGGAGAGGTTTGTCCTATAAAAGGTAAAAACACCAGTAAGCAAAAAAGTTAACTTCAGTTCAAAAAGTAAAAAAAAAGTTTATATGTTCTGTTCAAAAGTTATTATAAAGTTAATAAAATTTATTGCGTTGCGGCCTGCTTTTTTTTTTTTTTTACTTTCCAGGTGGACCAACCGATCGACTAGCTGCAGCACTGATGTGCATTCTGACAGAAGCATTGCGCTGCTGTCAGATTACACACAAGTCGGTGTATGCGGCGCTGCAAGACGAGATTTCTCCTCTGCAGTAAAAGATACGTTTGCCGAGGCATATGAGCTGAGGAGGCGGCGGTGTTCATATGCTTTGGCAAACACTTTGTATATATATATAAAAAAAATAAAAAATCCCTGCAATGATTTATTCATCCACATCGATTGATGTGAATGAATAAATCTGGTTTGCCAGGGCATACGAGCTAAGTGGGTATGGATGTTGGGCGGAGCTCCTATGTCCTGGCAGACGCCTTTCCCCTCCTTTTTTTTTTTTTGGCAGAGATTTTTTCATCCACATTGATCGATGCGAATGAAGAAATCTGTGCCGTTCATTTTTTTCTTTCATCCCAGAGGCTGAACGGAAAAAAAAAATCTCATTACCCGTATGCTCAATATAAGGAGAATAGCAGAAACTCCTAATGCTGGCCATACATGTAATGATTGCGGAGACCCTCAAATGCCAGGGCAGTACAAACACCCCACAAATAACACCATTTTGTAAAGAAGACACCCCAAGGTATTCGCTGAGGGGCATATTGAGTCCATGAAAGATTGAAATTTTTGTCTCAAGTTAGCGGAAAGGGAGACTTTGTGAGAAAAAACCCCAAAAAATCAATTTCCGGTAACTTGTGCCAAATTTTTTTTTTTTCTATGAACTCGCCATGCCCCTGATTGAGTACCTTGGGGTGTCTTCTTTCCAAAATGGGGTCACATGTGGGGTATTTATACTGCCCTGGATTTTTAGGGGCCCTAAAGCGTGAGAAGAAGTCTGGGATCCAAATGTCTAAAAATGCCCTCCTAAAAGGAATTTGGGCACCTTTGCGCATCTAGGCTGCAAAAAAGTGTCACACATGTGGTATCGCCGTACTCAGGAGAAGTTGGGGAATGTGTTTTGGGGTGTCATTTTACATATACCCATGCTGAGTGAGAGAAATATCTTGGTCAAATGCCAACTTTGTATAAAGAATGGGAAAAGTTGTCTTTTGCCGAGATATTTCTCTCATCCAGCATGGGTATATGTAAAATGACACCCCAAAACACATTGCCCAACTTCTCCTGAGTACGGAGATACCACGTGTGACACTTTTTTGCAGCCTAGGTGGGCAAAGGGGGCCACATTCCAAAGAGCACCTTTCGGATTTCACCGGCCATTTTTTACAGATTTTGATTGGGGTGTCATTTTACAGTTGCCCATGCTGGGTAAGAGAAATATCTTGGCAAAAGACAACTTTTCCCATTTTTTTATACAAAGTTGGCATTTGACCAAGATATTTATCTCACCCAGCATGGGTATATGTAAAATGACACCCCAAAACACATTGCCCAACTTCTCCTGAGTACGGAGATACCAGATGTGTGACACTTTTTTGCAGCCTAGGTGGGCAAAGGGGCCCACATTCCAAAGAGCACCTTTCGGATTTCACCGGCCATTTTTTACACATTTTGATTTCAAACTACTTACCACACATTTGGGCCCCTAGAATGCCAGGGCAGTATAACTACCCCACAAGTGACCCCATTTTGGAAAGAAGACACCCCAAGGTATTCGCTGATGGGCATAGTGAGTTCATAGAAGTTTTTATTTTTTGTCACAAGTTAGTGGAATATGAGACTTTGTAAGAAAAAAATAAAATAAAAAAAAATCATAATTTTCCACTAACTTGTGACAAAAAATAAAAAGTTCTATGAACTCACTATGCCCATCAGCGAATACCCTAGGGTGTCTACTTTCCGAAATGGGGTCATTTGTGGGGTGTTTGTACTGTCTGGGCATTGTAGAACCTCAGGAAACATGACAGGTGCTCAGAAAGTCAGAGCTGCTTCAAAAAGCGGAAATTCACATTTTTGTACCATAGTTTGTAAACGCTATAACTTTTACCCAAACCATTTTTTTTTTTACCCAAACATTTTTTTTTTATCAAAGACATGTAGAATAAATTTAGAGAAAAATGTATATATGGATGTCGTTTTTTTTTGCAAAATTTTACAACTGAAAGTGAAAAATGTCATTTTTTTGCAAAAAATAGTTAAATTTCGATTAATAACAAAAAAAGTAAAAATGTCAGCAGCAATGAAATACCACCAAATGAAAGCTCTATTAGTGAGAAGAAAAGGAGGTAAAATTCATTTGGGTGGTAAGTTGCATGACCGAGCAATAAACGGTGAAAGTACTGTAGGTCAGAAGTGTAAAAAGTGGCCTGGTCATTAAGGGTGTTTAAGCTATAGGGGCTGAGGTGGTTAAAGGGCCGACACCTTCAGATTTATACTTTTTAACGTATATATAATTGAAGAACATTTTAGGGTTAGTTTTACTCTCTTTGGCAATTAATCTCTCGGTCTCTAGTTTGGCCGCTTTTATTTGTTTTTTACATGTTCTTTTTTTTTTCCTTATAGTTTTTCAGTGCTTCCGTGCTACCCTCCTGTTTTAGTGATTTATATGCTTTCTTTTTGTCATTTATTGCTTTCTTTACAGTTCTATTTATCCACATTGGTTTCTTTTTGTTCCTTAACCTTTTATTCCCATACGGTATGTACCTCTCACAATGAGATTTTAGGATGTTTTTAAAGATATCCCATTTTGTGGCTGTATTTTTATTTTTGAGGACTTTGTCCCAGTTAGTTAGGCCTATGGCCTCTTAGTTGGCTAAATTTAGCTTTTTTGAAATTTGGTATTGTTCCTCCCTGTAGAAACGCTCTTTTGAATGATAATTGGAAGGTTATTACTTTATGGTCACTATTTCCCAGGTGTCCACCAACCTGCACGTCTGTTGTTCTGTCAGGCCTATTGGTTAATACTAAGTCCAGTATGGCCGTCCCTCTAGTCGAGTCCTGAACCAGTTGGGAGAGGTAATTGTCTTTGGTTACTGATGTCTGCTAGACCCCCATGTCTGGGGTGTTAGCACCAATGTGAGATGAGCCTAATGGCAATGAGTGTTTTACATCGAGCACATAGGTTGCAGCATAACTCAATAGGGTCCAGCAAATTAAAACCTAGATTCCGCCCCTAACATGTTTCGCCAGCTACTCTGGCTTCATCAGGGGTATCGGGCAGACTTGAGTAACTAACGCTGGTAAGAGAATTTATCCTCTACTCTCTCACTTCCTGTGAGAGTCGGCACCAATCTGAAAGGGGTATGTATCTGACTAGTTAGTTGTAACCTATCGTTATAGGTGTTATTATTATGACAGGTAAGTAGCGTCACTAAGGGGGAGGTCCTGTATGACCATGTGCGCAGTAGTGATCGCCGCAAGCACTTACCCTCCGTACGTACCCATTGACTTCTAATGCGCATGCACTGGGACTTAGATCAAAAGACCCAGCTGCGCAGTGGCGATCGCCGCAAACACTTATCCTCTATTCACGCCCACTTATTTCACTGCGCATGCGCTGGGACTTAGAAGAGAAACGGGCTAGGGAGGACACTGCGGCTGCTCCTATACTTAGTTCGTATTGCCGCTAGCTCATATGCGCATGCGATTCAGTGGCAATTGCGCATGTAGGAGAGATTACCAACAAATAAAACACCATTTATCTTCCACTGCTTATGCGCTATTCGTATGTGCCAATGGTTGATCGACACTTGCGCTACAATTTCCTAGTATCCTCATACAGGGGATGGTGCGAATAATTGTTCTAGTTTACAGACCCGCTGTAAGAGACCCTTAAGACTGCACAATTACTCTCTGTCATAATATTGTAATGGTAGTTATTCAGATCTAATTTTTATACCGTATTGATTTTACATTTATAATGCTATACTTATGATAGCTTGTAGCTTGAAGCTAGCCTTAATATATCACATGCCTACTGTCTTCATAACTTATAACTGCAGTGAGCATTGATATGAGAAGGTGTTGACACCATCTGGGAATACCTCTATCGGGCTCTGTTTACTACCAACCACAATATTACTAATAGTATATCAATACACCAGCGTCTGTATATGCTCACATTATATTCTATTTTATTTCTTCAACGTATGTTGTGCTGTCTTCATCTTACAGAAAAGATGAATAGGTGAAGCCTTCATTAAGCCCATTGGGGCTAAGGCTGTTGAGGCGGTAGATCCACCTTGTCTCTTCTTGTAGCAGAATTCTATCTAAATCCCCTCTCCGTGCCCCCAAGGTTTTTTTGCACACACCCCAAAATTGTACGGATTTCGGATCGCCATTATGGAAAGCTCTGACATGTCTTGATATTGTTGTGTCCGAGTTCGTATTAATACTGCTTGTGTTGGCCAATTCGTCGTCGAAATTCTTGCGATGTTTTCCCCTCATACAGTTTGGAACACGGACAGAGTGCAATATAGACAATGCCCATTGTTTGACAGTTAATAAATTCTCTGATCTCATATTTTCTGTCATCCAGGGGGTTTGTGAACATGTTTAGCTTTTGTATGTATGGACAGAAGCTACATCTACCACACGGGTAGGTGCCTACTGTGTTAGACTTCAACCAGGTGGTTTTAGGTGGATCCGTACTATGAAAGCTATGCACTAGAAAGTATTTGATTTTTACCCCTAGATTGACAGGGCTGTTTAGAATGTACAATATACAGTTCAGACCAAAAGTTTGGACACACCTTCTCATTCAAAGAGTTTTCTTTATTTTCATGACTATGAAGGCATCAAAACTATGAATTAACACATGTGGAATTATATACATAACAAACAAGTGTGAAACAACTGAAAATGTCATATTCTAGGTTCTTCAAAGTAGCCACCTTTTTGCTTTGATTACTGCTTTGCACACTCTTAGCATTCTCTTGATGAGCTTCAAGAGGTAGTCCCCTGAAATGGTCTTCCAACAGTCTTGAAGGAGTTCCCAGAGATGCTTAGCACTTGTTGGCCCTTTTGCCTTCACTCTGCGGTCCAGCTCACCCCAAACCATCTCAATTGGGTTCAGGTCCGGTGACTGTGGAGGCCAGGTCATCTGGCGCAGCACCCCATCACTCTCCTTCATGGTCAAATAGCCCTTACTTTCAAAGTTTTCCCAATTTTTCGGCTGACTGACTGACCTTCATTTCTTAAAGTAATGATGGCCACTAGTTTTTCTTTACTTAGCTGCTTTTTTCTTGCCATAATACAAATTCTAACAGTCTATTCAGTAGGACTATCAGCTGTGTATCCATCTGACTTCTCCTCAACGCAACTGATGGTCCCAACCCCATTTATAAGGCAAGAAATCCCACTTATTAAACCTGACAGGGCACACCTGTGAAGTGAAAACCATTTCAGGGGACTACCTCTTGAAGCTCATCAAGAGAATGCCAAGAGTGTGCAAAGCAGTAATCAAAGCAAAAGGTTGCTACTTTGAAGAACCTAGAATATGACATATTTTCAGTTGTTTCACACTTGTTTGTTATGTACACTGCTCAAAAAAATAAAGGGAACACTTAAACAACACAATGTAACTCCAAGTCAATCACACTTCTGTGAAATCAAACTGTCCACTTAGGAAGTAACACTGAGTGACAATCAATTTCACATGCTGTTGTGCAAATGGGATAGACAACAGGTGGAAATTATAGGCAATTAGCAAGACACCCCCAATAAAGGAGTGGTTCTGCAGGTGGTGATCACAGACAACTTCTCAGTTCCTATGCTTCCTGGCTGATGTTTTGGTCACTTTTGAATGCTGGCGGTGCTTTCACTCTAGTGGTAGCATGAGACGGAGTCTACAACCCACACAAGTGGCTCAGGTAGTGCAGCTTATCCAGGATGGCACATCAATGCGAGCTGTGGCAAGAAGGTTTGCTGTGTCTGTCAGTGTAGTGTCCAGAGCATGGAGGCGCTACCAGGAGACAGGCCAGTACATCGGGAGACGTGGAGGAGGCCAACAACCCAGCAGCAGGACCGCTACCTCCACCTTTGTGCAAGGAGGAACAGGAGAAGCACTACCAGAGCCCTGCAAAATGACCTCCAGCAGGCCACAAATGTGCATGTGTCTGCTCAAACGGTCAGAAACAGACTCCATGAGGGTGATATGAGGGCCCGAAGTCCACAGGTGGGGGTTGTGCTTACAGCCCAACACCGTGCAGGACGTTTAGCATTTGCCAGAGAACACCAAGATTGGCAAATTCGCCACTGGCGCCCTGTGCTCTTCACAGATGAAAGCAGGTTCACACTGAGCACGTGACAGACGTGACAGAGTCTTGAGACGCCGCCTAGAACGTTCTGCTGCCTGCAACATCCTCCAGCATGACCAGTTTGGCATTGGGTCAGTAATGGTGTGGGGTGGCATTTCTTTGGAGGGCCGCACAGCCCTCCATGTGCTCGACAGAGGTAGCCTGACTGCCATTAGGTACCGAGATGAGATCCTCAGACCCCTTGTGAGACCATATGCTGGTGCTGTTGGCCCTGGGTTCCTCCTAATGCAAGACAATGCTAGACCTCATGTGGCTGGAGTGTGTCAGCAGTTCCTGCAAGACGAAGGCATTGATGCTATGGACTGGCCCGCCCGTTCCCCAGACCTGAATCCAATTGAGCACATCTGGGACATCATGTCTCGCTCTATCCACCAACGTCACGTTGCACCACAGACTGTCCAGGAGTTGGCAGATGCTTTAGTCAAGGTCTGGGAGGAGATCCCTCAGGAGACCGTCCGCCACCTCATCAGGAGCATGCACAGGCGTTGTAGGGAGGTCATACAGGCACATGGAGGCCACACACACTACTGAGCCTCATTTTGACTTGTTTTAAGGACATTACATCAAAGTTGGATCAGCCTGTAGTGTGTTTTTCCACTTTAATTTTGAGTGTGACTCCAAATCCAGACCTCCATGGGTTGAAAAATTTGATTTCCATTTTTTTTTTTTTGTGTGATTTTGTTGTCAGCACATTCAACTATGTAAAGAACAAAGTATTTCAGAAGAATATTAAATTAATTCAGATCTAGGATGTGTTATTTTTGTGTTCCCTTTATTTTTTTGAGCAGTGTATATAATTCCACATGTGTTAATTCATAGTTTTGATGCCTTCAGTGTGAATCTACAATTTTCATAGTCATGAAAATAAAGAAAACTCTTTGAATGAGGTGTGTCCAAACTTTTGGTCTGTACTGTATGTGTGTGTGTGTGTATATATATATATATATACACACACACACACAATGCTCACTATAGCTTTACCACATTGGGAATAGTGAATTTCTATTAAAGCTACTAAAAATATGAATGCTTTATTCACAGGCACAATATATGGTTATAATGAAACCAGTAATATGTGTTAGCATTCTAAGTATAGAAAAACCTCAGAAAAACGCCACTCATATTTACTATTGAGTTTGGCTGACCACCTTTTTATATACGTATATGCAATTAGATGTCAATGCAACTGACTTAATATTTTATATTATTTATCATTTTGTGAAGTTTGTTTTATGTATATTCAAATTAACTATAACAATGAGTGGCATCATGGAACTTTCATGAGCTGACATTCAAACTAAATGTCTGTTCCTGAATCCAGGATAACGCGAACACTAAATTGGTGCATTTTTTTTATATTTTTTAGTTTTTATTAATAATTTTATACTTAGGATTTCAATAAATATGGTTGTTTCTATATATATCTGAGTAGACGCTAGATAAGTGAGTGCCCTCCAATTTCTAAAAACTTGCATACATTACTACATAGGGTGCCTCGAGGAGTGTGCACCTCTACTATAGGTCGCAGCAGGTGGAGCCTCTGTATCCCTCCTTTTTTGCCTGTATCATCTACACCCTACGGTAGAGCTCCCTGCTGCTACACTATGGATGTCAGAAGTCATATGGAAGTTAAATGTAAAAGAATAGAAACTTATTCTTTTGACCAAGTGGAGAATATAAATTACAAAAAAGACCCCTGAGATCCACCATAGATTTATTTAAGGATCTGGAAAAATTATTGAACAGACAGTTGAGACAGAGTTGGGAGATAAAAGCTCTAAATCAATATTTGGAAAGTGGCATTGTACCCAAGGGATTACTGATCAACAAAGATCCAGCACGGGATCTAATTTGGGATGATTTCTCCAGAGAATGGGAATCCTTTTTGAAAACGGAATCTCTTGCCTTGATGCAAATGATAATAAAAAGACGAACACAGATCTTGAAAGAGATAGTATGCCAAATTGACGCCTTAAAGGGAAAGATCGACTTTTTGCCATGTGATGACACCTTTAATAAATGGCAGGATAGGATATGCAGAGGATTGGATACACTTGAAAGGGATATCAGTACAAAATCTAAAAAATTAAAACTGACAAATATCCGACAGAGCGCCCCCTACAAATGAGATCCCTACCAAATAAAACATATACCACCAATGAGAATATGGAAATTATAACCAATATAATGTCTCTACATCTAAACGTTTTTAAACTTTGGCCACCCCTCATTTTTTAGACCAAACACCACCACATCACAAAATAGGGACTAAACTAACACAATCACGATCTCCAGAAAGGAGACGGCCAAGGACACAATTCCAAACACACGACTACAATCTGAGACAACGACATCACCAGGGGGACAACACATCGGGGAGAAAACCACAAATACAGACGCACAATTATCATCACCAAGTGGAAAGCCACAACTTTCACAGAACACCAATACACGACAATGGAAGGTAATACAAAGGGGTAGATGAAAGAAGAAACCCACACAGACAATACAGGACATGCCCAAAAAGGATACAATTATTAATTTAAGTTCCACAATACTCACCCCCGCTCAAACCACTCTACTAAACAAAGGGCTAAAATTTGTACCAACTAACAATCTGGACAAATTTAACACATATTTAGGCATAGAAAAATTTCTTATACAGTTATGTCTGAAAAAATATTACATAAAAAATCCAATAATGGGGGAAATTACCAATTTTACTACATATAAACACAGATTTAAAAGATAAATCAAAAAGATATCCCAAACAGGAAATAGGAGACGAAATAGCCATGTTCTGTAAAAATGTTGAGGTAGATTTAAGAAAATTGAAAGGGAATAACAAAAACAATAACTTAACAAAAAAGGAGGAAGAGGCCCTCAAACAACTGCAATCGCTACACAACTTAACCATCAGACCGGCAGATAAGGGAGGAGCGATAGTCATCCTAGAAAAAGAAACTGAAAAATGTGATTTTGAATGTAGAAGACAATTACTTGATCAATTGACTTATGATAAATTGAAACACGACCCTCGAAGATGGCGTAAGGACGCCACGCCCGCCTCTCCCCCTCCACCGCTCGACTGCCGAATGAACCGATGATGGTGGCGTCTCTTGCCTTCTCCTGCTGCCGTTGATGCTAGTGGCTTTCCCTGATTCGTGCCGTGCCTGCATGCTGCGGCCGCTGCCCCAAACGGATTGAGTGGCGACTCCCCCTCCTGCTTACCTTCCTGCTTACCCTGTGGTGTGGTGCCGTGCCTGAATGCTGCGACCGCTGCCCCAAACGGATCGAGCGGCGGTGGTTCCACTTCAGCCTCCCTCTTCTGCCTGCCTGCGGTGCGGTGCCCTCTGCTGTCTGGCTCTCATGTCTCCTGCTGCCAGGAAAAGCTTCCGGTTTCTGCATGCTGCCACCGTGACAGCGATGGTCTGAGTGGCCTGTCTGATGCACCGGTCCCCTGACGCTCTCAGCTCGGCTTCTTCCCCTCCAGCGTGCGCTGCCCTCCTTCCTCCACGCTTGCCTGCGGTTTCCAAGCTTCTGAAGAGCGTCCCCTTGCCTTTTCCACCTGGGAACCTGAGCACCATCACATTGGTACCGAAGATTGGTGAGATTGTTCCTTTATCTTTTCCTCTCTATTAATAGGAACTAACCGATTAATCCAACTGAGAAACCGTTACCCTAATTGGCTTCTCATTTATCAGCTAACTCACTAACCAAAAGGACTTTGATGTGTTTTTTTTTTTTTTTGGGACCCTATAGTCTTTACAGCACACTCCATCTACAGAAAAGCATTGGACTCTGTGGGGGGGGGGGGGGAGGACAGGGAAAAAGAAGGGGGGGGGGAAACTCCTAAATAGAAGGAAGGAAAAGGAGTGTTTGGGAGAAAGGGGGGAGAAAAAAATATATATCTAAAAATACAAACAAACAAAATAAACCAAAGTAAGGGGGGGGGGGGAAGGGGGGGTAAATGGCACCCAAGGCAAGCAGGCGCTCTGTCGATCTTTCTGGGCAGATGTCGGCCACTAAATCCTCCGAAGGAGGGAAAATAGATCAATTTCTGAGGTCCTCCAGGGTTAACACCAGAGGCGGGCAGAAAGACAGCAGTTTAAAAAAGAACGGGAATTCTGAAGTGATGGAAACCGAAGTACAAAGGGATTCTGGGAACCCCACAGGGGAGGAGGGAAAGGACAGAGAAGATGCTATCAATCCCTCGCCAATAACAGAAATCCTACTCGCAGTAAAGCAGAATGGGAACCTAATACAGGCCATTGCAACCCAACTTGTCGCAATTCAAGTTGATGTGGGACTGATTAGGGACGATCTGTCCAAAATCCGAGATAGGGTTAAGAATGTGGAGAACTCTATGGGTACTATTCAAAATGAATATAAAGAATTAAACATGGAGATGTCCAACTTTAAGACAGATTTTAACCTCCTTAAAAAAAAGGTGGCGGATCTGGAAGATAGATCTCGCAGGTGTAATGTAAGAATCCTGGGGATCCCAGAGGGTGCTGAAGATAGGAACCCCACTCAATTTATACAGATGTTGATTCTTGAAAATTTCGGGAGAGAACATTTTTCATCCCTTTTTCTAGTAGAAAGAGCCCACGAGTCCCAGGCGGTAAATTAATTCCGGGGAGACAACCACGGACCCTCCTCGCAAAAATATTGACGTCAAGAGACAGGGACATAGTATTGAGACGGACGAGGGAATGTCCCCCTGTTCTCCATGATGGAAATAGACTGGCCTTCTTTCCAGATTTCTCAAAAGAGGTTCAAGAAAAGAGACGCTTCTTTAATATTGTTAGGAAGAGATTAAGAGAAAGGGAGATTAAGTATTCACTTCTCTTCCCAGCCAAACTCCAGATTATTTTTAATGACACAACAGTTTTTTTTTGATACGCCGGACAAAGCTGCGGAGTGGCTTGAACGAAATGATATGTGATCCAATTGCTCTGGCGGGAACAAGGGATCAATAGTTTATAGTCTATGTTTTCGATTCTCTCTGTTCTCTTTTTAAGCAGCGGTTGGGCCGTTGAGTGGAGGGGTGGGGGGGGTTGGTCATAGGCGAGAGATCTGCTGCTTTTTGCGGTGGATTACTTGGAGTGGGGGGTAGGTTGGGGGGACTGTGATGTGTCCAATACGGGGAAGAGTAGGGGGTCTCCTTTTTTTTTCTCTAAGTATTCGGTATAATGTCAATTAGAATTCTCACTTGGCATGTCAGGGGCTTGGGGGATAGGAGAAAGAGACAAGCGTTTTTTGATCTGATCATCTACCAGCCATTGTATGTTTGATAGAAACACATTTTACTGGGGAGACCTCGAGGGTGGCCACCAGGGGATGGGCTGCGCACACGTACCATTCTATCTTCTCTAGTCATTCTAGGGGAGTGTCTATTTTTATTCACAGAATGATTGACTTCAAGTGCGAGGCATCCTCTGTTGACCACCAGGGGAGATTTGTCTTCCTATATTGTAAGTTGGCCGGGAAGATGTGTATCTTGGCATTTGTCTATATCCCACCCCCATTCGCCTTTTCAGTTATTATTTCTCTGTTAAAATTTATGGGAAAATGGCCGGAATGTCTCACGTTGATTATGGGTGACTTTAACTGTGTTATCAATCCTGCGGTCGATAGGGTCTCTATGGGTGTCAAGGGAGACGCCTCTGTTCAGGGGTCCCCCTTGGCACGCTTTTGCTTAGAGGCCGGGTTCGAGGATGTTTGGGGAAGTCTGGGACAGGGGAGAACGTTTTTTTCATGTATTAGTAAATTAGGAAGATCTATGACCAGAATAGATCATGCTTTGATTAATAAAAAATATGTGCGGTTTGTTAAACGAATGAAGTACGAGACTAGGTCACTCTCAGATCATCTCCCCTTGCTCCTTGAGCTCTGTCCGACCTATGATAAACAAATGGGGCGGTCCCCATTTAGACTTAACCCCTATTGGTTATCAGTAATAAAGAACCATGAAATAATACAAAAGGAAATTAACCAATTTTGGGAGGCTAATTATACTTCAGCAAAAATACAAGTAGTATGGGACACCTTCAAGGCTTATATGAGGGGAATAATGGTTAGTAATATTGCCAATCTTAGAAAGGAGTATGGGGAAAAGGAGGAAAATTTAAAAGAACAAGCCTCTTTAGCTACTCAATCTTTCTATATAAATAGGACAGAGGGAAATAGGGAAATTATGGACAAGACCACACAACTATACTCTAATTTCTTACTGGAGAACATTTTTTAAGGGTGAAAAATATTTCACAGAATCAGGGCGCCCAGGCAAACTCTTATCGAGGGTTATCTCGAACCAGGATCCTAAGAAACATATAAATGGTATCCGCCTGACCAATGGGAGGGTAGTTACTGGACAAAACCCTATAGAGAAAGCCTTTTTGGACTACTTCACAGAGCTGTATGGAGCCGATTGTAGGATAACGGATGAAATGATGGATGTCTATCTCGATGGTATTACCTTTCCCATTATTAATTCGGCCCAAAGGAGTGCACTTGACGCCGACCTCTCAATTCAGGAGTTGGAAGGGGCAGTCAAACTTTGTTCCGGTAACTCCACCCCCGGGTCAGATGGATTACCATATGAATTCTATATCAAATACAAGGATTCTATTTTGCCAAAATTGCTGCAGGTCTTTGCCGATTCGGCAGACGAGGGGACCCTATCGGGTTCAATGTCGGAAGCCTTGATAATATTAATTCCAAAAAAAGATAAGGACCTCACAGATTTGGGATCGTATAGACCGATCTCACACCTAAACGCGGACGTAAAGCTTCTGGCGAGGATTCTGGCTACAAGACTCGCGGGGGTTATCTCCTCCATTGTTCATCCGGACCAGAATGGTTTTATCACAAAAAAGGGTACTCACTTCAATCTTCATCGGCTCTATGCCAATATACAGGCATCTGGGGGGTCTGCTCGCTCCATCCTGTCACTGGATGCCTCCAAGGAAGGTTCTGGCCAGGATGGGTTTTGGGGAGAGATCTATAAATATGATTAAACTAATGTATATATCCCCTACGGCTAGGCTGAGTCTTAATGGGAGCCTTACTAGTAGTTTTAACCTAAATAGAGGCACTCGCCAGGGTTGTCCACTATCACCACTCCTATTTGACATTTATATTGAGCCCCTGGCTCTGGCTATTAGGCAGGACCCCCAGGTTAGAGGCTTTGGAGTATTGGGTGTGGAGGACCGTATCTCCCTATATGCAGACGATGTCCTCTTCTTTATAGATAGCACAGAAATAACTTTACCAAGAATTATGGGGATGGTGAAACTATTCGGAGAGGTATCAGGTTTGGACATAAATTGGGCAAAGATAAGTTTGATGCCAATAGACCCGGTTCCCCAGAAGGAGTCCTGGACTACCCAGCTAGATGTCGTTGACACTATTAAATACTTGGGTATGACTATATCTCCCACGGTCGAAAATTGCGTTCAACTCAACCTTATCCCACTGATAACGAAAATTAGGACAAAAGTAGGGATTTGGTTGAGACTTCCCCTATCTAGGGCGGATCGAGTATCACTGGTAAAGATGGTGATTCTACCTCAAATCCTCTATGTTCTTAGAAATACACCTATCTGGATAGAGGATAAATATTTTAAACTTTTGGAAAGAATAATTAACAACCTAGTGTGGGGAAGGAAACGTGTGCGCCTCAAACTAGAATATCTTTACAAGCCTTTAGAGCAGGGGGGATTAAATCTCCCCTATTTCAAGGGCTATTTTATTGCTGCCCAGTTATGGACGTGCCATGAATGGCAAAATAGTACCTTCCTTAGCAGTTTAGTGAGAAGTTCCCCATATAACAACATATTTACGCTCCTGGAATCCGGATTATCGTTCAATAGAGATCAGGGCCACAAAGAGACTATAAAACTACTACTCAAAATTTGGGCTACTACTAGAGCATGGTTGGGGGTAAAGGGTTCACTTACATTCATGCCTCTTTGGTATAATAGTCACTTACACTCCTTAGAAGGGATAGCAACAGATCAATTTTGGCAAAAAAATTGTATTTTGTATATCGCACAGGTTGTTGAGAATAAAGAGATTAAGTCGTTCGTGGAACTATCACATAATATAGGGAATCTCTCATGGCTTAGGTATTTCCATCTTAGGTCAGCACTTTTCAGTTTGATTGATAAATCACTATTAGAAATAGATAATGGTTCTCTTCTAAATGGGTGGATAGGGAACATTTCACAAAGATTGAAGATCACAAACATATATAAATTATTACTTAAGTCACGCTTTGGAGAGACACAATCGCCGGGTCAAAGGGCCTGGGGGTAGGACTGTCCAGATATACAACTGGTAGGGTGGGGAAGTATTTTTAGTAATTCTCACTTATTATCCCATAACTTTAATCATGTTTTAATACAGTTCAATATTTACCATAGATTATATGTTACTCCTATCTGGCTAAATAGGTGCGGAATAAGAAATACTTCTAAATGTCCTCGCTGTGATACTTTAGGTGCGGATTACTAGATGCACATGATCTGGGCTTGCTCGGAACTTCGAGCCTACTGGAATGGTATTAATAATGTCCTTTTACAAAACCTTAAAATACGGATTCCTTTTGAGCCTCAACTGTTCTTGCTGAATGATTTTTCCTCCCTAGAAAACTACAATTATAAATAAAAAGATCCTCTTAGGCTGGGTTCACACAAGCGTGTCCGGATTAGTTCCGGATGCGTCCCGGTGTGTTGCGGCAAACCCGCGCGAGTAGGAATGCAATTGCAGTCAGTTTTGACTGCGATTGCGTTCCGATGTTCAGTTTTTATCGCGCGGGTGCAATGTGTTTTGCACGCGTGTGATAAAAAACCGACTGTGGTACCCAGACCCGAACTTCTGCACAGAAGTTCAGATTTGGGTTCGGTGTTGTGTAGATGTTATTATTTTCCCTTATAACATGGTTATAAGGGAAAATAATAGCATTCTGAAAACAGAATGCTTAGTAGGTGATCAATTGAGGGTTAAAAAAAATATAAAAAATTAACTCACCTTCTCCTCTTGTTCGCGTAGGTCCCGGTCTCTTCTTTACTTCTCAAAAGATGAACTATGGACTAAAGGACCTTTGGTGACGTCAGATCACATGCTCCAATCACATGGTCCATCACCGCGGTCAGAATAGACTGTCACCTAGCAACCATGCGTGAAAATCGCACCGCATCCGCACTTGCTTGCGGATGCTTGCGATTTTCACGCAACCCCATTCACTTCTATGGGGCCTGCGTTGCGTGAAAAACGCAGAATATAGAGCATGCTGCGATTTTCACGCAACGCACAAGTGATGCGTGAAAATCACCGCTCATCTGAACAGCCCCATAGAAATGAATGGGTCAGGATTCAGTGTGGGTGCAATACGTTCACCTACCGCATTGCACCCGCGCGGAATACTCGCCCGTGTGAACGCAGCCTTAGGTAGAATATTATTACTGGCCAGGGTCTTGATTAGTCGGAGTTGGTTTGCACATCATACTCCAGAGGTAAATAATTGGATAAAACTGGTTAATAAGGTCAAAAATTATGAACGGATTCTCTAAGCAGAGAGACTCATTTGAGAAATGGATTAAGATATGGGCTGACTGGAAGTGATGAGTTAATTGTTTGTTTGTTTCTTTTTCTTTTCTTCTTTTGTATTGCCTTGGTATATTAATAAAAGGTGTTGAAATTTAGAAAAGAAAGGGGAAAAAAAAAAAAAAGGGTCTTAGCAATTTTAAAAACCTGGATTAACCATTTATCTAGTAGGTGCCATGGCCAGGGTATGAACAAGAAGGGAAACAATGTGATAAAATAACAGAATCGGCAATGCTCGGGTTGTGGCACTTCATCGGGCCGGGATCTGACGGCACACAAGGGGGCTGGCTTTTCTTGTGTGTGTGGTCAGATCCTGGCCTGATGAAGGGCTACCATTTAGCTCGAAACATTGCCATAATTGTACATTGTGCATCATTATGTCCGGCTGAATAAAATTCACTATCACATCAAAAAAAAAAAACACAACACGACCCCACAAATTAATATCGTAAACAATTGACCGATTACTGCAATGTAGGCCTTGAGAAAGGCATTCTTTTAACACGTGAACATAAATATATATTGGGAACACCGGGAAGGTTACCGGTCTTCTACTGTGTCCCTAAAATACATAAGAATCTTGACAACCCGCCTCGGAAGACTCATCATTTCGGGAATTGGTTCCGTTACTTCAAACCTCACAGTATATAGATAAGTTCTTGCAACTGGTGGTCAAAAACATACCATCGTATATAAAAGACACTAGAGATATCATTTCAGTGGTTGAAAAGTTTAAATTCCAGGATGACTGGATTATGGGAACTATGGATGTGAACTCTACACCATTATTGACCATGAACAAGGTATGGATGCTGTGAGGAAACAACTGACCGCAGATGGTTCAATACAAAGTGATTAAATTACATTTATATTAAAAGGGATCTGATACATACTGACACATAATTACTTTGTATACAATTCTAAATTCTATGTCCAGAAGAGGGGAACCGCCATGGGCACCAGATTTGCCCCCAGTTATGTGAGCCTTTTTATGGCGCAGTGGGAGGAGGAGGTTGTCGCATCCAGGCTGGGGACGAATCTGGTACTATGGTGGCGATTTATAGACGATATTCTCTTTATTTGTCAGGGAACAACTCTGGACCTGGAATTGTTTCTTCAAGAGATTAACACGAACGATAGAAATGTACAATTTACCAACAAAATCAGCAAAACGCAAGTAGAATTTTTGATGACAGAGGTAGATAATTATAAAATGATATGTAGTACCTATGATAAGCCAGTCATGAGAAACAGCTATATCCTTTTCTCGAGCTGCCATCTCCCAAGATGGCTTATGAACATTCCCACTAGCCAATTTAGAAGAATCAAGTAAAATTGCACTAAAAAAATTTAAAACAGGAAACCTCACAATTAAAACAACAATTTGAGAAAAACTACCCAAATACATTAATAGATGCCTCTCTATAAAAAGTGAGAACTATGAATAGGGAGTCTTTTTTGACACAGTGACTAAAAACAGCAAGACACAAGATGACAACCTTCGTATCAGCTTACCATATCAAACAATATAAGGTTGTAGAGAAACGAATCAACAAACAATGGCATCATCTCTTGAGAGATAAAACCCTAGGACTTATTCTAAACACTAACCCTCGAATCACATATACAAAAGCCCCAAATGTAGGAATTAAAGTAGCACCAACAGTAAAAAAAAAAACATAGAGTGGTGAAACCTAATTGGTTGTCCTTAAAAGGCTTTTATAGATGTAGGAGGTGCTGTAATTGTAAGACTACCAACTTCTCTAGGAAAACTACATAAATCTACTCTACAGAAAATGCCTACCATTTGCAAATTAGGGACCACCTCACTTGTGATTCGACAGATGTCATATACATGTTAGTGTCCCTGCCGGAAACAATATATAGGGAGGACTAAACAAATTTTTATAAAAAGAATAGGTTAACATATTGCAAACATAAAGAAAGGTTTTGAACAACTCTGTTTCCAAACATTTTAAACATTACCATAATAAAGATCCGGCCCACCTCACATTTGTCGCTTTTGAACGGGTTAGAAAACAATGGAGAGGAGGTAATCACGTGGCAAACATGTCTAGAGGGGAGTCGACGAGAATATTCAAATTTGATACCATAATTTCGTCTGGCCTCAATGCAAAGATGGAGCTTTTCGGTTTTCTGTGATATTGGGATGGATGCCGGTCTGAGATGGAACATCGGGGTCTGGCTGCTTATCAGCACCTTGATCTTCCTTCCTGGGTTGGCTTCCGCCCCACCCACATCCCATCAAAAAATGAAAAACAGAAAATAGAAAAAAGGAAAAAATACAAAATGGAACAATGTACTTACCTTAGATCTGTATATATAGGATGTAGAAGTAGTAAAATGGACAGATCTACATTACATTAACTGTCGCATTAAAAACGCGCCAATAACGCAGGTGCGTTTTATATGTATATTCATACACATAGTCATCCCTAAATACAAAAAGAAATGCAAAGAAGAAAAGAGTAAAAACTGAAAAATTTAATATAGGAATAATGTATCCACTTTAAATTTGCATATACAGGACGTAGAAGCAGTAAAATGGATACAGATATATTTTATTCATTGCCGTGTCAAAAACGCACTAATAACGCAGGTGCGTTTTATGTACATTATCTTACTTTTTATATTTTATTATATATGATGTCGTCTAATGGCTCATTGAATATGCATTAATTAGGTAGCCCTCTTTACAGCTATAGCTCTATTTAGATATATAATATATTGAATGATCCAACATGTTTATTTGAATGATCCAGTTCTATTTTTTTATGTCCGCCTCCCATTAGTAAACCTCCTTTAAAAGGGGTCAGAAAAACATTCACCGCCTACCACTGAGGAAGGAGTCAGTAACTCAGAAACGCGTTTGGTGTAATACATTTGGCGGTGAACTACCAGAATAGTCAAGCGATCCAGTGCAGTCATATGCCCCCAATTTGAAGGCTCGTCTATCTCTACAGTGCAACAAGCTGGAATTACATTTCCACAGTGAAATCATCTACATCGAGCCACACCAGGGACATCTTGCGATAGTACAAAGCGCCAGCTCCCGATTACGTGGGACGCCACGCGGGTAGCTGTATCAACGCACGGAGTGTACCCAACCATCGGGGAGCAACAGTAACAAGCAGGGTGCCAAGATTATATATGTCCGTGAGGAGTGATAATGTAACCATCTTTATTCTAAAGTAATGGTATACACTAACAATCAATGCTATGTCACCCTAATCGACTGCAACAGAACAGAACAACGCTACATTGCTCTAATCTGCAGCTGCAGCAACACTATCAACAAGCACCGCCACAATATTTGAGCAATTAACGCCATTTTGCTCTCACTAGCTATAATAATATTAATAATACTATTACAGCTGTGATCTAAAAAATATTGGGGAGATTTGAATACATCCCTATCTCAGACATAAAAATATATCTAAAAAAAAACATACCTAAGGTTTGGCTTACCGCCAGGCTATATGTGACTTTCTTTGGAGGAATATCTGGTTCAATATATTTGGCGGTGATTAACTGATGCTATGAGTGACGCGTGCCACTGAAAAACGCCACTCATATTTACTATTGAGTTGGCTGACCACCTTTTTATATACGTATATGCAATTAGATGTCAATGCAACTGACTTTATATTTTATATTATATATCATTTTGTGAAGTTTGGTTTATGTATATTTGAATCAACTATAACAATGAGTGGCATCATGGAACTTTCATGAGCTGACATTCAAACTGAATGTCTGTTCCTGAATCCAGGATAACCCGAACACTAAATTGGTGCTTTTTTAATTTTTATTAGTTTTTATTAATAATTTTATACTTAGAATTTCAATAAATATGGTTGTTTCTATATGTATCTGAGTAGTTCATATGACGCTAGATAAGTGAGTGCCCTCCAATTTCTAAAAACTTGCATACATTATCATAAGTTTGTAGCTTGGAGCCAAGTGGTCAGCATGTAGAGATCCAAACTTTGAATCTTGGGAGTGACACATAATAAAAGGCTATAGTCTTATCAGATTGAGAGTCTTTTATGCATAGAAATTATACATACTGCTGGTTTCTTTATAATCATATATTGTGCCTGAATAAAGCAGTAATATGTTTTAGGTTTCTAAGAATTAAAAAAACACTATTTTCAATATAGTAAGACTATAGCCTTTTATTATGGGTTAAATGAGAGAGAGAGAAAAAACAGAAAACAAACAAACATACAGGTGCACACAGTCATGGGGAAGACTGATAATTTCACAGTTGTCCAGAAGACAGTCATTGAAGGTAAGCCACAAAATATCATTGCAAAAAAAAAAATGCAGGCTGTTCAGAGTGCTGTATCCAGGTATATTAATGGAAAGTTGAGTGGAAGGAAAGTGTGGGAGAAAAAGGTGCACAAGCAACAGGGACAACCACAGCCTTGAAAGGATTGTCAAGAAAAGGCCATTCAGGAATTTGAGGGAGATTCACAAGGAGTGGACTGCTGCTGGACTCAGTGCTTCAAGACCCACCACACACACAGATGCATCCAGAACATAGACTTTGTCACGTTCCTTGTGTCGATTCACACATGACCCAGAGACATCAGAAGCGTCTTACCTGGGCTAAGGAGAAAAAGGACTGGATGTTTGCACAGTGGTTTCCATAACACCTCAGCAGTGCCATGGCGCTTGATGCAGTAATTCATGTAAAAGGATCCCTGACCAGGTATTGAGTGCATATACTGTACATGTTTCACTAAGCCAACATTTCTGGATTAAAAATAATTTTTTAATTTGTCTTATATAATATTCTAACATTGTGAGATACTGACTTTTGGGTTTATTAGCTGTAAGCCATAATCATCAACATTGTATTATAATTTAGGGCTGATGACCTTAGCCTATTTTACAGAGCGCACGTTGCAACACTGATACCAGCTGTATGCGTTCTGCATTTTGCAGAACGGAACATCCTGGCCTCCATAGAACCTAGACAACAATAGGACACGTATCTTTTTGTGGGTGCAATAGAACGGACATACGGATGCGGACATCACACAGTCTGCTATCCGCATCTTTTTCAGCCCCACTGAAGTAAATGGGTCCGCATCCAACCTGCACAAAATGCATTTTGGATGTAGGGAAAAAAAATATGCCCCTACAAAGAAATCCATCCCCTTCTCTCAATTTCAGAGAGTTAGGAAAATAGTCAGCAATACGGGGGTCCGCGAGATTAGGTTACAGGAAATGGAGAATAAGTTTATAGCTAGAGGTTACCCGAGGCGACTTTTACAAGAGCAGAGGGAAAAACTAGACACTTCAGGAAGCTGTAGGACAGAGAAGCCACCCATTGGTAATCAAATATCACCCATTGACTCAACAACTAAGGGGCATTGTCAATAAACATTGGCATACAGTTTCTAAATCATATTCTCAGATTGAGGAATTTCCGAGACCCCCTATGTTATGCTTTAAAAGGGCAGATAATATCAAAGATAAAATAGTTAGGGCCGACATTGGCAGCAATAAACGGGATTTAAGACAGAGTGTACTATCCTCTCCTAGACAGGGTACATTCCCCTGTCTGAATTGCTCAAGTGTGATCAGGGGGACTTGTTTCTCACACCCGCATTCAGGGGAAAGAATTCCCATAAAAGGCGTATTCACGTGTGACAGCAGATTTGTTGTTTATATTTTGAAATGTCCGTGCAGATTATTATACGTGGGGGAAACCTCTATGAGAATAAAGGGTAGGTTGAGCAAACACAAATCCACCATTAGAAAGGGTAACTTACTGCTCCCTGTACCATACCATTTTCATGAGAAAAAACATACTATAGCGCAGTTGCGTTACCAGGTGATTGAAGGGGTTCCATTACCTCGTCGTGGTGGCGATCGCAATAAATTACTTTTACAGAAAGAGGCATATTGGATCTATCGTTTACAAACGATGGAGCCAAGAGGCCTAAACCGCGAATACAATATAAGTAGTTTGATTTGATATTTAAAATTATTTAGTTTTTTTCTCAGCGGAATTAATTGTGGAACTTTTTTCATTGAAGCGAGTGGAAACAGGTGAAGCTTCCCCATCTGAATGTATCTGATCAGGGGGAGGAGTCAGTGGTATGACGTCAATTCCTTTGTTTTTTTCTTTTTTTGCTATTTAAGACATGCTGTGAGGATGTGTGAATATAGTCTGATGAAAGACCATGTTAGTGCTGAAACGCGTCACTAAATATATTTTCCTGGATAACCCCTTTAAAGTATGGACTTCCACTTTACATGTACTATGGTGGTCTTGAAGGGGGTTAAATAAAATGATACCTGTCTTGTAAAAATCAATGCAGTATTCCAGAGAAGGCTTGTATCCGAAAAATCCAAATCAGAGAGCTTCAGTGCACTGACAGACAGGGCCCAGCCCTTTGGTGCACCTCAGCTTTCCAGTGTTGGACATGCCCCTCGTGAGCTGAATTTGTATAAAGAATAAGCTTAGCTGCAGTTGGAACTTGGCCACCTTGTGCCTGAGCACCAACTTAGTTAATTTGACCAAGTTGAGGCTTGTATGGCTAATACAAGACTCAACTTGGTCAAATTAACTAATGAGAACCAAATTGTTTATTTCATGATCTTTATTAATGGCTGTGTTCCAATTAGTTAATATGATGCAGCCGTGGTTTAGACACCAGTGAACCCAGCCAAATCCTGGTACCATCTCTTCTCCAGTTAAGTTATTTAAACACACCTTGCCATTGACATGATGTGAAATAAAATGTGATCAATCAAACCAGGCCACCTTCTTCCACTACTTCATGGTCCAGTTTTGATGCTGAAGTTGGCTATAGTTGGTGTAGCACTTTAGTTGGTGGACAAGGGTCAGTATGGGCACTCTCAGGTCTGCAGTGACACAGCCCATACCCATTATTCAGAGATTCACTGTGTTTTGACCCTTTTCTATCATAGCCAGCAGTAACGCTTCTGTGGAATCAAACAAGATGGGCTAGACCTGACTCCCCACACACATAAATTAGACTTTGGGACATGTCACTGGTTGTCTTTCCTCAGACAAGGCCCAAATTGAAATGGCTAGATGACTGGGTCAGAGCATCCCCAAAACACATGATCAAGGATGATCAAGGCTCATTGATGCTTGGAAAGAATAAAGACTAGCCTGACTGGTCTGCTATACACAGTTTAGTAACAGTATTATGACCACTAGCTTGTATCCACCGTGTGCAGCAAGTGACTCAATAAGGTCCTTGATGGCTCTCACACGTATCTAGAGCCATGCTGGCTGAACTGCATCCTATAGCTGCTGGAGGATTCACAGAACAAACATGATGATTGAGGTTGTCCAGAGATGCTCAATTGGGTTCAAGTCTGGGGAATTAGGGGGCCAGCGGTGTACTTGATGATGCTCTTCCAACCAATGTGTGACATGTTGCATTATCTTGCTGGAAGATTCCTTCTGCCCTAGGAATTACGAGCATGTATGGGTGTACATGATCTGCAAGGATAGATTCATAGCCAAATCAGTTGAGTACCTTCCACATGGATGAGTGGACCCAGAGAATAACCCTAGCACCACCAGCATGTATTCTTCCAGTAATGGTTGCAGGGTGTTTGTTCTCTGATGTTTCTTATCTAACACACTAATGTCTATTTGTTTGATGAAGCAGAAACGTGACTCATTGGAGAAGGCAACCTTCTGCCAATCAGCGGAGGTCTAATTCCAATACTGCCGCGAAAACTGAAGCCTTTTTGCTGATGCAACTTCCTTACCAGATGTGCAGTGACCATCCATCTGCTTCGGAGCCCCATACACAGAAGGGTTCACTGAACTGTTGTTTTAGACACACATCTGTTTCATTTTGGCTCCACTGTAGCATGTCCGTCTGCCCTCATGCACCTTTGTAGCAGACGTTCACCTCTCACATACAAGGTACAGTTTCCACATCACTCATTCACAATGGTGCCGTTTGTCCACTCACTGTACACTTTCACCACAGCAGCGCGTGAACAGTTCACAAACTGCGCAGTTTCCGAAATACTGCCACCCTTGGCCTAAAAGCCAATAATCATCTCTTTTTGCAACTCTGATAAATTGCCCCTTTCACCCATGTCAGCAACGAGGGATATATGTGCAGACAGCCTATCACACACCTTATATACCCACCAGCTCACGAAGATCTCCTGTAGTACAGAAAGGTGTCAGAACATGCAGTGCATCCCATCTGGCTGCATAGTACACAGGCAGGTGCTTTTAATGTGGCTGTTTTCATATACTGTATATAAAGTATACTTTGAAGGGCTTATCCAGGTGTTTTAATGTGCCCACAGCCATTGATGCCTGCTATACACCACTCTGGTCCAGCTCCGTGACTCCTAGGCGCTCTTCACTGGAGTTCGGTCAGTCTTTCAACTTGCTCATGGATGGGATGACCCAGCAGTGATGTGCCACTGAGGCCAGTCATTGGCTGTAGCAGTGCATGTGACCCTGTCCGTGTGCAACTTGACAGATGGAGACCAGAAGTACAGTGAAGACAGAACTGGGCAATAGGGAGAAAATGGGTATGATTTTTACGACAGGTACTGCTGGCTGTGGGGTGCAGTTAAAAAAAAACAACAACCCAAAAACCTAGACAACCCATTGAATGTATATTTGAAATGAGTAGTTGCCTACAGCTGTAATGCTGGAAATATTTCACACTGTGTGCATACCCTTATACAAAACGTGAAGATACAATGGAGCATCTAAGAAGGGTGTACAGATACAATGACAATTCTAGAAGGATTATCTTTGACGTTGAGGGAATCTCCATCTTAGTTTCATGCTGTTAAATAAGTATACTAGGTGTAATTTGGAGAGATGTGGAAAGAAAATGGAGCAACACACCTCGCACTCACTGGAACATGTGTCTTATTGCACCAGTCCTCGACCACTCCTGTTCTGTGCTCGCTGACAGAATGACATGGATGTTGGCGGCCGCAACCGATCCCTTACTGAAACATAGAATGTGTCGGCAGGTAAGAACCATTTGGCCCATCTAGTCTGCCCAATATCTCACTGCTGCAGGGGTAATGTCCAATCTCTAGTGGATGACACATCAGTACCTGTACAGGAGCAATAGGGTACGCACAAAACCAGTGGTAGAGTACCGAGTGATATCAGTAAGTTATTTATATTAAACAAGCACTCCCACAAACATTTTTATTCGCTGACCAGTTAGAAAAGTACATGATCTAAACTGTAGTGAAGGAAATCTTCTTACCAGTGACTGTATTTGTGAGTTATAACCTCCCTTATGCTCCTCAGCTGTCATGTGACCAACACTCTGATCAACAGACACAGGACAGGAAGTCAGTTACTTCTCTATTTATTCCGAGGAGACTGACATTGAGGCTCTCATAGAAAAACATAAGGAAAACTGGCTTCCTGTCCACATATAATGTTAAGTGTCAGTCACATGACACAGCTGAGGATCAGAAACAGTCAATGATAAGAAAATTACCTTCACTACAGTGCATTTTTAAAGGGGTTTCCAGGAAAAACGAACTTTTAAGTGCCCATAGCTTACCTTCTCCCTGCCAATCCAGTCCTGTGTGCTGGCTCATGTGTGTCAATTTTACTATTCCCTGGGCTGGGTCATGGACATGGTCACCTGCTCCACTGTGGCCAACCGCTGTCTTCAGCAGTGATGCGTATCTGGTGGACACGTCACGGTTGAAGCCAAGCACGTGACCATACCCCTGCCAGAGGTAAACAGCCAGGGACCGGAAGATTGACACACAGGACCAGAGGATTGGGGGGGCAGGTAAGTAGGACTCTTTCAATAGCAGAGGCAGGCTGCCAGCACTTACAGGGTTTTCCATCAATTACTAACTTTTAATTCCACATGAAGATATAAAGGAAACAAACCCTGATAGCACATAAAGGTGCCACAAAAGGTTTTGCGATCTGGTATCATTTTAGGAGAACTAAAATCTATAAGATCACGTGACCCAGAGATAAGCCCATGTGACGGGACTCATTTCTTCAGTGCCCCACTGGGGGGTTAAGCTCTCAACAGCATCATCTTCTGACATGTCCACGTGACAAGCCAGGAGACCATTAACGGTGACATAACCGTGCATTTCGAACTGGCTAACACAATTTCTCTCACAAATTGTCCCTCATGTAACCAACTAGGGTTGATAAATGCGCCTACACGTCGCCCTGTGCCACCGCTCCGCTCCCTTCCTCCCCGTGAGAAGCCGCCCCAGCTTCTGACCTCTGCCTCAGAAGCATTAACATTTGTATTGGAGCGTGCCATTACTTAATAAAACAGGGGGGGAGTAGTGACCTAGAGACTAATAACGTATTTTATAACAACCTTATGTCATACCTTAATATAGCATAAATATAGGAATAACAAATATATAAGATACTGCCGAAAGCAAACCTGCAGCGGCAAGGAAATTCTGTACGCCTCCCTTTCCCATGGCAAGTGGTGTAGTCCTTCACGTGACGTCACAATCGCGGCAGTTGGCCGGTTGCCGGGAGGAGTCGCCATTGCTGTGGTGTGAAGTTAACCGAGAGGAAGCAGAAGGGTGAAGGTCTCCGCCGAGCTGTGCCTTATTCCCCCTCAGCGGCCGTACACCGGGCTCCGAGGCTTTCTCTTTTGTACTGCGAGGATATAGGAAGGCGAATATGGCCTGCGGAGCGACGTTAAAACGCTCAATGGAGTTTGAGGCCTTGCTGAGCCCTCAGTCTCCTAAGCGTCGCCGGTGCACCCCGCTCCCCGGATCTCCGGCCACCCCTTCCCGTCAGAGGTGCGGCCTCAGGCAGGAGAGTCAGCCCGGCCCGCAGTCCCCCCTGCCCCAGCTGGCTGGAGACTGCAGGCTCACCCCGGGTACGTAGTCCTCAGCATTGTCCTATCTGTGCGGTTTATGGAGCATGGCGGTAACGCATCGTCCTTCTGCGGATCGTGGGGGGGACGTATCGGACGTGATGGATTACCTGAAGGTGGCCATACATCCGATGGGGGAGGGGGCATTTCACTGTGATCTGAACAATGATTGGGGTTGAGTGGAAATGTATTGATCAGGGTTAACCCTTCCTTGTCTGTGAGTGGCCATCCAATTTCACCAGGGAACTATAGATCAGGTCTATGAGAATTGCACCAGGATAAATGGTGACATGGAAGCTGCTTGGTTTTGTTCTGAATATTTTTATTTATTTTTATTAGTACACTTACCTGCTCCCTTCACCATCGGTACCTGCTCCTATCTCCAGAATGGTGCCCCCTGTGCATGTGGAGATCAGTGCAGGTCTGACACTTATAGTATATCCTAGTAATGTGCCATATATCTTGAGATGGGACATCCCCATTAAGTGGTTGTGTAGGTTTTTATTTTGTCCACACTACTTGCCTTCTCCCCAACGCACCCTTCTGGTTCTGTGGCCCCCTGGGTTGTCTTCATTGTACATGCGGTGCCCAGCTAGTTTTGGATTACCCATAGCGGTTAATGGGGGTGGCTGCACTTTAAAGGTCCCATTCTGGAGGTAGGTGTGGGTTCCATCTCTGGGACCTGCTCCTATCTGACACTAGCGGTATACTATAACTGTTGGAATGCGAATACTCCTTTTAACTTTTTTGCTTTTCTGACATTTTAGTACTGGTGACCTATCCGCTCCTGTGAGCGCCACAGCCTTCTCACAGCTAGGCAAACACCGCCGGACACTATATATAGCGGTTGTGCTTGGTATCGCACTCTGAGCTGTGGCCTAGGGGAAGCTGAGAGAACACCATAGTGCTACTGCGAGCGCCGCTGCCTTCTCGAACAATGTCCCAGATGTCGGACTCCCACCAATCACATACTGATGACCTATCCAGAAGATAGGTCATCAGTATTAAAATCTTGGAAAACCCTTTTACTATCCCTGGTGGTTTCGAAGTCTTTTTAACCACCTTCGGCTACTGTCACACTTGCAGTAGCCTTTTTCAGCAGGCTGTTCCGGCTGGTCCACTGTGCAGCCGGAAGTCCGCTCTGGCTCTATTCACTATAATGGGGGTGGGCCAGAGGTCCGGCCGCAGCACAGCAAAGAGGAAGCTGGACAAGAACCCGCAGCGTGCTGTAGTTTTATTCCATCCGCCCCTCAGCATTTTTGCCGTGCTGCAGCCGAACCTCCGGCCCGTCCCAGTTATAGTGAATGGAGTCGGAGCGGACTTCCAACGGCACGGTGCACTAGCGGTAGCACAGATCTGGCAGGCTGTTCCCCCGCCAGAACAGCCTGCCGGAAAAGGCTACTGCAAGTGACAGTAGCCTAAGAGCATGAACTTGAAAGTTTCTAATATAGTAAATACTGGTTTTGTCCTGGTGGTCTAGTGTGGTGAATAGGTTAGTTCTCACATTTGCCGGTCTCTGATTAGTTCATGGTCGGGTGGATTGATGCATGAGCAATGATAGCATTCACTATGGATGTGGAGGCCAGTGCTGCCAGCTCCTGGAGATTGTGTGCCCCCATAAGTAAGGTCAGCCCTGTGCATGGTCTATACACGAAGTAACATTTCTCACAGGTAGGACTCCTGGTGTGTGTATATGAGTTGGGGGCGCGGCCCATTCACACCACTGTATATTTGAGTTCTTATCTGTTCCGCAGTTTTGTGGAATGTACGCAGACCAGTTAATTTCAATGGGGCCCCAAAAGATGTGGACAGCACACCGTGTGCGGTCCGTATCCCTACTTCCATTCTGCGGCCCTGCAAAAAAGATGCAGCCAAGAATAGGCATTCCTATAATGGGGCTGGATGTTCCCTTCCACAAAATGCGTAACGCACAGCCGGTGTCTGTGTTTTGCAAACCGCAAAAACGGATACAGTTGTCTGAGCCCTTACGCCCGGAAAGAGTCTTGCCTACAGAACCTACCTAAGGTCACCTTCACATCTGTGCCTTTTTCCTGATTATTTCTAAGAAATGCTGCATGAAGTGAACGGCGCCACACGGACCACTTTGATCTGTGGAGTCCATCAGGTTTACATGAGGGAGCCCGGAATTTCATTGAACAAAACCGGGCAGCATAAAGTAGTACCAGACATCCAGGAGTCTCGCTGTAGAGCGGAGCCTCCACCTGCCACTGATTGGCAGTTTTCTCCGTAAGCTGTCAATCAGCAGCTGGAGGGCAGGGTGTGCCCACTTATCTTGAATACACACAACGCTGGCATCTGACTGCAGCATAGCTGTCCTTTCTATAAAACGTAACCACTGAAACTGTATCCATGCTTAACGGGAACCAGTCTCGCTGAAATGTAGTGCAGTCTTCAGGCAGGAGGAGCTGAGCAGATTGATATAGTTCTGTGGAAAGATTCCATAAAACTTCAGTGATTGCATTCTGTGTAAGTGTGTATACAGAGATAGCTGTCAATCACTGATAGCTGTACACAGGGGAGGTGTTAACAATGATTTATAGTATTCTCTGTGTAAGACCTCTTGCACATGACCGTATGGCTTTTTCAGTATTTTGCAGTCCGCAAAAAATACAGATGATGTCCGTGTGCATTCCGTTTTTTGCAGAACGGAACAGCTGGCCCCTGATAGAACAGTACTATCCTTGTCCGTTATGCAGACATTAATAGGAGATGTTCTATCTTTGAACGGAACAGAAAAACGGAAGGCATACAGAGTACCTTCTGTTTTTTTTTTTTTTTTTTTGCAGATCCATTGAATTGAATGGTTGTGTAAACGGAACGTAAACGGAAAAATAAAAAACATTTGTGTGCAAGAGGCCTTTAGTGTGTATACATACTCTACTCACAAATTGGGGACATTTGGCTTTCGGGTAAAATTTATGTAGAACATAAAAAGTTCACGCTGCAGTGATATCAGATTATATCATGAAAGTCTGGCATTTAAGTAGAAGCAACAATGGTGATTTCCTCATCTCAAACTATTTATTGAAACAAAAGCCAACAAGTGGTGGGTATAACCCCACAAAAATGTCAGTCTCAATAACTTGTCACGTGGCCTTGAGCATCAATTACAGCTTTACCACGAGGTCTCATGTTGTTCTCAAATCGACTTATTGTTGGCTGAGGCATGGCATCCCACTCTTCAATGACCTGAGGGCCGCCCTTCAAGAAGTCCTGGGATACAGAGTTACGAGCCTCTACATGGTGACTCAGCTGATTCCATAGGTTTTCAATGGGATTCAGGTCTGGAGAAAGTGCAGGTCACTCCATTTGAGGTACCTCAGTCTCCCAACAGCTGTTCCCTAATGATGTGACCTCGATGAGCTGGCGCATTGGCGTCCATGAAGATGAAATGAGGCCTGTGTTGCTCATGCAGAGGCACAATAACTGGATTCATGTTATTCAAGTATTTTAGGCTTGGCATTGTACCATTCACAAAGTGTAGAGCAGTTCTGTATTGACTAGACACACTTGCCCACACTAACACCACCACCAAGAAAGGCTCATCTGGTGACAACAGTGGCTGATGCATAGCGCTCTCCTTGATGTCTCCAACATCGTTGAAGGACATAATTTATGCGCAGCCTGAATGGACTTTCATCAGTGAACAGGACTGAGGCCCACTGGTCCCTCGTCCAGCATAGATGCTGCCTGTCCTATGTACAACGATGATGCCTGTGCCTGGTGGTGTGGTCAGGTATCCTTGCAGGTCGTCTAGCATGCAGACCACGCTGATGTAAACAGTTTCAAATAGTCTGATGTGACACTAGGGTGGCTCTTACCTTTTCTAAATGTGCCTGGAGTAGTGTGGCATTAATCATCTGGTTTCTCCAGGGTATTGTTCACAATTAATTGGTCATCAGTGTGAGATGTGGCCAAAGGATGTCCACTTCTATGCCTTTCTCAGACTTTTTTCCAGTCTCTTTGTATCTCTGTTGCAACCTGCTGATGACACTCTAAGCTCAGTGGCCACTTCCGTCTGAGAACATCCTGCTTGAAGCCTCGCAATAGCGAGATATTGTTGATCAATTGTTAGGTGTCATCTTGGTCTCATGATGTCAAATTGTGAACAGCATGATGAGGAGGACTGTTTAAATATCAATTCTAATCAAACCAGTAAATTTATTGGGCGATTCATGGATCAAACACCTTGTGAATTTTGCTGTTAAAGGGAACCTGTCACCTGGATTTGGGGTATAGAGCTGAGGACATGGGCTGCTAGATCGCTGCTAGCACATCTGCAATATCTAGTCTCCATAGCTCTGTGTGCTTTTATTGTGTAAAAAAAAAACCTGATTTTATAGGTATGTAAATTAACCTTAGATGAGTCCAGCGTTCTGTCTCTGAGCCCAGCCACGCCCACTGTGAAGGAGCCCAGCACCGCCCCGCATCCTCCGAATCTCCTCCTTACTCCCAGACGTCAAAAAGCTAGAGCGCCGTAATCTCGCGATGTGCGAGCTAGCGCATGCAGTGTGTCAGCATAGTGTTCCTTCCCTGTGCTGGCATCAGCCTCAGGGAATGAACTGTTTTATCCCCATGCATTCTGAATGGAGCATTCCATTCAGGATGTCTTCAGTTCAGTCTATTTTGACTAATCAGGCAAAAGATAAAACCTCAGCATGCTCCGGTCAAAAATGACATTCTAAATACTGGAATGCCGTATCTGTCTTTCCGGTCTGCGCATGCGCAGACTGAAAAAAAAATAAATGCTGGATGACAGCTGAAAGACGGATCCGGCATTCCAATGCATTTTTCTGACCAGGCTTTTTTAAGACTGATTAGGATCCTGATCAGTCTTACAAATGCCATCAGTTGGCATACGTTTTGTCGGATCCGGCAGGCAGTTCCGGCGACGGAACTGCTTGCCGGTTCACTCTGCCGCAAGTGTGAAAGTAGCCTAAAAGCACACAGAGCTATGGGGACTGGATATTGCGGATGTGCTAGCGGCGATCTAGCAGCCCATGTCCTCAGCTCTATACACAAAATCCCGGTGACAGGTTCTCTTTAAGCTCCTTGTTGAACAGCAAGTTGTGCAAGTAGTGAAACATTGAACAGTTGAACATGTGCGTTCAGAAGTTTAGAGTAGGTCACATTAACCTTTACAGGTTAATGTGACTTTTAATGTGTATTTTAGGTTCATCCTGAAATTTCGCCCACAAACAAAATATCCCTAACCTTTTTGTGAGTAGTGTATATAAGCTGTCAGTCACTGATAGTTGTACACAGGGGAGGTGTTATCAGTGATGGCTAGCATTCTGTGTGTATGCTTCCCTTGTGCAATAAAATCAGAAATGGCAGAGATATAAATGTATAAATTACAAGTTTTACTGAATCTTTTCCCACAAAACTATATAACAATCTGCCCTGCTATGTAACATGCCTGCAGATTGTATTGCATTTTGTGGTGAGAGGTCCTCCTTAAAGGGGTTCTGCACTTTCATCTAACTGATTATCTATCCTCTGGATAGATCATCAGCTTCTGATCGGCGGTGGTCCGACACCCGGGACCCCCGCCGTTCAGCTGTTTGAGAAGGCACGATCGTGAGAATGAGCCCTAAACGTGGTAACAGGTTTCCTTTTAAAGCTACTAATAGTCCAGCATTTGTACAACGGTTGGGGTTGTGTGGCCGTACACATCACTTGCGGTATGTTCTCAGATGGAATAGAACTCTGGTCATAGTAACTGTCCTCTCTAGTTGTAGAAACGTTGTCCCCACACTACAGTTGTTAGAACAGGGATTTTAGCATTCCCCAACCAAAGTAGTCACAACAGAATCATGCCATATCTTTGGGTGGAATCCGTGCAGAATCTTCCATTAAAATAAATGAGAAGCATTAATACAACAGCTCCGTATGTATCCATGAAGTTTTTGCACACTTCAGCGTGGTTTTATGGTGTGGATCTGCGCCAAAACTACAAGCTAGAAATAGTTTTCTATTGAAGTCAACAACCATTGGTTAAAAAAAAAACGCATAACAAAAACCACACTGAAAAACACGTGTGAACATACCCTTACCTTGCTGTGGCTCACGGATTAAGCGCCTCTATAGCTTTTATATGCCAAAGGGGCAGGGATTGTCCTATTTGGACTGCTATAAAATAACGAAAGGAAATCTAGCACAGGTTATTACAGAAGCGGCAAGCTGGACTGGCAGTGGGCGCCCAAAGCCTTTTATCTGGAGAACCCCTTTTCTGTGATTGCAAATTCTATGGAGTTTGCATCTGCTCAAACAAGACTAGTCTGTCTTCAAGCTGAGTTGTAACCCTTCTGATCCGCCCTAATTTTCTGCTTGCATACCATAGTATTTTTTCTTTTGTCCCTTCCGTTTTTATAGGCTTTGCCTAGCTTTGTATGAATGTTGTGAGCAATTCCCTGATATACAGCGATTACCTGAATCACTGGGGTGGAGCAGCCATAGAGAATTGTCTGTATTCTGAAGAGTAGAGCCGTAATCAGCATCTGTACGCCCTAATGGCAGCTATATCTGGTGTAAAAGGTGCAGCCCCCAAAAATGTTTGGGATATTGTGGTGTCCTTTATAATTCACTCTGTAGTACACTGGCTTATGGAATCTTTCTCACAATTTTTTTTTTATTTTTTTTCTGCAGAACAAATTTTCCAGAACCTGAGACAGGAGTATACACGTTACCATAGACGAAGGCAATTAGAAGGAGCGTTCAACCAAAATGAAGCAGGCCAGCCTAGTGAGGTTCAGACCAGTTCATCTCTTACAGCCCCGTCGTCTCCAGGTGATGAGGTTTTAATATTCTTTGATAATTAAGATTGACCTCTCATTTTATGTTTGCCTTTTTAATATTGAACTATAGTTTCAGTCCATTAACCCCTTAATGCACATCGCAGTGATTGACAGCCAAGCATCTCTAGCTGGTGCCAGAGGAACTGATTTCAGCCATGTAATCATTAACATGCCTAGCTCGTGTAGTAGTCGTGCCAGGCACACTTCAAAGCATCAGAGTGCAAAGTCAAGGAAAAGCAACAGCTCTTTGTGTAGCTATAACACAGGCTTCCACCAAAATACAATCTCTATCGTATGAGTTCCTCCTGTGGATTACAAAGTTGCACCGCACATAGTGAAGTTCAACCAATCTATCTCTCAAATACTTTTTTAATATACTCACAATAGTCGTTAAAATTCCCGGGTTTCGTCAGGGGCGAATGTCCCACCCTTCCTTGGGTGTTCCTTTATACCAAGGAGGGATCCATATAACACACCTCCTTTCCTTTGTTAGCGCAATAGCAACTGCGGAGCCTAAGAAGCTAGACGGGGTGGTTTCTTTCCCTATCTGCTGATTAGCACCCTGTGACCCACAGAGTGCCACTGCATTACTATAGCAAACAAAGACCCACAGGCTTGCCTATTAGGCCATGTCAGAGGCTATAATTACACTGACAGGCTATAATACTTTGGAGTAGTAAGTATGCCGAAGCATTACGTATGCAATCAGATTATCACAGCTTCAGGTCCAATATGAACTTAAAAAAATACAAAAAAAACAGATATT
Source organism: Bufo bufo (assembly GCF_905171765.1). Classification (NCBI taxonomy): domain Eukaryota; kingdom Metazoa; phylum Chordata; class Amphibia; order Anura; family Bufonidae; genus Bufo; species Bufo bufo. Next base: position 350,588,990 of record NC_053391.1, on the reverse strand, counting down.
AATAAACCCCATTTTGCATTAAAAATATTTTATTTAAAAAATACATGTATGGTATCAGTGCATCCGTAGTGACCTATAGAATAAGGGTTCTTTCATGTGGCATTATTGTGCATATGTTTCCGAGCTGTAAACTGCACAGAATCTACCATGTTTGTCAATGGAAGGCCGCGTTGCCGTCCATGCCTGCTGTGCATTATTTTGATGCAAATTTCCAGTCTGCACCACCAAGGGACATGGCCTTTCTTGCCACTGTTTCTGTAGCGGGTAGATTAGCCTCAATTAATGGGGCTAAAGCTGCAGACGGATCCGCAAAATGCAGAAACCAGAGGGGCAGTCTCAGATTTCTGATGCAGCTTCTACAGAAGTGTAATGCATTTTTAGAAGATGCATTACATTAACAAAGTCTGAATTTTCCCATTCCTCGCCCCCCAAAAACCCCCTATGGCTTTGATGGGGAAAAAAATAAATGTTATGGCTCTTAAAATGCAACAAGCAAAAAAAAAACTTGGGTCCCTAAAGGCCCGAAACAGTCCTGATCTTAGTGTGCCTATGCTTTAAAAATATTCTTGATATGTCAGTGACATACCAAAGGTTTTGATTGGTGGGAGTCTGAGTGTTGAGACCCCCACGATCACCAGAATGAGGGCGAGAGAAGAATTTGCATAGCGCACCCTCTCCTTGCTGCTGAAGATGGGGTCTGTAGTGAGGAGAGAGCGCTTCCTTGTCTTGGTGATCAGTGGGAGTCTCGGCACTCGGACCCCTACTGATCACAAGCTTTATGTCACTGATATATCAAGTATGCTTTAACCGTTATGTCCTGTTTCCCTGAAGGGTCAATGGTGAAGAAAGACCAGCCATCTTTTAGCTTGCGACAAGTAGGAATTCTGTGTGAACGTCTTCTGAAGGACCATGAAGAGAAGATAAGGGTAGAATATGAGCAGATCCTCAACACAAAACTAGAAGGTCAGTGCTGTAACTGTTTCCCGCATTCATGAATGTTCCTGTTCACTTTTTGAAACCAGTGTGATTTTTGGAGTCATCCAGTCGCACAATACAAACACTGCTGACCAGAGCTGTGCGGTTTCCAGGGCAAGCAGTGTTTTTTCAGGTCCCTAGTATGAGTTGAAAGGCAAGGAAGACAATAGTCATTGAAGCTGTAGAGCGCATGGGTCGGCAACCTCCCACACTCCAGCTGTTTTGAAACGATGACTCCTAGCATGCTCTGTTCACTTTTATGGGAGTTCTATGAAATCAAACCAGTGTGCATGTTAGGAGATGTAGTTTCACCACGGCTGTAGTGCTGGAGGTTGCTGATACCTGCTCTAGAGTTTTACCCTAAAATGGGTTATTCAGGTGTTTTTTCACCACCAAGTATTTCTATTGTAAACAGACTTGGCATCCCCCTTTAACAGCTTTCTTGGGTTGTTCCTGGCTTCTACTACTGTCAACTGGATGCATTCAGTGCATGAACAGACGCAGCATCCGAATCCCCTTGTATCTGTGTGCGCCAGGGCCGCTGTCACACTGGAGTTACAGTCCCAAATCATTTATTCAAAAGTTTACACATCCAGCTCGCCTTATTCACAAATGCTCTGCATGCTCGGAATGAACAGGTAGTCCTTGGAACATTGGAAAGAAAGGTTTCTGGCACTGTAATGTTTTTCAGTAAAATCTTCCTCTTTATTGACATAACATTAATCCATATACAGACAGATCCTTAAACCATGCAATAGTTTACGTGTTTTGGACACAATGTCCTTAGTCGTAACCAAAATCATTTGTTTGCATTAAAGGGGCTTTCTGGGAATATTACATTTTAAGTGAAGTGCTCTAGCCTGTATGGCCTCCTAAAAGATTTGTACTAGGGCTGCACGATATGGGAATTTTGTGCGATTGCGATAACTATATGCGATGCGATATTTGAAGGGAATTGTGCTAGAGGTCTATTTGCTTGGATTTTCAAGGCAAAAGCACACAGAAATTACTGATAATGCTGAAATGTAGTTATGCTTAACTCAAGAACTGAAATGCAGAGTGTTTTTCAAAATAAAACCTCTTTTACTAAATTAAATAACATATTAGCATTACTGCAAAAATACAAAACTTGCCATTTTCTTAATAGCACTGCACAGAACAGATAAATAAAATAGAATAAATGGAAGAACATTTGTTCATTAAAATAACGACTTGCCTCCAGCCCCTCTTCCCTCCCCGCACTGTAACTGATGTATCGCCGGCCGCGCTGTGCAACATAGCAGACGGCAATACATCCGAGTCAGCCACGTAAAAAGTCAACCATCGCTTTATAAGACGCACTGCCATTTTCCCCCCACTTTTGGGGGAAAAAAAGTTTGTCTTAGAAAGCGAAAAATATGGTAATATAATTGCAGCATTTTTGGGTCGGCCAATTGGCGATTGCGATATGGCGATTTATTGCGATTGCTTTGGCAATATATTGTGCAGGCCTAATTTGTACTTACCTGTTCACTGTATGCTGGCTTCTGTTCCTCAGTCTTCTGGTCCTTTGGGCGTGGCCATGTGCCGCTGCACCCAGTGACTTCAGTGGTGGCATGGCGCATGTGGCCATGTCCCAGCTGGAAGAAAACAACCTGGGGACCAGAACGGCAGGAGCAGGTAAGCATGAATCTTTCCATAGGCAACGGGGGTTAGGGGGCATTCTCTTGACACTTAATATTCCTGGAAAACCCCTTTTAGAAAACATGACTTTATAGGAATTGTTATAAAATAAACTGGCCAGCCTCTTTATGGTGTAATTTTTTTTTTTTCCTTTGCATATGTAGAACAATATGAATCGTTTGTGAAATTTACACATGACCAGATAATGCGACGGTATGGGGCAAGACCAGCCAGCTGTAAGTGTTTCAGTGACTTACTAAATTGTTATAATCCTGTAAATTCTTTTCCTTTTTTTTTTTTTTTTTTTTGTACAAACTCACCCTAAAATAAGAGAATATGCATATTTGAAAATAACTATTCGGAATTACAGAATTGTATACAGCTGCTATGCAGACCTCTGTCTCCATGGTAACAGACTATACACACTGTGTAGTCTGTGTCTGAGTCACGCTTTAAGCATTATTCACATGTCGTTGATTGTGAGCCAAATCCAGGAGTGGAGGCCAGCCATGGCTATATGCCTTTATCTGTACGTTCTTTGGAACTTGATCGCATGGGATCCAATTTATTTAGGCTTGAGAAAAGGTGTGATTTTATATAGATTAGATAAATCTATCACATGAAATCTTTTACAAAAGCTATAACCAGAATTTCTTTCTTTCTGTCTTTACAGACGTGTCTTGAAATTTTCCCGTGTCGCTTGGGTACCAGTTTTGACTTTTCAGCTGCTTTACAGTCTTGCCACCTGGGAGGTGCTATGTTTTCTTCTTCACACCATGTCACCAGACAGTTTGATGTCATTGCTGGTTGCCTTCACCTATTTCTTTTTTATTTTTTCATGAACATTTGTTTTAATACTGCATCGCCCAATAAAACTGACTAGTCTGCCAAGTTGTTACTTTTTTTTTTTTTAACGGATAATCCTCTTTATCCACTCGCGTAACCCCAACATGGCATCTTTTATGTATGGACCATTTCATAACTCTTTTTTTTTTTTTTTTTTTTTTTTTTTTCATGGCGTGATCATAATTTTACTTTTACCTCCGAAGATTGGGGATTTTTTTTTTTATGCACTACAACGGAGTTGCAAGATTATTATAAAAATATTTTTTTTTGGGAAAGGCGCCTAAGAAAAAAACGACATAAAAATAAAGGACCATACAAACTATATAACTGTGGCTTAATTAGTGAATAGTGACATTAACCTAACTGCTATATACATAACCATGCCAATCCCAACCTGTTTATTCTGAAATATATGTATTTTTTATTTAACTGGCTATATGTTGGTTGCTACAGACAAAATCTGTCCTTTGTTTGTAGCCAGATATCTGCTGGGAAATTGATGTATGCGTCGTTTTAAAGGGTTTCTGGTTTTTGCATGATCATATACTGAGTGTTTTGTCATAATATACTTTAACAACAATACCTTAGAATGAAAATGTTGAGACTAAAGTCGAATTCCACACAGCCTTTATATGAGAATATTGTGCCTCTAGTGTCATTTTGAATTATATGGAATAAAGGTTCCTGGGTTTAGCCTCTTAAGAGGACTTCTGATTGATAAATGAAAGCACATGCATGCTGATGTCATAAGCAGTATCGGTAAGCGAATGTCTTATGTTTCTGAAGTTTAGCTTGGTTCTTATTGGCCTCAGAAGAATCCCTTCAGATTTTTCTCACTAAAAACTGGAGTGGTAATATTCCCACTTCTGAGGTTCCCTCCTCCTTCAGATATGGGAATGGATCCTTGCTGACTCCAGTGAACACCAAAATGAATCTTACAGATGAGGCTGAGATCCTTATGGGTTTCTACATAGACTGTGCTCAATGTATATTTGGCTCTGTGTAAGAGGAAATCGGAAGAAAAAAACCTGGATCATGCAAGCAAAAAACAAGCAATATTTAAAGGTATTTTACAGCAGTAAGGAAGTATGTAAAGGGTTCACCTGAAAAATAAAATAAACTGATTCCATATAGCACAATGCAAGCCATGTTTATACTGGTGTCCATTTTTTATGAGCAGATCAAGTTCTGGTAGCATTCCAAGGGAATCTGTCACCAGTGGGCTCCCCCCCCCCCCCCCATATCAAACTATAGATACTGTACACAGCTTGTTCACCCGATTAAATCGCTTCCATTTGTTAATCCGAGGCTCTGTTCCAGAGTTATACTTTTTTTCTTTATATGCAAATTAGGCCTTTGGTGCAATGAGGCTTTTACCATTGCTATTTTTGCACCCAAGCTCTGCTCCTTTCTGTGGCCATCCCCTCCCTCACTGCCACTCCCTGGCTCTGTCAATCAAAGCAGCCAAAGAGGGTATGTGACAAGTGCAATCATGATACCCTTGTTGCACCAAAGGTCTTATTTCCAAATAAAGTGTCATAACTTTGGCACGGAGCCTCATACCAAGAAAATAAAAGCATTTTAATCAGGGGAACCACAGCCACATGTCTATGAAAATAGTTTGATAGGAAAGTCAGTGGTGACGGATTCTCTTTAATGTTCATTTTTTATTAGAAATATGGGATCAGCATACACTCTTCAATGTAGAAATTGCAACAAAAAGCAGGACAAAGCCGTATGGTTATGCAAATTGAGGAAGTAGCAGATTTTGTTAAGATCTACAGATAATCCAACTTTTAAGCACCCAGCTCCAACCTGTGGCATGTGTGAGAGCCATAAAGTCAGATAGAAAGGAAAGTTTTTTTTTGTTTTGTTTTTTTTTAGGCACATGAAACGGAAAAATCGGATTATCATATGGGATGATTGTGCAATGCCTCCTGTTTGTCGATGTGCTAGTTATTGCCACTTTCCTTATCCACCATGATGGCTACCATAGAGAGATGACCTTTGTCCTCTATAGGGGCAGGAACAGAGTTTAAAAGGCCACCACCCACTCTCACCCTCAGTGTTTTCCTGTCCCTATGGAGCACCTACACAGGGAGGTATCGCTTTAAGAAAAAATTGTTAAGTACCTGTATGTGCGGTATCGTTTCTATTCCCTCTGCCCTCCTGCGGTACATTCCAATGCTGGGCAGAGGTGTAGCACTTGAGGGAACTTGTCCCTGTTATCTGGGGCCAGGTTTCCCTCCTTATCTCGGGGTCTCCCTTCCCTTCAGTGTGGAAGCAGGCCGCCATGAGCACGGCACGCTGGCATCCCTACCTGCCGCTATGGCATTTCCGGGTGGGGATAGGGCTAGGCTGCAGTGGAGAGCGCGCACACCAGTGACGTCAGACGCTGCTCGGCATGTAAAGAGCGGCACATTCTAATCTTCCTTGCCTCCACTATGAAGTCCTGTCTGCTCCAGATACCCCGGCAAACCTCATGGAATCGGCGGACCCCCATTCGGCCACTCCAACAATGAGTTACCCTGCGGGGGGTAAGAAACAAACTGTTTCTGTCTGTGTGCCTTATACTTGCCTAATGCATAGTCGCTCCTCTCTTATAAGGGGCAAAAGCTAAGATCAAGGCCAGAAACGCAAGATGTGCTACAAAGCTACAGGAAGGCTATACTGAAAAACTGTCAGTCTTGTATTAATGATCTGGTAAAAGTGGAACAGCCATCTATCCTAATGGAGGTTAAGTCCATGATACAGAGTGAAATAAAGTCCTCCTTGGCCTCGCTAAAGTCTGTTTCCTTACCTCCGCCCAAAAAACCCAGAATATCTATTCCATCCTCCTCTGATGATGAGGACATGGACTTGGGTGCCTCCGACTCCAGACAGTTTGATCAAGACGAAAACTTGTCTGAGGGCGAAATTGTGGAGGGAGCCGTACGGTCTACTATGGGCATTGAGGATGTCCAAAAGCCCAAATCGGTTCAAGATGAAATGTTTGGGGGACTTAGAACAAAAAAAAATCTAAAGTCTTTCCCGGAAATGAAAATATAAGGGACATGATCCTAGACGAATGGAGTGATCCTGAAAAGAGACTGGTGGTCTCTAGAGAATTTAGAAAAAGATTGTTGTTTGACCCAGCCGCAACAAAAATATTTAATGAGACACCAAAAATTTACGTTCAGGTCGCAAAGGTGGTAAAGAAGACTTCCCTCCCATTTGAGGACTCTTCACAATTATCTGACCCAACGGAGAGGAAAGCCAATTCTCTACTACGTAAATGCTGGGAGACCTCCATGTTGGGCATTAAGACCAACATAGCAGCGACATCGGTTGCCAGAACTATGTATATCTGGCTTAATGAGCTTAAGAATCATTTAAAAAACAAGACTCCCAGGGAAGAAATCCTAGGTTCCATCCCCCTTCTTAGGTCCGCCGCGGCCTTTTTAGCTGACGCCTCCGCAGAATCTGTCAGATTCGCCGCGAAGGACGCAGCTCTTTCAAACGCTGCAAGAATAACGTTATGGGTAGAGTTGAGCGAACACCTGGATGTTCGGGTTCGAGAAGTTCGGCCGAACTTCCCGGAAATGTTCGGGTTCAGGATCCGAACTTCGTCCCGAACCCCATTAAAGTCAATGGGGACCCGAACTTTTCGGCACTAAAAAGGCTGTTAAACAGCCCAGGAAAGAGCTAGAGGGCTGCAAAAGGCAGCAACATGTAGGTAAATCCCCTGCAAACAAATGTGGATAGGGAAATGAATTAAAATAAAAATTAACCAATATCAATTGGACAGAGGCCCCATAGCAGAGAATCTGGCTTCACGTCAGCAGAGAATCAGTCTCTTCATGCCATAGCAGAGAATCTGGCTTCATGTCAGCAGAGAATCAGTCTCTTCATGCCATAGCAGAGAATCTGGCTTCATGTCAGCAGAGAATCAGTCTTCATGTCATAGCAGAGAATCAGGCTTCACGTCACCCACCACTGGAACAGGCCACTGTCACATATTTAGGCCCCGTCACCCAGACAGAGGAGAGAGGTCCCGTAACAGAGAATCTGGCTTCATGTCCGCACAGAATCAGTCTTCATGTCATAGCAGAGAATCAGGCTTCACGTCACCCACCACTGGAAGAGGCCACTGTCACACATTTAGACCCTGGCACCCAGACAGAAGAGAGAGGTCCCGTAACAGAGAATCTGGCTTCATGTCAGCACAGAATCAGTCTTCATGTCATAGCAGAGAATCAGGCTTCACGTCACCCACCACTGGAACAGGCCACTGTCCCATATTTAGGCCCCGGCACCCAGACAGAGGAGAGGTTCATTCAACTTTGGGTTGCCCCGCAATATAATGGTAAAATGAAAATAAAAATAGGATTGAATGAGGAAGTGCCCTGGAGTACAATAATATATTGTTAAGGGGAGGTAGTTAATGTCTAATCTGCACAAGGGATGGACAGGTCCTGTGGGATCCATGCCTGGTTCATTTTTATGAACGTCAGCTTGTCCACATTGGCTGTAGACAGGTGGCTGCGTTTGTCTGTAATGACGCCCCCTGCCGTGCTGAATACACGTTCAGACAAAACGCTGGCCGCCGGGCAGGCCAGCACCTCCAAGGCATAAAAGGCTAGCTCTGGCCACGTGGACAATTTGGAGACCCAGAAGTTGAATGGGGCCGAACCATCAGTCAGTACGTGGAGGGGTGTGCACAGGTACTGTTCCGCCATGTTAGTGAAATGTTGCCTCCTGCTAACACGTTCCGTATCAGGTGGTGGTGCAGTTAGCTATGGCGTGGTGACAAAACTTTTCCACATCTCTGCCATGCTAACCCTGCCCTCAGAGGAGCTGGCCGTGACACAGCTGCGTTGGCGACCTCTTGCTCCTCCTCTGCCTTCGCCTTGGGCTTCCACTGGTTCCCCTGTGACATTTGGGAATGCTCTCAGTAGCGCGTCTACCAACGTGCGCTTGTACTCGCGCATCTTCCTATCACGCTCCAGTGTAGGAAGTAAGGTGGGCACATTGTCTTTGTACCGGGGATCCAGCAGGGTGGCAACCCAGTAGTCCGCACACGTTAAAATGTGGGCAACTCTGCTGTCGTTGCGCAGGCACTGCAGCATGTAGTCGCTCATGTGTGCCAGGCTGCCCAGAGGTAAGGACAAGCTGTCCTCTGTGGGAGGCGTATCGTCATCGTCCTGTGTTTCCCCCCAGCCACGCACCAGTGATGGGCCCGAGCTGCTTTGGGTGCCACCCCGCTGTGAACATGCTTCATCCTCCTCCACCTCCTCCTCATCCTGGTGCTCCTTGTCCTCCAGTAGTGGGCCATGTCTGGCCACATTTGTACCTGGCCTTTGCTGTTGCAAAAAACCTCCCTCTGAGTCACTTCGAAGAGACTGGCCTGAAAGTGCTAAAAATGACCCCTCTTCCTCCTGGGCCACCTCCTCTTCCATCATCGCCCTAAGTGTTTTCTCAAGGAGACATAGAAGTGGTATTGTAACGCTGATAACGGCGTCATCGCCACTGGCCATGTTGGTGGAGTACTCGAAACAGCGCAACAGGGCACACAGGTCTCGCATGGAGGCCCAGTCATTGGTGGTGAAGTGGTGCTGTTCCGCTGTGCGACTGACCCGTGCGTGCTGCAGCTGAAACTCCACTATGGCCTGCTGCTGCTCGCACAGTCTGTCCAGCATGTGCAAGGTGGAGTTCCACCTGGTGGGCACGTCGCATATGAGGCGGTGACCGGGAAGGCCGAAGTTACGCTGTAGCGCAGACAGGCGAGCAGCGGCAGGGTGTGAACGCCGGAAGCGTGAACAGACGGCCCGCACTTTATGCAGCAGCTCTGACATGTCGGGGTAGTTGCGAATGAACTTCTGCACCACCAAATTCAGCACATGCGCCAGGCAAGGGATGTGCGTCAAACCGGCTAGTCCCAGAGCTGCAACGAGATTTCGCCCATTATCGCACACCACCAGGCCGGGCTTGAGGCTCACCGGCAGCAACCACTCGTCGGTCTGTTGTTCTATACCCCGCCACAACTCCTGTGCGGTGTGGGGCCTGTCCCCCAAACATATGAGTTTCAGAACGGCCTGCTGACGTTTACCCCGGGCTGTGCTGAAGTTGGTGGTGAAGGTGTGTGGCTGACTGGATGAGCAGGTGGAAGAAGAGGAGGAGGAAGCTGAGGAGGAGGAGACAGGAGGCAAAGAATGTTGCCCTGCGATCCTTGGCGGCGGAAGGACGTGCGCCAAACAGCTCTCCGCCTGGGGCCCAGCCGCCACTACATTTACCCAGTGTGCAGTTAGGGAGATATAGCGTCCCTGGCCGTGCTTACTGGTCCACGTATCTGTGGTTAGGTGGACCTTGCCACAGATGGCGTTGCGCAGTGCACACTTGATTTTATCGGACACTTGGTTGTGCAGGGAAGGCACGGCTCTCTTGGAGAAGTAGTGGCGGCTGGGAACAACATACTGTGGGACAGCAAGCGACATGAGCTGTTTGAAGCTGTCTGTGTCCACCAGCCTAAATGACAGCATTTCATAGGCCAGTAGTTTAGAAATGCTGGCATTCAGGGCCAGGGATCGAGGGTGGCTAGGTGGGAATTTACGCTTTCTCTCAAATGTTTGTGAGATGGAGAGCTGAACGCTGCCGTGTGACATGGTTGAGATGCTTGGTGACGCAGGTGGTGGTGTTGGTGGTACATCCCATGTTTGCTGGGCGGCAGGTGCCAACTTTCCTCCAGAGGCGGAGGAAGAGGCCGAGGCTGCAGCAGCAGAAGAGGCCGAGGCGGCAGCAGCAGAAGAGGTAGCAGGGGGAGCCTGAGTGACTTCCTTGTTTTTAAGGTGTTTACTCCACTGCAGTTCATGCTTTGCATGCAGGTGCCTGGTCATGCAGGTTGTGCTAAGGTTCAGAACGTTAATGCCTCGCTTCAGGCTCTGATGGCACAGCGTGCAAACCACTCGGGTCTTGTCGTCAGCACATTGTTTGAAGAAGTGCCATGCCAGGGAACTCCTTGAAGCTGCCTTTGGGGTGCTCGGTCCCAGATGGCGGCGGTCAGTAGCAGGCGGAGTCTCTTGGCGGCGGGTGTTCTGATTTTGCCCACTGCTCCCTCTTTTGCTACGCTGTTGGCTCGGTCTCACCACTGCCTCTTCCTCCGAACTGTGAAAGTCAGTGGCACGACCTTCATTCCATGTGGGGTCTAGGACCTCATCGTCCCCTGCATCGTCTTCCACCCAGTCCTGATCCCTGACCTCCTGTTCAGTCTGCACACTGCAGAAAGACGCAGCAGTTGGCACCTGTGTTTTGTCATCATCAGAGACGTGCTGAGGTGGTATTCCCATGTCCTCATCATCAGGAAACATAAGTGGTTGTGCGTTAGTGCATTCTATCTCTTCCACCCCTGGGATGGATGCCCTTGGGAAACCCTGGCAGCAGAGTCTTCAAACAGCATAAGAGAGGCTCAGACAGTTTCCCTGATATGCATGGGGGTGATGTGACAGACTGATGGGCTTGGTTTTCATGCGCCATCTGTGCGCTTTCTGCAGAAGACTGGGTGGGAGATAATGTGAACGTGCTGGATGCACTGTCGGCCACCCAATTGACTAATGCCTGTACCTGCTCAGGCCTTACCATCCTTAGAACGGCATTGGGCCCCACGAAATATCCCTGTAAATTCTGGCGGCTACTGGGACCTGAGGGAGTTGGTACACTAGGACGTGTGGCTGTGGCAGAACGGCCACGTCCTCTCCCAGCACCAGAGGGTCCACTAACACCACCACGACCATGTCCGCGTCCCTTACTAGATGTTTTCCTCATTGTTCCCGTTCACCACAATTTTGAAAATGGCAAATTTGGGAATAGTTTTTCAACCCAGAACAAAAACTGTGCATTTACGGTCACTACAAATAACTTGACCAGCTAAAACAGTACTGATTTGGAGGAATATAAATGTCAGGGCTATTTTTTAGGCGCTGTGTGACAGGTATACCTTTAATCACAGAATTAGACTTGTATCTGCACTGTAGCGTGTGTGTTAAGTTTTTCAGAATGACACTATCAGCACCTTGAATCTAATATACCCTTTTTGGGATAGATTTAAAGTAGGCCTGATATAGCAGAAACTACTAATTTTGAAAATGGCAAATTTGGGAATACTTTTTCAACCCAGAACAAAAACTGTGCTTTTACGGTCACTACAAATAACTTGACCAGCTAAAACAGTACTGATTTGGAGGAATATAAATGTCAGGGATATTTTTTAGGCGCTGGGTGACAGGTATACCTTTAATCACAGAATTAGACTTGTATCTGCACTGTAGCGTGTGTGTTAAGTTTTTCAGAATGACACTATCAGCACCTTGAATCTAATATACCCTTTTTGGGATAGATTTAAAGTAGGCCTGATATAGCAGAAACTACTAATTTTGAGAATGGCAAATTTGGGAATAGTTTTTCAACCCAGAACAAAAACTATGCTTTTACGGTCACTACAAATAACTTGACCAGCTAAAACAGTACTGGTTTGGAGGAATATAAATGTCAGGGCTATATTTTAGGCGCTGGGTGACAGGCTCAACTTGCCCCTGATGTAGTATATGGCCAAAAAATAACCACACTATTGATGGTTAAATGCACTTGGGTGACACAGGCTCAGCCTGCACCTGATGTAGTATATGGCCAAAAAATAACCACACTGTTGATGGTTAAATGCACTTGGGTGACACAGGCTCAGCCTGCACCTGATGTAGTATATGGCCAAAAAATAACCACACTGTTGATGGTTAAATGCACTTGGGTGACACAGGCTCAGCCTGCACCTGATGTAGTATATGGCCAAAAAATAACCACACTGTTGATGGTTAAATGCACTTGGGTGACACAGGCTCAGCCTGCACCTGATGTAGGATATAGCAAAAAATAACCACACTATTGATGGTTAAATGCACTTGGTGGTAGCTTGTGCTGGCGCACCACAAGCCACAAAATGGCCGCCGATCACCCCAGAAAAAAGTGATATAAAAACGCTCTGGGCAGCCTAAAAAAAGTGAGCAATTCAATATCAGCACTTCAATGATCCACAGCTGGAGATCGATCACTGAATTAAGTCTTTTGGAGGAGTTAATCTGCCTAATCTCGCCCTAACGTCGCAGCAGCAACCTCTCCCTATGCTTGAATCAGCAGAGTGACGTGCAGCACTACGTGACCCAAGCTTATATAGAGGCTGGGTCACATGCTGCACTGGCCAATCACAGCCATGCCAATAGTAGGCAAGGCTCTGATGGCCTCTTGGGGCAAGTAGTATGACGCTTGTTGATTGGCTGCTTTGCAGCCTTTCAAAAAGCGCCAAGAAAGCGCCGAACACCGAGCCCGAACCCGGACTTTTACGAAAATGTTCGGGTTCGGGTCCGTGTCACGGACACCCCAAAATTCGGTACGAACCCGAACTATACAGTTCGGGTTCGCTCATCCCTAGTTATGGGTTAAGTCCTGGGGGGGCGACAGAGCATCAAAAGCCAAACTGTGCTCCATTGCCTTCTCTGGGGAGTATGTGTTCGGGCCTGTTCTCGACACAATCTTAGAAAAGGCAGCGGATACAAAAAAAAAAGGTTTCCCAGAAGAGAAAAAGAAAAAGCCTTTTCGTCCCCACTCTTCCCAGTCAAAATCCTATAGAGGTAAGGGGAAGACAGGACGATGGAGTTATCCTAAAGGAGGCAAAGGCAGGGGTTTCCTCCTTAATCCCCAGAATAAACAGTCCGATAAGCAATGACGCCAGCGTCGGGGGAACATTGAGGAATTTTCTATCGCCATGGCAGCAGGTGACCCAAAATCCTTGGGCCCTAAATATAATCCAAAGCGGATATGGCATAGAATTTTCCTCAGGTGACATCCCACAGCCCAAGCGTGTTAAAAAAGAATCTGGCAGGGAGTCTTAGACTTAAAAATTTCAGGCGTCATAACAGAGGTCCCCAAGCCAGAAAGGGGGAGGGGGTTTTAGTCAAGACTATTCCTGGTCCAAAAACCTGACGGATCCTCTCGTACCATCATAAATTTCAAAGAATTGAACAGGCATATAACCTATCGAAAATTCAAGATGGAGTCGATCGCGTCCATAATTCCCCTATTAAAAAAAGGGGCTTACATGACTTCCATCGACCTCAAGGACGCATACTATCACGTTCCTATACATCAAAAATCTCAATCCTACCTCAGGTTTACGCTAAAAGACCAGAAAGGCATAACAAATCATTTCCAATTCACAGCGTTACCCTTCGGCATTTCCTCTGCCCCAAGGGTTTTTGCGAAAATTATAATAGAAATGATAACCTATTTCAGACTAAACGGTCTAAAAATATTTCCTTATTTGGACGACTTCCTCATTAGAGTCTTCACTGATCACATCCAGACTGACCGACTATGTCATACAAGAGATTTCAAAACTGGGCTGGCATATAAACACGAAAAAATCTTGTTTAATAGCAGACACGAAAATAAAATTTCTGGGGGTATTACTAGACTCAGTTTCCCAGTCGTCATCCCTCCCACTAGAAAAGCTAGAGGCTTTCAGGGTAAGGCCTCTTTCACACTTGCGTTGTCCGGATCCGGCGTGTACTCCACTTGCCGGAATTACACGCCGGATCCGGAAAAACGCAAGTGTACTGAAAGCATTTGAAGACGGAGCCGTCTTCAAATTGCGTTCAGCGTTACTATGGCAGCCAGGACACTATTAAAGTCCTGGTTGCCATAGTGGGAGCGGGGAGCGGGGGAGCAGCATACTTACAGTCCGTGCGGCTCCCGGGGCGCTCCAGAATGACGTCAGAGCGCCCCATGCGCATGGATGACGTGATCCATGCGATCACGTGATCCATGCGCTTGGGGCGCCCTGACGTCACTCTGGAGCGCCCCGGGAGCCGCACGGACGGTAAGTATGCTGCTCCCCGCTACACTTTACCATGGCTGCCAGGACTTTAGCGTCCCGGCAGCCATGGTAACCATTCAGAAAAAGCTAAATGTCGGGTCCGGCAATGCGCCGAAACGACGTTTAGCTTAAAGGGAGTCTGTCACCACATTTGAGCCTATTAGACAGATCCAATAGCGTTAATAGTGCCACCCAGAAGTTTAAAACAGTACCTTTGTTGCATATACCGGAGTCTTGTTTGAGCCAAAAATGAACTTTGTAGGTTCTGTAAATGCGCCGTCTCAAGTGCCCAGGGCGGCGTCTCAATCTTCCGAGCCCAAGACCGGACCTCCCCAACGGCTCATAACCCCGCCCTCCTTGTGCCTCTGCCCGCCCGTTTACACTCCTCCTCTCTCCTTTTCCACTGCGCCGCAGGAGAGAGGAGGAGTGTAAACGGGCGGGCAGAGGCACAAGGAGGGCGGGGTTATGAGCCGTTGGGGAGGTCCGGTCTTGGGCTCGGAAGATTGAGACGCCGCCCTGGGCACTTGAGACGGCGCATTTACAGAACCTACAAAGTTCATTTTTGGCTCAAACAAGACTCCGGTATATGCAACAAAGGTACCGTTTTAAACTTCTGGGTGGCACTATTAACGCTATTGGATCTGTCTAATAGGCTCAAATGTGGTGACAGACTCCCTTTAAGGCCGGATCCGGATCAATGCCTTTCAATGGGCATTAATTCCGGATCCGGCCTTGCGGCAAGTCTTCAGGATTTTTGGCCGGAGCAAAAAGCGCAGCATGCTGCAGTATTTTCTCCGGCCAAAAAACGTTCCGTTCCGGAACTGAAGACATCCTGATGCATCCTGAACGGATTTCACTCCATTCAGAATGCATTAGGATAAAACTGATCAGGATTCTTCCGGCATAGAGCCCCGACGATGGAACTCTATGCCGGAAGAAAAGAACGCAGGTGTGAAAGAGCCCTAAGGATACAAAAATTCCAAGCTCAGAAAAATTGCTCGATAAGAGAAGCAATGAGCATACTGGGGTCGATGACGTCTTGTATTACGACCGTAGCTTGGGCCCAAGCACACTCCAGAATAACACAAACCTGGATACTGCGGTATTGGGACGGAAAGCAATCCTCCTTAGACGGAAAACTTTCAATTCCTCACCACGTAAAACTAGATCTAAACTGGTGGAAGGAAAGAAAGAACCTACTAAATTGCGTAACCTGGGAGACAGTCCCAGAAATCCAAATCATAACGGACGCAAGCGGCCAGGAATGGGGTGCGAAAGTGGACTCCTCAAACTGGCAAGGCAAATGGTCAGACGGAGTAAAAACCAGATCGTCAAACTACAAGGAATTGAGAGCCGTGTGGGAAACCATAAAAGTATCTCACAACTTACCACTCAAAAAACACCTAAAAGTATTTTCAGACAATACAACAACGGTAGCCTATCTAAAACACCAGGGGGGGGCACAAAATCTCCAGGTCTAAAGAAGCTTGCAGAACAAATCTTCGGTAGGCAGAAGAAAATGTTCTTTCTGTTACAGCTGTCCATTTGATAGGCTCTGAAATTATAGAAGCCGACTACCTCAGCAGGAAGACTCTAGACCCCGGGGAGTGGTCTCTGTGCCAGGAAATTTTTCTGAAGATATGCAAAAAATGGGGAACACCCCAAGTAGACCTCTTCGCGTCAAAACAAAACGCAAAAGTAGATCGATTCTGCTCCCTAAATCCCAGAGACCATCCTTAGGCAATGGACGCTTTCTCCGTCAAGTGAACGTGGGATCTAGCGTACGCCTTTCCTCCCTGGGCTCTAATTCCCAGAGTTTTGCAAAAAATATCGAGGGATCCAGTAACAGTAATACTGGTAGTCCCATATTGGCCCAAGAGAAGCTGGTTCTCCATCCTAAAGGAGCTGGCCATGGAGGACCCATGGGAAATTCCATACCAAGTGAACCTTTTATCTCAAGGTCCGATCATACATCAGAACCACACCTTTTTCAGATTATCGGCATGGATCCTGGGGACGAAATGTTGAAAAGCAAGGGCCTGTCAGGAAAGGTTATTAATACTCTGAAATCGAGCCGCAAGAAAGTTGCCACGGCTATTTACCTTAAAATATGGAAGAAATACTATTCCTGGCTAGGGGATGCCTCTCCCAATAAATCTCCCCCTTGCATTCAGAAAATTTTGGATTTTCTCCAAAGGGGCCTGGACATGGGACTTAAACCAAGTACATTAAAAGTACAAATTTCCGCATTGGGAACCTTCTATGATTCTGACCTATCCAGCCACAGGTGGATTAGGAGGTTCATATGGGCAGCGTCCAGAAAAAGACCGTCCCTTACCCAGAGGGTACCACAATGGGACTTAAATATAGTATTGAGAGGCCTGACGAAGCCCCCATTCACACCTTTGTCAGACATTTCTATCAAACACCTATCGTACAAGACGGCATTTCTAATCGCCAATACATCGGCCAGACGCTTAGGGGAAATCCAGGCCCTATCCTGCCGAGAACCCTACCTTTCGGTATTTCCAGACAGAATTGTACTTAGATTAGATCCGGGTTTCCTTCCCAAGGTAGTATCAAACTTCCACAGGGACCAGGAAATCATTCTGCCATCCTTCCCTACAGATGTTCTTAGCCCAGACGAGACACAATTCCATCTCCTGGACGTACAGTAGGTGTTTGTGATATTGTGCTTTTAGCACGACAGCGTCGCGCTGATACTCGGCGACATGGTGCCGAGATCTCGCACTCACTGGAATAGTGACAGCACATCCCAGCAAGCGCGTCATAGAAGCGACGGGAGATCCGACTTGGATTCCCGCCAATTCTACACGTGTGCGGCGTTTGTTATGAATCCTGAGGGGGAAGTCCCCGCCGGATTTTAAATAAAAATCCGGCATGGGTCCCCCCCTCAGGAGCATACCGGGCCCTTAGGTCTGTTATGGGTTGTAAGGAGAGCCCCCCCTACGCCGAAAAAAACGGCGTAGGGGGTCCCCCTACAATCCATACCAGACCCGTATCCAAAGCACGCTACCCGGCCAGCCAGGAAGGGAGTGGGGACGAGCGAGCGCCCCCCCCCCCCCCTCCTGAGCCGTACCAGGCTGCATGCCCTCAACATGGGGGGGTTGGGTGCTCTGGGGCAGGGGGCGCACTGCGGCCCCCCCACCTCAGAGCACCCTGTCCCCATGTTGATGAGGACAGGGCCCCTTCCCGACAACCCTGGCCGTTGGTTGTCGGGGTATGCGGGCGGGAGGCTTATCGGAATCTGGGAGCCCCCTTTAATAAGGGGGCCCCCAGATACCGGCCCCCCACCCTAAGTGAATGAGTATGGGGTACATCGTACCCCTACCCATTCACCTGCAAGAAAAGTTGTAAAAACACAAATAAACCACACAGTGTATTAAAATATTTTATTTTTCTGCTCCGGAGGCCGCCCCCTGTCTTCTTTATTAGCTCTTTTACCAGGGGGGGCTCTTCTTCTTCCGCTATCCCGACGGGTCTTCTCCGCTATCCGGGGGGTCTTCTCAACTCTCCGGGGTTCTCCTTCTGTCTTCGCCGCTCTCCGTTGTTGACTCGGCGCACCCCGGTTCTTCGTCTCGCGAGATCTCGGATTTTAAATAAAAATTTAGCGAGACGAAGAACCGGGGTGCGCCGAGTCAACAACGGAGAGCGGCGAAGACAGAAGGAGAACCCCGGAGAGTTGAGAAGACCCCCCGGATAGCGGAGAAGACCCGTCGGGATAGCGGAAGAAGAAGAGCCCCCCCTGGTAAAAGAGCTAATAATGAAGACAGGGGGCGGCCTCCGGAGCAGAAAAATAAAATATTTTAATACACTGTGTGGTTTATTTGTGTTTTTACCACTTTTCTTGCAGGTGAATGGGTAGGGGTACGATGTACCCCATACTCATTCACTTAGGGTGGGGGGCCGGTATCTGGGGGCCCCCTTATTAAAGGGGGCTCCCAGATTCCGATAAGCCTCCCGCCCGCATACCCCGACAACCAACGGCCAGGGTTGTCGGGAAGGGGCCCTGTCCTCATCAACATGGGGACAGGGTGCTCTGAGGTGGGGGGGCCGCAGTGCGCCCCCTGCCCCAGAGCACCCAACCCCCCCATGTTGAGGGCATGCAGCCTGGTACGGCTCAGGAGGGGGGGGGGGGGGGGGGGGGCGCTCGCTCGTCCCCACTCCCTTCCTGGCTGGCCGGGTAGCGTGCTTTGGATACGGGTCTGGTATGGATTGTAGGGGGACCCCCTACGCCGTTTTTTTCGGCGTAGGGGGGGCTCTCCTTACAACCCATAACAGACCTAAGGGCCCGGTATGCTCCTGAGGGGGGGACCCATGCCGGATTTTTATTTAAAATCCGGCGGGGACTTCCCCCTCAGGATTCATAACAAACGCCGCACACGTGTAGAATTGGCGGGAATCCAAGTCGGATCTCCCGTCGCTTCTATGACGGCTCTGTCTCCATCGCGGCAAGCCAGCTCGGCGCTGGCTCCCGCGATGGGGCTCGTAGGTGCTCAATCTCGCCGAGAAAGAGAGCGAGATTGACACAAAATCGGGTTCACCTACTGTAAGAGAGGCCATTATCCTGTATCTGACAGTCACCAAAGATTTTAGGAAAGATAATAACCTCCTAGTTCAGTTTGCAGGGCAGAACAGGGGGAAAAAGGTTTCAAAGGCTTCTATCGGGCGCTGGATTAAATCTACCATCTCATGCTGTTACTCCATGGTAGGTTTGTCTAGCCCGACCAACATTAGAGCCCATTCCACCAGGGCAATGGCATCCTCTTGGGCAGAGAAGGCTGGCGTTTCACTAGATACCATCTGCAAAGCTGCTACCTGGTCAAGTATAACACGTTCATAAAACACTATCGTGTTAATGTTTCAGCTGGGGCAGATTTGTCCTTTGGTCAAAAAATTCTGCAAGCTGCTATTACCCCCCCTACCAAATAATCTGGTAGTTCTCTATGGTAGCCGTCATGGTGGATGATAAGGAAAACCGTAATTAGACTTACCGGTAATTTTGCTTTCTTGAATCCACCATGACGGCTCGGATATTCCCACCCTGTATATATTTAAGATCTGGGTATGACGCAATACTCAGGTTCTTTGCTCGTAAAAAAAAATATATATATATATATATCACTTGGTCTATACCTATTTAGATAAGCTTTATTTTATAGACACTTAGGCTGCACCCACTTTGGTAATTTGTAAAACACTGAGGGTGAGAGTGGGTGGTGGCCTTTTAAACTCTGTGTTCCTGCCCCTATAGAGGAAAAAGGTCATCTCTCTATGGTAGCCGTCATGGTGGATTTAAGGAAACAAAATTACCGGTAAGTCTAATTAAGTTTTTTTGAAAACTCAGAGGGACAGAAGCCTTCGACCTCTTTCACACAACCGTATGGCTTTTTTTTATTTTGCGGTCCGTTTTTCACAGATCCGTTCAGTTTTTTTGTTTGTGTTTCCGTTCAGTTTTTCCGTATGGCATATACAGTAATTACATAGAAGAAAATTGGGCTGGGCATAAAATTTTCAATGGATGGTTCCGCAAAAACGGAACTGATATGGAAGACATGCGGAGTACATTCAGTATGTGTTCCCCCTTTTTTTTTTTTTGGGCGGACCCATTGACTTGAATGGAGCCACGGAACGTGATTTGCGGGCAATAATAGGACATGTTTTATCTTTCAACGAAACGGAATGCATACGCAGCACATTCCTTTTTTTTTTTTTTTTTTTTTTTTGGCGGAACCATTGAAATAAATGGTTCTGTATACGGAACGCAAAAAACGGCCCGCAAACGGGAAAAAAAAAAACTGTGTGAAAGAGGCCTTCAGTTGAGAGGCCTCAGTTGCACTCCAGCAGATCACTATACACCTAGGGCAGTGCTTCTCAAATAGTGGGGCGCGCCCCCCAGGGGGGGTGCCAGGCTCCGTAAAGGGGGGCTCGTTCAGGGCCGGCCTTTGGGGTGTGCGAATTTTTTTTTAATAGTATCTTTTTATTTTATTAATTTAGCAAAAAGCATAACAAACACTACAATACAGACAATCATCAATTGAGTCCAGTACAAATCAAATACATGGGATCAGTCATAACAGCTCCTCATGACCCAAGTTCAGGCCAGAAGCAAATATCAAGTTCAGTATGAATATTACCCAACATACTTTGCCTGAGGATGATTAGAAGTACTGCGCATACACACACACATTCACACACACCTTCATTGGTCGGAAACAGTCACACTGTCATCTATGGTACCAGAGTCTGGGCTCCAATCCAAGGGTCCCATATCTTCATGAAGCGATCAGGGGTCCCTCTTCTCTCATATACAAACTTATATAATTCAAGATCAGCATTAACTAGATGCACCCATTGTTGCACAGTAGGATTCTTAGGAGGTTTCCAATTGAGAAGGATAGTATTCCTAGCATAGTATAAGAGTATTCTATAAAGTTTCCTGCCAAATTTGGTGGGAACAACCTCGTTAGCTACCCCCAACAAACTAGTGAGCTCAGTACAGACATTAGGAAAGCCTAGTTTATCATTAATATACGTATGAATCTCCTCCCAGAAGCCATGAATAATCGGACACTGCCAAACCATGTGTATAAGGCAACCATTTTCATGTCCACATCTTGTGCAATGAGGGTTTGGCAATTTACCCATTTTAAATAGCCTCACAGGAGTATAATAAACCCTATGAAGCCACTTAACTTGAATCAACTGATCCCTAGCACTTACCACCGTAGATCTCCATGTACAGCTAGATTCTTTAAAATGTACATCTTCCAAACCTTCGATATCCCTTTTCCATCTGACAAAAGCCTTATCTAGAGGGGAGGCCTGCAACGCCATCAGCGACGCATAAAGAGTCGACACTGGTTTGACCAAGGGAACCCTCCTAATCGCTGCCTCCACTGGACTACACTCCAGCTTTAAAGGTTCTCTACCAAACTGAGCCTGACAGGCATGCCTAAGTTGAAAATATCTGTATAAACAACACTGGGGCAAATTAAATTCCTGCTTCAAACTGTTAAAGGTTCTAAAGAGGCCCTTATCATATAGTTGGGTAAGGTAACACACCCCCCTCTGGGGCCAAAATTCAAACTCTAGTAGTGAGAACAGCTCCGGAAGCACTCTGTTTCTCCACAACGGCACAAATATGGCGACCAAGTAATATCATTCTCTTCAGGGCTACACTTCTGACCCCATTTTACCCAAATCTGTACTGCAGCTGCCATCGATTGGGTGTAATGCACTGTAGACCTAGCCCCCCTCCTATATGCCAAGTTTGTAAGTGCCTCATAAGACCCCAACAAAGCTGCTTCCAACACTACCGCCGGGTTACCGGAGTCAGCCTGTACCCACCACGCCA
The DNA here is from genome assembly GCF_905171765.1 of Bufo bufo. Classification (NCBI taxonomy): domain Eukaryota; kingdom Metazoa; phylum Chordata; class Amphibia; order Anura; family Bufonidae; genus Bufo; species Bufo bufo. The sequence goes on along the minus strand of NC_053391.1, from coordinate 350,567,232 downwards.
CATAACTCAACTGCACCGCTACATAGTACATGTACAGGTTTGGTAAGGCAAGGCCCCCCCGCAGGTAAGATGCCTGTAGGGTGGATCTCGCTATTCTGGGAGAAGACTTATTCCATAGAAAGGGAGCGATTACTCTATCCAAGGTAGCAAAATGTCTCTTGGGAAGTAACACTGGGGCAGCCCTATATAAGTATAGCAATTTTGGGAGAAGAATCATTTTTACAACATTGATACGCCTAATCAAAGTTAAAGGAAGGTTTTCCCAAGCTTCCAGCTTTCGAGTAATGGATTGCATTGTAGGAACAACATTCAAATCATAAAACTTTGCCACCTCTTTATGAACAATAATCCCCAAATATGTAAATTGCTCCACAATCTGAAGCTTATTGTTCACCGAAATGCGAGCTGGGTCAACGTCATCAACCAGACAGAGACTAGACTTAGCCCAGTTCACACGGATACCTGAGAAGCCACCAAATTGATCAACAACACCTAAAAGGGTATCCAAGGACTTCCCTGAATCCGCCAGGTATACCAACATGTCATCAGCATGTAATGAAAGCTTTTCTGATATTCCAGCTATTTCCCAGCCTTCTATACCTGAGTTAGAGGATATGAGTATCGACAAAGGTTCCATGATTAATGCAAATAGTAGGGGGCAGAGAGGGCAGCCCTGTCTAGTGCCTCTACCCAAGGGGAAGGAGTCCGATGTGTACCCGTTTACCCTGACTCTCGCCGACGGGGATCTATAAGGCATTTGTAGCCAGCCCAAAAATTTCTCCGGAAAGCCTATTCGAGTCAGTACTGCCCACATAAATTCCCATTCTACTGAATCAAAGGCTTTTTCATTGTCTAAGGACACGAGAGCCCTCATACCTCTATTATCATGGTTGACCTGAAGGTTCGTGAACAATCGCCTTAAATTAATATCTGTGGTTTTCCCTGGCATAAACCCTGATTGATCTACCCCAACCAAGGAGAGAATTACCCCCCTCAATCTTAACGCCAGTACCTTCGCAAAGATTTTAATGTCAAGATTCAGAAGTGAGATAGGCCGATAAGAGCTACACTGGTCAGATGGCTTCCCGGACTTGTGAATCACTACTATCGTTGCCTCCAGGAAAGACGGAGGCAACAAACCTCTTTCCAGCGCATACCTCAACAGCTTCCCAAATCTGCTAACCAGGTCTTTAGAAAACCGCTTATACCATTCAGCAGGAAATCCATCGGGTCCTGGGGTTTTCTTGGTTGCTAAGGAACTAATGGCCATTTCAATCTCCAGGTCAGATATGTCTGTCGCAAGGGCCACCCTGTCATCTCTGTCCAAAGAAGGAATATTAATATCTGCTAAGAAATTGACAATTTCCTCCGAGGTACACGTGATCTTGGGGGCATACAATGTTTCATAATAGGAGGCGAACTGGCGGCAGACATCTCTAGGTTCCCTCAATAAGAGCCCCTGATCATTCAGCACTCCCGCTACCACCGTTTGCTGAGTCTCAGATCTAGTCAAGTACGCTAAAGCCCTGCCACACTTATCACCATCTGAAAAAATTGTTTGTCTCTGATTTAAAAGTTTCTTCTCATTATATTCAGTTAAATGTAGAGTAAACCTATGCTGCGCATCAAGCCACAAAGTCTGCTTCTCAGGGCACGGATCTAGTATAAATAACCTCTCTTTATCAGCTAGCTCCGTCTCTAGTTTCATCCGTTTGATATTCAGTTCCTTTCTGTGAGTTGCAATAGCAGCAATCAATGTCCCCCTCATTACTGACTTAAAAGCATCCCATTCTACCAGAGAATTCGTAGACCCTTCATTTTCTGCCCAGTAATTCCCCATTGTATCTAGACTCTCGCTCACCACGGGTAATACCTCGAGCCACATAGGGTTTAACCGCCACTGCTTATCAGTCGAAGCCAGCGACTGTGACAGTATCAGAAGGAGGGGGGCATGATCTGAAACCCCTCTCGGTAGATAATCACTGGACTTGATATAAGGGGATAAATCTCTGCTGACAAAGGCTAGATCTATGCGAGAGAGTGAGCCAGTAGAAGCTGAATAGCACGAAAATTGTGCATCCGTGGGGTGGAAATAGCGCCACGTCTCTACTAAATCATCAGTACTAGCCCAATGTGATAGGACATCGTTGTGTGAGGTCTGGGGAACCCTTCTGTCCCATACAGGATCTAAGGTGGCATTGTAGTCACCCATAATAATATAAGGCATTGCTGGAAACCCTGCTATTTTAGCTGTAATTAAATCTAGGACTTCTCTGCGGAATGGCGGAGGAATATATAGTCCCACAAATAGGTACTGCAGGCCTCTGACACAAGCATGTAAAATCACATACCTACCATAAGGGTCCAGCTGTACAGACAATATTTGAAACGGAAGACTTTTAGCAATTAAAATAGACACGCCTCTAGCGTGGTTTGAGTAAACCGCATGATATGTGGGGCCTATCCATGGCCGCCGTAAAGCTAGTACTTTCTGGCCCTGCAGGTGCGTTTCTTGCAATAACATTATGTCAGGGTTATACCTCTTCAGATAATTGAATACTAAAGACCTTTTAATCTTATCATTAAGACCCCTAACATTCCACGAAAGTAGCTTAATTACCGCCATTTATCCTTCCAAAGATAACATCTCCATACTCTCCGACCAATGAAGGCACATTCACACACACATACAATCCACATCAAAGAACCCCCCAACAGAGATACTCTCTCCAGCCCACCCACTCCCAACCTCCCCAACCCACCCTGCCCAAACCTACCTAACATGGTTGAGCCTGACACCCCAAACTAGCAACTCCTGGGTACGATAACCTACCCTAACTCATTAGAACACATATACCATATAGGTACGTTAGTGATAGAAAGCAAGTATATAAGTCTACCTATAACAGTGCATAGTCATACAGGGTGTTGCCACCCAGCATACCTATATGGGGTTAAACATCTGATCAATAGACAAAGTCAAAGAACAGGGATTCTAACAGGAGTAATAGTGGTGCATTAAAACCAAATACTCCCCCCCTCCCCCAACCACCTTGTCAGCAAAACAATTTAACATTTAATCAGGTATTATTTGCTCCAACTGCCATCACTATAGTATAAACCATCAGCGGTGAGGCCTAGCATTTAGATTTCTCTCAATCCCTTCAGTAGCCTCTTCAGGAGTATTAAAGAAACGGACCGTTTCACCATCCTGCACCCTCAAGCGAGAAGGGTAAATCATGGCATATTTCACATTTTTGTCCCTCAGCCGCGCTCGGACCTCAGTAAACTGCTTCCTTTTCTTCTGGACCTCTGCAGTAAAGTCTGGGTAAAAGGACAAACGGACATTCTCATAGCTGACATTCCCCTTCTGCCGAGCAGCTAGCAAAATAGCGTCTCTGTCCCTATAATTCAGGATCTTCATGATGAAAGGTCTAGCAGGGGATCCCGGCGGTATAGGCCTGGTTGGAATCCGATGTGCCCTTTCTATAACAAAGCAACTGGAAAGCGAGATGGGATGTAACACTTCTTTTATGAGTTGCTCCACAAAAATTTCTGGGGTAGACCCCTCTGCTCGCTCTGGTAAGCCCAGGATACGGACGTTGTTACGTCTATTGCGGTTCTCAGCGTCCTCCGCCCTGGCTTGCAGCATCTGAACCTGTTGCAGCAACTGCCTGGTGTCATTTCCAGCTGCTCTGGATGCATCTTCCACATCACTTACTCTTTGCTCCACTGCAGATGTTCTTTCACGAATTTTGTCAAAATCGTGTCGCAAACAGCTAAGGTCAGACTGTAGATGGTCTATCTTTGATGTTAAGAGCAGCTTGACAAGCAGCTATAGCTTTCATAATTTGAGAGGCTTCAGCAGAGTCACCAGGGACAGGAGACCCCTCACTTTCCTGCTCTGTCTGACTCATGGCGTCCATGAATCGTTTAACAATTGATGGAGCCACAGAAGAAGTTTTGCGGCCCATAGAAATAGTCCACAGAAACTTTAAAGACCTGCTGGGGTATGTCACTCATGCAGCAAATCAAGATGAGGCTTTATTCAATCCGGCAAGTCCTGCCACTCAGCCAAGCAGACTGCTAGTTATCTTTACATTCCTCAGGGGGGGGGATAAGTACGCCAGCACCACCATTAAACTTTCAGATATACTGTAGTGTACTCTGCAACTTTCATATATAAGGACTCCTAGTAGGATTATCGCTGCAGGACTTCAGGAGAATAGTGGAAGTAGTATCGGAGGGAGACACTGAGCGTTTCGCCGTCTCACTCCGTCTGCTGGGGCAGAGAGAAGCGCCGCCGCACACACACTCACTGGCAAGATGGCGCCCGCCACGCGGTTTCTTCCCGCCTCGGCCACAGGGCACGAGACTCCAGCAGGTATCGGCAGCAGTCCCAGGTAAGTTGTTAGCTACTGTCAGTAAGCCGTACCTGCTCTGTGTATCTTGCGGCAAATCGTGCCCCGGCTTCGCTCCACACTCCCCTCAGGTCAGGTCACTCCGCTCCTCTCCTCTGTTCCGCCAGCCTCCACAGCGCAATAGCCAAAACGCAGCAATCCAGCACCGGGCAGAGTGCCCCTGAGTATGAAGGGATCCGATATATAATGAATGGGCTCAAGAAACCCCGATTCTGCTAGGTGTATATAGGATAATTCACAGGATTTTGCAGGAGCACTGCGATCCTGCTTCCTCACTCCATGCTGGTTCGGCCACGCCCCCCGGGTGTGCGAATTTCTTCTGTATAATGCCGGCCGGGCGGCCGGCGCGTCCCTCAGTGATGTCACGTGCCTGCGCCGCCTGCTTTATGAATAAAGCAGGCGGCGCAGACAAGTGACGTCACTGAGGGACGCGCCGGCCACCCGGCCCGCCTGCCGGCATTATACAGAAGAGATTCGGATATACGGTACTATTAGGAGTGAGGGGGCATGTTTAATAACTTTAAACGGCGGCGGCGAGGACACGGAATCTGTGGATGGCACAGTTAAGGGGTGGGGGTCTGTGGATGGCACTGTTATGGGCTGGGGGGGCACTGTGGATGGCACTGTTATGGGGTGGGGGGTCTGTGGATGGCACATATATAACAGTGCCAGCCACAGATCCCCCTGTAACAGTGCCAGCCACAGATCCCCCCATAAGTGTCCTTCATCCACAGATCCCCCCATAAGTGTCCGTCATCCACAGATCCCCCCATAAGTGTCCGTCATCCACAGATCCCCCCATAAGTGTCCGTCATCCACAGATCCCCCCATAAGTGTCCGTCATCCACAGATCCCCCATAAGTGTCCGTCATCCACAGATCCCCCCATAAGTGTCCGTCATCCACAGATCCCCCCATAAGTGTCCGTCATCCACAGATCCCCCCATAAGTGTCCGTCATCCACAGATCCCCCCCATAAGTGTCCGTCATCCACAGATCCCCCCATAAGTGTCCGTCATCCACAGATCCCCCATAAGTGTCCGTCATCCACAGATCCCCCCATAAGTGTCCGTCATCCACAGATCCCCCCATAAGTGTCTGTCATCCACAGATCCCCCCCATAAGTGTCCGTCATCCACAGATCCCCCCATAAGTGTTCGTCATCCACAGATCCCCCCATAAGCGTGTGTCCGATCTACATTTCTTTCTTTTTTTATTCTCTTATACGTTAATAAGGATACAGTGTTATGCAGAGGTGTAATTATAACAATTTTATAGACAAATGATACTATTTACAGTCGCCCGGGGGGCGCGAAATGTTTTCTTCTTCCTAGGGGGGGCATGACAGAAAATAATTGAGAAGCACTGACCTAGGCCAATATGACTGTAATGTTGTGTGTCCCAGTGGTTGGGAAAACAATGACGATCTGGAATCGGATGGATGGAGAATGGTGTGTAGTGATCCATTTTGTATTGCAAGTGAAATTGGATGTCACATCCCAAGCCTAAGGCATCAGTGTCTATGCAAACCATTGGGCAGCTGCCCAGCTACAGGTGTTCCATTGACATAACATTACCGCTCTGAAAGGGTATCATGGGGCACAGAAACGGTAGTCTATCCTCTACAGTGATGAGTCCCACTTTTGTCTCAGGTGTAATTAGGCTTGAATGAATCCACCTTCGGATCATAGATCCGAAGTCCATTAGTTCAAACACTTTGATTGTACAGCATTAAAATGTATTGGCTCCGTGGAGCCAAACTTTGTCTGGCCTGAATTTGGGCAAAACTTTGAATTACTACTATATTCATATCTGCTTATTTAACCCCTTCAAGACCAAACTAGTTTTCACCATAAGGACCAAGCCACATTTTGGAAATCTGACATTTCACTTTATGTGGTAATAGCTCCGGAACGCTTTTACTTATCCCAGCCATTCGGAGATTGTTTTTTTGTGACATACTGTACTTCATGTTAGTGGTTAATTTTGAGTCAATAGGTTTAACCTTTTATTTATAAAAAAAAAAATCCCAAATGTATGAAAAATTTGGAAAAATTAGCTATTTTCTAAATTTGAATTTCTATGCTTTTAAGATGGATAGTGATACCTCATAAAATAGTTAATAACATGCCCATGTCTACTTTGTTGCCATTTATTAAATGTCATCTTATATTTTCTTTAGAAGGCTTTGAATTATAGAAGACATTTTGAAATTCTTAAAGAAAACTTCCAAACCCACTTTAAGTACTAATTCAGTTATGAAGTCATTTTGAGGGGCTTACATAGTAGAAATCGCTCATAAATTACTCCATTTTAAAACACACTCCCCTCAAATTATTCAAAGATGGAAAATGGAGGTGAAATTTTGTTTGCAGATTTTCCATTTTCCTGTAACACAAAAAGGGTTAACAGCCTAACAAAACAATATTTATTACACTGGTTCTGCAGTTTACAGAAACACCCCATATGTAGTTGGAAACTGCTGTATGGGCACACGGCAGGGCACAGAATATGGATTTTAGAGGACAGATTTCACTGGGATAATTTTTAGTTGCCATGTGGCATCAGAAGACCCCCTGATGCTCCCCTACAGTAGAAACTCCCATAAAGTGACCCCATTTTGTACAAATTCCCAAAGATTGACTCCATTTTGGAAACTGCAGGATAAGGTGGCAGTTTTAATTGGTACTATTTTGGGGCACATATGATTTTTTTTTTTTATTATTGCTTGATATTACGCTTTTTATGAGGCAAGGTAACCACAAAATGCTGTTGTGGCACTTTTTATTTTTAATTTTTCTCTCCAAGTGTTCTCCTGACAGGATAGGTCATCTGTTGTTTTTAATCGTGTGTAGGAGCTTTTTTTTTTTTTTCTCTCCCCAAGAAGATCTGACATTTTTATTGGTACAATTATTTTTTTTTTTTTGGTACATATGTTTTTTGATCATTTACTATTACACTTAAAGGGCTTCTGTCACCTCTTTTTACCCTATAGAGATGCAGACATGCACGGCTAGATCGCCGCTAGCATGTCCGCAATATACTTGTCCCATATCTCTGAGTGGTTTTATTTAGGGGACAAAATGATTTTATATATATGTAAATCAGCCTGGTAAGGAGCCCAAGGGGCTGTACTAACCGTTCTGGAGCCCAGCCACGCCCCTCTGTGAAGGAGCCCAGCACCGCCTGTATCCACAAATCTCCTTGCTCACGAAGTCAGATTGCCGTAATCTCACGATGCGCACGGCATCAGCCTCAGGGAAGGAACTGTGTATGCATGAGCTCGCGCATCGTGAGATTACGGCAATCTGACTTTGTGAGCAAGGAGGAGATTGCTGGTTACAGGCGGTGCTGGGCTCCTTCACAGGGGGGCGTGGCTGGGCTCCAGAACGGTTAGTGCAGCCCCTTGGGCACCTTACCAGGCTGATTTACATATATATATAAAATCATTTTGTCCCCTAAATAAAACCACTCAGAGATATGGGACAGGTATATTGCGGACATGCTAGCGGCGATCTAGCCGTGCATGTCCGCATCTCTATAGGGTAAAAAGAGGTGACAGAATCCCTTTAAGGTGTATATAGGTTTACAGCAGGATTTTGGAGTAAAAGCAGAGGCAACCCTGACAGGACTCCTAGGATAGAAGGTGAGAGTCTTGATTACCCCGCCGATATAGATTGACAACTTTCTGTGCACACACTGATTGAGGGAAAGCTGTCAATTGCTGGGTTACTTAATTAGGACTGCCACTGTTTCTACAAGTCCTGGCAGGATTTTTTTTAATCAGAAATTCTGATCCAGATCATATAACCCTATATATCACATTGCTCAGCTTCTCTCCCTCTGTCATATCCTGCTCTAAAATAGGGCAACAGAAATCACCTGATAGGTTTGCTTTAAATGATGTATCCCAAAATTGTGCCACTGGAAGAAAAATCAAGCCCTTTGGCAAAAAATAAAGTTATGGCGACAATGAGAAAAGATGAAAAAATAGCTTTTTTGTTAAAGGGCCATTCTGTTGTGATCATTTTGAAAATGGAGGCTGAGACGCAAAAATAACAAACTGCAAATAGTCACGGATTCCCCGTTGCTTCTCTAGTCCTCTACACTCCCGCTTCTCAGGCTTGACATGCCTGCTCAGTCAATCTAGCTGTAGCGGTGACCCACCTTACCAAGTGACTACCTGAGTGGGCAGTCCAAGCTGTTTTTGGCATTTCAATCCCTTGAAGAGAGAGTGGTGACCGAACAGCATCAATGGGGCATTGATAAGGAGACTACTTAAAGGGTAAATGTTGTTTCGGTATAAAAAGTTTAGTATCAAAGCTGTAACTGAGCGTTTCTGAGGTGAGTCTGTCTTCAGCTGACAAGTATACATGTAACCATTTATTAGGATGCCAGATAACGCGTTTCTGAGCCGGACAGGCTCCTTTTTCAGATGACATTAAATGTATACAGAAAAAAACAGGAACGGAAGGGCGGGGGGGGGGGGGCAAATATCAATATTGTAGAGTAAGAGCATGAACAATTAGCCCTGGCGTTTGCCTGAAGTGTATTTTCGTGCCATTAAAATGCAGAGTAGGGCTGGGCGATATGGCTTAAAATCTATATTGCGATATATTCATATGCCATAGCCATCCTCCAACCCCCCCCCCCCACACACGGGTAGATACGGGCCCCTGCTAATATAATTACCTTTCCTGCAGGGTGCGCGGCTGGCTGATGGAGTCTGTAGGAGACAAACCGCGTCGTCTTCCCAGCATGCACTGGGCGGAATCTGACGTCACACACAGCGTCAGCCAGCGCGCTGACGATGTGCGCAGTGCACGCAAGGCCCTGGCTGGTGCCGCGCGGTGCAGAGTCGGGAGGCCATGGAGCGGTGAGTGAGAAGCTTTTTTCAATTCACTACCGCTCCATGGTCATCTGTCGCGATATAGACAAAATCTATATCGTTGCCCAAATGTATATCTTTTATATCGCCCACTCCTAATACAGAGCTTTAATAATATAAATAAAACGGTATAGTTGTCATAATTAAATGATATAAAATATATTAAAAAAAAACATATGCAATGTAAAAGATGTCAACAAAGTTAGTAATATATTAGTTAACATAAAACCAGAATTACTCGTGTGTTATAAGACTTAGGCCCCTTTCACACGGGCGAGATTTGCACCCGCACTGAATCCGAACCCATTCATTTCTATGGGGCTGTGCACATGAGCGTTGGTTTTCGCGCATCACTTGTGCGTTGCATGAAAATCGCAGCATGTTCTATATTCAAGCAAGTGCGGAAGCGGTGCGATTTTGATGCACGGTTGCTAGGAGACGATCGGGATGGAGACCTGATCATTATTATTTTCCCTTATAACATGGTTATAAGGGAAAATAATAGCATTCTTAATACAGAATGCATAGTACAATAGGGTTGGAGGAGTTAATAAAAAGGAGGAATAGGACCTTTGATGACATCTGTGCGCTCATTACATGGTCCATCACCATGGTAAAAGATTATGTGATGGACCATGTGATGAGCGCAGTGATGTCATCAAAGGTCAAATTCCTCAAAGATCAAAACAGAAGAGAAGCCGGGCTGCGCGAGCAAGTGGATTAAGGTGAGTTAAATTATTATTGTTATTTTTTTAACCCCTCCAGCCGTATTGTACTATGCATTCTGTATTAAGAATGCTATTATTTTCCCTTATAACCATGTTATAAGGGAAAATAATTCAGTCTACACAACACCGAACCCAAATCCGAACTTCTGTGAAGAAGTTCGGGTTTGGGTACCAAACATGCCGATTTTTCTCACTCGCGTGCAAAACACATTACAATGTTTTGCACTCGCGTGGAAAAATCGCGCATGTTCCCGCAACGCACCCGCATCTTTTTCCACAACGCCCGTGTGAAACCAGCCTTATTGAAAGAATCACCATTCTACTCACTGAGCACAAGATAGGGTCAGATCGCCTAAAAGTTAAGCATACCAGTTTTGTAAATTACTCAGGATTAAATATCTATAAAATAGTCTTGGTAATTTCATTAAGACCCAGATGATTTATGGTTTGTAATTTATACATCCAAAATATTTCTTTTTTTGGGACTTGAAATCTATGGTATGTCTTAAGGTGGATAATATTCATTGGGCGTCATTTTAATAGGATTAGGTACTCCCAGAGTGTTTAAGAGTACAATGTTTACTTATGTTGTCCCTGCTTGATATATCCCTTTTTAATTTTAGTCTTAGCCAGCATCGTCATATCATTGTAGCACACATTGGCATTCAATAAGATAGATGAAACACACACAACTGATCGATCTGGTATAAGAAAGGGGTACAAGTAAAATCACAGAAGAAAAGAGGAATAACCCTTCCTAAAATATCACCTTTATTAATGACATTTAACTCCTTAAGGACACAGCCTTATTTCACCTTAAGGACCAGCCCATTTTTTGCAAATCTGACCAGTGTCGCTTTAAGAGGTGATAACTTTAAAACGCTTTGACTTATCCAGGCCATTCTGAGATTGTTTTTTCGTCACATACCGGTATTGTACTTCACGACACTGGTAAAATTAAGTAAAAAAATTTCATTTTTATTTATAAAAAAATACCAAATTTACCAAAAATTTGTAAAAAATTGCAAATTTCCAAGTTTTAATTTCTCTACTTCTATAATACATAGTAATACCTCCAAAAATTGTTTAGGGCTGCAACGATTAATCAATGTTATCGATAATATTTGACAACGAATCCCGTTATCGAATAATCGACCGATTTGTTGCTATGCGGGCGGGAGCGGGCGGTCAGGCGCTATGCCTGCGGGTCCTTGAACTTTAGATCACTGCATCTTTATTACCTTACAATGAAGCTCCAGTAACAGACAGGGCGGACGGCGGCGTAACGTCACTTGCTCACGTGACGCACATGCTCTGCCTGCTTCATTCATAAAGTAGGTGGAGCAGGCGAGTCACGTGAGTAAGTGACATTACACCACCGCCCGCTCTGCCTGTTACTGGAGCTTCATTGTAAGGTAAAAGAAGATGCAGTGATTTAAAGTAAAAGTTACTGCCGGTTAAGGAATACTGCTGTGAGCGGCGGGGCCAGGGCTGTTATGGGGAGGGGGATCTGTGTATGGCACTGTTATGGAGGGGATCTGTGTATGGCACTGTTATGGGGAGGGGGATCTGTGGATGACACTGCTATGGGGGAGATATGTGGATGACACATATAGCATAAGATGCTATATAGTGTCATCCATAGATCCCCCATAGCATAGTCATCCACAGGTCCCCCTCCCCATAACATTGTCATCCACAGATCCCCCTCCCCATAACAGTGCCATCCACAGATCCCCCTCCCCATAACAGTGCCATCCACAGATCCCCCTCCCCATAACAGTGCCATCCACAGATCCCTCTCCCCATAACAGTGTCATCCACAGATCCCCCATAACAGTGTCATCCACAGATCCCCCATAACAGTGTCATCCACAGATCCCCCCCATAAAAGTGCCATCCACAGATCCCCCATAACAGCGCCATCCACAGATCCCCCATAACAGCGCCATCCACAGATCCCCTATAACAGTGCCATCCACAGATCCCCAATAACAGTGCCATCCACAGATCCCCAATTACAGTGCCATCCACAGATCCCCAATTACAGTGCCATCCACAGATCCCAAATTACAGTGCATCCACAGATCCCCAATAACAGTGCCATCCACAGATCCCCAATAACAGTGCAATCTACAGATCCCCTCCATAAGTGCCATCCACAGAACCCCTCCATAACAGTGCCATCCACAGAACCCCTCCATAACAGGGCCATCCACAAATCCCCCATAACAGTGCCATTCACAATTTGTTTTAATATGGCCTTTGAACATAATTTTTTAAGTAAAATCATATAAACCCCTTTTTTTGTCATTTTGGTGTTTTTTCCCAATTAATCGATTAAATTATCGACAACTAATCGATTATTCAAATAATCGTTAGCTGCAGCCCTAAAATAGTTATTACTTTACATCCCCCATATGTCTACTTCATGTTTGAATCATTTTGGGAATGATATTTTATATTTTGGGGATGTTACAAGGCTTAGAAGTTTAGAAGCAAATCTTGAAATTTTTCAGAAATTTTCAAAAACCCAATTTTTAGGGACCAGTTCAGGTCTGAAGTCACTTTGTGAGGCTTACATAATAGAAACCACCCAAAAATGACCTCATTCTAGAAACTACACCCCTCAAGGTATTCTAAACTGATTTTACAAACGTCGTTAACACTTTAGGTGTTGCACAAGAGTTATTGGCAAATGGGGATGAAATTTGAGAATTTAAAATTTTGGGCAAATTTTCCATTTTAATCCATTTTTTCCAGTAACAAATCAAGGGTTAACAGCCAAACAAAATGCTATATTTATTGCCCCGATTCTGTAGTTTGCAGAAACACCCTATATGTGGCCGTAAACTACTGTACGGGTACACAGTAGGGCGTAGAGGGAAAGGTGTGCCGTATGATTTTTGGAAGGCCGATTTTGCTGGACTGGTTTATTTACACCATGTCCCATTTGAAGCCCCCCTGATGCAACCCTAGAGTAGAAACTCCATAAAAGTGACACCATCTAAGAAACTACACCCTTCAAGGTATTCAAAACTGATTTCAAAAACTTTGTTAACCCTTTAGGTGTTGCACAAGAGTTATTGGCAAATGGGGATGAAATTTGAGAATTTTCATTTTTTGGCAAATTTCCCATTTTAAACCATTTTTTCCAGTAAAAAATCAAGGGTTACCAGCCAAACAAAATGCTATATTTATTGCCCCGATTCTGTAGTTTGCAGAAATACCCCATATGTGGCCGTAAACTACTGTACGGGCACACAGTAGGGTGTAGAGGGAAAGGTGGGCCGTATGGTTTTTGGAAGGCCGATTTTGCTGGACTGGTTTATTTACACCATGTCCCATTTGAAGCCCCCTTGATGCACCCCTAGAGTAGAAACTCCATAAAAGTGACACCATCTAAGGAACTACACCCCTCAAGGTATTCAAAACTGATTTTACAAACTTTGTTAACCCTTTAGGTGTTGCACAAGAGTTATTGGCAAATGGGGATGAAATTTGAGAATTAAAATTTTTGGGCAAATTTTCCATTTTAATCCTTTTTTTCCAGTAACAAATCAAGGGTTAACAGCCAAACAAAATGCTATATTTATTGCCCCGATTCTGTAGTTTGCAGAAACACCCCATATGTGTCCGTAAACTACTGTACGGGCACATAGTAGGGCGTAGAGGGAAAAGTGCGCCGTATGGTTTTTGGAAGGCTGATTTTGCTGGTCTGGTTTATTTACACCATGTCCCATTTGAAGCCCCCCTGATGCACCCCTAGAGTAGAAACTCCATAAAAGTGAGAGCATCTAAGAAACTACACCCCTCAAGGTATTCAAAACAAATTTTACAAACTTTGTTAACCCTTTAGGTGTTGCACAAGAGTTATTGGCAAATGGAGATGAAATTTGCGAATTTTCATTTTTTGCCAAATTTTCCATTTTAATCCATTTTTTCCAGTAGCAAATCAAGGGTTAACAGCCAAACAAAATGCTATATTTATTGCCCCGATTCTGTAGTTTGCAGAAACACCCCATATGTGGCCGTAAACTACTGTACGGGCACACAGTAGGGCGTAGAGGGAAAGGTGCGCCGTATGGTTTTTGGAAGGCCGATTTTGCTGGACTGGTTTATTTACACCATGTCCCATTTGAAGCCATCCTGATGCACCCCTAGAGTAGAAACTCCATAAAAGTGACACCATCTAAGAAACTACACCCTTCAAGGTATTTAAAACTGATTTTACAAACTTTGCTAACCCTTTAGGTGTTGCACAAGAGTTATTGGCAAATGGGGATGAAATTTGAGAATTTAAATTTTTGGGCCAATTTTACATTTTAATCCATTTTTTTCCAGTAACAAATCAAGGGTTAACAAAACAAAATGCTATATTTATTGTTCCGATTCTGTAGTTTGCAGAAACAGCCCATATGTGCCTGTACAGGCACATAGTAGGGCGTAGAGGGAAAGGTGTGCCGTATGGTTTTTGGAAGGCCGATTTTGCTGGACTGGTTTATTTACACCATGTCCCATTTGAAGCCATCCTGATGCACCCCTAGAGTAGAAACTCCATAAAAGTGACACCATCTAAGAAACTACACCCTTCAAGGTATTCAAAACTGATTTTACAAACTTTGTTAACCCTTTAGGTGTTGCACAAGAGTTATTGGCAAATGGAGATAGAAAATTTGCCCAAAAAATTTAATTCTCAAATTTCATTTTAATCCATTTTTTCCAGTAACAAAGCAAGGGTTAACAGCCAAACAAAAAGCTATATTTATTGCCCCGAATCTGTAGTTTGCAGGAACACCCCATATGTGGCCGTAAACTACTGTACGGGCACATAGTAGGGCGTAGAGCGAAAGGTGCGCCGTATGGTTTTTGGAAGGCTGATTTTGCTGGACTGGTTTATTTACACCATGTCCCATTTGAAGCCCCCCTGATGCACCCCTAGAGTAGAAACTCCATAAAGGTGACACCATCTAAGAAACTACACCCCTCAAGGTATTCAAAACTAATTTTACAAACTTTGTTAACCCTTTAGGTGTTGCACAAGAGTTATTGGCAAATGGGGATGAAATTTGAGAATTTAAATTTTTGGGCAAATTTTCCATTTTAATCAATTTTTTCCTGTAACAAATCAAGGGTTAACAGCCAAACAAAATGCTATATTTATTGCCCCGATTCTGTAGTTTGCAGGAACACCCCATATGTGGCCGTAAACTACTGTACGGGCACACGGTAGGGCATAGAGGGAAAGGTGTGCCGTAGGGTTTTTGGAAGGCAGATTTTGCTGGACTGGTTTATTTACACCATGTCCCATTTGAAGCCCCCCTGATGCACCCAGTAGAAACTCCATAAAAGTGACCCCATTTTGAAAACTACGGGATAAGGTGGCAGTTTTGTTGGGACTATTTTTAGGGTACATATTATTTTTGGTTTATCTATATTACATTTTTGTGAGGCAAGGTTACCAGAAATAGAAATTCTGAAATTTCATCTCCATTTGCTAATAACTCTTGTGAAACACCTAAAGCAGTGGTTCTCAACCAAGCCGTGACCCCTTAATACAGTTCCTCATGTTGTGGTGACCCCCAATCATTAAATTTTTTTCCTTGCTACGTCATAACTAATTTTGCTACTGTTATGAATTGTAATGTAAATATCTGATATGCAGGATGTATTTTTATTGCTACAAATTGAACATAATTAAAGCAGAGTAATTAATCACAAAGACATTCACAGATCCCCCCCTAAACAGTGCCATCCACAGATCCCCCCTAAACAGTGCCATCCAGAGATCCCCCTCCCCTAAACAGTGCCATCCACAGATCTCCCCCCTAAACAGTGCCATCCACAGATCCCTCCTCCCCTAAACAGTGCCATCCACAGATCCCCCTCCCCTAAACAGTGCCATCCACAGATCTCCCCCCTAAACAGTGCCATCCACAGATCGCCCCCTAAACAGGGCCATCCACAGATCCCCCCTAAACAGTGCCATCCACAGATCCCCCCTAAACAGTGCCATCCACAGATCCCCCCTCCCCTAAACAGTGCCATCCACAGATCTCCCCCCTAAACAGTGCCATCCACAGATCCCCCTAAACAGTGCCATCCACAGATTCCCCCTAAACAGTGCCATCCACAGATCCCCCTACAGTGCCATCCACAGATCTCCCTCCCCGACGCTCACAGCAGTTTATTTATAAACTAATCAGTAACTACTTTAACTTTAATCATTGCTCATTGTTGTGCTCTTTACTTGGATTATTTGGATATCTTACTTTGTCTTAGCTACGGTAACAGCAGGCAGTGCGGGGGGCGGCGCTCACTCACTGACGTCACGCGCCTGCGCCGCCTAGTGGGAGGAGCAGGCACGTGAAGTCAGTGAGTGAGCGCCGCCCCCCACACTGCCTGCTATTACCGGAGCTAAGACAAAGTAAGATATCCCATATCCAAATAAATTATAATCCAAGTAAAGAGCTCAGCAATGAGCAATGATTAAAGTTAAAGTAGTTACTGATTAGTTTATAAATATACTGCTGTGAGCAGCGTGGCCCTGTATATTCTAACCCCCAGGTAAGCGTCCCTGTCACCATGGGAACGCCTGGGGGTTAGAATATTCCATCGGATTTGAGTTTTTACAATCTCACTGAGCTCGTACAACTCAGATCCGATGGTATATTCTAACCCCCAGGCAAGCGTCCCCGTCACCATGGGAACGCCTGGGGGTTAGAATATACCATCGGATCTTCTGAGTTACTCAGCCGCAAAACAAGCACCGGCTCTGCTTGGCCCCGGGCCAGCTCGGGGCCCCAACCAGCTCGGGGCCCCAAGCAATTGCTTGTTTTGCCTGTCTGTTAGCGACGGGCCTGGACCCACAATAGGAAGCCTCAGGCGACCCCCCGGAAAAGGCCGATCGACCCCCAAAGGGGTCGCGACCCCTAGGTTGAGAACCGCTGACCTAAAGGGTTAACGACGATTGTAAAATCAGTTTTGGATACCTTGAGGGGTTTAGTTTCTTATATGGGGTCGCTTTTATGGAGTTTTTACTCTAGGGGTGCATCAGGTGGGCTTCAAATGGGACATGGTGCTAAAAAAAAAAGGCCATCAAAATCTGCCTTCCAGAAACCATACAGCGTTCCTTTCCTTCTGCGCCCTGCCGTTTGGTCATACAGCAGTTTACGACCACATATGGGGTATTTCTGTAAACTGCGGTATGAGGGTAATAAATATTAAGTTTTGTTTGGCTGTTAACCCTTACTTTGATTATAATATGCCCGTGCAGGGGCATAGCTAAAGGCTCATGGGCCCTGGTGCAAGAGTTCAGCTTGGGGCCCCCCTTCCCTGTAGCCAGGGACAGGGAAGCACATAGCCTTTGTGCTGTCTGAGGCAAAAATTGAAGCAGCACCCCCTCATGGCAAATTGTTGACCTAATCCCCTTCCCTCCAGCCAGAAGTGTTAGTTGAAAATTCTAGGCCCCAGTGGAAAATCTATGACAGAGCCCTCCCAGCGTGCACTCTCTATAATACAGATGTCTTTGGGCCCCCTCAGGCTCCTGGGCCTGGTAGTGACTGTTACATCTGCACTCCCTGAAGCTACGCCCATGTGCCCATGGTCATATTAACTATTGGTTGGCTTACTTTGAGACAGAATTTTATGACAGAATTGTGTTTCAACTGTGGCTTCAAATGGTGCATCTTAGGCCATGCCCTTGCGTATGAAACTCCTTTCATTTCAGACAAGCCCCACCCACTTTTTTTTAGCAAGTCAGAAAGGTGTAGAAACCTTAGTTTCACCAAAATTTGCTCCATTCTTTAGACAGATTTTTGGCATAAACACATTATTATTACAAATTGAGCCAGAATTTTGACATATTTAGCTTAATAAATCTCCCAACTTAATATCCCCCAATCCATATCCACCTGTGAGAATATAGATTTACATCTGGAGATTTAGCATAAAAAAAATCTAATAAATAACATCCAAAACATAGCTGTACCTAAAATTGTGAAACTAAGAGTTAAATGCTATAAAAAAAACTTTCTATAAAGAAATGCGCATAAATGTAAAGCAATAACAAAAAAAAGCATCAAAATCACATAAAAAATGCAGCTGCATCTAAAATCTGTGTGATAGTTGAATATTGTGGAGAACTTTTGGTGGGTTGGTTGCCTGAGCTACAGATGCAAAATAACAATAACTTATACAAAGACCTTCACTTGTGGTGCGCTGCTAATGGCAATCCCCAGCAAAAATGCATACAATGGAGGATGCCCGCAGCGGACCACAAGTACCACAATAGACATCCTACACAGGATAGCAAATGTGTGGATGTGATAAACAATAAAACAAAATAACAATAACTTTTACAAAGACAGGTGCACTCTGCGGTCTTACTAAACCTTTATACTGATGTAAAATTGAGAGATTAGCCAACATATCCTACTGTGGAGGACATGTCTGAGCCCGCTAAACCTACCTGTGCCATATGGGCAATACCAGGAGCCAGTGGGCAAATTACAGGCGCTCAAGGTCCGACTCACAGCAAACTCCTAGTTACCTCCAGCATGCAGCCATGCTTACAATGGGAGGAGGGAGAGAGCTCTAAGCCTCACCCAAGACTGGCTGATATAGCCCAGGCCTCACCAGAATGTTGCCTGTAGATGGAAATAAAGGCACATTCAGACTAGGAGTTTTTACACCTCCAAACAATTCTATATAAAAACTACAAATTGGCGTGGTAATAGAAAGCAGGAAGTGCTCAACCCCATATGCATCTATACCGGGGGGGGGGGGCATTGTGGTCCGCTGCTAATGTCAATCCCCAGCAAAAATGCATACAATGGAGGATGCCCGCAGCGGACCACAGATGCATCTCAATAAATTAGAATATCATTGAATAATTAATTTATGTCAGTAATTCAATTCAAAAAAGGAAACTCATATATTCTATAGATTCATTACATACAGAGTGATCTATTTCAAGATCTGTGTTTCTTTTAATGTTGATTATGGCTTATAGCTAATAAAAACCCAAAAGTCAGTATCTCAGAAAATTAGAAAAGACCTATTAAAAATATCAGTTTAATACAGAAATATTGTAGGGGATAATGAGGACACCCTGTTGGGTAATGGGTGCCCACGGAGGACGAAGGATCGTCACGTAACAAAGTGAAGAAATTCGTGGCACACCAGAGTTAGTTTGATGCAATTTAATTAGTTCATTGATGTTCTACATCATTTCATGTATTCATAAATATACACATAATTGATACATCCGGATAGGAGCAAATTAAGCTTGTATAACGTGTCCCAACGTTTCGGCCATATATCTGGCCTTTGTCAAGGGATCTATAAGAAATTATATAAATTGAAATCACTTTTAAGTTCATATAATAATGAAAATGAAATGAGGGTCATGTGCAAATAATAAAAAATTGAGGGTCAAGTATATATGTCTTGACGAAACAACACCCAATCACGCCAGTTTTTTATACTCTTCCAAAAATCCATAAAAACCTTAATAATCCCCCCAGGAGACCAATAGTTGCTTCAACAGAGTCGATACTATCACCCTTATCCATTTATCTAGATAAGATTTTGACCCCCCTTATCAAAAAATCACGCTCTTTTTTACTAGATACCCAAGATTTCATTAGCAAATTAAGTCAGAGCACACCAACAGTTAATTCCATATTAATAACTATGGATGTTAATAGTGTTATGGAAGCCCTTGGGGTAGCGCCATCCTGGTTCTCTGTGTCCACATTAGGTCCATCTTGAGGTGAGTGTTTGATCATTGTTTCCCTCCCACGGCTCTTGTGCCGCCGATGCTGAGACCCCTCACTTGGCGCTTTCATTATTCTGCTGGCCCTATATTATTCTCATATTGTACCCTGGTCAGCACATTATGCACCACTGCCGTGGTTGGCTCTCTCATTGATCCTTACCTCACCTCATATTATTATTTACATATTTTCTGTACGTGGTTCATGAGCTGGTCACTGTACCTTATGCACCATCATGATTTCACTATCATTATTTATATGTTTATGTATCTTGTGACCTTGTGGTCATCCAGGGTGGCGCTTGTTCTCTCCTTCCCTGCTTCCCCTCCCCTGTCTGTGGCATCATTTGTATATGTGTCTTTTTATCATGTTCTTGATTCAATAAAATATTAACTTTGCTATTATTATTATTTTTGGTACTTTGAGCTTCTTTTCTCTCGTCTTCTACCATTGCACTCGGAGCTTGTACCGAGTTATTTCCTTTTCGGATGTCCCAGTACATCTATACTGAGTAGGCACTGTCCCTCAACTGTGTCTGGTACATCCGGGGTCTTTCTCCTTTCTTCTTCTGACTAAGTTTGCTAGGCAATCAAGCACAGTGATACTGTAGTTATTAAACTAAGTATTGGCACTTTTGGCAGTTCTGGTAGGTGCCAAGTTCTGCTGGAAAATGAAATCAGCATCTCCATAAAACTTATTAGCAGAGGGAAGCTTGAAGTGCTCCAAAATTTCCTGGTAGACGTCTGTGCTGACTTTGGACTTGATATAACACAGTGGACCAACACCAGCAGATGACATGGCTCTCCAAACCATCACTGGACCTTAAGCAACTTGGATTTTGTGCCTATCCACTTTTCATCCAGACTCTGGGACGCTTATCTCCAAATGAAATGCTAAATTTACTTTCATCTGAAAACAGGACTTTGAATCATTGGGCAACAGTACAGCCCTTTTTATCTTTAGCTCAGGTAAGACACTATTATGAGTGGCTTGACACAAGGAATGTGACAGTTGTAGCCCATGTCCTGGATATGTCTGTGTGTGGTGGCTCTTGAAGCACTGACTCCAGCTGCAGTCCACTCTTTGTGAATCTCTCCTGAATTCTTGAATGGCCTTTTCTTGACAATCCTTCTTGTGGTTATCCCTATTGCTTGTGCACCTTTTTCTACCACTCCTTCTACTCAACTTCCCATTAATATGCTTGCATACAGCACTCTATGAACAGCCAACTTCTTCAGCAAGGGCCTTTTGTGGCTTACCTTTCTTGTGGAGGGTGTCATGACTTCTGGAAAATTGTCAGGTCAGTAGTCTTCCCCATGATTGTGTAGGCTACTGAACCAGACTGAGGGACCATTTAAAGCAGCGGTTCTCAACCTAGGGGTCGCGACCCCTTTGGGGGTCGATCGGCCCTTTCCGGGGGGTCGCTTGAGGCTTCCTATTGTGGGTCGCCCGCACAACGGCAGCGGCCCCTTATCCTCGCGCACAGGAAGTGATGTCCTATCACTGCCTGTGCTTGAAGGAGCCTGACGTCTGGACGGGTAAGTCGGGCCGCCTGTCTGCTGAGGTCCGAGTTTTTTCGTTAATGACACCGCCGCTGAGCACCACTGCCACCAATGATTTAAGTGAGCCTGGCTAATTTTATTTTAATTATTTGGCTGAGCAAGGCTTAATTTATTTGGGGGGACATGAAGCACCGCTGATTTATTTATTTGGGGGACCCTGAGCACTTCTGATTTATTTATTTGGGGGACCCGGAGCACCATTGATTTATTTATTTGGGGGAAACCTGATGCACCACTGATTTATTTATTTGGGGGTACCCTGAGCACCGCTGATTTATTTATTTGGGGGAGACCTGAAGCCCCGCTGATTTATTTATTTGGGGGACCCTGAGCACTTCTGATTTATTTATTTGGGGGACCCTGAGCACCATTGATTTATTTATTTGGGGGGGGGGGGGGACCTGAAGCACCGCTGATTTATTTATTTGGGGGACCCTGAGCACTTCTGATTTATTTATTTGGGGGACCCTGAGCACCATTGATTTATTTATTTGGGGGAAACCTGATGCACCACTGATTTATTTATTTGGGGGTACCCTGAGCACCGCTGATTTATTTATTTGGGGGAGACCTGAAGCCCCGCTGATTTATTTATTTGGGGGACCCTGAGCACTTCAGATTTATTTATTTGGAGGAGACCTGAAGCCCCGCTGATTTATTTATTTGGGGGACCCTGAGCACTTCTGATTTATTTATTTGGGGGACCCTGAGCACCATTGATTTATTTATTTGGGGGAAACCTGATGCACCACTGATTTATTTATTTGGGGGTATCCTGAGCACCGCTGATTTATTTATTTGGGGGAGACCTGAAGCCCCGCTGATTTATTTATTTGGGGGACCCTGAGCACTTCTGATTTATTTATTTGGGGGGGACTTGAAGCACCACTGATTTATACACCATGCTTCAATACAAAATTGCATCCTGCATATCAGATATTTACATTACAATTCATAACAGTAGCAAAATTAGTTATGACGTAGCAAGGAAAAAAATGTAATGGTTGGGGGTCACCACAACATGAGGAACTGTATTAAGGGGTCACGGCTTTAGAAAGGTTGAGAACCACTGATTTAAAGGCTTAGGAAACCTTTGCAGGTGTTGATTAACTGATTAGAGCGTGACACCATGAGTCTACAATATTGAACTTTTTCACAATCTTCAAATTTTTTGAGATACTAGGGGAACATTTATTAAGACCGGCGTTTTAGGCACCGCTCTTAATAAACCCTGAAGCTGGCAGTGAATCCTCCGGAGTTATGAAGAGGGGTAGGCTTCTTCATAACTTCAACGGATCCACTGCCACTTCTAAATATAAGACAGTTTCCAAGTTTTCTTACATTTAGATTTTTTTTCTATGGAACGCTTCACGAATTTGCGTGTATGCCTGAAACAGTAGAAAATAGTAAATGAGACAGGCCTGCTGGCCCGTCCCCTTCCACGTCACACCCACTCTTTTTAGACCTGGCGTAAGCAGGAAAAAGAAGCAGATTGCGGAGCAACTAGCCATTGCACTGCGATCTGCACCTGAAATACACCTAATACAGGCATATTTCAGCTTCATAAATGACCCACTGACTGTCAGGTTTTCATTAGCTGTAAGCCATAATGATCAGCTTTTAAATAAATAAATGCTTGAAATGGATCACTATGTGTGTAATGAATCTATATAATAATGAGTTTCACTTTTTGAATTGAGTTACTGAAATAAATTAGCTTTTTCATGATATTTTAATTTGTTGAGATGCACCCATATGGAGGTCAACCAGATAGAATATGCTGGTACTCTGGTAAACATGTAGGTGATATATACAATATCTTATTAGCAGTTAGGCGCCACGTGGTGATTTTTTCCTTTTTATTCACTCCAAACATGTAGGTGGGCAGAATTACAATATGCTATAGGTAGCCAAGACCGTTCTTTAGAAAAACATAGTATTTCTGGTTTCATAATAGCTTTTACAATATTCATTTGGATTTCTGTTGAAGTTTAACTTTATACCCGGCCTGAATGGAATTTATTCCCCATGTGTTTTTGTTTTTAAGATATGATTCCTAAGGTTAGAGAAAGGTGTTCTTTTTCTCTGAAATTGCACCAGACCTGTCCAGTGTGGAGGCATCATATGGCATGGACAACAGGGACCACAAGGAAACTATAGATCAGAGGGACCACTTGTGTCACTGTGCAAGGTTCATGCATCCAGACTTGACCTGTTATAATGACATATGATAATTGTTAACCCCTTACTGCCACAACCAATTTTCATTGAGGGCTTCTGTGTGAGGGCTTTGTTTTTAATGGCACCATTTAATGTTCCATATACTGTGTTGCAAAACTGTAATAAAAAAATGTAAAAACTGATTTCTATTTTTTTCTACTCCACTGTATTACAATGTTTAGTGGCTTTAATTATCTTATATTACAACGTGTGAAGGGGCCCACCACAGGAGGTGTGGGGAAATATCCTTATTAAAATATAACTTTTAAAGGGTATGCAATAAAATAAAATACACCAGAGGATGCATCAACATAACACACATACAAACATGTAACGGGGTCCGTGCATAGGTACCCCACTGCTGGTAAAGCAAGGAAAGGAAAATAGACCTGCTGCGCCTGTGAAGACGCAAGCAGTCTTACCCGACCAACCAGATGGCTAGGATCAGCTGAGGCTTTTGGTGATGCCTGGACCAGACGGAGTCTTGTGTAGTCAGAGAGAGTCTTGGTACTGTGCCCTATCTCACCCTAAAACTTGGGGGAAGGGGACTGCTCCCATACTGCCTGTCTACACAGAGCACTCGCCCTGAAAAGGGCGACCCCGTCTGGATACCTGTCCCTAGTTATGGACCTGATCACTAGCACTGTTAAAAAGGATGCAGATTCTTCAGACCTCCCAACGTGGCACGTTTCTGTCGTGTCGACTCCTCAGGGGAAGTTGGTACAAATAGGGAAACAGCATATAGCATATACGATCGTGGGTGCAAAAGAAAATGGACCCTGCAGTCAAAGATGCAGAAAGGCTCTATCAGCTGGAATAAGAGCCGGTGAGCAGGTACCCCTGGTGTTGAAGTGCCGTGCTATAGCATATACGACCGTGGGTACAAAAAGGAAAATGATCCCCACGGTTAGAGATGCTAGAAATACTCTATCAGCAGGATTAAGAGCCGGTGGGCAGACACTCCTGGTGTTGAAGTGCCGTGCTATAGCATATACGACCGTGGGTACAAAAAGGAAAATGATCCCTGTGGTCAAGGATGCAAAGAATGCTCTATCAGCTGGGGTAAGAGCCGGTGGGCAGACACTCCTGGTGTTGAAGTGCCGTGCTGCAGAGTGATGGATATTCCTCTGCACGTTGGTGTATGGGGATATGGTGATCCTCACTGAAGGTAAAGTCCCACTAGTTCTGGGGGTTCCTTTACGTTTACCAGCCACACTGATACATACCTTTGTGGGATTTAAATAGAGGCCAAACGCGCCTCTCCTGGAAAGACCGCCCTGTGATCGTCCGCGTCGGCGTCTGACGTCACGCGCATGCGCCGCTCGGAAACACGTCAGACGCCAGCGCCCAACACCACATGATAGCGGCGGCCAGTCACAGTCATGAGAAGGCCGTGGGAAGAAGCGGTTGCCTTGGAGACTATATCAACAGATAGGCAGCCATACGGCACGCCTCCCGATGGAAGCGTCCATAGTAACGCTGTGACACAAAATCACAGCTAGATAAAAACTGACATTTCTTGCAGGTAAAATGTGAGACGAGGATACGTCGCAGAGAGTACTGGGAGAAGCGATTGGATGTATGACAGGAACCTAGAGGGGTAATCTGGGTTCCTAATATCAATTTATATTTATATAAAGCACCCATAATCCAGCCTTTCATTAAGGCCCAAGGGTGCAGTAGTTTTCAAACAGAATATCCAGCGGGATTCACGCTGGAGGAGATATTTGTCCCAGTCACCCCCTCTGATGGGAGGTTTTACTAGGTCAATACCCATAAATCTCAGCGAAGCCTTACCATTATGGGCAGTGTGTACATGTTTGGATAGTGGGGTATCCCGTTTGTGTGAGATATCCCCCAGATGTTCTCCTATCCGCCTCCTGAACTCACGTATCGTCTTCCCTATATATTCCATCCCACACTCACACTGAATGCGGTATATAATCCCTCTGGATTTACAGTTGATGAAGTGTTGGATGGAATATTTTTTGCCTGTCACGTGGCTTACAAAGGATTTTGTGGTCTGTATGCGTTTACAACCAGGTGGACTTTGTGCGATTGGGTGCATAGTGGCTGTGAACCAGTTTATCACGTAGGTTAGGCCCCCTTCTATAAGTAATCTGAGGCTGGTCTCCCAGCACATCCTGCAGGTCCGGGTCCATTTTAAGGACCTCCCAGTGGCGTTGTATGATGTGCTTAACTTGTTTGGATCCTCTATCAAAGTTGGTGATGATTCTCATTACTTTTGGTTGGGGAGTTGGAGATTGATTGGGAGTTAGTAGGGAAGATCTCGGTCGGGACAGGGCGGTCTGATATGCAGACCTCAAAACATGGTCAGGGTATCCCCTTGACAGGAATCTCCTCCTCAGATCAGCTGCCTGATTGATGAAATCACGCTTGTCCGAGCAGTTGCGTCTGAGTCGTAGGTATTGGCCCCTAGGAATTCCACTCCTGAGTGGGAGCGGATGATTACTCTCCCATCTCAGGAGGGAATTCGTGGAGCTGGCCTTCCTATAAATGGAGGTATCGAGTTCACCCCTGTTGTTCTTGGAGATTTTTATGTCCAAAAAAGGTAGACTCGTAGGATGCGATTCACAAGTGAAGTGCATTCCTATTTGGTTCTGGTTGAGGTGCTGGACAAAGGCCTCAAAACCCACTTGATCTCCATTCCAGAGGATGAAAATGTCATCGATGTATCGCGCCCACAAGCCAATTTCAAAAGTGTCCAACGCTTCATCCTCACTAAAAACCAAGGTCTCCTCCCACCAGCCCAGGAATAATTTTGCGTACGACGGGGCACAGGGGCTCCCCATCACCGTACCCCTGAGCTGGTGGTAGGTCTTGTCGTCAAAGGAGAAGAAGTTTCGTGTGAGGGTGAATTCCAAGATGCGCAGGACAAATTGGCTGTGGGCGTGATACTGACATCCCCGTGATCGAAGGAAGTGTTCCACAGCAAGAAGGCCCAGACGATGTGGTATAGATGAATATAAAGCCTCC
Source organism: Bufo bufo (assembly GCF_905171765.1). NCBI lineage: Eukaryota > Metazoa > Chordata > Amphibia > Anura > Bufonidae > Bufo > Bufo bufo. Next base: position 350,540,638 of record NC_053391.1, on the reverse strand, counting down.
ACATCGATACTGGACAGGAGACATGTCTCCTCCAATGTCAGACCCTCCAGACGTTTAAGAAGATCAGTGGTGTCTCTGACATGGGAGGGGAGAGCCATCACGAAGGGTGCCAATACCCGGTCAATATAAATCCCCAAATTCTGATTGAGGTTATCCACCCCAGAGACTATGGGTCTCCCCTTGAGGGGGCTGACCCCCATATGAACCTTGGGAAGGCTGTAAAAGGTGGATTTACGGGGATATGTGGGAAAAAGGAAGGCATATTCATCAGCTGTGATGATGTGAGAGGCCTTGGCCTCTTCCAAAATAATTTTCAGTTCCCGCCTGTATCCCTCAGTGGGGTCTCTATCCAGAATTTCATTCTTATATTACAACCACTCAACACCCTGAGATTGGGGGGAGGGGATGCGATCACAGGACAGAGGAAGGCATCTGAGGGGTTAAATGGCCGTGGTATATCCGCCCTAGTCACTGGAACCACTCGATACACCCCGTCTCCCATTAGGGTGTACATATATGTCAAATGTCAGGAAGAGGTTGAAGGGGTTGTCCAGTCCCTTTAAGTTTAGAATGCTATAAAATAATAAACTACCGTCATCAATATAAAAATAATTATAATTTTTTCCATTTAAGAATGTATTTGAACAATAAATAAAAGCATTTCCACACTTGTGTCATTTTTGGGGGAGGAGTTATGACACGGGACAAATGTGACTATTTAGGTTACTTTTAATGGAGAGCCAAAAGAAGCAAATTTTTTTTTGTTACAGCAACTGAAGTCCGTACACTTCAGTTGCTGTAACTAAGCCATTTCATGAAATAACTGGCAAAAAGCTAGATCCATTTGTTGATAAGAACTTATATTTTGACTCAAAAAAAAAAAAGAAAGTATTTTAAGTTCTTAATCAGATGATACAGGCAATTAAAAACATGGGACAAATACGTCCCTTGGTCCTCAAAGGGTTAATATCTTACCAGCGGTGAACCTCAGTGGTGTTGGCTGCAGAGGTCGCATGTTCGTGTCACCGCTGGACCCCAAGATACAGAGACCGTTACAGTTACAATAACAACAGGTTTATAAATTTGGAAAATGAAATTATCAAGCTGATTGGTTGTTAAAGGGGCAATTAAAGCCGGTTGTTAAAGCCGGTTTTCTATTTCACCGGTTATGATAAATCTCCCCCTATAAGTTTGTGGTAAAAAAAAAAAAAGTTAAAGGGTCTGGACAACCCCTTTAAATGCTGCTATTGCATTTCTAATGTATATGATACACTAAGAATTAGTGATGGCCTTGCGGTTTGCCTGGCGGTCGGTTTGTGGTGAACTTTGCTCGTTCGCGATTTGCCGAACATGCGAACATATGGAGATATTCGCGCCCGCCATATTCTTTTACATTGTGAAGAACTTTGACCCATGACACATCCATCAGGTGGTACAGGACAGCCAATTGAGACGTTTCAGCACATGGACATACCCCCTACCTTATAAATAAACCTGATCTGGCAGCCATTTTACATTCAATGTTTTGCCAGTGTAGGGAGAGGTTGCTGTGTTGAGCAGGGACAGGCTGTTAGGGACACCAATCTCTAGCTAATAGGGCCACAATAGTCTTTTTAAGAACTGGTATAGGAGTGCTATCGATAGGTGTGACTTACAGAGGGGTGCGATATACTTATAATATACTTTCTAACATAGAAAGCATATTATAGTGGATTTGTATTGTGCAGCAATTGTGAGCGGTTCTGCTGCGATAACTCAGGTATATAGATGGACAAACGCTATTAGAAAAAATAATTGTAACTGGTGTGATATACCAGTTGCCCCCCCAAAAAACACATTGAAGCAGGGGTGTTATATACCAATAATATACTTTCTATATAGTGTATTTGGGTACAGCAGCATTTGTTTGCTGTTTTGCTGTGTTCCCTCTGCTATACACAGTGACAAACGGTATTGGAAAAAATAATTATAACTGGCCGATTACATTGCCGATATTTCACATTGAAAAAAATAATGAATGGAGATCGCAAATTCGAATAATACATCTGGTATGTCACTGTCCATGTTGTGGGACTATTTGTGCACTTCTAGTAATTATTTCTTGGCTGCAAATATGAGCTGAAGGTTTATCAGGTTCGCCTGCCATTAAAATGAATGGGACCCGCCGCGAACTTGCGGTTCGCGAACATTTGATCGCATTCGCGAACCGTCCCGGCAGATGTTCGTCCATCACTACTAATAATCTTTATGTTTTTGTTTTCTAATCTGTAAAAGAGTCATGTTGAATTTGTCACTGAAATCTTCAAAGAATATATTGAATATAAGTGGAACATAATAGGAGCACATTGGTTAGTAACAAGTGTCTAAATTCTGAAATTCAACTTAAAGTTACATATTACTGCATAAGGAAAAATATATGAACATTTTGGTGAGTCTGCATTATTGCTAATACCACAGCGCCATCTACTGACCAGTTTTAGAAAGATACTTTCAAAATAATACAATTTGATTAAGCAAAGGGAGATATTTATGAAACTGGTGTAAAATAGAACCGGCTTAGTTTCCCATAGCAACCAGTCAGATTCCACCTTTCATTTTCCAAAGGAGATGTGAAATATGAAATGACCCCAAAGTTTTTTGCAAAATAGATTTATCACCTTTCCACAGGCTAGGTGATAGTAAAGGAGTATTCCCATCTAGACATCTCTGATATATCACTAGGATATGCCACAAATGTCAGATAGGAGTGAATCCCATCTTCAGAATGTGCATGCGTGTCTACTCTCTGTTTACTTTGGGGGTCCAGTTCTGGAGATAGGAGTGGGCACCATAGGCAAGACCCACACCTATCTGACAGTTGTGATATACCGGAGATGTTTAGATGGGAAAACCCCTTTAAGCTATATGGGGTTACTGCATTATGAATAGGTGATAAATGTATTGTGTGATAAAACCCCCTTCGTACCAACCTTGTTAAAGAGCTTTTCTCATTCAACACGTAACACCCATCCACAGCACTGCATGAGGCTTGTTTTTCTGCAAACTGTAATTTTCATTTGTTACCATTTTGGGGTACATAGGACTTATTGATTAAAGAGGACCTGTCACCTCTCCAAACATTTCTGTTTTAGTAACTACTTACATTCCCCATGTAATAACAAATCTATTCATCCATATTGTGCCATTCCTCTATTTTTCCTACTAGAAGTCTATCAATGAGGTCTGAATGCCAAGACCCCCACCTATCATGAGAACAGGGGTCTCTGTGCCTCACTGTAATGGAGTGATAGTCACACGTGCACACTACTGCTCCATTAAAAATATACCGGACTGAGGGAGATTCGTGATTGCTGTACTCATCTAATTCTGTCAATCCCATAGAGATCCAGGTTCTTATAGTCAGTGGGAGTCCCAGCAGTCAGACTCCCTACAGTCAGACACTTAACACCTTCCCTATGGACATGAGAAAACCCCAAACATAATTGGTAATTTTCTTTGTTGTTTTTACTGTATGTGTTTATTATTATTATTTTTTTTGCTACACATTAAATTTACTATAAAACTATATACAAGGAGTCTGTAATATCACAATGAATTAGTTATATGGGTGAGAGCAAGCCAGATACATACATATATGTTGAATTTGACTTTGAGAGTGGAAGTAGAATATGTGTGACATTTATTACCCCACAAGTGAAAGTGAAAGTGAAAGTAGCCGCACAAGGAGAGCGTGCAGCCTACAGAATACAACTGCAGACAAGAAAGCGGGAGGGGAATACAAAATCTGCACAAAGACACAACAGAAGAAGAATCACAAGGTAATAAAGTGACTCATGAACTTGTGGTTTTATTGTATTTATGCTCTTGTTAAGATTACATTTATTGCTATACCATAAACAGCACAGTAGTAAATCCTATAAAGCACAATTCTCTAATATGTAGCTGTTACTTTTATGCCTCCCTTTTTCCAGTAAAAATGTTGAATCTCCCTGTCATTGGCCTGAGAATCCCACAGCAAGGACTGAAAGATCAGATTTTTTACAGAAAACCATGTTAAGTTTTTTCACATTTTATCACCTCTGTTAGAAAACACAAGCTCAAACTCTTAGGCCCCTTGCAGACGAGCGTTCCTCCCGCAGCGAGTCCGCAACGCAGCTCCCGGCCTGACCTCCCAGCGCTGCCGGGGGTCACATAGCATTATATTGAGTTATGATGCTATGTAACCCTTAGGCTTCTTTTACACGGGCGAGTTTTCCGTGCGGGTGCAATGCGTGAGGTGAACGCATTGCACCCGCACTGAATCCGGACCTATTAATTTCTATGGGGCTGTGCACATGAGCGGTGATTTTCACGCATCACTTGTGCGTTGCGTGAAAATCGCAGCATGCTCCTCTTTGTTCGTTTTGACGCATAGAAGTGAATGGGGCTGCGTGAAAATCGCAAGCATCCGCAAGCAAGTGCGGATGCGGTGCGATTTTCACACACGGTTGCTAGGAGACGATTAGGATGGGGACCCGATCATTATTATTTTCCCTTATAACATGGTTATAAGGGAAAATAATAGCATTCTTAATACAGAATGCATAGTACAGTCGTGGCCAAAAGTTTTGAGAATTACATAAATATTGGAAATTGGAAAAGTTGCTGCTTAAGTTTTTATATTAGCAATTTGCATATACTACAGAATGTTATGAAGAGTGATCAGATGAATTGCATAGTCCTTCTTTGCCATGAAAATTAACTTAATCCCAAAAAAAACTTTCCACTGCATTTCATTTCTGTCATTGAAGGACCTGCTGAGATCATTTCAGTAATCGTCTTGTTAACTCAGGTGAGAATGTTGACGAGCACAAGGCTGGAGATCATTATGTCAGGCTGATTAAGTTAAAATGGCAGACTTGACATGTTAAAAGGAGGATGATGCTTGAAATCATTGTTCTTCCATTGTTAACCATGGTGACCTGCAAAGAAACGCGTGCAGCCATCATTGCGTTGCATAAAAATTTCTTCACAGGCAAGGATATTGTGGCTACTAAGATTGCACCTCAATCAACAATTTATAGGACCATCAAGAACTTCAAGGAAAGAGGTTCAATTCTTGTTAAGAAGGCTTCATGGCGTCCAAGAAAGTCCAGCAAGCGCCAGGATCGTCTCCTAAAGAGGATTCAGCTGCGGGATCGGAGTGCCACCAGTGCAGAGCTTGCTCAGGAATGGCAGCAGGCAGGTGTGAGCGCATCTGCACGCACAGTGAGGCGAAGACTTTTGGAAGATGGCCTGGTGTCAAGAAGGCCAGCAAAGAAGCCACTTCTCTCCAAAAAAAACATCAGGGACAGATTGATCTTCTGCAGAAAGTATGGTGAATGGACTGCTGAGAACTGGGGCAAAGTCATAATATCCGATCAAGCCTCTTTACAATTGTTTGGGGCATCTGGAAAAGGCTTGTCCGGAGAAGAAAAGGTAAGCACTACCATCAGTCCTGTGTCATGCCAACAGTAAAGCATCCTGAGACCATTCATGTGTGGGGTTGCTTCTCATCCAAGGGAGTGGGCTCACTCACAATTTTGCCCAAAAACACAGCCATGAATAAAGAATGGTACCAAAACACCCTCCAACAGCAACTTCTTCCAACAATCCAACAACAGTTTGGGGAAGAACAATGCATTTTCCAGCACGAAGGAGCACCGTGCCATAAGGCAAAAGTGATAACTAAGTGGCTCGGGGACCAAAACGTTGACATTTTGGGTCCATGGCCTGGAAACTCCCCAGATCTTAATCCCATTGAGAACTAGTGGTCAATCCTCAAGAGGCGGGTGGACAAACAAAAACCCACTAATTCTGACAAACTCCAAGAAGTGATTATGAAAGAATGGGTTGCTATCAGTCAGGAATTGGCCCAGAAGTTGATTGAGAGCATGCCCAGTCGAATTGCAGAGGTCCTGAAAAAGAAGGGCCAACACTGCAAATACTGACTCTTTGCATAAATGTCATGTAATTGTCGATAAAAGCCTTTGAAACGTATGAAGTGCGTGTAATTATATTTCACTACATCACAGAAACAACTGAAACAAAGCTCTAAAAGCAGTTTAGCAGCAAACTTTGTGAAAACTAATATTTGTGTCATTCTCAAAACTTTTGGCCACGACTGTACAATAGGGCTGGAGGGGCTAAAAAAAATAAAAAATAATTTAACTCACCTCAATCCACTTGTTCGCAAGGCCCGGCTTCTCTTCTGTCTTCACCTTTGCTGTGCAGTAGGAAAAGGACCTGTGGTGACGTCACTGCGCTCATCACATGGTCCGTCACATGATCCATCACCATGGTGATGGATCATGTGATGGACCATGTCATGAGCGCAGTGACGTCATCAAAGGTCCTTTACCCAGCTCCTGAAGAAATAAGACAGAAGAGAAGCCGGGCTGCGCGAACAAGTGGATTAATGTGAGTTTTTTTAATTTATTTTATTTTTTATTTATTTTTTTGGTATAAGGGAAAATAATACAATCTACACAACACCGAAGTGAAGAAGTTCGGGTTTGGGTACCAAACATGCCGATTTTTCTCACGCGCGTGCAAAACGCATTACAGCGTTTTGCACCCGCATCTTATCCGGCCCAAAAACGTGACGCCCGTGTAAAAGAGGCCTTAAAGTTCTGGAATGTATTGGATAACAGTGACAGCATTATGCCAGTGTTATCCAATACATTCCAGAACTGTAAGGATTACATAGCGTCCTAAATCAATATAATGCTATGTGACCCCCTGGCAGCGCTGGGAGGTCAGGCCGGGAGCTGCGCTGCGGACTCGCTGCGGGAGGAACGCTCGTCTGCAAGGGGCCTTACTTTCGGCCACATTCAGCCAGAATACAGTTCTGTGCAAGAGCTGTATACTTAGGGCCAAGAAGTGGATCATATCATAACAGGACAAAGCAAGGAAACCTTTCATAAAGGCTGTTTGGAAAAGGTTTTCCTGCCTTGTAATGAATGGATCTGATTCCATTCTTGGCACTAAATTAGATAAAGCTGTATTTTAGCCTTCTGATAAGATATAAATAAAACGTATAAAATCGTTTTCACAGAACCCCATGGTTTTAGACAAAGTGTGGCCCTGGGAAAAAAAATTTAAGTGTTGCACAAACAACACATTGACACATAGCCTGCCTGCACTGATTGCAAATTACATATGGTTTTTCCACGCAGATTCTCGTGCAGAGAAACTGCAGTGTAATACAGTACCAGCAAGGTGTATAAGATTATCTTTAGGATAGGTCATGAATATTAGCTCGTCTGGTGTCCTTCTCCTGGGACACCTGCCGATTTACTGTTGGGAGGCCAGTGATGTCACTCTATATCAGTCACATGGCCTAGTTGCAGTTCAGTCCCATTTAAGTGAAAGGAGATGAGCTGCAATACCAAGCATCGCTGCTGTCTAATGTACGGCGCTGTGCTTGGTAAACTATAAAGAGACCGCAGTGCTTACTGGAGCTCTGGTGAGCGCCCTGGCCTCTTCTAAAAGCTGATCAACAGGGGTGTCAGAAGTCCGACCCCCACTGATCTGATACTGATGACCTATCCTGAGGACAGACCATCCATATCAAATTCCCAGGTAAACCTTTTAACTGAAAAAAAAAAACAAGAAGCAGGTTGGAAAGACAAACAAATATAGCCTTTAAAGTGTAACTCTCCTTTAAAAACACTTTCTACATGTCATAGTGACCACATACCTCTTACATCCAGGGACATCTCCTCCGTTTGACCCAGACCACCATGACAAATTCTTTCAGCCGCATCTCGTCTCTACAGAGTTTGTAACACAGACACGTTAGATTTAAAAAAATTTCTATCAACCTCCCCATCCTATTGTCCCCACGGTGTCATCCTGCTGCCACTCCCAATACTGTGCCCGTGGTGCTCATCCAATGTCCCAGGTACTATACTGCTGAAAAAATAGTGACCCTAATAGACATAATTGGGGTCATTTATCAAACTGGTGTAAAGTAAAACTGGATTTCCAGAAGAGCTGTCAAAAATTAAAGGTGAGATCTGATTGGCTGCTATGGGCAACTAAGCCAGTTCTACTTTACACCAATTTGATAAATTACCCCAAATGTCTGTATAGTGTCCACAGCAGCTATAATGTCCCCTAGAGTGTCCCAGTAATAATAATAACACCCTATATTGTGCTCCAGGTAATAATCCCTGTATAGTGTCCCCAAAAATAATAGAATTGCCCCTACAGTGCCTTCCCAATAGCAAGGCCCCCCACGCTGCCCCTATATAGTAATCCCCTTATAGTAATTTGCCCCCCCCACACAGTAATTTCCTCACATAGTAATTTGCCCCACACAGTAATTTCCACCACACTTCCCCATAGAGTAGTTTGCCCCCACACAGTAATTTCCCCCACACAGTAGTTTCCCCCACACAGTAGTTTCCCCCACATTACCCCATATAGTCTTTTGCCCCACATAGTAATCCCTTCCAATAATAATTTGCCCCCACATAGTAATCCCTCCCATAATAATTTGTCCCCACACAGTAATCCCACCATAATATTTTTCCCCCACATAGTAATTTCCTCCCATACTGCAATTTCCCCCGATGTACTGTCTCTTCACATGTTCTCCTGTGTGTCCCCCCCATGTCCCCCAAAGTTGGCACATAAAATAAAAACAAAACAAAAAAAACTAAAAGCTAAATACTTATCACTGTCCAGGCGCGCGATGGCAGCCGCGCACACTTCACTGTGCTGTGTCTCAACACAGGCACGCGAGATGACGTCATCACGCACGCCTGCGCCGGTATTTCACTACAACATAGGCCTCAGGCCTACTAGGCCTGAAGCTTATGGGCGGTGATCGGTGCAGGGCAGGGAACTATGCGCTCCCGTGCCCCGCCGCAGTATGTGAGCGTTCAGGTTGGAGTTGGGCCCCCAGCGATGCTGGTCCCGGGGCTGCCGACCCAAATGTCCCTATTGTAATCCGCCACTGACTGGAATGGGGCCCCTTCGGTGACGGGGGCCCAGGGCAATTGTCCAGTTTGCCCCCCCCCCCAACGCTGTCTCAGCTGATATCAGCAATATCAATGTGATCTCAGTACATTTCTTTTCAAAGAAGAAGACCGGCACTTCGCAGATGTAGATCACAATGTAGATTTATTCAGTCACATATTCAAGTGGCATAGTGACGCGTTTCAGCACAAGTGTGCTTTCATCAGACTGCAATGAAACATCTTACACTCCAGCTATTTATACATAAATGAGACACTAAGGAACTGACATCATCAGAGGAGCTCCGCCTCCCTCATTAACTAAAAATTCGCATATCAAATAATCGCAATGAAATATTCGCATTAAAAAATTCGCATAAAAAAATTCGCATAAACATATCCACTCTATACTGGCGAAGATTTTCAGTCCAATAGTCCATTTTGGCAGTGATTAATCACGCTGAAGAAAAAGAGAAATATATTTATCTAATTGCATAAAGCCGAATGCCTTATAGGAAGCAGGACACATTGTACTCACGATTGAGGCCCCTGGGCTCCATTGTCTGAAGACGATGGATCCAGTAAGCCTCTCTTTTCAATAACAATTTATTTCTATCACCCCCTCGACGGGGTAATGATACACCTTCAATAATCTGATACCTCAACTGCGAGATATTATGTTTTTTATCATGAAAATGAAGGGGTATTGGAAGTAATAAATTCTGTTTGCGGATAGTAGATTTGTGTTTACTTAGTCTGTCCTTCATTCTCATCGAGGTTTCCCCCACATATAATAATCCACATGGACATTTAAGAATGTAAACCACAAATCTACTATCACAGGTGAACGTGCCCCTTATTGGAATATTTTCACCTGAGTGAGGGTGGGAAAAACATGAATCCTTTATGACGCTGGAACAATTGACACAATTTAAACAAGGAAAAGTGCCCCGTCTAGGTGTAGATAAAAAAACTCTGTCCTCTTTCTATTTTATTACTTCCCACATCTGCCCGGACTATTTTATCCCTAATATTTTCTGCCCGTTTATACCATATCATGGGTGGCCTCTGGAACTCTCCTATCCGTGGATAGGACTTGGATAATATGTGCCAATGTTGATTAACAATAGTCCTCAGGCGCTGGGACCAGGGATGGTATTTAATCACTAAGGGGATCCTTGTTTCTTTCTTAGTTCTATCCGGTGGTGTAGTCTCAGCTTTATTACGCTGTATTTTCAATAGATCAGGGGGGTAGCCTCGCTCTCTAAATTTATTGGTCATATCGTCTAATCTTATTTGGCACATATCCCTATCACTGACGATCCGTCTAACCCTCTGGTATTGTGAATATGGGATAGATTCCTTGATGGTTGCTGGGTGACTACTTGAAAAGGACAGTAAACTGTTCCTATCAGTTGATTTCACAAATAAATCCATCTGTATCTTACCTTCTTTGTCCCTAGTCACCCAGGTATCCAAAAAGGAAATTCTATCAGAACTATGGTGTACAGTGAATTTAAGTTCATCCCAGATGGAATTTAAATACGTGGTAAATTCCGTAAGGGATCGGACGTCGCCTCGCCATACGCAAAAAATATCGTCGATGAATCGACGCCAAAATATACAATGTTGATGATATAGAGGGCTAGAGTAAACAAATTGACACTCAAAAGAAGCCATATATGTATTTGCGTATGGCGGCGCGACGTTCGATCCCATCGCGGTCCCACGGCACTGCTGATAAAAAGAATCTTGAAACAAAAAATAATTTTGCTCAAGGACTATTTTCAAAAGTTCCAGAAAAAATTCCTTTTCTGCCTTTTTGTATGTGCTTGTGCCTAAGAGACCCGCGACTGCATTGATTCCTTTTTCATGAATAATAGATGTATAAAGACTGCACACGTCTAAAGTGACGAATATGCAGCCGTCATCCACCTGGAGAGAGCTAATTTCAGATAGAAAGTGGCCAGTATCTCGGATATACGATGGTGCTAGTTTAGTTAGAGGGGTTAATACCCTCTCCAAAAAAATAGCTGGATTTGAAAGTATGGAGTCGGTGGACGCCACTATCGGGCGACCTGGTGGATTAATTAGTGACTTATGCACTTTTGGTAGAGTGTAAAACACCGGGGTAATCGGATGTTGATTTATAAGAAAGTCCCCCAATTTGGCGTCCACCACTTCATTCTCTTTGGCTTTATCTACCACTCGCTGTAAAATTTCTTTGATATGGTAGACTGGATCACTATTTAGCATTTTATAAGTACTACTATCCTGTAATTGTTGTAAAATTTCACTAACATAATATTCTTTGTCTAAGATAACGATGGCCCCCCCCCCCCCTTATCTGCAGGTTTTATTATTAAGGATTTCTCCTTTAATAAGGAGTCAAGGGCATGTTTCTCCTCCACAGGTAAATTATAATTTACATGTAACTTTCCTTGTTTACATTGTTGCAACAATTTATCGACATCATTTTGCACCAATTTAACAAATGTCTCAACTGGATGATATGTCCTGGGAGGTGTATAATTACTTTTTACTCTCAAATTAAACTGTTTAACAGTTAACATAGTAGTAACAGAGCTATCCTCCACCTGTTCCACATCACCAGTAGTTTCATTACCACCAAATTGAGCTTTTAGACGCAAATTGCGAAAAAAACGATGTAAGTCAGTGTCCAAGGTGAACGTATCAAAGTTCCCGGTCGGGCTGAAAGATAAGCCCTTTTTCAATAAGTTCATCTGGGCAGGACTGAGGCTCTTGGATGATAAGTTTAACACTAAGTTTTCTCCCGTACCTGTGACCGCGTTTTCCTCGGTGCGTCTGCCTCGCCGATGATGACGGCCGGCTCGCCGGGTGTTTGGTCTTCTTGTACGGCGTTGGCCTAAAAAAGGCCCCCGAGAGCCACCTGATAGGGATATGTGCCAAATAAGATTAGACGATATGACCAATAAATTTAGAGAGCGAGGCTACCCCCCTGATCTATTGAAAATACAGCGTAATAAAGCTGAGACTACACCACCGGATAGAACTAAGAAAGAAACAAGGATCCCCTTAGTGATTAAATACCATCCCTGGTCCCAGCGCCTGAGGACTATTGTTAATCAACATTGGCACATATTATCCAAGTCCTATCCACGGATAGGAGAGTTCCAGAGGCCACCCATGATATGCTATAAACGGGCAGAAAATATTAGGGATAAAATAGTCCGGGCAGATGTGGGAAGTAATAAAATAGAAAGAGGACAGAGTTTTTTATCTACACCTAGACGGGGCACTTTTCCTTGTTTAAATTGTGTCAATTGTTCCAGCGTCATAAAGGGTTCATGTTTTTCCCACCCTCACTCAGGTGAAAATATTCCAATAAGGGGCACGTTCACCTGTGATAGTAGATTTGTGGTTTACATTCTTAAATGTCCATGTGGATTATTATATGTGGGGGAAACCTCGATGAGAATGAAGGACAGACTAAGTAAACACAAATCTACTATCCGCAAACAGAATTTATTACTTCCAATACCCCTTCATTTTCATGATAAAAAACATAATATCTCGCAGTTGAGGTATCAGATTATTGAAGGTGTATCATTACCCCGTCGAGGGGGTGATAGAAATAAATTGTTATTGAAAAGAGAGGCTTACTGGATCCATCGTCTTCAGACAATGGAGCCCAGGGGCCTCAATCGTGAGTACAATGTGTCCTGCTTCCTATAAGGCATTCGGCTTTATGCAATTAGATAAATATATTTCTCTTTTTCTTCAGCGTGATTAATCACTGCCAAAATGGACTATTGGACTGAAAATCTTCGCCAGTATAGAGTGGATATGTTTATGCGAATTTTTTTATGCGAATTTTTTATGCGAATTTTTTTTTTCAAATTTTCTAATGCGAATATTTCATTGCGATTATTTGATATGCGAATTTTTAGTTAATGAGGGAGGCGGAGCTCCTCTGATGATGTCAGTTCCTTAGTGTCTCATTTATGTATAAATAGCTGGAGTGTAAGATGTTTCATTGCAGTCTGATGAAAGCACATTTGTGCTGAAACGCGTCACTATGCCACTTGAATATGTGACTGAATAAATCTACATTGTGATCTACATCTGCGAAGTGCCGGTCTTCTTCTTTGAAACGTTTGTCTGGACGCCATTCCACGGACACGTGCACCGCGAATTCAAGAAGGTAGTGCCGCCCTGTCTTCACTAGACTCAGTACATTTCTGTCTCCTAGACATGCAGGGAAATGGCTACCCAGTGCAACTAGACTTAGGTGAACTTTGGTTAAATATCTGTCAATTGAACTTCAGAAGTCCAGATGAGAGCAATTTGCTAGGGGCTCAGGGCACATTCTGACAAGTCCCCTCTAAAATGAGGCTATTCAAATAGGTTTTCTGGGTTCCAATATTGATGATTTCTCCTTAGCATAGGGCAGCCATCAATATTTGATCAGTGGGGTCCAACTCATGGGATAAAATTTCAGTATACTTACATTCTGTCTGTATATCCTGGCCTCCATCGATGATGATGCCTGTGATTGCCTGCAGAAGTCACATGTCCATATGACACTTATTGCAGGATCAAAAGATATAGAGACTGGCGGAGGACCAGGCAAATATTACTACAGGAACAGCAGAAGATTGGGAAGGGGAGGATACAGATTTTTTGATATACCTGATATACTGATATACCTTTTTATTTTACGATTGTCCACACCTACAGATTTTGCTGAACAGGTAATCTGCAAAAATGGGATTTCATTGCAGATTTCTTTATATCAATTGACCTCCATGGGGAAAATCTGCACCAAATCCTTGCTCATTCTAAAGCAGATTCATATGGTGTCAACGTTTTACCGCAGGTCAATTTACATGTTAAAAAATTCAGCAGCATGCAGAAGAGATTTGTTAAAATATCTACTTTGCTGCTACTATAGATCTCTACAGATTTTCTATTCCAAAATCCATTTGGGAAATCCACAGAAGTTCCATCCTGCTTGGACCTAATGCTCACTTTTTCCAGTATATTGTGTAAGGAAGAGCGAACCAGTTCGGACCGAACCAGTTTCGGTCTAAACTTTGGTATTTTTTGTATGGCAGACAAACCCAAATATTTGCAGGTTTGTTTTGGACAAATCCACTAAAACGGCACATGCATTTTAGTACACATGTCGACGGGAAAAAGCACTAGGGAGAAAGTGGGGGGAAAGGCTGGCCCTGATTGGCTCCCAGGTTGACAAACAGCCTGGATAAGCCAATCAGTGCTGCAGCAGGCAGGGAGAAGAATGTCAGTGACTGCCAGGAAAACGATCTTAGGCAGTCAAGGAGAGTTAGAAATCAATCAAGCTTATTGCCAGGGAGAGTGAAGGGAAAGGCTAGAATTACAAAGAAGAATTGTGTGTGCTGTGTAGAATACGGACAAGCAGGGCAGCTGTTAGCCTGGGAGAGAGAAGACAGGAGCTGTGGCTGGCTGTGACTGAAGTGCAGGTGCTGCATTGCAGACCTCAAAAACAGCTACCTGCAAGCAAATACTTTCTCCCCCCCCCCCCTTTTTTTCATAGAAATCCTTTTTTTGTGTGGTTCAGTTTAATTATGCAGCATATATATATATACACTGCTCAAAAAAATAAAGGGAACACAAAAATAACACATCCTAGATCTGAATTAATTAAATATTCTTCTGAAATACTTTGTTCTTTACATAGTTGAATGTGTTGACAACAATATCACACAAAAATAAAAAAATGGAAATCAAATTTTTTTAACCCATGGAGGTCTGGATTTGGAGTCACACTCAAAATTAAAGTGGAAAAACACACTACAGGCTGATCCAACTTTGATGTAATGTCCTTAAAACAAGTCAAAATGAGGCTCAGTAGTGTGTGTGGCCTCCACGTGCCTGTATGACCTCCCTACAACGCCTGTGCATGCTCCTGATGAAGTGGCGGACGGTCTCCTGAGGGATCTCCTCCCAGACCTGGACTAAAGCATCTGCCAACTCCTGGACAGTCTGTGGTGCAATGTGACGTTGGTGGATAGAGCGAGACATGATGTCCCAGATGTGCTCAATTGGATTCAGGTCTGGGGAACGGGCGGGCCAGTCCATAGCATTAATGCCTTCGTCTTGCAGGAACTGCTGACACACTCCAGCCCCATGAGGTCTAGCATTGTCTTGCATTAGGAGGAACCCAGGGCCAACCGCACCAGCATATGGTCTCACAAGGGGTCTGAGGATCTCATCTCAGTACCTAATGGCAGTCAGGCTACCTCTGGTGAGCACATGGAGGGCTGTGCGGCCCTCCAAAGAAATGCCTCCCCACACCATTACTGACCCAATGCCAAACCAGTCACGCTGGAGGATGTTGCAGGCAGCAGAACATTCTCCACGGCGTCTCCAGACTCTGTCATGTCTGTCACATGTGCTCAGTGTGAACCTGCTTTCATCTGTGAAGAGCACAGGGCGCCAGTGGCGAATTTGCCAATCTTGGTGTTCTCTGGCAAATGCCAAACGTCCTGCACGGTGTTGGGCTGTAAGAACAACCCCCACCTGTGGACGTCGGGCCCTCATATCATCCTCATGGAGTCTGTTTCTGACCGTTTGAGCAGACACATGCACATTTGTGGCCTGCTGGAGGTCATTTTGCAGGGCTCTGGCAGTGCTCCTCCTGTTCCTCCTCGCACAAAGGCGGGGGTAGCGGTCCTGCTGCTGGGTTGTTGCCCTCCTACGGCCTCCTCCACGTCTCCTGATGTACTGGCCTGTCTCCTGGTAGCGCCTCCATGCTCTAGACACTACGCTGACAGACACAGCAAACCTTCTTGCCACAGCTCGCATTGATGTGCCATCCTGGATAAGCTGCACTACCTGAGCCACTTGTGTGGGTTGTAGACTCCGTCTCATGCTACCACTAGAGTGAAAGCACCGCCAGCATTCAAAAGTGACCAAAACATCAGCCAGGAAGCATAGGAACTGAGAAGTGGTCTGTGGTCACCACCTGCAGAACCACTCCTTTATTGGGGGTGTCTTGCTAATTGCCTATAATTTCCACCTGTTGTCTATCCCATTTGCACAACAGCATGTGAAATTGATTGTCACTCAGTGTTGCTTCCTAAGTGGACAGTTTGATTTCACAGAAGTGTGATTGACTTGGAGTTACATTGTGTTGTTTAAGTGTTCCCTTTATTTTTTTGAGCAGTGTATATATATATATATATATATATGATTACTGCAGCAATACCCAAGGTGTAGCAGCAATCTACCTGTGTGTATTAACATGAAATTGAACGCAAATTCTCAATCATACATTTATTCAGTTTCCACACGGTTGCAATTTCAAATTTATTTATTTATTTACTTTTTTTTTTTTTTGGGGGGGGGGGGGGGTTCAGTTTAATTAAGCAGCATATATAAGTGATTACTGCATCAATGCCTACATTTTCACACTGCTCTGGTTGACTCTGATGAATAGACCTTGCCTTTCTCGCGGTGCTGCATCTTGCCACTGTTGTTGTCTGTCTGCATCAATACCCAAGGTGTACCATCAATCTACCTGTGTGTATTAACGAGAAATTTAGGGTCAAGCCTCAATCCTCCATTTCTGTTTATTCAGTTTCCAGACGGTTGCAATAAAAATTTATTTCAATTTAATTAAAGGGGTTTTCCGAGTTATTTTTTTTGTCCTTTGTATGTTTCTAACTGATCAAATGTAAAGGCTTTACCATGCACTTACTTTCTCTGCAGTTGCTGCTTTCTCAGATTTCACTGAGAGTCATATGACCTGTGATGTCCACTTCTCTCTCTGCTCTGATGATGTTTCGTGCACAAGGGGCAGATATGTGTCTGTACACGAGACGTCATTGTGCTGGCCACGGCCCCCTGCACTGGCTGAGATGCCGTCTGCTCTCTCTCTCTCTGGATTCTTCTGGAAAAAAAACTTTAACCCCTTCAGCAGCACAGACTCAGGGCTGAAGGCTTTACTGAGTAGCTGCAGGCAGTGAAGAGACAAATGCTGGGATCTGCCCTCCTCATCCTGCAGACACAGAGCTGACAGACTGGAGTTCTGTAGAGCATTGCACATGAACAGGTAGAGGAAAGATCATGTGGGTATCAGCAATGTCATTGTACAGCTGGGATTTGTAGTTCTACACATACAATATGCTGCTGAGTCTCCCAGCACTATTAACCTCGTCGAGGATATGCATGTGTTGTAATTGTGAATTCATGCAGTAGGAGCATTTGGATCACAGTAAGGCTACTTTCACACTAGCGTTCGGGTGTCCGCTCGTGCGCTCCGTTTGAAGGGGCTCACGAGCGGCCCCGAACGCATCCGTCTGGCCCTAATGCATTCTCAGTGGAGGCGGATCCACTGAGAATGCATCCGCCTGCCAGCGCTCAGCCTCCGCTCCGCTCAGTGAGCAGACACCTGAACGCTGCTTGCAGCGTTCGGGTGTCCGCCTGGCCGTGCGGAGGCGAGCGGATCCGTCCACACTTACAATGTAAGTCAATGGGGACGGATCCGCTTGAAGATGACACCATATGGCTCAATCTTCAAGCGGATCCGTTCCCCATTGACTTTCAATGTAAAGTCTGAACGGATCCGCTCAGGCTACTTTCAGACTTAGAAAATTCTCTAAGTAATAATGCAGACGGATCCGTTCTGAACGGATGCAAACGTCTGCATTATCGGAGCGGATCCGTCTGATGAAGCATCAGACGGATCCGCTCCGAACGCTAGTGTGAAAGTAGCCTAAGCATTAATAAAACGTAACTTTTATTGTTAAATATAAAATAATCCACCCACTTCAAACAAACATAGATACATACAAACATATATAAGACCTGATAGTCTAGATCAGCGGTCCCCAACCGCCGGGCCGCGGCCCAGGACCGGGCCGTGGAGGATTGTTAGCCGGGCCACGGCGATCAGGGCAGTCTTTAACTCTGTACTAATGAAGTGCTTCCATTATGGAAGCGCTTCATTAGTACAGAAGTACCAGGAAGCGGTGAAGGATCTGTACTCACCACTTCCTGGTCCTCGGCTCGGCTATCGGCTGTGCATGGCTGCGCACAGCGAGAGGTCTTTCTGTGACCTCACGCTGTGCGCCGCTATACACAGCCAGCCGACAGCAGAATGAAGAGGATCGCGATGGTGACCAGGAGCAGGAGAGGTAAGTGTTTATTTTATTTTATTTTATTTGCACTAGGGGCTGATGGCTGACCTGGGGGACATTGGGCTGACATGAGGGACATGGGGCTGACATGAGGGACATGGGGCTGACATGAGGGGCTAATGGGGGGCTTATGGCTGACATGAGGGGCTAATGGGGGCTTATGGCTGACATGAGGGGCTAATGGCTGACATGAGGGGCTAATGGCTGACATGAGGGGCTAATGGGGGGCTAATGGCTGACATGAGAGGCTAATGGGGGGCTTATGGCTGACATGAGGGGCTAATGGGGGGCTTATGGCTGACATGAGGGGCTAATGGGGGGCTAATGGCTGACATAAGGGGCTAATGGGGGGCTTATGGCTGACATGAGGGGCTAATGGGGGGCTTATGGCTGACATGAGGGGGTTAATGGCTGACATGAGGGGCTAATGGGGGCTTATGGCTGACATGAGGGGCTAATGGGGGGCTTATGGCTGACATGAGGGGCTAATGGGGGGCTTATGGCTGACATGAGGGGCTAATGGGGGGCTTATGGCTGACATGAAGGGCTAATGGGGGGCTTATGGCTGACATGAGGGGCTAATGGGGGGCTTATGGCTGACATGAGGGGCTAATGGGGGGCTTATGGCTGACATGAGGGGCTAATGAGGGGTTTATGGCTGACATGAGGGGGTAATGGAGGCTTATGGCTGACATGAGGGGCTAATGGGGGGCTTATGGTTGACATGAGGGGCTAATGGCTGACATTGGGGGGGTTTATGGCTGACATTGGGGGGGTTTATGGCTGATATTGGGGGGGTTTATGGCTGACATTGGGGGGGGTTTATGGCTGACATTGGGGAGGGGGTTATGGCTGACATTGGGGGCTGATAGATGGCTAAAGGTTTGGGGGTTGATCTGAGCCATTGGGGGTCTGATCTGAGGTCTGATTAACATTGGGGGTCTGATTGCTGGTCTGACCAGAGGTGTAATGAAATTTTTTTTCTTCTTATTGTTCTCCTCTAAAACTAGGTGCATCTTATAGGGCGAAAAATACGGTACAGTGCAGCAGAGACCAGTGCAGCAGAGACCAGTGCGGCAGAGACCATAGTCAGTTTATATAGTCATTATATAGTGTTATATATTTTAATATGCACCTTGTGTTTTGTTATGCGCGTGAATCAGTCAGCCCCGCCCACCCCCTAAGCCCCGCCCCAGAACCAGGGTATATTAATGATAAATTGAGCATCAATCCTCAATTGTCCATTTCCGTTTATTCAGTTTCCACCTAGTTGCAAATAACATTTTTTTTGGGGGGGGAGGGGTTCAATTTAATTAAGCTACATGTACTTGATTACTGCATCAATACCAACATTTTCACACTCCTCCTGCTGATTCTGATGAATAGACCTCGCCTTGCTGGCAGTGCCCCATCTTGCCACTGTTACTGTCTGTCTGCATCAATATCCAAGGTGTAGCAGCGATCTACCTGTGTGTATTAACGAGAAATTTAGCATCAAGCCTCAATTGTCCATTTTGTTTATTCAGTTTCCACACGGTTGGAATTACATTTTTGGGGGGATTGTTAAATTTAATTAAACTAGCATTTAAATGTGATTACTACAAGACACAGGGTAGGGCAGCAATTTACCTGTGAGTGATAACAAGAAATTGAGTGTTAGCCTCAATCGTCAGGAGCCCATCATGATATCTCACAGTCTGACAAAAGTGGCAGGGAGAGTAAGGACTCCGATGATGATTGTGTGCTGGACATGACCTGGGAGCTGGATCGGGGTACTGAGAAGGAGGCATCATCAGTGGAGAAGGACGGTGGCAGCAGTAATAAAGAGCAGAGCCACCTACCTCCCAAAGAACAGTCAGGACCACGTCTGCCAGGTTGGCTGCCTGTAGCTCTGTGTGAGCAACTCCCGTATGGCGCTTTATTTCCACAAGGCAGGCACACAAAGCCACAGCGAAGTGCAAGATCTGCAGGATTAAAATAAGCCGTGGCTGTTCAAACACAATTATAGGTACCAGTGGTCTATTGCAGCACATGAGGCGGCATTACCAGATCCTTTGGGAAAATACAACTGGCCAGCATTCTCGATCAGTCTGTCCTTCTTCTCCTGGTCCTCTCTGTGGCAGCCAACCAGCATCCCCAAGCGGTATGGTATCTTTGTCATCATCACCTTTTTTATCTACTAAAACTCCTCCTCATCCTTGGCACCATCGTGAGGCTTCTATAATGGAACACTTGGCCATAAAAAAACTTTTCAGCTTATCTACTGAACCCCCACTTGGCCATGTTTCTGGCGGTGCAGTCACTGTTGTACTATTGTACTAGAGCCTTCTACCCTCATGTTAGCAGAGAATTCGGGCCACTCCTTGCAATTTTCGCTGTGCATCAATGTGCACTCCACGATGGACACCTGGAGCAGCTTTTACGGACAGGGACAGTACATGTCTTTCACAGCCCACTGGGTCAATGTTTTTTGTGGCAGTGGAGAGGCAGCACCCCAGGCCCATGGCCAATTTATTTTGAACCTCTCCCACCATATAATGGGACTGGCTCCCACAGCAGGCACTTATCTGCCTCTTCTACCTCCTCCTCCATGGACACAGTCCCAACAGCAGCAGGGCACAACGTCACTCCCACAACCTATCCTTCCTATCACATGTTAGCAGTTGTTCAAGTACATCAAGTAGCAAACATCCAGCTGGCTGTCACCTCGCTGACTCCAACTGGGCAAGGTGGTCAGCGACAATGGACACAACATCCTGGCTGCCCTGAACCTGAGGAAATAACACATGCTCTCTACATGGCATTTTTTATTACAAAAATGCACTGGCTTGTGCAAGGTGCTGGCAATGTACAGGAAACTGTTCCTCTTTTCATCCATTCTCTAGCGGTGACAAACGCTCTCCTGGACCTGCAGCGTCAGAATGGTATGCAGCTACACCTTTTAATCTTCTACGTTCAAACTCGCTGGAATTCAGCATTGCACATGCTCAAGCGTTTATACAAGCAGCAGAAAGCCGTGAACGATTTGTTCATACACCAGGCTGCCTTAGCAGGAAACATGTGTTGTTTCCAGGTTGTGCAGTGGCAGCTCGTGCCGTTCATGCAGCACTTGTCCTTTATCCCCTCATATGTATTTTTAAAGAGACGCTGACACTCATGCAACAGGTGGCACTGTAGCTGTTGGGGACCCACGATGAGAATCTTCCATGGGGAAGGAGGTGCTACCACTTGAGGAGAAGGTGGAGGAGAAAGAGGATGATAATGAAGACAGTGTCAACGGCCATAACACCCAATCGTCTCAGTGGTGTCGAAGGTGGAAAGAACTGGCTCCTCAGGCACACTGGCCAGAATGGCGACCTGTATGGTTGCTTGCTTATGCAGTGATAGGTGTACCGTTGACATCAAGCAGTATGATAATTACTGAATAGCCATGCTTTTAGACCCTCGCTCCCGAGGCAAAAGGGTGGAATGTTTTCCTCTCGCAGAAAGGGAGGCCAAATTACGTAATTACCATGAAATACTTACAGTGGGCAGACGCCTGCCACCAGCATGTCTGAAAGGGAGGCCCCTCTCTGCCCTCCACAGTCACCACCCTCCCACCGCCATGAGCAGCAGTAGCTGCAGCCATTTCAGTCTCCTCAACATAATGGGGCAGTTTTTCCATGTGCCGCGCAAGGCTGAAGCCAGTCAGGAAGCTGACTCCAGCCTCAACGTCCAGGTTCAGGCCTACTTTAATTATGGCCAGCCTCTGTTGCATACCCTGTTCGCTGCCCCTATGGATTTCTGAAACGGAAGGCAGCAAGTATCTTTTAGGGTTAAAGCAGAAATATGCAGTGCACCATAGGGTGAGTACATCAGGACTATGTATTGTCAGACCCCTGTAAATTAGAGGCTCCTCTGTATAGGTTGTGCTCGATTAGGCACAATTCTAATGTATGCGTATCAGGATCGCAAAAGTTGTATGGGATGCAGCCGCAGTCACATGAACTTCAAGGACAGGTGCCCAGTTTTCCATGGCGGAAAGTAGAATTAAGAATGGTGGACCGCCAGGAGCAAACATTCTTAATTCTACGTATCTCCATGGATTTCTGGGCAGGCAGACTGGAACAGTGGCCCGAATTGGCACAGCACGCTCTCTTTCTTGCCCAGCTTCCAGTGTCATCCGAAAGAGGGGGCCTTCAGCAAGGGGGGCGATGGGTTTGGGTGGTGACAGCCAAAAAGACGAAGTTGTCTTCTGCCAGTGTCCAAAACATCACTTTTGTCAAAATGAACCAAGCCTGGATTCAGGAGGATTTTCCCATTCCTCTGGCTGATTCCAATGAATAGATCTCTCCTTGCTAGCAATGCCTCATCTTGCCACTGTTGCTGTCCGTCTACAAACCATCACGTTCTGTATGGCTGCTGCCTCCATCATGCCACTTCTGCTACCTGCCTACATTCACATTCTGTATGGATGTTGCTGCCGCCATCATCATACCACCGCCGCCATCATGCCACTGCTGCGACCTGCCGACCATCATCTTCTGTAAGGCTGCTGCTCCCTCCATCATGCTGCTGCTTTTTTGCCAACATGTACCATATGGCTGTTGCTGCAGCTGCCGTTGCCCAGCTGCTGCAGCTCCCCGCTTTAATCCCCTACTGCCACCACCATTAACACAAAGCATCTGCAGCCACTATCACTACTACTACTATTTCTACTAGAAATCCTTAATGCTCTTAGGAAGCTAGAGGGGGTTATATACCAACTTTCAGGGCAATTGGAGCAACTTCGGTTCAGCCCAAACTAATTTGGGTCCAAACCAAACTTTTTCAAATATTCTGCGAACCGGACCTAAAACGAATCTTGACTGGTTTGCTCATCTCTAATATTGTATTTATTTACTGATTAGTTTTATTACTAGAAAAGTCATTGTGTCTAAAATATATTACTTTTTACCCAAAGATGCTAATTTCTATAGGTAAGCATCAATTGAGAATACTGCAAAATAAAGGAAAACGATAAATTATATATATATATATATATATATATATATATATATATATACACACGGCTCAACAAAAAAAAAAGGAACACTTAAACAACACAATGTTACTCCAAGTCAATCACACTTCTGTGAAATCAAACTGTCCACTTAGGAAGCAACACTGAGTGACAATCAATTTCACATGCTGTTGTGCAAATGGGATAGACAACAGGTGGAAATTATAGGCAATTAGCAAGACACCCCCAATAAAGGAGTGGTTCTGCAGGTGGTGACCACAGACCACTTCTCAGTTCCTATGCTTCCTGGCTGATGTTTTGGTCACTTTTGAATGCTGGCGGTGCTTTCACTCTAGTGGTAGCATGAGACGGAGTCTACAACCCGCACAAGTGGCTCAGGTAGTGCAGCTTATCCAGGATGGCACATCAATGCGAGCTGTGGCAAGAAGGTTTGCTGTGTCTGTCAGCGTAGTGTCCAGAGCATGGAGGCGCTACAAGGAGACAGGCCAGTACATCAGGAGACGTGGAGGAGGCCGTAGGAGGGCAACAACCCAGCAGCAGGACCGCTACCTCCGCCTTTGTGCAAGGAGGAACAGGAGGAGCACTGCCAGAGCCCTGCAAAATGACCTCCAGCAGGCCACAAATGGGCATGTGTCTGCTTAAATGGTCAGAAACAGACTCCATGAGGGTGATATGAGGGCCCGACGTCCACAGGTGGGGGTTGTGCTTACAGCGCAACACCGTGCAGGACGTTTGGCATTTGCCAGAGAACACCAAGATTGGCAAATTCGCCACTGGCGCCCTGTGCTCTTCACAGATGAAAGCAGGTTCACACTGAGCACATGTGACAGACGTGACAGAGTCTTGAGACGCCGTGGAGAACGTTCTGCTGCCTGCAACATCCTCCAGCATGACCGGTTTGGCATTGGGTCAGTAATGGTGTCGGGTGGCATTTCTTTGGAGGGCCGCACAGCCCTCCATGTGCTCGTCAGAGGTAACCTGACTGCCATTAGGTACCGAGATGAGATCCTCAGACCCCTTGTGAGACCATATGCTGCTGCGGTTGGCCCTGGGTTCCTCCTAATGCAAGACAATGCTAGACCTCATGGGGCTGGAGTGTGTCAGCAGTTCCTGCAAGATGAAGGCATTGATGCTATGAACTGGCCCGCCCGTTCCCCAGACCTGAATCCAATTGAGCACATCTAGGACATCATGTCTCGCTCTATCCACCAACAGACTGTCCAGGAGTTGGCAGATGCTTTAGTCCAGGTCTGGGAGGAGATCCCTTAGGAGACCGTCTGCCACCTCATCAGGAGCATGCACAGGCGTTGTAGGGAGGTCATACAGGCACATGGAGGCCACACACACTACTGAGCCTCATTTTGTCTTGTTTTAAGGACATTACATCAAAGTTGGATCAGCCTGTAGTGTGTTTTTCCACTTTAATTTTGAGTGTGACTCCAAATCCAGACCTCCATGGGTTGAAAAATTTGATTTCCATTTTTTTATTTTTGTGTGATATTGTTGTCAGCACATTCAACTATGTAAAGAACAAAGTATTTCAGAAGAATGTTTAATTAATTCAGATCTAGGATGTGTTATTTTTGTGTTCCCTTTATTTTTTCGAGCAGTGTATATATATATACATATATATATATATTAGATAAAGTTTTGTGTATGTGTGTGTGTGTATGTATATATGTCCGCTAAAGGAATCCGCACTGTCGCATTTACAGTCACGAAATTTGGCACACAGGTACATCAGGTGTCCGGGAAGTTTAACTCCAGGTTTCCATAACAACCCAGCCATTTTTCTTCACTGCTGTAGGTGAGCTTTAAAGGAAATCTGTCACCAGGATAATCGCTATTGAAGTAAAGCCATGGCCTAATAGCACTTAGTACCTTATTTCAAGATGTGCCTTTGTTCCAGAAATAGATGTTTTTATCCCCTGAAAATCAAGTCACTCTTGCAGGAAGGAGCCCGGACACGCCCCTTGCCACAATGTGTCCACACTCAAAAGACGAACTTAAAACCCCACCCCCAGGTCCCACTAAGCCACGCCCCTGACCCGGTTAGGCCATTCCCCCTCGCACTCCTTAGTCGATGGGGATTGAAAAAATGAAGGTAAAAATCAACTGTCAGCTGCAGGGGTGGCAGAGAGGGTGACTTTCTCCCTGCAGCTCACAGTCAGACAGCACAAGGCTGCTGTCTTAAAGTGAGCTGTTCAAAAGGACACGCCCCTGATCTGGTTAGGCCACGCCCCTCCCACTCCTCAGCCGACTGAGATTCAAAACATGAAATTAAAAATCAACTTCTAGGTCCCGCTAGTCACGCCCCCGATTCGGTTAAGCCACACCCCTCCCACTCCTCAGCTGACAGGGATTGAAAAAATTAAGTTAAAAATCCACTTCTGTCAGCTGCAGAGGTGGGAGGGAGGGTGACTTTCTCCCTGCAGCTCACGCTCAGACAGCACAGTGCTGCTGTCTAAGGCTACTTTCACACTAGCGTTCGGGGCTCCGCTTGTGAGTTCCGTTTGAAGGCTCTCACAAGCGGCCCCGTCCAGCCCTAATGCATTCTGAGTGGACGCGGATCCGCTCAGAATGCATCAGTCTGGCACCGTTTGTCCTCCGCTCCGCTCAGCAAGCGGACACCCGAACGCAGCTTGCAGCGTTCGGGTGTCCGCCTGGCTGTGCGGAGGCAAACGGATCCGTCCATACTTACAATGTAAGTCAATGGGGATGGATCCGTTTGAAGTTGACACAATATGGCTCAATTTTCAAACGGATCCGTCCCCCATTGACTTTCAATGTAAAGTCAAAACGGATCCGTTTGCATTATCATGAACAAAAAAAAAACGGTAATGAAAACGGATCCGTTCTGAACGGATCTAAGCGTTTGCATTATAGGTGCGGATCCGTCTGTGCAGATACCAGACGGATCCGCACCTAACGCAGGTGTGAAAGTAGCCTAAGGCCCCTTTCACACGGGTGTTGCGGGAAAATGTGCGGGTGCGTTGCGGAAACACCCGCGATTTTTCCGCGCGAGTGCAAAAAATTGTAATGCGTTTTGCACTCGCATGAGAAAAATCACGCATGTTTGGTACCCAAACCCGAACTTCTTCACAGAAGTTCAGGTTTGGGTTAGGTGTTGTGTAGATGTTATTATTTTCCCTTATAACATGGTTATAAGGGAAAATAATAGCATTCTGAATACAGAATGCTTAGTAGGTGATCAATTGAGGGTTAAAAAAATATATATAATTAACTCACCTTCTCCTCTTGTTCGCGTAGTTCCCGGTCCCTTCTTTACTTCTTTAATGATGAGCTGTGGGCTAAAGGACCTTTGGTGACATCAGATCACATGCTCCAATCACATGGATGGACCATGTGATTGGAGCATGTGATCTGACGTCACCACAGGTCCTAGCCGGTATTTTCATCTTTTAAGAAGTAAAGAAGAGACCGGGAACTACGCGAACAAGAGGAGAAGGTGAGTTAATTTTTTTTATTTTTTTTTAACCCTCAATTGATCACCTACTATGCATTCTGGATTCAGAATGCTATTATTTTCCCTTATAACCATGTTATAAGGGAAAATAATACAGTGAATAGACTGTCACCTAGCAACCATGCGTGAAAATCGCACCGCATCCGCACTTGCTTGCGGATGCTTGCGATTTTCACGCAACCCCATTCACTTCTAAAAAACGCAGAATATAGAGCATGCTGCGATTTTCATGCAACGCATAAGTGATGCGTGAAAATCACCGCTCATCTGAACAGCCCCATAGAAATGAATGGGTCGGTATTCAGTGCGGGTGCAATGCGTTCACCTCACGCATCGCATCCGCGTGGAAAACTCGCCCGTGTGAAAGGGGCCTTAGAGTGAGCTGTTCAAAAGGACATCCTTATGTCCGTCCAGGCCCTGCTCCAGACGGAGGACAGGGAGTCTGAAGGGGGCGGGGTGCTGTAGATGTCACTGTTATAGTGGATAGTGTTGATATTTTTTAACGACACACACAAATATTAAATGAAATAGATTAAATATATCCGAGCGAAGCCGAGTCCGTCAGCTAGTGTATATAAATATATATATATATACACACTATATTACTATGTACAAAATGTATTCTTCATTATGCTTTTTAATGTAAATTATAAACCTTTGTTTTTTACTGACGCACACGACCATATGTATTTTGCAGTCCACAAAGCACAGATCTGCAAAAAATACGATGACGTCAGTGTGACATCCGTATTGCATCCTTTTTGTTTGCAGATGTATTGTAACAAAGCCTATCCTTGTACCTCAAAATGGACAAGAATAGGACATGTTCCATCTTTTTTGCGGAACGGCCAACATCCGTTTTTTGAGGGCCCAATGAAGTGAATGGTTCCGAAAATGGGCCACAAAAAAACCCAGAGCAGACATGAAAAAAAATGTGTTTGTGTGCATGAGCCCTAAACCTAAGAGGTTCCATTCTACATGAAGGTGATGGGTTATGCTACACAGCAATTTTGGGCGTGACTTGTGTTGTGCACCCAAGTATCACAGTGTAGCAGGATGCCATTGAAATGAATGGGGTTCGCAGCATGACTCACATGTTTGCTGCAACTGCTTCACACGAGTTGCAAAATATCTATCACTGCTGGATTTTTTGCGAGTCTTGTGTCACGGTCAAGTCAAACGCGAGAGTCGCGCTGGGACCCCATTTATTCCTATGGCTGCCCTGCTACACTGTAATATTGGGCGTACAACATGTGTCACACCCAACATCTCTGTGTAGCTGTACCCTTATACACTAAAACCATTTGTCTTTGGTCTTTCCCTTGCCACCCAAACAGCTTTGACCCATTGAGACATGGGTTCCATAAGACCTCTGATGTTGTCCTGTGCACCAAAACATCAGTAGCATGTAAGTTGCATGGTGGGGCCTTAATGGATCGGACTTGTTTTTCCAGCACATCCCTCAGATGCTCAACAGATTAATAGCTGGGAATTTAGAGGCCACATCAACACCTTAAACTCTTTGCCATGTTTTTCAAACCATTCATGAACAATATTTGCAATGCAACAGGGACATTATCCTGCTCAAAGAGGCCAGTGTCATTAGGAAATACTGTTACCATGAAGAGATGTATGTGGTCTTAAATAATGTTTAAGTAGGTGGTACATGTCAAATAAACATCCACATGGGTGTCAGGACCCAATTTTTCCCAACAGACTGTCGCCCAGAGCATCACACTGCCTCCGGCAGCTTGTCTTCTTCCTACAGTACACCCTGGTGCCATTTCTTACCTAGGCAGGTGATGCACACACACACACACAAAAGAGAATGTAAATTACAGTATCAGACTAGGCCACATTCTTCCTTTGCTCCATCCTCTAGCTGTGATGCACATGTACCCTTTGAAAAAATGA
Source organism: Bufo bufo (assembly GCF_905171765.1). Classification (NCBI taxonomy): domain Eukaryota; kingdom Metazoa; phylum Chordata; class Amphibia; order Anura; family Bufonidae; genus Bufo; species Bufo bufo. Next base: position 350,512,084 of record NC_053391.1, on the reverse strand, counting down.
CTTTACCCTTATTGTTTGGTTCAGTATATTTGTGTCTACAGAACTACAGTATGTGTGGGCTTGTGTTGTGCTGGCAGTCCATGCCCATGGCTGCCCCACTCCTCCAGGCATGGATGGACCCACATCACTCACCAGGTCACGCTTTCTTCTTTCTCTGCTGCTGATAGCAAAGCAAAATGTAGAAATACAAAAAGAGGATTACGGTACAATTTGAACTCCCTGGTCTTAGAAGCAGACCAGGAGTCGCAAAATGGGTACCTAGAGTAGAGGCTATCAGAGGCACCAGGGGGCGGAGGTGAGTTCTATACAGAACAATATATATATATATGTATATGTATATAGGAGTTATGCTCGTCTGCAATTATGGAACAAGATAGGCAGCTCAAGTGTTTCAGTGGGTCAAGGATTACCCTTGCCCACTTTTGAAGAGATATAGGCGGTGTGGAGAGGACAAAGGAAGAGAAGCCCTTCACACCCGTGGAGAAAAAAGTTTGAAACACGTACCAGGCGCCAGATCACTCGGTCATTAGTCGTGATGAAGATACAGATTGATTCTTATTTGTGTATAAGATATAAAGAAGACCTTCACCTAGGTCAAATAGACCTAGGTGAAGGTCTTCTTTATATCTTATACACAAATAAGATTCAATCTGTATCTTCATCACGACTAATGACCGAGTGATCTGGCGCCTGGTACGTGTTTCAAACTTTTTTCTCCACGGGTGTGAAGGGCTTTTCTTCCTTTGTCCTCTCCACACCGCCTATATCTCCGCTGATAGCAAAGGCCATAGACCTTACAGGGAAATTTCCTGGTGGGCCGATGCCTAGGGGGCCACCTGGACCCTCCTCATGGCCAGAAAGTGGAAGTTTTTGGGGATGTATTTTGTGCTGCTGGCAGTATTTTGTAATGGACTGTGGTATTTGGTTCTGTTGGGTGATATAATGTGCCACAATATGGTATTGCTGGCCCTGCCTTGCATCAATTTGGACCCGACTACAAAACAGGGCCACTTTTAGTATTTTTTCCAGGGCCACTTTAAGTTCCCAGTCCGCCCCTGTACCTGTTTACCCAACCCTGCCAGTTACCATATTTGACCCTACACTGCCTGTCATGACTGCTGCCTGTTTATCGTACAAATTCTCATTTGTCATCCCCAGCCTCAAACCTGTTTTACGGATACGCCTGAACTCTGCCTGCCCTTGAACTGATGCCTGACTATAAGTATTGCCTGATCCCTCAGTGCTCTGTACTGGTGTTTCTGACCCCCATGGGTCAGTTGCCTCTGCAGTAAAGGCCAGATCCCAGCTATAGGGGTTAAAAGGTGAAAACCAGGAGACCCCCCGGATAACGTCCCTAGGTCTAGCCCAAAGTCAAACTGGTTATTGGCACAGTGGGTCCACCCCCAATGTCTGTTACAACTTGTATTTTTTGCGGGGAGAACTGTAGTTTTCATTGGTACCATTTTGGGATACATACCGGTACATCTATTTGATCACTATTTATTTAATTTCTTTCATAGGGTGACTGTTAAAAACTTGCTAATTGGGAATTTTATTTTTTTTCCATTATGGCATTTACAGTGCATGAGGCCTTACTATTATCGTCCTACATGAATCATTAGCAATTGAACCGTAACAATTATCTGCTTGTCTAAATGCACCTTTAGGCATAAAACATATCAAGAAAGACTTAAATGACTTAATTTGTATAGCCGGGAGGATAGAAAGGAGAGAGGAGACACAATCGAAATGTTTAAATATGTTAAAGGGTTACATAAGGTTCAGGAGGAGGTTTCTTATTTCGAAACTGAATGTGAGATCAATGGGCAGAATCTGAAATTACAGTAAAAAAATTTCAGCTGCAGGAGAGGGGTGTGATATATCAAGTTTACTCGATATCTCAATTTGTCAATTAACCTTTTAAATTTTTCCTGGAGAATGTTCTCACTAGGGCTTGATGAAGCGTGATCTCTGCGAAACTCCTCCCCCGAGGACACCATCGATTTCTTTTACTTATGTAAATAACAGTTACATTTTATTCTAAATTCCAAGGCGCTGGATCCTTTAAAAATTTGTTACTGAAGTCTTTCATGATCCCACATTCAGGGGATTCATCCGTGCTGCCTTTTCCTTCACATGTGTCTGGATTACACAAATTCAGGGTGAGCTGTACAAAACTTTCTATTTTTTTTCTTAGAATCTGAAATTAGTGAGACTATCAGAAGCAATGTCAGAAAATAGTTTCATGAAAGAGTAGTAGTTGCCCCACCGAGGATAAGTCATCAATATACGAGTCCTGTAAAACCTCTTTAAACATGCCTGTTAAGAAACATATATCTATCATAAGAGAAAAGAGAAGACTAGATGGACCATGTGGCCTTTAATACCATCATTCTTCTATGTCTATGCCTACATGTTTATCATTGGCAGATAAAAATACAGTAAATGTCTTCACTTCCTACATTTAATACTTTGTAGACAATGTACCATTGATTAACTAAATAAATCGGTAACAGGAAAGGCTAGATTTTCATTAACCATTTATTTCTAGTATGACTCTTGTTTTATTCCCATATTAACAAATTAAACATTTAAGGAACAAGGAAGCATACTGAAGCATTCTCTGTTTGAAAGTTGCATTAGCCTTCTATATTTCCTGTAGGATACTGAGTCATGTTTTTTGGTATCGGTATCATTTCTATCTATTCATGAACGGCACTCATTTGCTGTTTAGGTTCTAGCATGTGAAGAATTGCAGGAGATGGGCACCATTTCACAGTGTGATATATTAATATTTTACAAGCAGCATTTTATTTGATTATCAATGCAAAGCTTAGGTCCACCTCTGATACATTGTCCACTATATGTCGGTAAGTAGATACAGTAGCCATAATCATCATCTAACCTTGTTTTCAATATTGTTTAGGGAACTGGTTTTGTACTGTTTGTGCTCTTCCATCAGAATCGGTAGTTAGGCAAACCCAAATCCTATTCCCTTGGCGTGTAAAATGGAGATGTTGGCTACTTGCCCCATCATCCAACATGTAGGCCTGTTTTGCCAGAGTGCTCTACATGTTACTCTTTGTGCCCTCCCTGATGCAAGGGCCACAAAATAGCATGTCACATATACTCAACAGTGACAAGATAGCTCATGTGTTAAACAGCATCTGTCACCATGATCAACCCTATTAAACGAGGCATAGTGCCTTGTAGGGTTGATCATGGAGAGAGTTGAACACTATACCTCACTTTGTGCAATCAGATGTTCCTTTGCAGGGAAATGTTAACTTTTATCAATATGCTAATGGAGCATCAAGGGGCAGTGCCTAGCCCCTCAGAGCACTGCCTCAACTTGTCCTATCCCCCATCACCATGCCCCCTCCGGCGCTGATTAACAGGGTCAGGAATCCTCACTGTTGTGATACCAGGCCCTAAAATCTCACGCATGCACCTGAGAGATTACAATCGGTTGTAACCAATTACTCCAGCAGGGTTAAGTATAATGTGTGGGAAGGTTGGCTCAGCTGTGGTAAATGGAGTCATATTTAAATGTGATATTTTACCAGCATCTTAAGGAAGTATATACTGGTCCCACAATGTGCACAGTCCAGCACTTCATTACACTGGATTATCAGACTATTGTAAACTGTAAATCATTGCCGACATCATTTCCAAGGACATTGGCTCTGGAAGAGAATGAATTTCAATATAAAGTACGGTACTTTGAGCAAATAAAATGTATTCCCTTTTTTAAATATACATCATAGAGATGCAAGATATTTCACACGTTTTGTAATATCTTAAAAATCAGTAAAATTATGAATATGTGTCTTGGTGGATGTCTTAGTGAAATTTTTGTTGGAACTTCTAGGCCCAAATCTGGGAATGTCCCAATCATCATTTGCCATTTATAGTACATATTTTCTGTTATGAGGCAGAGGGGCTTTTGGAACCCCTCAGACACCTCAATATGATTTCAGCGTTTGCACTTTTCCTTTATCCTAGGGCACTAAATGTTCAGACATCTGTCCTTCAAACATCAAAGCAACACTGGTCCTAACTGAGGCATACCCGTGAGGAAGAGGAAGGACTGGTTCATTTTCAAGAGATTTTCCAATAATTTGATCTTGAGGGTTTCTTATCATTGGCAAGTTCCCACCTACGTCTCCAGATAGCAGCTTCATGGCTGAATTTGTCCAGAAAATACACTGCTCAAAAAAATAAAGGGAACACTTAAACAACACAATGTAACTCCAAGTCAATCACACTTCTGTGAAATCAAACTGTCCACTTAGGAAGCAACACTGAGTGACAATCAATTTCACATGCTGTTGTGCAAATGGGATAGACAAATAGGAAATTATAGGCAATTAGCAAGACACCCCCAATAAAGGAGTGGTTCTGCAGGTGGTGACCACAGATCACTTCTCAGTTCCTATGCTTCCTGGCTGATGTTTTGGTCACTTTTGAATGCTGGTGGTGCTTTCACTCTAGTGGTAGCATGAGACGGAGTCTACAACCCACACAAGTGGCTCAAGTAGTGCAGCTTATCCAGGATGGCACATCAATGCGAGCTGTGACTAGAAGGTTTGCTGTGTCTGTCAGCGTAGTGTCCAGAGCATGGAGGCGCTACCAGGAGACAGGCCAGTACATCAGGAGACGTGGAGGAGGCCGTAGGAGGGCAACAACCCAGCAGCAGGACCGCTACCTCCACCTTTGTGCAAGGAGGAACAGGAGGTGCACTGCCAGAGCCCTGTAAAATGACCTCCAGCAGGCCACAAATGTGCATGTGTCTGCTCAAACGGTCAGAAACAGACTCCATGAGGATAATATGAGGGCCCGACGTCCACAGGTGGGGGTTGTGCTTACAGCCCAACACCGTGCAGGACGTTCGGCATTTGCCAGAGAACACCAAGATTGGCAAATTTGCCACTGGCGCCCTGTGCTCTTCACAGATGAAAGCAGGTTCACACTGAGCACATGTGACAGACGTGACAGAGTCTGGAGACGCCGTGGAGAACGTTCTGCTGCCTGCAACATCCTCCAGCATGACCGGTTTGGCATTGGGTCAGTAATGGTGTGGGGTGGCATTTCTTTGGAGGGCCGCACAGCCCTCCATATGCTCGCCAGAGGTAGCCTGACTGCCATTAGGTACCGAGATGAGATCCTCAGACCCCTTGTGAGACCATATGCTGGTGCGGTTGGCCCTGGGTTCCTCCTAATGCAAGACAATGCTAGACCTCATGTGGCTGGAGTGTGTCAGCAGTTCCTGCAAGACGAAGGCATTGATGCTATGGACTGGCCCGCCCGTTCCCCAGACCTGAATCCAATTGAGCACATCTGGGACATCATGTCTCGCTCTATCCACCAACGTCACGTTGCACCACAGACTGTCCATGAGTTGGCAGATGCTTTAGTCCAGGTCTGGGAGGAGATCCCTCAGGAGACCGTCCACCACCTCATCAGGAGCATGCACAGGTGTTGTAGGGAGGTCAGACAGGCACGTGGATGCCACACACACTACTGAGCCTCATTTTGACTTGTTTTAAGGACATTACATCAAAGTTGGATCAGCCTGTAGTGTGTTTTTCCACTTTAATTTTGAGTGTGACTCCAAATCCAGACCTCCATGGGTTAAAAAATTTGATTTCCATTTTTTTATTTTTGTGTGATTTTGTTGTCAGCACATTCAACTATGTAAAGAACAAAGTATTTCAGAAGAATATTTAATTAATTCAGATCTAAGATGTGTTATTTTTGTGTTCCCTTTATTTTGTGTATAAAAGCAGACGGTCTTGGTTAAAATAATGTAATCCATTATATAGTATCTAATAAAACAGATGGGAAAATAATATTTTATACTCTGATGTAAATGAATCACACTTGTAGCACAGCCTTAGAACAGGTCATAAACCCTGGTATGGTCAGTCACACCCTTAATCTTTGCTGTTACCAGAATAAGGTCCTCCATACACATTAGAATCATAATAGGCTTGTTCTTTACCTTTTCAGTATGGAAATGTGACTGTGGAGGTGGACTAACCAGCTTTGCCTTCTCCAAACTCATTGTGGCCTGGAGGAGGGGAAACCGGCTGTGAAAGGGGAGAACTTGTAACACACCCACAAGTTCAGTCAAAGATTCCAGAGACCAGAAGACATCAGGGCACAATCAGGTAAGGTATGTTTTTTTACTGTGCTATGCACCAAGATTTACTCCTAAGATATCTGGTATTTTCAGCTCAGCTTTAGCAATATCCTCCATTTCCTGGACTCGTTCCTCAAGTCCCAACAGTAACTTCTAATCCTATAACTTATGTTGGCTGTGATACAATTGTCAGTATATTCAATTATCGTGTGTACAAGTTACAAAACCTAAGTGCTGAGAACATTTGTTTTATAGGGAACTTGTCCTAGATTTATGTATGTTAACTGCTGGTAGGATACCATGTGTTACTATAACTTAAAGAAACCACTGTTGAAATAATTTTTTTTACAACTTTCTCATTAACTTTTTGTTAAACTTCCTCACCAGTGCCAAGGTATTATTTTGCTGTCAGTGAATGTGAACATTCTTGCTTACATTCAGAGACTGGAAGGCAGACCTAGTCCTGCTTTCACAGCTAAAAAGTGGATAAGATTGTTTCCATTCTAGGCAATTGTCTGTGAGTTAAAGAGCCAGCAGTCCAGACTGATACATTGTAGCAAATTAGCAGCTGAGATCTGTACAGCAGATAAGTATGCATGTAGTAATTAAAGTAGTTATCCAACCCCTATAATGCCCCCCAAAATGCCCTGGCGCCTTATACTGGTTATACTTACCCCGCTCTCCAGCACCTGCGTTGCTTCTGATGCCCTCACAGCCGCCGCTGCATCTCCCCGTGTCTCCCGGGTTGAGCCAATAGCAGACCGTGATCCGGAGGGAGTCTCCCTAGCGTCACCCACGATGCTAGGTAGGCTCGTCTCCATCACAGCCTGCTATTGGCTGCTCCCCCCCGTCGCCAGATGTTTTGATCCGCATGATGGGGAGATGCAGTGGTGGCTGTGTTGTGTGTTGGGATCCGGAGCGATGCGGGTGCCAGGAAGCAGGTAAGTATAATGTATACGAGGGGCATAGGCATTGGGGGGGATATTTTAGACTTTGAATAACCCCTTTATTACAAGGCACTTACTAATGTATTGTGATTGTCCATATTGCTTCCTTTGCTGGCTGGATTCATTTAACCATCACTTATTTTTCCCTTAGCATAGACACTTAGCATAGATGTTTATTCCTGATTTAAAGGGGTTGTGCAGCTCTACAATATTGATGACCTATTCTTAGGATAGGTCATCAATATCAGATCAGTGGGGGTCGACTCTTGGAACCCCTGCTGATAAGCTCTTTGAAGCAGTAGTGGCGCTAATGTGTGCTGTCCGCATCTTTTTCAGCCCCATTGACATAAATGGGTCCACATCCGAGCCACAAGAAATGCTGATCGGATGCAGACCAAAACTATGACTGTGTGCATAAGCCCTTACTGTAAATTTCCCAATCACATCTGCTGGAAGTTTCCTCTAAGCATCTAATACTCTTTCAGTAAAATAATATTTACTGACATTGCTTCTTATCCTCCTCCCAAGTAATTTTAGATTGTGCCGTCATGTTCTCGATCATGCCTCTTCTTTCCCCTATTTCCTTCTGGCTATATAAATTTCCTTCTGGCTATATAAATTAAGCTCTTAAGGTCCATACAGTAACCCTTTGTTGAACGACACATTAGGAACTGTACAATTTTGGAAAATATTCATTTCCATGGAAAGTTCATCATGATCATTTTAATGAAACAGCAAAAAGTGCAGCCACATGAAGTCTTCCTGTACAGGCCAGCTCTGGCACATAGAGATTACAAACTGGTTCTACACATACAGATCAAGCACAGTAGTCATTTCTGTGTCCGCCAGTTACTTTTTTCCACTGGTTATGTTGGAAGCAGTTCCTAAACCACTGATGTATAAATAAACTTAAAAGCCATGTTTTCAAGGCAGATTTCAGAAGTCAGTTCCACCCATCAAGTCTTAAATGTTCAGAGCTTACATTTCATTTTAGTTAAAGGGGGTTGTCCAGGCTCTGAAAGAAAGTTGGGGATGGCCAAGCATGGTGTGTGACTACAAAAGAAAAAGGCACCTGCTCTAGTTGTTCTGGCTCCTGGGCCATGTCTCTATCCTTGCCACTTCCAGTCCCTGCATGTCACCACTGATGGTCAATCAGTGGCCTCAGCATTGATGTGTGCAGGTATGGCATGTGTCTGGCCAGCAGCAGTGACGTGTGAGGAGTCAGCACATCACATTTCCAGCCTGGCTGGGACCGGAAGCGGCGGCAATTGAGACGCACCACAGAAACTGAGATGACCAGAGCAGGTGAGGGGTTTTATTTTGTTTTGTTTTTAACTCACATGAGTATCCTTAATTATTTTTTCGGGACCTTTAACCTTTAACTAAAATGAAACATCTGAACTGTAAGCTCTGAACTTCTGAACTAGTAGGGTGGCACTAATTTCTGAAATCTGCCTTGAAAACATGGCTTTTAAAGGGGTTCCCTGGCGCCTTACCTAAATTGTCTGTTTCAGCTAACCTGTGAAAAGAAGAGAGTTTCAACAGTACTTACCTTTCCACCGCGCTACCGATTCTGTGATCTCGGCTGTGATCACATGACCACCTGAATGGCTGTTGGCTCATCTGCTAAAGTCCCAACCAGATGTCCTCCTGTTTCTCTGTACATTATGCAGCTCAACAGGAAGACATAGGAGCGCAACCGGCCGGGACCTTAGAGGAAGAGCCCCCAGCCAATTGAGCAGTCATGTGATCACCGCCAAGATCGCTGAATTGGCATAGCGATGGAAGGATAAGTACTGCTGGAACTCTCTTCCTTCCATAGGTTAGCTGAAACAGACAATTTTGGTAGGGCCCTGGAGAGCTCTTTGAAGTTTATTTACACTTTAGTGGTTTAGGAATGGCTTGCAATGCACTATTTATTAGATTTTCTCTTTGTAGTTCTCCATTAGCACACGTTAACTGCAGTATACAAACACAAACTGTTCATTCTCAGCCTGTAGTCATGTAGTTTCCATATCCATCCCTGTGAGACACTGGTTTCTCTGCTACTGGTTGTTAAGGGGAGGGGTGTCTGCTGTCTGCAGAGCTACAGAGTTATGGCAGAGCGGTCCAAAACGGATCAGTTTGCATTCTAATGCATTCTGAATGGAAAAGGATCCGCTCAGAATGCATCAGTTTGTATCAGTTCAGTCTCCATTCCGCTTTGGAGACGGACACCAAACCACTGCTTGCAGCGTTTTGCTGTCCGTCTGATGAAACTGAGCCAAACGGTCCTGGCACACAATGTAAGTCAATGGGGATGGATCCGTTTTCTCTGACACAATCTGGCACAATAGAAAACGGATCCGTCCTCCATTGACTTTCAATGATGTTCAAGACGGATCCGTCTTGGCTGTGTTAAAGATAATACAAACGGATCCGTTCTGAACGGATGCAGACGGTTGTATTATCTGAACGCACAAAACGCGAGTGTGAAAGTAGCCTAAGATAAAGAGCAAGCATTCTTCTGAATCCCTGCAAGGCGCAGGTAAAGGGACACTTCTACCAGAAAGAGTAATTTTTTAAAATGTTTTTCTTTTTCATTCTATTGTCAGTTTACTGCTGCTGTGAGAGAAGATATTATCTCATGACAATGATAGGTGTAGAATTGGGATAACAGTAAGACAGCACTGTTGTTCCCTTGATAGGCATAGATAAAGTTGAACACAGAAGAGAATTGCACTTGCCCCTTTACACTGGCTGAGCTTTCTTCCTGACAATCGTCTGCTAAATCTATTAGTGTAAAAGGACCTTAACTCATCCCCTTCCCTATCTTGTGAGAGTGAATGGTTTGACTGAGAAAGTCAAGTAAGACTGTTTATCGTGCTAAAAGTTCAAGCAAAGGGAGACGTTAAAGAGCCAGGACAGGAAGTAGAATACGTAGAGGGACTTTACATGGGACAACTCTGCAGGCAATTATCAGGAATGAACCGGTTTATATTTTCTTGCAGTCACAATCTCTTGGGTCCCTTACGCCCACATGCTGTTTCATTATAAAGATTTTTTCCTAACTACTGAAAGGGAGAAAAAGAGGCCAGAACTCTGCCGAGAAACTAGTCATGAAAATAATATAGTCATTTTTATTGAAGTTTTTTTTTCTGTGTAGTTGGAGGGACAACTTAAGGTTTATATTCTATTTTGAGATGGTGCTAGTGAGGTATAGTATGCAGATATGTTAAAAGAAATTCCCATGTCTTCAGTCATGTTTGAGAACTTCTGTGTGTTATTGTGCATTGTTTCCTAGAATGCTCCTTCCTGATAATTGCCACAATCATTGTCCTGTGTAAACGAGCCTTTAGGGAAGATCTAATTGTAATGCACAAATACAGTAGATCTGTTTATAACTAGAGATGGAAGCAGGGAAATGAGGCATCTTCTACATCTGTAGGTTAGAAAGTTTCACCCTCAGAATAGGAGATTCTTTACTGTAATGGAGACTATGTAAGGCTACTTTCACATTAGCGTTTTTTGCGGATCCATCATGGATCTGCAAAAACGCTTCCGTTACCATAATACAACCGCATGCATCCGTCATGAACATATCCGTATTATGTCTTCTATAGCCATGACGGATCAGTCATGAACACGATTGAAAGTCAATGGGGGGTGGATCTGTTTTCTATTGTGTCAGAGAAAACGGATCCATCCCGATTGACTTACATTGTGTGTCAGGACCGATCCACCTTGCTCCGCACCACATCGCAGACAGAAAAACACTGGTTGCAGCCTTATTCTGCCCGCGATGGGAGCGCAACCAAACGGAGCGGAATGCATTCTGGTGCATTCCGTTTCGTTCAGTTCAGTTTTGTCCCCATTGACAATGAATGGGGACAAAACTGCAATATCGGAATTGAAAATGCTAATGTGAAAGTAGCCTAACTTTCTTCCACACAATAGTGTGATGGTTGATTCATTGAACCAGTCCAAGAAGGCCCTGATGCCTTCAGTGTTTGAATGAAATTCCTTGGGACCACCGGAGGAAACTATTTTCAGGTCCCAACCCCTAAAACATCAATAAAATGCAATAGGTCTTGAATCAAATAAATAGACACTAGTGACAGCTGATTGGCTCCAAAGGCAGCCAAATGTTTTGTTTTCTCCTAGACCTTTGGGACCCACTATGGTATTAGAGCCTGAGGCCACTGTAGGATCCTCTGGTACACTGGTGAGCCAGTCCAATGCTGGATGCTTTTCTTGAACGTAAAAATATAGCAGGTTATGGGTACTACATTACTGGAGATAGAATGTTGATCCAGGGACTTACTCTAATTGCCATATTTGGTGTCGGAAAGGATTTTTTCCTCTAATATGGGGTAATTGGTATCCATCTCAAGGAGTTTTGCCTTTCTCTAGATTAATATAGTAGGATTATAGGTTGACTTGATTGACCTCTGTCTTTTTTATTCTTATCAACCATTTAACTATGTAAATATTGGAGGCATTTCTGTTCTTCGTAATTTACTGTAATTATGCATATAGGGTACATGTAGTAGTATGGCTATAAATAGTGGCAACTGGCCACTAATACTTGACTGCAGCTCCCCTGACCCAAATTAACTGCATCAAAGTGATTTATGATACACATACACTCAGTTCATATCTAATCACAGGTCTATTGTACTATACTAATATGATGGTGTGATAACAGTACAACAGACCCATCATCTGACCATTTAATAAATCATTATGATGCAGTCAGGGAGATATGACCAACACATGGACCGTGTTTTCCGGACTGAGCACAGTCGTGTGAATCAGCCCTAAAGTGAGCAGGACAGATTTGTGAAGACATATTATGACTGAATGTATGTAATTACGTAGCAGCTGTTGTGGAATCTAGAAATAAATGTGGCCCATCTCGCTTTAGAGGTGAGGTGCAGCTGATGTTAACTTTGGATAATGGAAGGAGAGAGTGGGCAATTGAGTGCAGGTCACTGGGAGACCAAGGAAAGAAGGAAAGTCACTTTCATACTCGCGTTTTGGTTTACCGTTTGTGAGATCCGTCATGGCCTCTCATAAGCGGTCCAAAACGGATCAGTTTGCATTCTGAATGGAAAAGGATCCGCTCAGAATGCATCAGTTTTCATCAGTTCAGTCTCCAGTTCAGCCAAACGGATCAATTGGGACGGATCTGTTTTCTATTACACAATCTGGCGCAATAGAAAAAGGATCCGTCCTCCATTGACTTTTAATAGAGTTCATGACGATCCGTCTTGGCTATGTTACAGATAATACAAACTGATCCATTCAGAACGGATGCAGACATTTGTATTATCTGAACAGATCCGTCCATGACGGATCCGCGCAAAACGCGAGTGTGAAAGTAGCCTAAGTAATGCATATACCTTGGTTCCATTCCAAGCTTCTTCCATTTCTTTGATATTGCAGACACAATGACTAACATGGAACTTGAAGGGATGGCAGGTTGGGCAGAAGAGACTGAAGAACCTGAGAAAGATCCTCCTCCTACAACATGTTGGGAAAAATTTCACACCACAATTTCAAACTGGATGCTGCCACCTCGCCACAGAATAACATATATGGAGAGAGCAAACTGTCTACCGCCTCCTATTTTTATTATTTCCATCAGCATCATTGAGGTATGTGGGAAATTCATAGATTTTTAATAAGCAGCTAAATAATATAAAATCAGTATTAGATATAACCATGAAGGCATTCTCATCATAGTAAGCTACAGAACTGTGGACAATGTGTCCATAATGCTTCACTTCCTCTGTAGTGACACATCTAAACACTGCAGATCCCTTCTTGCAAACCAGAGATAAGATCTTACACCTTGAAGCCTTTTGACAATGATGCCTGCATGGACCTTAAAGGGGTTATCTAAGGCTTAAAAAGACATCGGAGAGTGGCGGACCCGCAATGGGGTTCATACTTACCTGGTCCCTGTCTCTAGGTTCCAGCTCCCTGGCCATCTCTACAGCTCTGCGATGCTCTGGGATTAGCATTCTGTTGACGGGCACCATGTGACCGCTGCAGCCAATCACTGAACACAGCATTCACCCTTGCAGCATGTGCGCCCATCAACCAGATGTTGACACTACAGAATTGTGGAGCTGTAGAGGCGCCCGGAGAGCAATGGAGCTGGAACCCAGCTGCGGGGATCAGGTAAGTATGAACCACACCACGGGTCAGCCACACTCTGAGGTCTTTTTAAGTCTTGGATAACCCCTTTAAGACCAAGACTTTTTTCACATTCTAAGAGCCACAACTTTTTTATTTTTCCATCATTGTAGCTGCTTGACAGCTTGTTTTTTCTGGGCAACATTTCTGGGTACATATACCATATTATTTAACTGTTATTGATTAATTGTTTACTCTTTCTGTGGGTGAGAATGAAAAAAAAATGTGGCTTTTTATTTGCTTTATATTTGGCATTCAATATAAGGCAAAAATAACATGTTAACATTATTCTATGATAGGTACAATTATGTCAAGTTTATTTTAATGTTTTACTAGTTTTACACTGAGCACAAGAACTTTTGTCTTTTAAAAAAAGTCTGTTGTTGTGTTACCATATTCTAAGAGTCAGAACTTCTTTTTTTGTTTTTCCAGCAACTAAGTTTGTTTTTGCAGAATTAATTGTTTTCATTTGTACCATTTTGGGATACATATAACTTTCTACATCACACAAAAAAATGAATGCAATCAGATCACTGCCTTTGGCAGTCCTTGGTGCGTGGATCCTTAGGAGAAGGACTGTACTCTACTCTCCGAAATGCGTTGACTGGTGTGGGGAGATGTCCTGCTGTGTGCCATTTTGGACCTTTTTTTTAAAAGATGTTTGAAATAAAAATATCTATGATGTTATCCAAAACCCGATTGCTGGACCCCCTACTTTGTTTCTGCATATAACTTTTTGATCACTTTTTATTCAGTTTTTTTTTGGGAGGTGAAATGAACAAATAATAGCAATTCTGGCATTTATTTGGCCTTCATCATACAGGTTATATATAATGTGTTAATATTTTTTCAAAAATCTTAATTATTTTTTTTTTTAGTCCCACTAGGGGTACTTGAACCACTCATCTTTACACTACGTGTTGTTTCCTGTGAAGCGGTGGCGTAGTGTAATTACAGGCACTCGTCGGTGGCGTAGTGTAATTACAGGCACTCGTATCATTCACTTAAATGGAATGAGTACTTGTATTACACTGCATTTCCAAGACAAAGTGCAGTGTAATGAACAGGAAGCGGCGCGCACATGAAGCACTGTTTCCTCTTCAAACAGCTGATCGGCTGCGGTGCTTGGTGTCGGATCCCAGAGGATCAGATATTGATGACATATCCTGGGGATAGGTCATCAATATATATGGCCAGACAACCCCTTTAATGTAAAAAAATTAAATTCATGTTCATATTACATTCCATATATATATTTTTTTTAATGAAAAATCATACAGTTTAAAATGCCTTCCTTCTGTCTGAATTCAGATTTCAGAAGACAATAGTATATGCATGTGAACCAGCCCTTGACTAATGTACACACTATCATTGCTGAGCTACTGCAGCCGTCCCAAATCACTGATATCAATATCCACCAACCATATTGTTTTATCTATTATTTTTACTGTAATTACTATGGGGGAGATTGATCAAAACTGGTGTAAAGGAAAATGGCTTAGTTGCCCATAGCAACCAATCAGATTCCACCTTTCAATTTTTAAAAGCTCCTTTGTAAAATGAAAGCTGGAATCTGATTGGTTGCTATGGGCGACTAAGCCAGTTTTCAGATAGCCCCTAATGATTATGTTCTCCCACATAAATTTGACCGCCTGCCATGCTATGTTTTTCCACACATTTGAATACATGTATAAGGCTATTATTTTCCCATAGATAACCAGGACTTGCACACAATTCATTGTTATAGCATTGCTGATTAATTTTAGCCTGTATTACTCCTATCTTAAAACTAAGTTTGCTACAATTATTTACCTGTAATGACAAGCAAAAACAGGTAAAATGAGGATTACCATAATGCATCAACCCTGACATGAGTACAACCAATCCTCATAAAAGATGATTCCATTACATACCCCATTAACATTAATCTAGTCAATCCTATTTTCATACAGTCCTTCTTCCTTATAGTTCATCCAGTCATGATTTAGGATATGCAACTGCATCCATTGAGTCCAGGGGATTTATATGAAATCACACCCTTATTTCACAGGGGTGAGCACATACGATATACAGCAGTATATCCCTATAATTCAATGACAAGGTCAGTCATTCCAAAAAAAAATTACAGTAGGTGTGGTAGCTATGAAGTCTTAAGCCTCATGCAGACGTCCGTGGAATACAGACTGGCATTGCAGGAGTGCACGGCGTTATTGGTTGCTATGACGCCGTGAGCTCCGGCAATGCCAGTCCGGTATCTCACAGACCATGCTCCACGGACGTCTGCATGAGGCTTTAAAAGAAAATTAAAAGAATGGTGGGGAAGAATCTTTTAAGTAAAGAGGAGAGAGACTAATAAGGGGCAGGGAGGGTCTTAGGCTACTTTCACATTAGCGGCAGCCTTCTCCGGCAGGCTGTTCCGGTGTAGTTTTATTCTGGCCGCCTCTCGGCATGTTTGCCAGGCCGCGGCCGGACCTCCGGCCCGCCCCCATTATAGTGAATGGGGCCGGAGTGGACTTTCGGCGGCAAGTGTGCACTAGTGGTAGCACGGATTCGGCAGGCTGTTCACCCGCCGGAACAGCCTGTGGAGAAGGCTGCCGCTAATGTGAAAGTAGCCTAAGACGTCTAAGGGGGAACATGATTAACCTATACAAATATATAAATGGGCCATACAAAATATATGGTGAAAAACTGTTCTACGTAAAATCCCCTTAAAAAGACAAGGGGGCACTGTCTCCGACTGGAGAAGAAAAACGTCTGTCTCCAGAAGCGTCAAAGCTTCTTTTATTGTAAGAACTGTGAATCTGTGGAATAGACTTCCTCAGGACGTGGTCACAGCAGGAACAGTGGACAGTTTTAAAAAGGGTTTAGATGAATTCTTAAAAGTAAATTACATTAATGTTTATGAAAACGTGTAGAAATCTGAGTATCATTTCTTTTTGGGATTCGCGTTCCCACCTGTCCCTTGGTTGAAGTTGATGGACGTATGTCTTTTTTCAACCGTATTAACTATGTAACTATGTAATATATTCCAGTAAATAGGGCTACAGCTTCCTACTTCTTGTTGATTACATGTGTGATGAATGGTTCTCTGTGCCGGTAAAGGAAGCCAGTCATATTCCTAAGAATACACCACACCGATGCAAAATCTGTAGCAGGGACCTCCACCTACCATGTGTCTTTAAGGCCCTGTTCACATGGGTTCAACCGACAGTCTAATGTGCATGGGGAGCTCCCAACTTTCTCCAGACAGATTTTGTCAGCGGAGAGATGGACTGGACGAAATGAATACTTTACCCGATCCTTTTGTTCTCTGTGGAGGTAATCTACAGTCAAAAGTGTCTGACAGCGGCTTTCTCTGCTCTCCCTAAAATAAATACACATACATGTTCAGCATTCCTGACTGTGATGATAAGGAGATGACTGCTGAAAAGTGATCTGTACAGACCAAGAAGTGGCACCTTTTATTAGGCTTAGAGGCCAGTGTGAACACTGTAAACATTTTGGGATTTTTTTTAAATATAGATAGTGATATGGAAAATGAGAAATAACATCACCAAAAATTCTTTTCAAATATAAAACTTGATTTAAACAATATATATTTTTCTGATGACACATTCCCATCAACGAGATGAGCAGACTGATATATCGTTACTAGGAAACGATTAATTTAAATCCCTGTTTTCTATGTTTAGGAGTCCAGTGGGCGGTCCTACTCAGTGATTGACAGCCTTTCCTCTATAAGTATGCATACAGAGATAGCTGTCAGGCATGAGTAGGACCGCCCACTGGACTCCTAGACATAGAGAGCAGGGGATTAAATAAATGAATTATTGAAGCTTATATATCTATATATCATTTTACTCATTTTCTTCGGCTTTGCCCCACGATGGTGCAGATCACACACACACAATATGACAAGTTCCCTTTAATTTCTGAGCAGCCTATGAAGCTCTTCCAATTCAGTAACTGGTAATGTCTAACAGGAAAAATGAATGCAGATTTTATTCTACAAGAAAAGTAGAGAAATGTTTCCTTTCATTCATCTTTGTCCCTGTTTGTTTCTTTTGATCCAGCTGGGGGTTTTCATTTACTATGCAGTATGGATGCCACAGAAACAATGGATCACACTGGATACTGGTATCACTAACAGTCCATTCATATACCGACCAGATAAGCGAGAGGAGGCATGGCGATTTGTATCTTACATGTTAGTCCATGCAGGGTAAGAATGAAAGCTGGAAGGCCTTCAATGTGATGTAACGAAGCATATGGTGTATAGTTTCTGTAAATGAGATCCCTCACATGAATACAGATTGAATACAGGCAGGAATTCACACCGACGACTGTTATTCATACAAAGACATGTTAATACAAGAACTGAGGAAATGATTTATTACTATACTCTATAAAGAGAATATACTGTATATCCATTAGGTTCCATTTCTTCTGGAATGGGAGTAATGATATCAGATTTTAGGCCCTTAAACATACCATTAAGAGAAGACCTGTCACCCAGTTCTGTAGCCGAAGCAGCATGCAGCTAATCAATAACTTGTATCGATTGAACTCACTAACCCAAGGCCTAAATGTGCAATGGAACTCACTTATCTGTGGATTTTACTCTGGAAACTACACACGGAAGCTATACCAGAGAAGTTCCGAAATCTCACCCGGAGCATAATGAAGGGCTTTATACAATATGCCATTTTCTGCAATTAAAGGGGTTATGCCATGATTAATGTAAAAAATGATTATCATATTTTACATAACAATCTCTTTCTAACAAAGCTAGAACTAGCCATGTATCTCACATGGATCCAGAGATATCCCCATTCATTGCGCCAATTGCACTGCTATTATTTTAGGCCGGTAGCTCAGGGGTGTATCCTTTCTCGTGGGGGCATGCTCTTTATGCTGCAACTCTTTCTGCGTAACTGCCACAGCTTGTAACAAAACATATGGCGGGTGGTAGTTGAAGATTTAAACTGAGCGCGTGCGACCACCTGAATGAGGTGGACAAGAAATAAGGAAAAGAACTAACAGCAGGTAGCACTATATAGTTACATTTTACTGAATAACTCAGTGGTTGTACTAAATGCTTAATTACATGCTATTACAAAAGTATTCAGATCCAGGTGCTTGTTTGAAAAATGTTAAATATTTTTCATGGCACAAAGAATAAATTATCTAGAAGAATGATTTCTTCCACTTAAGTAGTCAGCATTGTATACACTAGGGATGCTCAACCTGTGGCGCTCCAGCTGTTGTAAAACTACAACTCCCACGATGCTCTTCTGTAGGATGATAGCTGTAGGCTGTCAGGGAATGGCGGGAGTTGTAGTTTTGCAACAGCTGGAGGGCCGCAGGTTGAGCATGCCTGGTATACACCATAAATAAAGCTTGCCGTAAAGTGGATTTTTGTCTCCTATTTCAATCGGATCTACAGACTATTTAATATATACGGGGTCTGACAGGCTTCTACCAATGTCTACCTTTGGGGGAAACAAGGATCCTGGTGGCTGCATAAACTAAACGACCTAAGCTATGCCTTCAATAGCTGTTGCCAAAACACATTGGGGGGAATTTATCATATGCAATATTTGAAGTCTGTTTTGCTTAAGTCTGCATTGGCATACTTTGATCCAAATTTATCAAATGTCAAAATAGTTTGGTTCATTTAATGCATCTTTGAACTTTACACTTGCTACTCCACTTTTTCTATGCCATCCCCCTGCTCGAGTAACTTTGCAACTTTTTTGTGACTTTTCAAAAAAAGTTACATTGATAAGTCTGGAGGGGAAATAATTACCATACCTAATCAGTGAGAGGTGTAAAATTCAAAAAGTTGCAAACTCTATTTTGCAACTTTTTGAAACCAGAATTCTAGAGTGCAGGGTGTGATAAGTTCCCCCATTTTTGTCCGACTGTTGTTCCTCCTGATTTCTCCATACATATGCACTCTCATTTCGAACAAGTGCACATGTACTCTCAAGAGAAATAAGGAGCTGCCAGACACCAACAGTAGTGGCTTAACACCCAGGAGAACAATGGACTGAACAGGTTGACATTCAACATATCCAACCCATTCCAGCCCCCCCCCCCCCTCCCCCCTTCCCCATGTCGGGAGAAAGAAGAGATAGCCAAGGGACAGGAGAGTTTGCACACACCCATACACATATATTCTGACAGTCCTGCTGAAATTGGCTTTGGCTGACTATGCTGTTATGTGTATGAATACTATTAGGCAAGTGCTTATGAAACAACACACGTTTGACTGAGCTGAGTATGTGTGAGATTTGGAAACAAGGCCCTGTTTTTCATTAAAAAAAAAACAGCACCAATCTTATCTATGTGCTTCATCTGGGATTGTAGTTTAATTGTAGATTAATTCCATTCACTTGCAACTCCTAGACACAACCTATGGACAACAGGGGAAAAATGAAGACCCTTTTATTCTTATCTCATACAACCCCTTATGTTTGAGTGATCTTTGCTACAAGGAAAATGTTTTTCAGAGGAACCTTTCTTAGTAAGAATGATTTGAACATGACAGTGCATGCAAAATCAAACCATGGTTGCCCACAGACAACATTGGGGTTTTTCTATTGACTATTATGTCTGGCATCGAAAATAAAAACATCATCCATGGATTAATAAGAAGGTTTGGCAATGTTTGTACAGCTCATGCACTATTAGGGTGGTGTCACACATACGTTTCTGTGGCAGTTTTTCATGCAGTTTTGTGAGCCAAAGCCTGAAGTAGATCCTGGAGGAACCATAAATAGAAATCCTTCCTTTATTTTTCAAATTCCCTTCCAACCCACTTCTGACTCAAAAGACCACATCAAAAGCTGCCATCAAAGCTGTGTGTGACACCACCCTTAAAGTGACATGCGCTGTGGAAACAAAAGCCTGAAGGCAACAGCAATGATGGCCATGAAGCCTGAGTGAGAGGGTGGGATTGTTGCTGCAGATAACATGGCCCTTTGCTCCTCCAGTCCATTCCAACAGTCTAACAGACAGACCCAGGCTGACATTTAATTTAACCATGTATGCATTTTTTTCATAGAGTACAACACATTATTGGGAACCTGTTTCTCCAGCTTTTTCTTGGAATCCCACTAGAGATGGTCCATAAAGGACATCGTGTTGGATTAGTTTACATTGCAGGAGTCATCGGAGGTCAGTGTTATTGCAAGTGCTAACCTGTAAACTCTAATGTACCATTTTTTGAATGAATGAGTAACACTGACTCTCTATAGTCAAAAAAGTGCATAAGTCTAAGGATTTTACATCATACTTTTGTATTATACTGCGTAGTGTACAAAGAATATCAACAAGCTGCTGCTGATGGAGCTGTTGCCCTTATGTCTCTATTAGTAATATGAATACACTGGGATGTATTGTCATGGACCATGGCTCTGACTGGATTATTATGACCATAATACATGCTGTGGGCCTGCTTAGACTGCTTGTATGCTCACATAATAAAAAGCAGCAGGCACTAATGTGTTAATGATCATGGCTGATCTACAGTAGGTATTTTCACAGACCATAATGAGTGTTATTCAAAGGAGAGGCTTCACTTTACAGTAATTATTTTTGCCTTTACTAACTCAACCTCATAGATTCAGAATCTATCAGCAGTGTTCACGGTTAACCGCCACTCCATTCCAACTCATCCTCACTTCCACTGGGCAGCAAAGAGGAACGGGGAGCTCTAGACCCCTGTAACTTTGGCGGATCCACCGCCGCTTCTAAATGTAAGCCAGTTTCCGAGCTGACTTACATTTAGACCATTTTCTATGACGAAAACAGGCATAGAAAATGGTAAATGAAATGGGCCTGCTGGCCTTCCCAGCCCACACCACACCCACTTTTTTAGACCTGGCGTGAGCAGGGTGAAGTCGCAGATTGCGGCATAAAGGACCTTTGCGCCGCAATCTGTGCCAGAAATACGCCTAATATAGGTGTATTTCTGGTTAATAAATGACATAAATAATGTAATAAATAATACAAACCGGATTCCAAAAAAGTTGGGACACTATACAAATCGTGAATAAAAACTGAATGCAATGATGTGGAGGTGCCAACTTCTAATATTTTATTCAGAATAGAACATAAATCACGGAACAAAAGTTTAAACTGAGAAAATGTACCATTTTAGGGGAAAAATATGTTGAATCAGAATTTCATGGTGTCAACAAATCCCAAAAAAGTTGGGACAAGGCCATTTTCACCACTGTGTGGCATCTCCCCTTCTTCTTACAACACTCAACAGACGTCTGGGGACAGAGGAGACCAGTTTCTCAAGTTTAGAAATAGGAATGCTGTCCCATTCTTGTCTAATACAGGCCTCTAACTGTTCAATCGTCTTGGGCCTTCTTTGTTGCACCTTCCTCTTTATGATGCGCCAAATGTTCTCTATAGGTGAAAGATCTGGACTGCAGACTGGCCATTTCAGTACCCGGATCCTTCTTCTACGCAGCCATGATGTTGTGATTGATGCAGAATGTGGTCTGGCATTACCTTGTTGAAAAATGCAGGGTCTTCCCTGAAAAAGATGACGTCTGGATGGGAGCATATGTTGTTCTAGAACCTGAATATATTTTTCTGCATTGATGGTGCCTTTCCAGACATGCAAGCTGCCCATGCCACACGCACTCATGCAACCCCATACCATCAGAGATGCAGGCTTCTGAACTGAGCGTTGATAACAACTTGGGTTGTCCTTGTCCTCTTTGGTCCGGATGACATGGCGTCCCAGATTTCCAAAAAGAACTTTGAATCGTGACTCGTCTGACCACAGAACAGTCTTCCATTTTGCCACACTCCATTTTAAATGATCCCTGGCCCAGTGAAAACGCCTGAGCTTGTGGATCTTGCTTAGAAATGGCTTCTTCTTTGCACTGTAGAGTTTCAGCTGGCAACGGCGGATGGCACGGTGGATTGTGTTCACTGACAATGGTTTCTGGAAGTATTCCTGAGCCCATTCTGTGATTTCCTTTACAGTAGCATTCCTGTTTGTGGTGCAGTGTCGTTTAAGGGCCCGGAGATCACGGGCACTCAGTATGGTTTTACGGCCTTGACCCTTACGCACAGAGATTGTTCCAGATTCTCTGAATCTTCGGATGATGTTATGCACAGTTGATGATGATAGATGCAAAGTCTTTGCAATTTTTTGCTGGGTAACACCTTTCTGATATTGCTCCACTATCTTTCTGCGCAACATTGTGGGAATTGGTGATCCTCTACCCATCTTGGCTTCTGAGAGACACTGCCACTCTGAGAAGCTCTTTTTATACCCAATCATGTTGCCAATTGACCTAATTAGTGTAAAATATTGACATTTGCCATCTCCACATCATTGCATTCAGTTTTTATTCACAATTTGTTTAGTGTCCCAACTTTTTTGGAATCCGGTTTGTACATAAATATATCAAAACATATTCATATTTACTCATGATTATGTACCTATTGGTTTTTGTTTTTTTTAAGGCGTCATGTCTTCCATTCATGATGGAAGCGTGGCCGCTATGACAGATCCTGTTCTCAACTCTGATGGGTCCCACTGACCTATAATAAGGGTTTGTTAGGCTTCAGTTTGGTTGTGTTTTTTCCCCAGCAAGAATACCTTTGAAAGACACATCAAAAATTGTGGAACCCCAGACAGAATGTTAACATATCCTTTCAGAATTTCACAATGCAGCATATCTTTCTTTAGGGTGGATAGGGCCATAATAAGTAAAGTCAAATGATAACATTTCATCTGCCTGCACCCAATCTCAAGATTGTGACTCCACTGGGGACAAGGACTGATGTGAGTGATGACAATCTCAAGACTGTGACTCCCCTAGGGACAAGGACTGGTGTGAGCGATGCCCTCTAGATTGTGATCTCACTGGGGACGAGGACTGGTGTGAGTGATGACAATTTCTAGATTGTGATCTCACTGGGGACAAGGATTGGTGTGAGTGATGCCCTCTAGATTGTGATCTCACTGGGGACGAGGACTGGTGTGAGAGATGACAAGTTCTAGATTGTAATCTCACTGGGGACAAGGATTGGTGTGAGTGATGCCCTCTAGATTGTGACTCCCCTGGGGACAAGGACTAGTGTTAGTGATGCCCTCTAGATTGTGATTCCCCTGGGGACAAGGACTGGTGTGAGTGATGCCCTCTAGATTGTGATCTCACTGGGGACAAGGACTGGTGTGAGTGATGACAATTTCTAGATTGTGATCTCACTGGGGACAAGGGCTGGTGTGAGTGATGCCCTCTAGATTGTGACTCCCCTGGGGGACAAGGACTGGTATGAGTGATGCCCTCTAGATTGTGACTCCCCTGGGGACAAGGACTGGTGTGAGTGATGCCCTCTAGATTGTGACTCCCTTGGGGACAAGGACTGGTGTGAGTGATGCCCTCTAGATTGTGATCTCACTGGGGACAAGGACTGGTGTGAGTGATGACAATTTCTAGATTGTGACCTCCACTGAGGACAGGGACTGGTGTGAGAGTTGACAATCTCAGTACAGTGCTGTGGAATATATTGATATAATTCAAGACTTTATCAACGTATCTAATTATTCTAATGTCATTTAAAGAAGCACTCTAATCATAGATACTTTCCACATCAATCTGAACTCATTTATTTTAATTTTAGCGCTAACATATTCTGCAGTGCTGTACAGCGATTCTCATCACATACCTCAGTCCCTGTCCGTAGGGGGGCTCACAATCCAACTGAATGCTTGAACTTTCAGAAAAGTGCACCCATTATTCATATTCTGCAGCTGCATACCAACATGTGAGGATTTCTGTCTTTACAACTAGGGTCTCTGGCAAGCTCCATCTTTGATCCACACCTTGGTCTGGTAGGAGCCTCTGGGGGAGTCTACGCCCTAATTGGAGGTTACTTCATGAATGTCATAGTGGTAAGTTGAATTTTGTAACAATATATACATATTGTATATGAACTTTTCAGCAGTTATTGTGTATCCATAATACTGACTAAATAAGATACCTGGTACTGTAGTAATAAGAACTAATAAAAAAATGTCTAGTAGAGGAATCAACAAATCATGTCTGATGCCATTTGACATTTATTTTAAATGCTGATTCTTTTTAGTACTTGCTGCAACCCTTGATATAAATCTATATTCTTCTGCTCACAGTAAAACAATGGGGGTAATTGGGTCTAGCCAAGTAGAGTTGTAAAATGTATTTATACTGGAAACTACTTACACCTGGACTGGCATATGAAAGTTGCTAATGTTTGTTCAAGTCTCATTTCGTGAATAATGTGAGACTCTCTGCTCTTGCCAGTTTTTTTTAAATGGGTGGGGATTAGCAGAAAGGGCTAGGACTTCGTAGCCCAAAAGACTTACTATAATTTATACCAGAACTGCAATAAATGCTAGAGGTACAGTCAAAATGAAGAAAATGTTTTTTTATTTTTTTTCCCCACAGAATTTCACAGACATGGTGCCTTTGTTTGGAATTTTTAGAATATTGGCCATTCTTATGATAGGTAAGTGCCTATAATATACACTAGATGGACAAAAGTATTTGGACACACCTCTTAATCATGGAATTCAGGTATTTCATTCAGTCCCCTTGCCACAGGTGTATAAAATCCAGCATCTAGCCATGCAGTCTGCCTTTAGAAACATTGAGCGGGGAACCACTGCTGTAACAAGTCAGTGCATGAAATTTCTTCCCTACTAGATATTTCACCATCAACTGTGAGCGTTATTTTTGCAAAGTGGAAGCATTTAGGAACCACAGCAACTCAGCAACAAAGTAGCAAACCATGTAAAGTTACAGAGCTGGGTCACTGAGTGCTGAGGCGCATAGTGCATAAAAGTTGCCAACGCTCTGCCGACTGAATAACTGCAGAGCTACAAACCTCCTTTGGCATTAACATCAGCACAAAAACTTCATGGCCTGGATTTCTATTACCGAGCAGGTGCATGTACCGCACGTCTTACATCACCAAGCACGATGCATCGGATAGAGTGGTGTAAAGTATGCTGCCCCTGGACTCTGGAGCAGTGGAAAAAGGTTTGGTGGACTGATGAATCATGTTTCTCCGGCAGTCTGATGGACAAGTCTGGATTTGACAAATGCTCGGAAAACATTACCTGCCTGACTGCAATGTGCCAACTATAAGGTTTAGTGGCGGAGGGATAATGTGATGGGGTTGCTTTTCAATGGTTGGCCTAAGCCCCTTAGCTACAGTGTAGGAAAATCCTAAAGGTACCTGTCACTATAAAAATGGGGTGTAAATCTACAGGCATCATGTTATAGAGCAGGTGGAGCTGAGTAGATTGATATAAGTTTTATGGGAAAAGATTTAGTAAAACTTGTAATTTATACATTTAAATTCCTGCTCATTCTGGGCCTTGAAGGGAAGGAGATAGTCCTATCAGTGATTGACAGTCTCCCCCCCCTATGACTGTGAATACACAGATAGCCGTCAGTCAGTGATACACCCTTGACTTCAAAGCCCAGAATGATCAGGAATACAAATGAATGATATACAAGTTATACTGAGTCCACACAGCTCTTACAGTTCTATAACATGATGTCTGCAACTCAGACACCATGTTCAATGTGACAGGTTCCATTTAATGCTTCAGCATACCAAGACATTTGGGCAGTTGTACGCTTCCAACTTTGTGAGAGCAGTTTAGTCAAGACCCTTTTCTGTTCCAGCATGACTGTGCCCCAGCAAAGAAAGGTTCATAATGGCATGGTTGGGTGAGCTTGGTTTGGAAGAGCTTGACTGGTCCACACAGAGCCCTGACCTCAACCCCATCAAACACCTTTGGGATGAACTAGAACGGAGATTGAGAGCCAGGCCCCTCTTATCCAGTATCAACGTCTGACCTCACAAATGCTTTTCTGGATGAATTGGCAAAAATTTCTGGAGACACACTCTAAAATGTTGTAGAAAGTCTTCCCAGAAGAGTAGAAGCTCTTTTAAAGATCCTGTAGATGTAATGTGTAGTTGTCCCAATACTTTTATCAATATAGTCTACATATATACCAACTGGTCTGATATTATTTCTCATTATAGGCTGTTTTGAGTCTCTTTCTGTCTCTCTTCTCACAGAGGGGACATGTTTGCATCTTGTTATTAATATTACAAAATCACAGCAGTTTAAAATCATCTGTTCGTTCTGTAATGGCGATAGGCAGCACTATAGTCTATTAAATATTAGGGTGGGCTTGTGTTCATGGAAATCAGCCAACTTTAAAAAGCAGAGCTGCAGAGTAGGCAATAGGGGAGAACAGTGGCCTGATTTTGTGATGAGTGAGGGTACTTTCACACTAGCGTTATTCTTTTCCGGTATTGAAATCTGGTAAAGGGTCTCAATACCGGAAAAAAACGCATCAGTTTTGTCCTAAGGCATTCTGAATGGAAAGCAATCCATTCAGCATGCATCAGGATGTCTTCCGTTCCGTCCCTTGTACGGTATTTGACAAAATGGTATTTGACAAAGGTATTTTGCCAAAATCCCGGAACACTACCACACTTGCCGGATCCGGCATTGATTTCCATAGAGATGTATTAATGCCAGATCCGGTACCAAGTGTTCCGGAAATTGCCGCGTTGCCGGATCTGGTCCTCCGGTCTGCGCATGCGCCAGGACATAGGAGCAGCTATTTTTGCTTTTGATCTTTGATCTAACGGTTCCGGAAAAAAACATATTTCCGTTTGCATACTGTTTGCCGGATCCGGCAGGCAGTTCCGTTGCCAGAAGATGCATTTTAAACTACTTCAGAATCGCTGGAGCCACTGACCATATCTGTGGCCTAATAAAGCAGAGGCAAAATGCAGCCAGCACTGATGAAAATAAGTAGTCACTTACATACAACTGTGCATCCACTGTAAGTTGTCCTACATACAGTATGATGCACAACAGAGGTGAAGGAATGGCTTTCAGCATCACCAGAATCATAAGGTTATATGGATTTTGCTTGTTAAATCTTAAAATATGATTTCCTCTTCCCTAAAGGGTTATTACATATAAAAACCCCGGCCCAGGATTTATGCCGTCCAGATTTTAGTCGGGAGTGGGATAAATTATTACAGGAGCAATCCATAGCTCTAACCCACCTGATTATTACAAGGCGGTGCATAATCTTGGAGGAAACTACGCAAAAAATTGCTGAAATTAAAATTATAACAGACAAATTTCCAAAGAATGAAGAATCTAATATATTGCAGAACAGATTGTGCAACAATTTGGACAGAATAGAACGGGAAATAATGGACAAAAAAATAAAAAAATTCTTTTTTCATAAAAGAGAAAGAAAAGAAAGGAAAGAACAAAATGTGGAACAAATAATGGTAGCAAGTAAGGGAGACACTCAAATAGGCACGAGCACAGTAATAAAAGAAAAAGAAAGTAATGATTCAAATAAACACCCTAATTTCAACATTCCAGTACACAATAGGTTTGAAGCTTTGGAAGAAAGGGAGTCTTTTTTAGATCGAACTCCCCCACATCACCACACACGCACGAGAAACCCATCACCTCCAAAGAAAACATACAGGGCTCACCACAATTCACCAATAGATCATCACTACAATTTGAGGGACAGACCTCAATCACATTGGACACAGCAAGACTACAAAACACCGAGATCAGGGAGACACCACCAATACCCCAATGCACACAATCACAATGCACAAACCAGACGATTTCACGAAGAAGAAAGGTTAGAACAAGGAGAGGTAGGAGGAAGGGATCACTATCACAGGTAAAAAACACATCAGTAAATAACGATGCTATCATAAATTTAAGTTCCACTATATTAACAGAAGTCCAAAGTCATCTTTTAAACAAAGGTTTAAAGTTCGCCCCAACCGAAAAATTAAACAAATTCACAACGTTTATTGGGATAGAAAAATTCATAAGACGCCTATGTCTAAAAAAATATTTCGCTAAAAATCCTATAGAAAGGGAACTACAAATAAGTGGAATAGAAAGCAAAAATTACACCCACACTAACCTAAAAAATCGTTCAAAAAAATATCCGAGAAACGAAATCAGCCAAGAAATGGCGTCTTTTAAGGAGAATGTAGGAAATGACATACGTAAGATTAAAGATACGAATAGGTTTAAGCGCCAAAATCTAACGAAAAGCGAAATTGGTATTTTGAAACAGTTACAAAAGGACAATAATATTATTATCCGCCCTGCCGACAAAGGAGGGTCGATAGTAATACAAAGTACGGAAAATTACAATTCGGAATGTCTTAGACAATTGTCTGACACTAATACATATCAGAAACTTACTAAAGATCCCACAAATGAATTTTTTGAAGAACTGGTCAAACTATGTGAAGAAGGTAAAATGAAGGGCATTCTAAAAGATGAGGAATATAATTTTATTTTAAACAAATACCCGAGAATCCCAATCTTTTATTGCATACCAAAAATCCATAAGGATATGACAAATCCACCAGGTCGCCCAATAGTGTCAGGGATAGATTCCTTAACATGTAATCTGTCCCAATATATAGACACATTATTACAACCAATAGTTAAAAAAATCCCCTCCTATACGAAAGATTCCACAGAAATAATCAAAACTGTGGAAAATATGGTATTTGAGGAAGGCTGGTGGATGGGCTCTCTGGACGTACACTCACTGTACACGATCATTAAACACAAACAGGGCAAGGAGGCAGTGAGTGCTCAACTAAAAAAAGAAGGAAGTTTAAAAGATGACCAAATAGAGTTCTTAATAAGAGGGATAGATTTCATTTTAACGCACAATTATTTTTATTATGAGGGAAATTTTTACTTACAGATTCAGGGCACGGCGATGGGCACCAGGTTCGCCCCCAGCTATGCCAATCTTTTTATGGCATTTTGGGAAGATCTGGCCATAACGCTCCGGCTGGGGACGGACCTGGTGCTCTGGAAAAGATATATAGATGACGTGTTTTTTATTTGGAAATCGGGCAAAAGTAGTTTGGAAGAATTTCTCAATATTATTAATGTAAATGATTTTAATCTCAAATTTATCCACAATATTAGTCAAGACATTTTAGAATTTTTAGATTTAAAATTATATGTAGAAGACGGTTTTTTAAAAAGTTGCACATTCATCAAACCTGCAACCAGGAACAGTTATATTTTGTACAGTAGCTGTCATCTTCCCAATTGGTTGACAAATATCCCACAGGGACAATTTCAAAGATTAAAACGTAACTGTACGATGGATGAACAATTTGAGAAGGAGGCATTCGCAATGTCAGAAGCATTTAGGGAAAAAGAGTATCCAGAGAGTTTGATTAAGGGATCACTAGATAAAGTGAGACGAATGCAAAGGAAAGATTTTTTTGAAAATAAAAATAAAAAGGTGGAAGATGAAGTTTGCAAAAATGATCAAATTAGGATTACACTCCCATTTAATAATGAATATAGAAAAATTCAGGGAATCATACGCAAACATTGGCACATATTAAAGAAAGAAAAAATAATAGGCCCCCTGATCCCACCTAATCCATGCATTACTTTCACCAAGGCCCCTAACCTGGCAAATATAGTGGCACCTACGATAAAAAAGAATAAAATACCTGAACCCTCCATACAAAACTGGATCCATATGGAAGGATTCTATAGATGTGGGCAATGTGGCAATTGCAAAATTACCACATTCCCACGCAAAACAGGAGAAGTGATCTCAACAGTGAATCACCACAAACATGTTATAAAAGATTTTTTAACCTGCAGTTCTGAAAACGTAATTTATATTATAGAATGTCCCTGTGGGAAGCAATATGTGGGAAGAACAAAAAGAATGTTGAAAAAACGTATCTCCGAACATGTAGCTAACATTAAAAAAGGATTGGAGACACACGTATTGTCCAAACATTTTAAAATGCTACATAATCAGAATCCATCTGGGATAAAATTTGCCGCAATTGACAAGGTGACCAAAGAATGGAGGGGGGGAGATCATATAGGCAAAATGTCGAGGGTGGAGACGCAGAGAATTTATGAACTGAACACACTTGTGCCGGGAGGACTGAACTCAGAGTTCGAGTTATTCGGATTCTTATGATGGGGGGGGCCCGCGGCGGGAGACGGGATCCTTCCCAGTGAAAAAATTTTTTTCTGGGGGGGTCCGGTCCTCCGCGGCGGGCCTCCACCGACACTTCAGTCCCGTATCCGACACTATTCATGTATACTCTGCTTAGCCACGAACTCGCCCACACCCTACGTAAAAACTTTGTAGAAATTAAAAAGATTTTTTGAAAAAATGTATAAAAATAATTAGTCATATATTTATTTATGTATATTTATATTGATGCTTGTGCAAGTGTTTAATTCTAAATTTTATTGGATGCTAGTAAATTTTGGTGATATGAATAAGTCGGAAGAAAACCGCATGAATACCGCGGGAGAGATTGCGTTTTGTTGCAGATAAGATATTATAGAAATGGCGACAAATCACACTGAATGTAGTGATAAAAATTTATATTTGCTTAATGCCAACTTAATTTGTTTTTCTACATTTCGTACTGCCTATATTGGGATATAGCTGAAGGATAAAAAGAAGTATATACAAATTTAGTATAGAGAATAAAAGAAACTGTTGAAAATGAGGCGTTTCCAAAATCCACACCAGGTCTTGTGAAACAAGTCCAATTACACAGCAGATGATAGTTGTGTCATTATCTGAGACTATATAAAGAAGCTTAGAAGGGGGACTCATTACCACTGAGGAAGGGGTGATAACAGACCCCGAAACGCGTTTGGTGCTAGGATCCCCCCTGATGGACATTGACTTTCCGTGCTAAAGTATCATAGATACCCGGATCTACTGTGTCTCACTGCAGACCTTATGCGCACTCCAAAAGGATTTCTCTGAGGAGTATCACACTCTCATCTACAAATCAAGTCCAGCGCAGAAAAAAGGAGCCTGCATTAATCATCGAGCGCCGGCTCTTCTACTGATAGAGCGGCGCCTACGAGACAGAGAGGGGAACGAAACTCATATGTGATATCCCTGAACTCAAAGTACCGGCACAGCAGCGGAATAAAGCATTTCAACTGAACAGTGAGTAAAGCGGGACGCCGCATAACTAAATCACTGTATTGAAAATCTGAGATTTCATTTCATTTGCGGAGGAGAAGTTATATTTGGGCTATCAATACCCTAAAGAATATTTCTACAGTATACCCAAACTCAAAGTTGGAGGAACATTTATTTTAAAGACTTTTTATCCCCGAATAATCAGAGGCGGTCTTATTCCTAAATATTTTTTAGATTAATAGGAATTTAGTTTTATATTTCATATTTTATTATATTTATCCGGATTTTATGTTATGGTGTTTTAATGGTATTAAATGAATTGTCTATATGTTTATATGTCCTATTGATAATAAATTGTGAGGTTCCTTTTATTCTAGAGAGTGCCCAGTATCTTTTTTCATGATTTCCTCTTTGTTGTACAGTTGGGACTGATGTTGGATTTGCCCTCTACAGAAGATATATCTCTAAAGTGACCGGTTCAAAGGTAAACTGTCTTTTTTCAATAAAGCTAAGCTCACACAGGGAGAAAGGCCTGTCATACATATGAGATAGATGTCAGCCGGACACATTGCTCAGCTGACAGCTATCACTCCTGATCCCCCATACACACACACATCCCCAGCTCCAATAAGTATGGATGTGTTTGAATGAGGAGAGGCGAGAAAGCCACTTTCATACTGCTCTGGCAGGATCGGGCATATGTAAAAGGTGTACATGTATCCATTTTTTATGTGAATTTAGAAATATAATTTGTAAAAGTGGTCTTGCCATTTTTGGGACATTTTTCTTCTACTTTGAATAAAACTAAAGTAAGTCAAAAAAATATGTCAAAATGCTTTGGAACTTGCAGGCTACAGTCAATCAATTAATGGCTTTCTTGGCATTAACCATTTGTTCTCCTGGCTTTCACAGGTCTCATTTGTGGCTCACTTTGCAGGAGGGCTTGCAGGAATGTCTATAGGCTACGCAGTGTTCAGCTGCTTTGACAAAAAATTGATAAAGGACCCAAGGTTCTGGATCTGCATTGCCGCATACGTCGCTTTCCTAGTTTTTGCTGTATTCTTCAATATATTCTTGTCTCCGGTGTCCTAATTCTTTTCAAAAACCAGAATATGTTTACTCCTCAACATCTCAAATCTGAGAACTTGAAGCTTCTGAGCCAACCTACCACATGCAATTTATATTATGGATGTCTTCTCATGTTGCAAAGGTGCCCTCGCCTGAAGGTCTTTAGGCGCTACCTCTAAAATTACACCCCTGTTCTTGACCCCAGATATCCCAATAGTTAAACACAGTTTTGGATAATGCTCAGAATATGGACACAAAAAAGAGCGCCTAGTGGAGTCATTACTAACCATCATGCCACGGTTCAACTTGACCAGTATGCTACTGCCTTACTTTTAAAAATGTTTACAAGATTCAGAAAATCTAGTTTATACCTCAATGCCACAGGAGAAA
This sequence comes from Bufo bufo, assembly GCF_905171765.1. Classification (NCBI taxonomy): domain Eukaryota; kingdom Metazoa; phylum Chordata; class Amphibia; order Anura; family Bufonidae; genus Bufo; species Bufo bufo. The sequence continues at coordinate 350,479,289 of NC_053391.1, read as the reverse complement.
ACCCTTTCCTCACTTACTAAGTGTATATGTCAAATTTTGGAAAGACTATTGCCTGTGGTTGAACATCCATGAAGTGCCTTGATATGCGTAGTACTTGACCAATTCATCGTGCTTGATGGATCATATCAGAACTATACATGTTTTGGGCATTTTTACTTGTAATTTAAATGTCATGTGTACCTAAAGGTTTACTATAGTTATTGATCAGTTATGTTGTACATATATACTCATGTATTATCCCGTTTGTAGTGCCACTATTCCTGACATCTTATAGCATGTCTTTAAGCCCAGCTGTCATCTGCCTGTTTTCTATATTCTTGGTGGCTCTTTTACTTTTACTCATTGGGACTTATTTATTGAGTGGCATGTAATATGCCTGTCTTAATCAGCTGTTTTGCTGGCACACACCTCTTAAAAATGTTGGCGCATCTGGGAAGGTGTGTGTGCGTCAGAAACTGAAAACTATACCAGCCAGAAGTTGGTGTAGATCTCAGGCGTAATTTAAACCTGATTTCTGCTGTAAGTCGTGTTACGTTTCTCATTACCTCCCACTCACACCCTGCCCACTTTTTAAAAACATTTTGAAAGCAACAGAAAGTCTCATAATTTTTGCGCATATGAGCCTTGCACAAAATTTTTCCGCTATTCTATGCCATAAAACCAGCGTAGCAACCTTGATCACTTCCACGCTGTATATATGAAGTTAATGGTACATGCCCTTTTAGTTTATGGTTTCAAACTTCAATAGAAGCAGGCTCTCTGACGATTTCTTTATTACAATAGGGACTGTTTGGGGTCTTCTTTGTCCCTTCCAAGTCACTTTAATTACCGTAAATTAAAATAAATGGTATATGAGCATATTTTGCTAACCCCAGAAATATTTAAATATACACAGATATTTAATAGTAAGGGCATGTTCACACAGTGGATTCTCTATGTTATTTTGACATATATTCTGCATGGAAAACCATGTGTATTCCATCTTCTATTTTCTCTCAATGGGAAATCTTCATTGCGGCTGCTAAATACATCGGTGGATCCACACCACGTAAACTGCAATATTAGCGATATTGCCCATAGACAAGAGTGGTGCTAATGACAGTTTACACATTTAAAGAGTTCCTGTTATCAGAAAATCGTTATGTAGCTGGCTGACATTAGCGATCTGATAATGTCAGCAGAACATAACTGTATGACTTATATCTCCCTGTCTGCCGCCGTTTGCGCTAAATAATGACTTTTATAATATGCAAATGAGCCTCTAGGTGCTAGTGGGGCGTTGCTGCAGCATCTAGAGCAGGGGTCTCCAAACCCCGGCCCGCGGGCCACATCCGGCCCGCTTGTGCGTTCGATCCGGCCCGCCCGCAGCTGGCAGGTTGCAGGAACCAAATCCGCACAACCGCCCATGCTGTCACGCTTGTGTTGTGTGTTCGATTCCGCGCCCGCCCGCAGCTGACAGGTTGCAGGAACGAAAGCCGCACAACCGCCCATGCTGTCACGCTGTGCTTTTTGATTGGCTGCTGGGACCGCCGATGTCCCGGCAACCAGTGACGTCACAGGTGCGGCACCTCCCCTCTTCCCGCCCGCTGTTTGAAATAACAAATCCACGTGTGTAGCAGCGGGCGGGAGTCGGGACTCAGGAGTCCAAGAAGAAAAAAAAAAGAAGAGGAGCAGAAGCCGGCTACAGCGGAGGCAAGTGTTGCACAACGCTGATGGGGACACAATGGGGAACGCTGACATTGCTGTGCTGCGCTGATGGGGACACAAGCTGCTGAGGACACATACTGATGGGGATATTGCTGTGCTGCTGGGGACACTGCTGATGGGGACTTTGCTGTGCTGATGGGGACATTGCTGTTCTGATGGGGACACCGTTGATGAGGACACGGGTGTCCCCATCAATGGTGTCCCCATCAGCACAGCAATGTCCCCATCAGAGGTGTCCCCATCAGCGATGATGGGCACACTGCTGATGGGGACAATTCTGTTCTGATGGGGACATTGCTGGGGACACCGCTGTTTGGCACACTGCTGATGGGGACATGGGTGTCCACATCAATGGTGTCCCCATCAGGATAGCAATGTCCCCATCAGCGGTAACCCCATAATCGATGTCCCCATCAGCACAGCAATGTCCCCATCAGAGGTGTCCCCATCAGCGGTGATGGGGACACATGCTGCTGGGGACACCGCTGACAGGGACATTGCTGTGCTGATGGGGATGTTGCGGTGGACACTGCTGATGGGGACATTGCTGTTCTGATGGGACATTGCTGGGGACACCGCTGATGGGGACATGGGTATCCCCATCAGCGGTGACCCATCATCGGTTTCCACATCAGCACAGCGGCGTCCCCATCAGCAATGATGGGGACGCTGCTAATGTGGAAACTGCTGATGTGAACATTGCTGTGCTGATGGGGACATTGCTGAGGACACCGCTGATTGGCACACTGCTGATGGGGACAAAGGTGTCCCCATCAATAGTGTCCCCATCAGTACAGCAATGTCCCCATCAGCGTCCCCATTCTGATGGGGACATTGCTGTTCTGATGGGGACACCACTGATAGGGACACGGGTGTCCCCATCAACCGCGTCCCCAAAGGCAGTGTCCCCATCAGTGGTGTCCCCATCAGCTGCTAATGGGGACTCCACTGATGGGGACATTGCTGTTCTGATGGGGACATCATTAATGGGGACATTGCTGTGCTGATGCTGACATTGCTGTTCTGATGGGGACATTGCTGTGCTGATGGGGACACCGCTGATGGGGACATTGCTGTGCTGATGGGGACACCGCTGATGGGGACATTGCTGTGCTGATGGGGACAACGCTGATAGGGACACGGGTGTCCCCATCAATGGTGTCCCCATCAGTGGTGTCCCCATCAGCACAGCAATGTCCCCAACAGCAGCGTCCCCATCAGTGGTGTCCCCATCAGCACAGCAATGTCCCCAACAGCAGCGTCCCAATCAGTGGGTGTCCCCATGATGGGAATATTGTTTTTCTGATGGGAATATTGTTTTTTTGATGGGAATATTTTTTTTTTTATGGGAATATTGCTTTTCTGATGGGGACATTGCTGTTCTGTTTGGCCATTGCTGTTCTGATGGGGACACCGCTGATAGGGACACGGGTGTCCCCATCAATGGTGTCCCCATCAGCCGCGTCCCCAACAGCAGTGTCCCCATCAGTGGTGGCCCCTATCAGCTGCTAATGGGGACTCCGCTGATGGGGACATTGCTGTTCTGATGGGGACATCGTTGATGGGGACATTGCTGTGCTTAAGGGTGACACGGCTGATGGGGACATTGCTGTGCTGATGCTGACATTGCTGTGCTGATGCTGACATTGCTGTGCTGATGCTGACATTGCTGTGCTGATGGGGACATTGCTGTGCTGATGGGGACATTGTTGTGCTGATGCTGACATTGCTGTGCTGATGCTGACATTGCTGTGCTGATGCTGACATTGCTGTGCTGATGGGGACATTGCTGTGCTGATGGGGACATTGCTGTGCTGATGGGGACATTGCTGTGCTGATGGGGACATTGCTGTGCTGATGGGGACATTGCTGTGCTGATGGGGACATTTTTGTGCTGATGGGGACACCGCTGATAGGGACACGGGTGTCCCCATCAATGGTGTCCCCATCAGCGGTGTCCCCATCAGCACAGCAATGTCCCCAACAGCAGCGTCCCCATCAGCAGTGTCCCTATCAGCGATGATAGGGACTCCGCTCATGGGGACATTGTTTTTCTGATGGGAATATTGTTTTTCTGATGGGAATATTGTTTTTCTGATGGGAATATTGTTTTTCTGATGGGAATATTGTTTTTCTGATGGGGACACCGCTGATAGGGACACAGTGGTGTTCCAATCAGCTGCTAATGGGGACACTGCTGATGGGGACTCCGCTGATGGGGACATTGCTGTGCTGATGCTGACATTGCTGTTCTGATAAGGACATTGCTGTGCTGATGGGGACACGGGTGTCCCCATCAATGGTGTCCCCATCAGCGGTGTCCCCATCAGCACAGCAATGTCCCCATCAGCGGCGTCCCCATCAGCTTCTAATGGGGACACCGCTGATGGGGACATTGCTGTGCTGATGCTGAAATTGCTGTTCTGATGGGGACATTGCTGTGCTGATGGGGATACGGGTGTCCCCATCAATGGTGTCCTCATCAGCGGTGTCCCCATCAGCACAGCAATGTCCCCATCAGCACAGCAATGTCCCCATCAGCACAGCAATGTCCCCATCAGCGGCATCCCCATCAGCGATGCTGATGGGGACATTGCTGTTCTGATGGGGACATTGCTGTTCTGATGGGGACATTGCTGTGCTGATGGGGACATTGCTGTGCTGATGGGGACATTTAATTTAATACATAACTGATTTTTTTTTCCGGCCCCCGAATACTTGTAAAATCTTCAATGTGGCCCTCCTGTTGAAAAGTTTGGAGACCCCTGATCTAGAGGCTCCGTCCTCTCACCGTTTGGCACGCCCTTGTAAAGGTGATGGACATCCTCGGTCTCCTCCGTGTCCCGCAAATCCCGCGCCTGCGCCGTCCATTTTAGTATTAGGCACAGGCGCATTGAGTGAAAGACACTCGCCTGCTCCCATCCTTCACTCACTGCGCCTGCACCGAATACTAAAATGGATGGCGCGGGATTTGCAGGGCACGGAGGAGACCGATGATGTCAATCACTTTTACAAGGGCGTGCCAAACGGTGAGAGGACGGAGCCTCTAGATGCTGCAGCAACGCCCCACTAGCACCTAGAGGATCATTTGCATATTATAAAAGTCATTATTTAGCGCAAATGGCGGCAGACAGGGAGATATAAGTCACACAGTTATGTTCTGCTGACATTAGCACATCCCTAATGTCAGCCAGCTACATAACGATTTTTCTGATGACAGAAACTCTTTAAGTTTTTACTGACTTTTCATGTGATGATAACTTGCGCTTTTGTCACAGTGAACTCAAGCTTTTAGTTTTTTAAATATATATAGTATCCTGTTTGAACAATAAAATGTTGAAATTGCATATTGAACATGACAGTGTAGCATGTGTAATACCCTACACCACTTCTACGCTATTGAGTACAAGTGGTGGAGGCAAGGTGCAATCAAAATTGGTCATATGTAGGTATTCTGGGTTTAAGATATTGGTAGCCTATCCTCAAGATAGGCCACCAACATCAAATCGGTGGGGGGCTGACTCTCAGCACCCAGGCCAGCCAGCTGTTTGGAAGAACTGCAGTGCTTGTGTGGAGGCTCCAGCCTCTTCATTATTTACATGGGGTTGTCTACCAGCTTGCCGTCTACTTAGTAGGGGTGGTACAGGATATTTCAGCTTTGTTTCATTTAAGTGGATAAGTCAAAGCTGCAAGATCCTTCACCATGGGGAAGAGGCAGGAACACACTGGGGAAGATTTATCAAAATTGGTGCAAAGAAAAACTGGCTTACTTGCCCATAGCAACCAATCAGATTCTGCCTCTAATTTTTCAGAGCTCCTCCATCAGTTTAATAAATCACTGTCTACATATCCATCTTTTGACATGGATGTCGACCACTGATGCTAAGGCTGCTGAGGCCAAAAGAAGCTGTTTGAGATGTTGTGGCGCACAGTAAAAGTATACAGTATACAGCATAGTGGAAGCTCCACTATAACACTATACATTTAACTACAAACCACATGGCTTGTATATTGCTTCCAGTGGTCATCCATATGTACACAGTTATATACAATAATATAAAGTTATGATATCAAACTAATAAAATAAGGATGTCTATGTGATAGCTTTTTACTGTAATATAATCTAATGAGCATGTTTACCAGATTGCCAATATACAATTGTAGCAAACTTTCAGATTTGGCAGGGATTAGGTCGAGGGGCGTACTATAGGGTGTGCAGTATTATAAAAGCGCTGTTACAGATTTTGAGTTGAATCCCAGGGAGGGGGTTCAAGTTACTCCTCCAATTAGGACAGTACAGGTTTTTAGCCTAAAGTATAGCCCCTGACAAACATTTAGACTTGATACAAGTTGCATCACTTGTCAGTTATACAATGAGTAAGTTCTATTCAGATAAAAGTAGAAAAATGCTTATGATTGACAGCAGAATAGCAAAGGTATTATTCTGCTAGCATCATTCTTCAGGCTGACTCATTGTTTGTTTCCACCCTGCCTGAATCAGACACACATGCAAATCAAGTTCTATCCTATGACCAATAAGAAAGAAGGCAGGTTTTGTCATAAAGTAATAAAATAACATGTATATAATGGTATAATGAGCTATAAAAATGTTATATTGCTGAAACGTGTCAGCTGACCATACAGTGTTCCATTAAAGTTTTAATACCCCTTAGATACAATAATAGTTGGATATTTTATGGTTCATTCAGTGCTGGATCTACAACTTGCTTCAAAATAACATATTTACTCACCTATTTCATCTCCTGCTGCGTCCAGTGCTGCTGGTCCAATCCAACCCGCCTGGCTGTGGTTATTTGGCTTCAGCGATGATGCCTCTATATACCCCATATGAATACTGCAACCAATCACTGGTCTCAGTGCTCATTTTCTGTATATTGCTGAGGCCAGTGATGTCAGGTATATGGGAACATTACTACTGCAGCCAAGAAGATCATGTCATGGCTACAGCAGTGAGGATCCAAGCAACAGCAGTGAAAACGGTAGGGAATGAGATAGGTGATTATATGTTATTTTAACGTTTTATGACAAATGCTATTTTGGCTGACTTTTTAATAACTCAGACAACCTCTTTAAAAGCTGTAAAGTTTTCAGAATATTAAACTTTACCGTCAAGCCACTGGACACCTTCCTGTCTACCCTGTGTAATTTAATGGACTAATGGCACATACGGTAGTACCATGACCAGGATGCCACTAACAGCTTGTATCCTGCACTGTGACAGGGAAATGAAATAGCTGCCAATTCTGCATTCATGCTGATGTCAGAGAACCGTGTCACGGCTTTAATTATATCACCCTTTAGAGAGGGGGCTCAAAATGGCAAGCAAAGAAGATCCAATCTACATATTCTCTGCATGTCTGTGTATACAAATCACTAGTAAGGCTGGATTTACACTGAGAGTTTTCTTTATGTTCGGTGTGTACCAATGGCAGACTGGCCCACTAGAGTACCAGAGAATCCTTCAGTAGGCCCAGGCCCTGATACCATAGTGGGCCCTAAAGGTCCAGGAGACAAAAAAATATTTGGAGCTGCCTTTGGAACCAATACATTTCTACTAGAGCCTCATGTCTATCTTTCTTTCTATCTATCTATCTATCTATCTATCTATTTATCTATTGCGGGGATTCGCTCTGGTAGTTGGGATAAGCGGGTGCAGTACAGAGGCAAAGTACAAGTTCGTAATTCAAATGTCCGTGTTTATTCACACATAAGGTCAAACAAAAAACACTCTTTGCAAGGTTGGTGTTTGTTCACACCAAGTAGAAAGTTTGTGCATAACAAAAAAAGTCACCTTGTCGGCGGTTCTGCCTCCAGCAGTCCAAATGCAGGCTTTAGGTGGCCTGCTCTCCCAACACACAGGTCTCAGCTTTTCAGCCCAGCACAGAGCTCAGTTCCCACACCAGCAATTACCAGAGCTCCTCTGTCTGAGAGAAGTAATCACTCACAGCTGACACTGCTGGCTGGGTTTTTTATAGGCCAGTCAAGACCCGGCCTGGAATGTGGGAAGTAGTCACCCACCCATCACTTTGACTACTCCCAGTAAGAGCTGTCCCAGATCAGCTATAAAGCCATACTAAAATTGCAAAGTGTCAATCAGCATTAGCTGCCGCTGACACCTGAAAATACTAGCTCTTACTTCACCGAGGCCAGGAACCTCGGTGACACATACCTTCCGTCAACGACAGACCCTTGCCCCTTCCTACACTATCTCTATCACTTGTGTATCTGTCTTTTTGTCTACAGTAGAAATCTACATCAGTCTGGTAAATAAAGCACAAATAAGTGGAGTTTATTCACCCATACGTACAGCAGCTACTTTTCCGTCCAATCATAGGGCCTTTCTCAAGCAAAATGATACTGACAATATTGTGCTTATGCAGCGTCCCACTCAGGAACCCCTGGGAACTGCAAAATTGCTTAAAACTGCATTATCATATTGCATGTTATTTTGTATTACAACACCTGTTGTATCCCTGTTTATAGGCTGGTCTGGTGTAATTTATACATCCCACCACTAGATCGGGATAGTACTTAGGTCATATAAATACTTAGGTCAGGCCTAGTGAGACAGGTCAGTGGTTGGTGATTGATTATTCAGTCTGCTGAGTTTGAGAGAGTGCAGATCTAGCACTTCTGCTCAGATAAACGTCTAGTCCAGAAAGGGACAAAAGAAAGACAAGAGTAACATCCAAAGGATAAAAGCCACAAACCAGGCATAAAAGACCTTTGGCTATCCAGGTGAAGGATACTATAGCCACAGGCAACCTCACCAAATTGCACTGATACAGAACCTTCAAGCTAAGCTAAACCCAGCCAAACCGATTAACAGTGGATCAATAGGATTCCTTTAAATTACAAAGGACTGTATTCTATTTGATGTACATGCTGCAACTGGAACCAACATCAGTAAAAGCTGTGAGTTGTATCCTACCACTATCTACTTCATTCTTACCATTGGTTGTACCACCATTAACGGTACTGGCGTCACAACAAAAACCATCAAGGGACTCAGCCGCAACAAGCACCCTAAGCACCCCTAACATCAAGGGCACCTCAACCACCATCTTGGCTGATGCTTCCTACCACAGAGCGTGCCCTGGAGGATTTCGTGCTGTCCACCTCAACACTGTGCTGCCAGCCCAGGGAGGCTTTCTGCTAACCGTGTGTAAACTGGTGAACTGTGTTATTGTTTGGCCCCTCCTCGGCCCACCGTGCACCTCACGTGTTGCCCCTGCGGTACTGGCTGGCTGCACTTATATTAAAAACCTCAGTGATCAGGGGTCGATACGGTGCAGCATATGCCTGTGGCTGTTTACCCAACTTGGGCCCCCTCCCTACCGAACAGCTCCCTCAATCTCTGAGTGCACCACTTTCGGGGAAAGACAGCTCAGATCATGGACAATGCCGCTGGGTGTCTGCTGTATAAAACAAAAGGCACATGGGGGCTACTGCAGCTTCTGAGCGGACACCATTATTAAACCTTGGACTTCTGCAATACATGTATGGCGAAATTCCTGAAGGAGTTACTACACTTTACACTGGGTTCACACTGCTTTATAGCCCTGCACAGGGCTAAAAAGCTGGGTGAAGGCACAGACACAGCTGAACTACCGTGTCCAGCAGGCAGAATGTATTCACCAGGGCAGGCTGAATCTGGGGATGAAGAACAGGCTATCGTCGGACCTGGACTGGAATCTGGAGCAGTAGCAGTTGGCTAAAGTACTGGCAATAATATTTATTAAAATATTTTAGATTATATATAAAATAAAAGTGCATATACAATACATAAAACAAAATATTTGTAAACATATGTATGCAGTCCTATATGTAGAGGCTGTAATTTCTGCAAAAGGAGGATCTACTAAATATTGATTTCATTTCTTTTTTGTGGTGCCCAAATGTATGCACCTGCCTAATTTTGTTTAAACAATTATAGCACACTTTCTGTAAATCCAATAAACTTCATTTCACTTCTCAAATATCACTGTGTGTGTCTCCTATATGATATATTTAACTGACATTTTTTATCGTAACAGCCAACGATTTATACAGGAAAATCATGACGATTAGCAAGGTTGCCCAAACTTTCGCAACCCACTGTAAATTCATACCCCAGACTTCCTAAACACTGACTCAGGACAGACCTTAATAAATACATACAGCAAACAACCCCCTTCAAAATATAGACTCAGACCAGACCCCCTAAATATAGACCTCCAAACCAGACCCTGAAAAGACAGACCCAGAGCAGACCCCCCAAATAAATTCAGACCCTCTTAATACGTCCCAGGACGTACACCCTAAATAAACTCAGACACCAGACCCTATATACTTACCAAGCAGTTTCCCCTCTGCCTCATTGCTGCTCTCTCCTGTAGTTTGGAGACCTTCAGAGGTCATGTAATCATTTGAAGGTCCTTCAGCAAGTTTTGCATTTTATCTCTGTTTTTGCCATGGCCCACAGCAAAATCTGTGTTTTGAGTTTTGAGGCCAGGGATCATTGCACAAAGCAATAAACCCACAATTTACATATAGTGTTTGGGCCCATATTATTAACCAGGTGCTTAACCAGTTCATTCCATGCATGTGTATTGCCCCAAATATAACACAAATAAAAATATATCATTTACATGTGTAAATATGTGTGGTCAATATACTGACAGGGAATGTCCCACAGGATTGGCGCATGGCAAATGTGGTGCCAATATTCAAAAAGGGTCCAAAAACAGAGCCTGGAAACTATAGGCCGGTAAGTTTAACATCTGTTGTAGGTAAACTGACGCTGTGTTTCTCACAGGCAGACGCCCTGTTCCTCACTCCACGCTGCCAAGCAAGATCTCATACACTCCAGCACCTTCAAGAGAACGGCAACATAGTGCAGCATCCACTGTACTATGTCCTACCACTTTACAAATCGCTAGTCAGACCACACATGGAGTACTGTGTACAGTTCTGGGCTCCTGTAAACAAGGCAGACATAGCAGAGCTGGAGAAGGTTCAGAGGAGGCCAACTAAAGTAATAACTGGAATGGGGCAACTACAGTACCCTGAAAGATTATCAAAATTAGGGTTATTCACTTTAGAAAAAAGACGACTGAGGGGAGATCTAATTAATATGTATAAATATATCAGGGGTCAGTAAAGAGATCTATCCCATCATCTATTTATCCCCAGGACTGTGACTGTGACGAGGGGACATCCTCTGCGTCTGGAGGAAAGAAGGTTTGTACACAAACATAGAAAAGGATTCTTTACGGTAAAAGCAGTGAGACTATGGAACACTCTGCCTGAGGAGGCGGTGATGGTGAGTACAATAAAGGAATTCAAGAGGGGCCTGGATGTATTTCTGGAGCGTAATAATATTACAGGCTATAGCTACTAGAGAGGGGTCGTTGATCTAGGGAGTTATTCTGATTGCCTGATTGGAGTCGGGAAGGAATTTTTTATTCCCCTAAAGTGGGGAAAATTAGAAACATAGAAACATAGAATGTGTCGGCAGATAAGAACCATTTGGCCCATCTAGTCTGCTCAATATACTGAATACTATGAATAGCCCCTGGCCCTATCTTATATGAAGGATGGCCTTATGCCTATCCCATGCATGCTTAAACTCCTTCACTGTATTTGCAGCTACCACTTCTGCAGGAAGGCTATTCCATGCATCCACTACTCTCTCAGTAAAGTAATACTTCCTGATATTACTTTTAAACCTTTGGCCCTCTAATTTAAAACTATGTCCTCTTGTAGCAGTTTTTCTTCTTTTAAATATTCTCTCCTCTTTTACCTTGTTGATTCCCTTTATGTATTTAAAAGTTTCTATCATATCCCCTCTGTCTCGCCTTTCTTCCAACCTATACATGTTAAGGTCCTTTAATCTTTCCTGGTAAGTTTTATCCTGCAATCCATGTACCAGTTTAGTAGCTCTTCTCTGAACTCTCTCCAAAGTATCAATATCCTTCTGGAGATATGGTCTCCAGTACTGAGCACAATACTCCAAATGAGGTCTCACTAGTGCTCTGTAGAGCGGCATGAGCACCTCCCTCTTTCTACTAGTAATGCCTCTCCCTATACACCCAAGCATTCTGCTAGCATTTCCTGCTGCTCTATGACATTGTGTGCCTACCTTTAAGTCTTCTGAAATAATGACCCCTAAATCCCTTTCCTCAGATACTGAGGTTAGGACTGTATCACCGATTTTATATTCTGCTCTTGGGTTTTTACGCCCCAGGTGCATTATTTTGCACTTATCCACATTAAATTTTAGTTGCCAGATTTTTGACCATTCCTCTAGTTTTCCTAAATCCTTTTCCATTTGGTGTATCCCTCCAGGAACATCAACCCTGTTACAAATCTTTGTGTCATCAGCAAAAAGACACACCTTACCATCGAGGCCTTCTGCAATTTTGCTGATAAAGATATTAAACAATATGGGTCCCAGAACAGATCCCTGAGGTACCCCACTGGTAACAAGACCTTGGTCTGAATATACTCCATTGATTACAACCCTCTGTTGCCTGTCCCTCAGCTACTGCCTAATCCATTCAACAATATGGGAGTCCAAGCCCAAAGACTGCAATTTATTGATAAGCCTTCTGTGTGGGACAGTATTGAAAGCCTTACTGAAGTCTAGATAAGCGATGTCTACTGCACCTCCGCCATCTATTGTTTTAGTCACCCAATCAAAAAAATCAATAAGATTAGTTTGACATGATCTCCCTGAAGTAAACCCATGCTGTTTTTCATCTTTCAATCCATGGGATTTTAGATGTTCCACAATCCTCTCCTTAAGTATGGTTTCCATTAATTTCCCCACTATTGATGTCAGGCTTACTGGCCTATAGTTGCCCGATTCCTCCCTACTACCTTTCTTGTGAATCGGCACAACATTTGCTAATTTCCAATCTTCTGGGACGACTCCTGTTGCCAGTGATTGGTTAAATAAATCTGTTAATGGTTTTGCTAGTTCACCGCTGAGCTCTTTTAATAGCTTTGGGTGTATCCCATCAGGCCCCTGTGACTTATTTGTATTGATTTTAGACAGCTGACTTAGAACCTCTTCCTCTGTAAAGACACATGCATCAAAAGATTCATTAGTCTTCTTTCCTAACTGAGGTCCTTTTCCTTCATTTTCCTTCGTAAAGACTGAACAGAAGTATTCATTGAGGCAGTCAGCTAGTTCTTTATCTTCTTCCATATACCTTCCTTCTTTTGTTTTTAATTTTGTAATTCCTTGTTTTAGTTTCCTTTTTTCATTTATGTATCTGAAGAATGCCTTATCGCCTTTTTTCCCTGACTGAGCTAATTTCTCTTCTGCCTGTGCTTTAGAAGCTCTTATAACTTGTTTGGCCTCTCTCTGCCTAATCTTGTAAATTAGCCTGTCATCCTCTTTTTTTTTTTTTATAATTCCTAAATGCTATCTTTTTGTTTTTAATGATTTTGGCCACTTCTGCTGAGTACCACAGTGGTCTTTTCCTTTTTTTTGCTTTTACTGACAAGCCTAATGCAATTTTCTGTTGCCTTTAATAGTGCCTCTTTTAAGTAGTCCCATTTCTCCTGGACTCGTATACCATTAATCTAATTTTAGAAAAGTCAGTTTTTCTAAAATCTAAAACTTTTGTTTTTGTGTGGTGTGACTCAGTCACTGTACTTATAGTAAACCACACTGACTGGTGATCACTAGATCCCAAGCTTTCCCCTACAGTAATATCATATACCAAATTCCCATTTGTGAATACTAAATCTAAAATGGCCTCCTTCCGGGTTGGCTCCTCAACTACTTGCTGTAGAGATAATCCCAGTAGGGAATTTAGAATATCTGTACTCCTGGCAGAACTAGCTATTTTGGTTTTCCAGTTTACATCAGGAAGATTGAAGTCTCCCATATTGATAACTTCCCCCTTCAATGTCATTTTAGCTATTTCCTCAACTAGTAGATCATCTAATTCTTTGACTTGGCTAGGTGGTCTATATATCACACCTACACGAGTTACCTTATGATTATCAAGCTGCAAGGTAACCCAAACTGACTCTAAATTGTTCTCGCTAACTTGTATCAAATTAGATTTTATGCTGTCTTTCACATACAGGGCCACCCCTCCCCCTTCTTGCCTTCTCTGTCTTTCCTGTATAGAGAGAACCCTGGTATTGATATATCCCAGTCATTACTCCCCTTGAACCACGTCTCAGTAACAGCCACTACATCTATATTCTCAGATGCCATTATAGCCTCAAGTTCATTGATCTTATTCCCTAAACTGCGAGCATTTGTAGATAAGAATCTGAGCTTGTCATTTCTTAACCTTTGTGCTACTGGCATCTTCTGGCATTGTTCCGGCGGGCAGTCGGACTGCTGGATTATCACTCTTTTGCCCCCCTTTCCTAGTTTAAATGCTCCTTAGCAAATACTTGGAACTGTTCACCGAGGACATTCGTTCCTTTGAGAGAAAGATGCAAACCATCTTTCTTGTACAGTTCTTTTCCATTCCAACAAGAGCTAACATGAGACAGAAAGCCAAACCCTTGGTTCTGACACCATTCACCAAGCCATACATTGAATTCCTTAATGCGCATCTTCCTGTCATGCTGAAGGTTATGCACAGGCAAAACTGCAGAGAATGAAACAGTTGATGCAACCTCCTGTATATCCTTTCCAAGTGTGTGAAAAGCTTCTTTCACCTTTGAAACCTCATTGCAAGCCAGATCGTTTGTCCCCAGATGGACAATAACATCCACTTCCCTTTCCTGTTTTGCTTGCCTAACAATATTAAGGATCCGTCGTCTATCCCTGCTAGCGGTAGCACCAGGGAGACATCTTACAACATCATTCTCCTCAAATTTCACACCTCTTATGATGGAATCGCCCACCAACAGCTGCTTACTATCAGTCCTCACCTTCTCCTTTTTGTCTTTGGCTGCAGTCTTGCATACTTTAGGCATGGGAGATGATTGTTTCTCACCCACTGTACTTGAGCCATCCGCCATGTTGCTCTTGCACTCTGAAAGTGCTGCAAATGAATTATGGAGAGCCACAGACTGTGGGACATGCCTTCTATCCACAACTCTCAGTCTACCAGAACCTACAGTAACCCATCTTCAATTTCTAGGGGGCCTCTGTGGCAGTGGCATTGCAATGTTCTCAGTCTGAGTTTGCTTAATGGTTAATTTACAAATCTCATATTTCAAAAAGGTAATTTCCTGTTGCATTATGGAGAGCTGTCTACAGATCAGACAGTATCCAAACCTCTGAAGAGTGGAACCTGAAATAAAAGCACAACAATTCCTGCACAGAACCAGGTTTGCCATTGCAAAGAGGGGGGGGGGGGATTTAAACAAACAAATCTTACTTGTTTAGATTGTATCCACCTCCAGATTACCTCCTGAGTATCTCCTGAATATCTCCAATGCACTTGCAGATCAGCACTTGATTAGACCAGCACTAGATTAGCAGCCTTGAAAAAGCTGCAAGCTATAATTAGCAAGCTAATGCAATGTTGCTATATATACACACCCTCCCACAAAGGCTCCTCCCCCAACAGCAAATTAACACCTTACCCGCCTATGCTCATTTGCAATCGGACAATAGAGATACTGTGTCTAGCAAATTCCTTTCCTCTTGTGAAACAGTGTCTGAGTATCCACCCGAAACACCACTGAAGTTCTGCTACAGTGGAAAAACTCTGAGTTAGATAAAGTTCGTCTCCTGAATATCTCCAATGCACTTGCAGATCAGCACTTGATTAGACCAGCACTAGATTAGCAGCCTTCAAAAAAGCAGCAAGCTATAATTAGCAAGCTAATGCAATGTTGCTATATATACACACCCTCCCACAAAGGGTCCTCCCCCAACAGCAAATTAACACCTTACCCGCCTATGCTCATTTGCAATCAGACAATAGAGATACCGTGTCTAGCAAATTCCTTTCCTCTTGTGAAACAGTGTCTGAGTATCCACCCGAAACACCACTGAAGTTCTGCTACAGTGGAAAAACTCTGAGTTGGATAAAGTTTGTCTCCTGAATATCTCCAATGCACTTGCAGATCAGCACTTGATTAGACCAATGCACTTGCAGATCAGCACTTGATTAGACCAGCACTAGATTAGCAGCCTTGAAAAAGAATTTCCCTGGTTGTCATCTCTCACATACAAGAGCTGACAACCTATTGAAGAAAGAAAACACAAAATCTATCACTTCTCCATTTTTCTCTCCTCCATACCTAGAGGAGAGAATACCTAGGATTGAGGATTACGTAGGATTGAGGAGCACTTCTACCTCACAGTTTTTTTTTTGCCTTCCTCTGGATCAACTTGCAGAGTAACAGGCCGAACTGGATGGACAAATTTCTTTTTCGGCCTTATGTAGTATGTTACTAATACAAATGGCACATGTTTTATTAATTTCAATGACATTTACAAAGGACGAGGAGACATTCTTTATGCAGGGATGTAGCTGGGGGGCTTGGGCAATATAGGCATGTGCCCTGGGCATACCTAGGATTGAGGAGAAGGGTGGCACACACCACCACCACTGCCCCTGCTCTCTATGGGCAGAGCTTAACAGTGGGAATTCTAAGTTCTGACTAAAGAACTTGTCATCTTACCTCCATGCAGGGTAGTACCTAGAGCATTTGGCACCCGGGGCGAACCCTTTGTTTGGCACCCCCCCCCCTTAAAACCCCTTAATAAAATAAACCTCTGCACACCCCCTTAACGAAATAAACCCATTAACCCCCCTTAATAAAACCCATTAACCACCCCTTAATAGACCCCTTAACCCTTCCTTAATAAAATAAAAACCTGCACTCCCTTAAACCCCAGTATAATAAACATTGGTGGCGCAGTGCCCCCCCCCCCCAACATAATAAACATTGGTGGCGCAGTGCGCCTCCCCTCCCTAGTATAATAAACATATAAACATTGGTGGTGCAGTGCGCCCCCCCCCCAACACCCTAGTATAATAAACATTGGTGGCGCAGTGTGCCCCCCCAACATAATAAACATTGGTTGCGCAGTGCGCCCCCCCTCCCTAGTATAATAAACATATAAACATTGGTGGTGCAGTGCGCCCCCCCCCAACACCCCAGTATAATAAACATTGGTGGCACAGTGTGCCCCCCAACATAATAAACATTGGTGGGCAGTGCGCCCCCCCTCCCTAGCATAATAAACATATAAACATTGGTGGTGCAGTGTGCCCTCCCCCCAACACCCCAGCATAATAAACATTGGTGGCACAGTGCGCCCCCCCCCCAACATAATAAACATTGGTGGGCAGTGCCAATGAGGGTTAAAAAAATAAATAAAAATTAACTCACCACCTCCAATTGATCGCGTAGCAGCCGGTCTCATGTACTTTCTTCAGGACCTGTGGTGATGTCACTGAGCTCATCACATGATACATCACATGATCCATCACCATGGTAATGGACCATGTGATAGAGGCTGGAGCTCAGTGACGTCACCACAGGTCCTGAAGAAATTACAAGTAGACTGGCAGCAGCTACGCGATCAATTGGAGGAGGTGAGTTAATTTTTTATTTTTTAACCCTCATTGGCACTGCCCACCAATGTTTATTATACTGGGGGGGGGCGGCCGCACTCAATGTTTATTATACTGGAGGGGGCCGCACTCAATGTTTATTATACTGGGGGGGGCGCACTCAATGTTTATTATACTGGGGGGGGCCGCACTCAATGTTTATTATACTGGGGGGGCCGCACTCAATGTTTATTATACTGGGGTGGCCGCACTCAATGTTTATTATACTGGGGGGTGGGGGGGTCCGCACTCAATGTTAATGAAGATAACTGACCTGTTAATACAAATGCAGGAGGCGGGTGCCGGAATCAAATAGCGGCACCCGACCTCTATGACAGGGAGCGGCACCTGAGGGGTTAACTGCCGATGATGAGGCTGATCGCAGCTCCCTGTCATAGAGGTCGGGTGCCGGCTATTTGATTCCGGCACCCGCCTCCTGCATTTGTATTAACAGGTCAGTTATCTTCATTGGTGGCACAGTGGCCACAGCCCCTCCCCCGGCCCTGTCCCTCTTCATATTGGCCGCGGCGGCAGCAGCACAGGGGGAGGGAGAGACCATCTGGAGCCCTGCCCCTATCACAGTGCCACGCCTGGCCCACTCGCCACATTTTTTTTTTTTTACATTTTTTTTTTATCCTCAGTCGCGGCTGGCACCCCCCTTGTGAGTGGCCCCCCCCCCCCCCCCCCTTGGTACGCCACTGCCTCCATGTGATAAGTTATGTGAGTAGGCAGAGCTCAGCAGTGGAGAGGATAAGTGGTGGTTGAACGACCTTTGAGGATGATCATGTCACTTTAGGGGGTGGAGCTGTTCTGTGAGTTTGACTATTCTATGTAGTTTGTATGGAGGAGAGGGAAAATGGAGAAGTGATAGATTTTGTGTTTTCTTTCTTCAATAGGTTGTCAGCTCTTGTATGTGAGAGATGACAACCAGGGAAATTCTGGCAGTTGTAGAATTCTTGTTTGTATATTACCCCAGCCAGTAATATCCTCAAATACCCAGTCATGAAGGGAGGTACACAGATTTAAAAGTTTAAGCAGATAGGTCCTCCAAGGAAAGGGTTCTTTCAGTACAGTAGTCAAGCTATAGAATGCACCAAGAGGAAATAATGGCAGATACTATGTCAGCATTTAAAAAAGGCCTAGCTACTTATCTCGTAGCAAACAGCACTGAGGGTTATAAGTAATCTAACAATAAATGTTGTATAATTGATTTAAAAAAGGTTGAGCTTGATGGACCCGTGTCTTTTTTCAGCCTTTGTACTGTAACTATGTAACTATGGTCTTTGTTCTCACAACTATAGCAGTTTCATAATTTGAACAATGTATCTGACATTGCTATGAAGAATTACAGGACACATTTTTGGGATGCATGTTATTAATTGAACAAACTGACCCTCCAACCCACACCCACTGATCACCCCAAACAAAGTTTGTTCTAGTAGAAAAGGACAATAGTGTATTTGATGAACTGTGTTCAGGCTGTGTGGCTACAGAGGGGATTCCGCTTATGAGGGTTCTTTCTTAGGCTATAATTGACTGACAATCTAAACTTTAAAACAAGACTGTCTCATGGTGCTAAGTACCATACAGCTCAAGATACAGATGTTAGAAATGGATCTCAGTTAGAGCTGCATAAACCAGCAGTTCTCACTCCTGACCCATTTTCCAATTTCTAGGGAGATAGACTGGAGAAGCTGTGAGGTAATAGAGTCAGTGCATGTGGTAGGGCGAGAAAAAGAGAGGGGCCGGGAGACTTCTTATTCTGTGACTGGCTGAATGTGGAAAGTGAACCAGAGGATATGTGGGGGAAGGGGATTAAAGACACTTATAGGCTGGGAGCTAATTTCTTGCCGGACATCTTCAATTTTCTCTTTGAAGTAGGTGGCCAGATCTTCAGCATAGAGGTCTGTGATAGGCACCTGCACTTTTGGACTTAGGGTGTCAAAGAGTTTTTTGGATTATTAAATAGTGAGGAGATGAGGGTCGTAAAATAGGTCAGTTTGGAGAGGTGAATGTCATCTTAAATTTGTAATGGAGGAAATCCTGTAGTTTTCTCCATAGGCATTCAGGACTTATGAAGCATCACTGGAAAAATTAAGTTTGAGATGTGTGACGAATACCGTACCCCGACTGATGTCGGACGTCAACTATGTAGAGCTAGCAAGATATGGTATGGTCCCTGGTTACCAAGGCGTGACGTTACGCCCTCCTGGAGGAGCAGGTAAGGTCTGTCTTGGTACAGTTTTCACAGATTCCGCCTGTCCACATGGGCACAGAGAGGCAACAAGCTGAGAGAGCCTTTTCACTGCCCCAGTGAAACAGTGCATTCTCAGCCTGGGAAGACTGCCATCAGTTTCTTGTTTGATATAAGCCCGGTCCGCTAACGGGATTATATAGGGTAAGAAACCAACCCGCGGTAGCGTATAACTAGGCCGAAACACGGACGTGGGGATTCGTGATTATATACGGTGGTCTGAGGTTACAAATACAGATGGCGTGGTACAAACAGGATTAAACCGAACAAAAGTCAGTTTACCAGGTATAGGAGTCCTTTGGGTGGTGATGAGTAATTTGCTGTATTCACATGGAGGGCAGTGATGTCAGCAGGTTGCAGGTCCCTCTAAACACATGGCACGATGTGACTCTCATTCAGAGAAAAGACACGCCCACTTGCTGGCACAAGCCTTCTAACCTGTAGCCGACCCCTCCTCTCCTGGCCTCTGGGAGGGGTCCACCCCCTCTGCTGGGCTGGTAGCACATGAGCCACAAAACCGATTAGGGCTCATGGCTCCAGACCAGAATGTCGCAGCGAGGTGGTTCTGGGACCAATGGATCCGCCTTGGTTCCGGCTACCAGTAGAGTCCAAGCATGGTACCATTATTTGGTTTCTATAAATACAAAGAAATGTCGCACTAGGATGAGGGGGGAATCTCGCAGAGGTGCTCCCACTGTCAGACAACACCCAGTCTGGCAAAATGTGAATAAATGAAAAAATAAAAAGTAGTGGGGCACTCTCTATAGTAAAGGGATCTTTATTAGATAAGAATAGAATTTCATAAATCACAAATATGGCAATATAATATCAACAGGTTTAAGTAAAAGTAGAGATGAATAAATCACAGATATAGCAATAAATTATTAATGTTAATTGATAAGAAATATTCAACTGGATATCATCATAAAAACCTAAAAAATAATTACATAGATATACCGATCCCAATAATCAATAAATTCTAAAAGGCAGCAATGTGGAGTCTCCAATCATAAAGGTAATAATAATCGTAAAAATAGTCGACCATAAAATTTCGATGATAGTATTCGATGAAAAATTATATTCGATGATAAGAATTGTTAGTAAAGTTCGAAGAAAGTCACAGAAGAGGAACTATCGATTTCTACCGAATATTCGGATTAATTCCCAACTAGTGACCAATTTTCAACACACATACTTGGTACCAAAATTCGAACCACAAATGGAAGTCGATAGTGTATGTTATGATGTTCCACTTGCTCATACAGACAGCGGCGTCCCGCTGTATTTGAATGAAAGGCGATCGCTTAATTGTGAATGGAATGTGCACAGTCTTACCGGGAGGTCTTTAAATGGACTTCAAGCCCTCGACTCGGTCTGCTTTCTATGAAGGTTAGGATTCCGATCTCAAGGGCTGTTTGATCAGATTTGAATTCGGCGCCAAAAATTTCTGAATACACGTGGTCTTTTGTTTGGATCCAGATATCTTTCGTGTAATAGTAGTTTCTTTCTTTGGCAATTCAGTATTCATACAGTGATGTCCAAGCCTCCTCAGTCAGACAATGTGCTTTTCCAAATAGAGGGGCTGATACCAGATGCATTTCGGGGTTTTAAAGCAGTGACCCCTTCATCAGTGGTTTCTGTGGGGATATATGTATATCTCCCCTCCCTGGCATCCCACCACCAAGCTATGACCACGGGTCTGTTCATCGTGGCCACAGGGACACAAATATGTATCTGGTTTATGTCTGTGATGGACGGGTGATTCATAATTCCTTATGAACCGCCGGTTGCAGAAAGTCTGATAATTTTGACTGAACTGGAGACTGGCCTAGACCCCCTGCAGAGAGGTATTTCCTGTTCCATTAGCTGGGTTCCTGGCTGGCTGAATGGATGTGCAAACTTGTAAACAAAGGCGGCCTGCAAGAAGTTCTCTGCCATATGGCTGGGCTTTGAAGCAGGCCCCTCCTGTGGAGTTCCCTACCTCTGCTATTTTACAGCTGATGGCTGGTGTGGGAACATGGCTGACAAAGAACAATAATCCATATTCTTCACAAGATGTAAGCCAGACTTTGTCTCTAATTGGAAGTTCTGAGTGTAGGGGGCGCTACTTTATCAAGGGTGCTACTGAAGAAGTCATAGTGTTTTGCAGTCAGTTCAGGACAGGTTAGGAAAGTGATTGGGGACAATGCCGACTGGGGGTATGCACAAAATGTAAGCCACCATAAAATACAGCAGTAGGAGAAGCAGTGTCAGATTTCTGAATCCAAGTTTCGGTGAGAGCCAGCAGGTTAAGAGAATTTATAAAAAAGAAATTATGAATGTAGGGGAATTTGTTACACACTGACTGTGGGTTCCAGAGCGCACACTTAACCACCTCCCGTCCGCATGTTGACTATAAACGTCCGGGAGGTGGTTCTCTATTTCTGAATGGACGTTCCAGAACGTCCGTTCAGAAACTGCAGCTGCACGCTAATCGTGCAGCTGCTGATCGGGTTGCCTGCTGTCAGTGACAGCAGGGCAACCCAGAGGGAAGGCAGGGACAGTGCCCAGGTGTCCCTGCCTTCTGGATCGCTGCAATACACAGCGCTCACCGAGCGCTGTGTATGCAGAGCAGGAAGCGCTATGCGCTTCCTGTTCGGGCCCGGCGGTCATGTGATCGCCGGGACCGGAGAGTGCAGGAGCTGTGTGAGGTCTTTCAGAGACCTCGATCAGCCCTGCACTGAGGCTGTACAGCGCTGTATTGCGCTCTACAGCCTCTCTGGGGGGTGTATTTCTCCTGTAACTGGGGCTACTATGTCAGCCCCAGTTACAGGAGAAATCAACAGTGAAAAAAAAAAGAAAAAGTGAAGTAAATGTCCCCCAGAGGTCTTGTATGACCTTATGGGGGACGAAAAGTGTAAAAAAAAAATAAAAAAAATAAAGTGCTAAAAAAAAAAAGGTTTCACATGTAAAAAAAAAAATTCCCCAAGTAAGAAATAAAAAAAATGTAAAAAATATAAAAAATAAAATAAAATAGACAGATTTGATATTGCCGCGTCCGTGACCGTCGGCTCTATAAATATATCACATAATCGACCCAGTCCGATAAACACCATAAAAAATAAATAAAAAATAGCTGTCAAAAAAAGCAATTTTTGTCACCTTACATCACAAAAAGTGCAACACCAAGTGATCAAAAAGGCGTATGTCCCACAAAATGGTACCAATAAAACCGTCACCTCATCCCGCAAAAAATGAGCCCCTGCATAGGAAAATCTCTCAAAAAAATAAAAAAAACTATAGCTCTCAGAACATGGACACATTAAAACATAATTTTTTTGTTTAAAAAATGCTATTATTGTGTAAAACTTAAATAAATAAAAAAAGTATACATATTAGGTATCACCACGTCCGGAACAATCTGCTCTATAAAAATGTCACTTGACCAAACCCCTCAGGTGAACGCGTGCTAAAACTGTGCTAAAACAACCACATTTTTGGTCACCTTGCCCCATAAAGTGTTATAATAAATAGTACCAATAAAACTGGCACCGTATACTCTAGTTTCCAAAATGGGATCACTTCTTAGGAGTTTCTACTGTAAGGGTGCATCAGGGGAGCTTTAAATGGGACATGGCATCTAAAAACCATGTGGAGTTCGTTTTCTTCTGCGCCCTGACGTGTGCCCATACAGCAGTTTATGACCACATGTGGGTCATGTAGTCATAAACCGCAGAATCTGGGTAATAAATATTGAGTTTTGTTTGGCTGTTAACCATCGATGTGTTAAAGAAAAAATTGGATTAAAATGGAAAATCTGCCAAAAAAGTGAAATTTAAAAATTTGATCTTCATTTTCCTTTAATTCTTGTGGAACGCCTAAAGGGTTAACAAAGTTTGTAAATTCGGTTTTAAGTAACTTGAGGGGTGTAGTTTCTACAATGGGGTCATTTATGGGGGTATCCACTATGTAAGCCCCACAAAGTGACTTCAGACCTAAACTGGTCCTTAAAAAGTGGGTTTTGGAAATTTTCTTAAAAATTTGAAGAATTGCTTCTAAACTTCTAAGCCTTCTAACGTCCTAAAAAAATAAAATGACATTTCCAAAATGATGCCAACATAAAGTTGACATATGGGGAACGTTAAGTAATAAATATTTTATGAGGTATCACTTTCTGTTTTAAAAGCAGAGAAATTGAAATTTAGAAAATTGCAAATTTTTCCAAATTTTTGGTAAATTTGTAATTTTTTCATAAATAAAGGTGAAATATATTGACTCAAATTTATAACTATCATGAAGTACAATGTGTCACGAGAAAACAAACAATCTCTGAATGACTTGGATAAGTAAAGGCGTTTCAAAGTTATAATACAGTCAGCCTGCTGGCCACAGGTTGCCTGTTAATTTAGGTTCCACCTGTGATTTGGTCTTTCCTGGCGTACTTACCTCCTGCTGAATTCCTGACGATCCTCTGCCTGCTCCTTGTGTACTTTGCTGCTCTCCTGGTATTTGACCCCGGCCTCCTCCTGACGATCCTCTGCTGACTCCTTTGGTACTTCACGTCACTCCTGGTATTTATGACCCCGGCTTCTCCTGACAATTCTCTGTTTGCTCCATTTGTACTTTGTAGCTTTTCTGGAATTGACTCGGTCCGTTCACGTCATGTTGTTTGTCTGTCTGTCATCCCTGCACTTATTCCAAGTTAGGGATTGCCGTCCAGGACTCGCGAGGCAAGTAGGCAGGGCCAGGGGTAAGGGTGGAGCGCAGTGGTCACTTCCCTCCCCCCTGTGTGTGTGTGTACGCGACCGTTACAGAAACACAACAGATGTTTATGAGATTATCAGGATTTATATGTTAGATGGGGAAGGGGTTGAAGTCCCGGAAGAAGCTTTTGAGCAAAACGTGAGTTGCGTCTGTAGTCGTGAGAATTGGCTTTAATGCACTTTTGTGCACTTCATGTGTCTGCTTTTTATCTGTGTTTGTGAGTACAATAAATGACATTGCTGTTTTACTGAATTTTGCTGTGCTTCACCATTCTGGGCTGCTCTGCGTCTTCCACAGGTTTTTCTGTGGAGTACGACTGGAGTAACGAACATTATATCGTCTGCATCTGTTTAGACTTAACGGTGAAGAATGATTCTTTGTGATATCTTATAAATACATGAAAACTCCTACAAGAGGGTTGTATCTCTGTCCAGATTGGTTGTTTTATGAAGACATAAACAGTGTGGACCAGTATCTTTTACTTTTATGACTTTGATTTGTGGATCCATTGTAACAATGCCTAAAACAGACAAGAATAGGACATGTTCTATTTTTTTTGCCGGGCTACAGAACGTACATACTGATGCGGACAGCACACGGTCCGCATCCTATCCGCAAAAAAACGGAACGGACACAGAAACAAACAACGTTCGTGTGCATGTAGCCTTAGTTTGAGGAATTGTTTTTGTGGGCAGAGTTGTATTTTTAAAAGCACTTGGGATACATATAACACACTGAAAAACTTTTATCACTTTTTTGCTGGAGAGGAATAAAAAACCCAGTAGTACTTTTCCAAAGTTTTCATTTTTATGGCACTCACCATGCAATAAGAGTGATTTGTTAACTTTATTTTGTAAAACAGTTTGATTACAGCAATG
Source organism: Bufo bufo (assembly GCF_905171765.1). NCBI lineage: Eukaryota > Metazoa > Chordata > Amphibia > Anura > Bufonidae > Bufo > Bufo bufo. The sequence continues at coordinate 350,454,150 of NC_053391.1, read as the reverse complement.
CCAAAATGTTTCACTACTTTTTCACAATAACAATAGAAAATGATGGTTTTTATTGGTACCATTTTGGGATACATACTTTTTGATCAATATTTTTTTATTTTTTGGGGGGGGGGGGAATGTCAACAAAAACCAACAATTCTGGCATTTTTTTAAAGGTTGCCATCCAGTTTGAATAACATTATAATGTTAAATATTGGGCCACAGGCATACCACGTTTCCGATTTTCTAGCAAGGTGTAATATAATTTCAGCCAAATCACTATTCACAGCAATACAGAAGTATTGCAGGTTCAAGTCCCCTAAGAAAGGTAAAAAACAAAAGTAAAAATAAGTTAATGTTTAAAAGTATAAGAAAAATAAATAATTTCAACAAATCCACTTGTCAAATAAAACAATGATAAAAAAAAGGTATCGCCGTGTCCAAAAATGTCCAAAATATTAACATTTCTATGTCTATGAATGCAGAAAGGAAACAATTTCAAAGCCAGAATGCCATTTTTGTCATCTCGTCCCAAACAATGGAATTAAATTAATCAAAATGTTGCATGTTCCCCAAAATGATATCAATAAAAACTACAGCTTGCAAAGCAAAAAAGGTTTAAACAGGGTTTGTCAGCAATTCTGACGTGTTTTAGGGAATATTTGCAGCCCCCATTAAATCATTTTGGAGAATCTTTTGTTAGAACTCTGTTGTGCCAATCGACAACCGGGTGTAACCAGTTGGGCATAGGTCCCTACATTGTTGTTGTCTAATCGGTGCTAACAGTGTCAACACTGTGCAGGGGCACAACACGTTGATAAATGGAATGGTAACACCCAGCTGTCAATTTATTCATACAGTATATTTCTAAGAGTAATAATTAGGGACAATGCAGAGTTATAAAAAAAGATGCTCCAGAATTGTTATTTTGTAGAGAAGTGGTGGCACATCCTCTTTATGGAGGACCTATCATCAAAAGAGGACCCATTTTTAACTGATAACAAGTAATCCCCCACCAAAAATAATTTTGTCAAGATAGGTACTAAAAAATGCACTACAAAAAAAACGAATGAAAAAAGGTCTCTTTTTACAGAATTATTTTCCGCGAGGTCTAATTCTTTAACAATTTAAGACAGGTGGCCTCTTGTGGTGGCAGGTTCTCTTTAAGTAAAATAATTAGGGCAGTCATGTATAAATTGGAAACTCAACATCTGCTTAAAATTTGAATAAAGTAACATCTGCATATTAGGAAAATCTCTCAAGCGGTTTCTCAGCACAGTAAATATCAAGCGGCTATTTGCTTCAACTTCAAAGGTTTATTTGCTGCCCATTGCTTAATTAAACTGGGGCAGGGTTTCCATTTAACTATGAAATCGGACATGACCGATTGATTGGCTCTCTTCTGTTCACAGCCAGACTATGGAGGTATTGATTGCGCTTGGCGGTGTACGTTGTAAATGCTGTGAGTTCAGTAGTGCGGTACTAGCTTCATTACTGCAGTACATTACTCAGTATAGTGGTCCTGCTATGATGTGATGACTGTGCATTTTAGAAGTCAATAATTGACACATTCTCTATGGGAAACAAGACTTAGGGTCCTGGTTTGGAAGCACTACAAAAATAGCTGATGTGATGAAAAATTAGCTCTACCTTCCACATGTGCCTTTATCCTGTTTTTATTCTCTCTCTATTCAGTTCATCTTTTCAACTATATTTATCAGCAAGTGTATAGTTAATAATAATAAAAAAAAATTGTTTTCTTATTATATACCATCCATGTAGTATATTTATACTATATGTTCATACAGTTACAGTTATATTCTTGTATACTGTATACATACCATTATGTTGTATATGGTATACAGTATACATTCCAGTAAATTATATTTAAAGTTGTTCTGCCATGATTAGTTTAACCACCTCAGCCCCCCTAGCTTAAACACCCTTAATAACCAGGCCACTTTTTACAATTCTGCACTACACTACTTTCACCGTTTATTGCTCGTTCATGCTACTTACCACCCAAATGAATGTTACCTCCTTTTCTTCTCACTAATAGAGCTTTCATTTGGTGGTATTTCATTGCTGCTGACATTTTTACTTTTTTTGTTATTAATCGAAATTTAACTAAATTTTTGCAAAAAAATTTCATTTTTCACTTTCAGTTGTAATTTTTTTTTTAAAAAACGACATCTATATATAAATTTTTCTCTAAACATGTCTTTGATAAAAAAAAAATGTTTGGGTAAAAAAAAAAATGGTTTGGGTAAAAGTTATAGCGTTTCCAAACTATGGTACAAAAATTTGAATTTCCGCTTTTTGAAGCAGCTCTGACTTCTGAGCACCTGTCATGTTTCCTGAGGTTCTACAATGCCCAGACAGTAGAAAAACCCCCACAAATAACCCCATTTTGGAAAGTAGACACCCTAAGGTATTCGCTGATGGGCATAGTGAGTTCATAGAACTTTTTTTTTTTTGTCACAAGTTAGCGGAAAATGATGTTTTGTTTTTTTTTCCTTACAAAGTCTCATATTCCACTAACTTGTGACAAAAAATATAAACTTCCATGAACTCACTATGCCCATTACGAAATACCTTTGGGTGTCTTCTTTCCAAAATGGGGTCACTTGTGGGGTAGTTAAACTGCCCTGGCATTTTAGGGGGCCTAATGTGTGGGAAGTAGTTTGAAATCAAAATGTGTAAAAAATGCCCTGTGAAATCCTAAAGGTGTTCTTTGGAATGTGGGCCCCTTTGCCCACCTAAGCTGCAAAAAAGTGTCACACATGTGGTATCGCCGTACTCAGGAGAAGTTGGGCAATGTGTTTTGGGGTGTCATTTTACATATACCCATGCTGGGTGAGATAAATATCTCAGTCAAATGCCAACTTTGTATAAAAAAATGGGAAAAGTTGTCTTTTGCCGAGATATTTCCCTCACCCAGCATGGGTATATGTAAAAAGACACCCCAAAACACATTGCCCTACTTCTTCTGAGTACGGCGATACCAGATGTGTGACAATTTTTTGCAGCCTAGGTGGGCAAATGGGCCCACATTCCAAAGAGCACCTTTCGGATTTCACAGGGCATTTTTTACACATTTTGATTTCAAACTACTTCTCACGCATTAGGGCCCCTAAAATGCCAGGGCAGTATAACTACCCCACAAGTGACCCCATTTTGGAAAGAAGACACCCCAAGGTATTTCGTGATGGGCATAGTGAGTTCATGGAAGTTTTTATTTTTTGTCACAAGTTAGTGGAATATGAGACTTTGTAAGATGAAAAAAAATAAAAAATCATCATTTTCCGCTAACTTGTGACAAAAAATAAAAAATTCTAGGAACTCGCCATGCTGCTCACGGAATACCTTGGGGTGTCTTCTTTCCAAAATGGGGTCACTTGTGGGGTAGTTATACTGCCCTGGCATTTTAGGGGCCCTAATGCGTGAGAAGTAGTTTGAAATCAAAATGTGTAAAAAATGCCCTGTGAAATCCGAAAGGTGCTCTTTGGAATGTGGCCCCTTTGCCCACCTAGGCTGCAAAAAAGTGTCACACATGTGGTATCGCCGTACTCAGAAGAAGTAGGGCAATGTGTTTTGGGGTGTCTTTTTACATATACCCATGCTGGGTGAGAGAAATATCTCGGCAAAAGACAACTTTTCCCATTTTTTTATACAAAGTTGGCATTTGACCGAGATATTTATCTCACCCAGCATGGGTATATGTAAAATAACACCCCAAAACACATTGCCCAACTTCTCCTGAGTACGGCGATACCACATGTGTGACACTTTTTTGCAGCCTAGATGCGCAAAGGGGCCCAAATTCCTTTTAGGAGGGCATTTTTAGACATTTGGATCCCAGACTTCTCACGCTTTAGGGCCCCTAAAATGCCAGGGCAGTATAAATACCCCACATGTGACCCCATTTTGGAAAGAAGACACCCCAAGGTATTCAATGAGGAGCATGGCGAGTTCATAGAAGATTTTTTTTTTGGCACAAGTTAGCGGAAATTGCTTATTTTTTTTTCTCACAAAGTCTCCCTTTCCGCTAACTTGGGACAAAAAGTTCAATCTTTCATGGACTCAATATGCCCCTCAGCGAATACCTTGGGGTGTCTTCTTTCCGAAATGGGGTCACATGTGGGGTATTTATACTGCCCTAGCATTTTAGGGGCCCTAAAGCGTGAGAAGAAGTCTGGAATATAAATGTCTAAAAAATTTTACGCATTTGGATTCCGCGAGGGGTATGGTGAGTTCATGTGAGATTTTATTTTTTGTCACAAGTTAGTGGAATATGAGACTTTGTAAGAAAAAATAAAAAAAATAAAAAATAAATTTACACTAACTTGTGCCAAAAAATGTCTGAATGGAGCCTTACAGGGGGGTGATCAATGACAGGGGGGTGATCAGGGAGTCTATATGGGGTGATCACCCTCCTGTCATTGATCACCCCCCTGTAAGGCTCCATTCAGACGTCCGTATGTGTTTTGCGGATCCGATCCATGGATCCGTAAAACACATACGGACGTCTGAATGGAGCCTTACCGGGGGGTTATCAATGACAGGGGGGTGATCAGGGAGTCTATATGGGGTGATCACCCCCCTGTCATTGATCACCCCCCTGTAATGCTTCATTCAGACGTCCGTATGTGTTTTGCGGATCCGATCCATGGATCCGCAAAACACATACGGACCTCTGAATGGAGCCAGCCTTACAAGGGGGTGATCAATGACAGGGGGGTGATCAGGGAGTCTATATGGGGTGATCACCCCCCTGTAAGGCTCCATTCAGACGTCCGTATGTGTTTTGAAACTGAAACTACAACCATTCTGAAACTACAACTCCCAGAATTCTCCATTCACTTCTATGCGAGTTAGAAGGAAAACCGGCCATGTTGCATGTTGGGAGTTGTAGTTTCACAGCAGCTGGAATACTGAAGGTTGCTGATCCCTGTTCTAGGATAACTTCTGTAACATTTACCTCCCTTACTTTGGAATAAGTAACTAAACCTGCATTGTTCCCACCATTTACTGAACTGATTAGCCTCTACAGTATATTATGCTGCATTGTATACACTGCGTGCAGAATTATTAGGCAAATGAGTATTTTGACCACATCATCCTCTTTATGCATGTTGTCTTACTCCAAGCTGTATAGGCTCGAAAGCCTACTACCAATTAAGCATATTAGGTGATGTGCATCTCTGTAATGAGAAGGGGTGTGGTCTAATGACATCAACACCCTATATTAGGTGTGCATAATTATTAGGCAACTTCCTTTCCTTTGGCAAAATGGGTCAAAAGAAGGACTTGACAGGCTCAGAAAAGTCAAAAATAGTGAGATATCTTGCAGAGGGATGCAGCACTCTTAAAATTGCAAAGCTTCTGAAGCGTGATCATCGAACAATCAAGCGTTTCATTCAAAATAGTCAACAGGGTCGCAAGAAGCGTGTGGAAAAACCAAGGCGCAAAATAACTGCCCATGAACTGAGAAAAGTCAAGCGTGCAGCTGCCAAGATGCCACTTGCCACCAGTTTGGCCATATTTCAGAGCTGCAACATCACTGGAGTGCCCAAAAGCACAAGGTGTGCAATACTCAGAGACATGGCCAAGGTAAGAAAGGCTGAAAGACGACCACCACTGAACAAGACACACAAGCTGAAACGTCAAGACTGGGCCAAGAAATATCTCAAGACTGATTTTTCTAAGGTTTTATGGACTGATGAAATGAGAGTGAGTCTTGATGGGCCAGGTGGATGGGCCCGTGGCTGGATTGGTAAAGGGCAGAGAGCTCCAGTCCGACTCAGACGCCAGCAAGGTGGAGGTGGAGTACTGGTTTGGGCTGGTATCATCAAAGATGAGCTTGTGGGGCTTTTTCAGGTTGAGGATGGAGTCAAGCTCAACTCCCAGTCCTACTGCCAGTTTCTGGAAGACACCTTCTTCAAGCAGTGGTACAGGAAGAAGTCTGCATCCTTCAAGAAAAACATGATTTTCATGCAGGACAATTCTCCATCACACGCGTCCAAGTACTCCACAGCGTGGCTGGCAAGAAAGGGTATAAAAGAAGAAAATCTAATGACATGGCCTCCTTGTTCACCTGATCTGAACCCCATTGAGAACCTGTGGTCCATCATCAAATGTGAGATTTACAAGGAGGGAAAACAGTACACCTCTCTGAACAGTGTCTGGGAGGCTGTGGTTGCTGCTGCACGCAATGTTGATGGTGAACAGATCAAAACACTGACAGAATCCATGGATGGCAGGCTTTTGAGTGTCCTTGCAAAGAAAGGTGGCTATATTGGTCACTGATTTGTTTTTGTTTTGTTTTTGAATGTCAGAAATGTATATTTGTGAATGTTGAGATGTTATATTGGTTTCACTGGTAAAAATAAATAATTGAAATGGGTATATATTTGTTTTTTGTTAAGTTGCCTAATAATTATGCACAGTAATAGTCACCTGCACACACAGATATCCCCCTAAAATAGCTAAAACTAAAAACAAACTAAAAACTACTTCCAAAAATATTCAGCTTTGATATTAATGAGTTTTTTGGGTTCATTGAGAACATGGTTGTTGTTCAATAATAAAATTAATCCTCAAAAATACAACTTGCCTAATAATTCTGCACTCCCTGTACAGATTATCACTCACATCAGTCCTTGACAATGGCCCAATAATGATCAATGTAACAGCAGGGAAATTAGTCTACTAGGAAACCATCACACATAAGAAAACATACACACTTCTTGTAGACATCGCCCTTAAAGGAAATGTTTCACCAAAAATCTTTTCTGTCAGTTAAAACCAGAATGCAGCACACAATCTTTTTTCTACTCTGTTTTTATTTTCTGATTGCAGATTTATTTTTTCTATTTCCTGTACATTATTATAGGAGTGGCCATCTTCCCTGAGCTGTTAATTAGAAAGCATTAAGAAAATTGCTTTACGGCAGCCCCATGGGCCATAGACACAATGGTCAGGAGAGGAACTCATTAACTTCTATGGGAGAGTTCTCTAGGCACGCTCTGTGACCTGTGCAGAGGTCATTGTACAAGGAAAGAATAGATAAGCTGATATAATCACCTATTATGAATGGTGAATCATGTCTTATCTATACACAGAGGTGATATCATTACAAGCAGGATTAGAATGACAGATAAGCAGATAACTGCAGTAAAGTGATCTGTACAGACCAATAATTATTAGGCTTAGTGGCCAGTGCGAAATCTACAGGATTTTATGGTTTTTTGTTTAAATATAGATATTGACATGGAAAATGTAAAATAACAAAAGCAAAAATTCTTTTAAAGTATATTAAACATAAAAATGTGATTTAAACAATAATTCATTTTATGATGACACCTTCCAATCACTGAGTCACTGTGTTGCACTTAGGGACAGCATACTTCAAATGTTGTCGCTGGCTTTCCTTTGGGATATCTACTTATACTGTAGTAGGTCGCTACTGATATTCCTTCTATTAAAGGGTAATACTGTTCAATGAGTCATAGAAATTATAGAAAGACAGATCGCTGATACCAGAATGTATATATACATTTTATTTATAGGGTAGTTATATATGTGTTAAAAGAGCTGTCAATACGCCAAGGGCCCTAATTTCCTGTAGTGATTGCACAATGATTTCTTTCTATTTATAGAGGTAGACATACAGCAAGCAATAAACCTCAGCTCAATGGTCAGAGAAGACAGGATGCTCATGTATATACAGTATATTATTAATGTATAGATTAAACTCCTGGCCTGTGTCACTGACATTTCAATACCACAACACAACCATTTAAGGCTACTTTCACACTAGCGTTCGAGGCTCCGCTTGTGAGCTCCGTTTGAAGGCTCTCACAAGCAGCCCCGAACGCATCCGTACTGCCCTAATGCATTCTGAGTGGACCCGGATCCGCTCAGAATGCATCAGTCTGGCAGCGTTCAGCCTCCGCTCCGCTCAGCAAGCGGACACCCGAACGCTGCTTGCAGCGTTCGGGTGTCCGTCTGGCTGTGCGTAGGCTAACGGATCCGTCCAGACTTACAATGTAAGTCAATGGGGACGGATCCGTTTGAAGTTGACACCATATGGCTCAATTTTCAAACGGATCCGTCCCCCATTGACTTTCAATGTAAAGTCTGGACTGATCCGTCTGAACAACTTTCACACTTAGAATTTTTTCTAAACTATAATGCAGACGGATCCGTTCTGAACGGATCCAAACGTCTGCATTATAGGAGCGGATCCGTCTGTGCAGACACCAGACGGACCCGCTCTGAACGCAAGTGTGAAAGTAGCCTAACTTGTCTGGAAGTTTTAATTCCTAGTTTTAGCAATCATTATTTTAACTTTAATAACTTCATATATATATATATATATATATATATATATATATATATATACAGTATATATATATATATATATATATATATATATATATATATTTATTTTTCAATCTTCATGCAAGCTTTATATGTGTGTAGAATGACTAATGCCAAATGACATTATATATTTAATTACAAAAAAGCTAAATAATAGTAACAAAGGGGAGAATTTATCATAAAGGGAATATGTGAAGTAATTTTTGCTTGAGTGTTGGAGTACGTTATGCCACATTTACCAAATTTCGCATGTTTGATACATTTGTTTTATTCCTAACACTTTTATCTAGAGTGGTGTAAAAATGCAAAACGTCGCAACTCGCAACTTTTTGAAGCTAGAATTCTGGAATGAAGGCGTGATAAATCTGCCCCAAAAAGTGCTAAACATTTTTTTGAAAAATATAACTGGATTTCTGAGATAATGATATCACAGTGATAAAATTCACAGGTAATGATAATACAAAGTAATTTACAAAGTGATGTCAAAATGTCAGTAATAGCACATTGGGGCTGATTTACTAATTTTGTCTAAAAATTAGACAGCGTAAACATACACAGTCTAAAGATCCACCAAATTTATCACAAGGGGCTCAGGCTGGATGATAGATTTGGTGCATGGCAAGACACGTTTGTCTAAGTTTATACCACCTATTGGTTGGTTTACATCGTGCCAAAATTTTTATGAAATTTTGATGCTAGTTGTTGCAGCTTAACCCCTTAACGATTTTTTTATTTTTTTTTTAAATTGTCCGATTCCGAGGGCTTATTCAAGTCAATAGTTGATGTCCATGTGCTGTCAGTGTTCTCCATGGACAGCATATGGATCCACAAAATTCTATTATATAAACATAATTTTTTTATTCTGCAGAACATTGGTCTGCAAAAAGAAAATGGGGGTGTGCACTAATTTGATCCATTTTTGGGGCTGAACATGCCCATTCTATTTAATGGAAAAATAGAAACCCCCAGACAGCACATGGATAACATTTGAGTTTGGTCTCTTTTTCTCTGATCTACTGCACACAATTTTTTCCTCACAAATGCAAAAAAAAATATGAACCACTGTGAAAAAAATATTGTGACGTGTCCTAACTCGTATGAAAAACACAAACACAAAATGGTTCTGCGAAATGGACATGGACATGTGAATAAAATGTAAAATCATAAAAGCAATAACTTTTTAAAACTTTTTTATTGACATAGCTGTATGAGCGCTTGTTTTTTGAGGAATGAGTTGTACTTTTCAACTACACCATTTTAGGGTGAATATAACTTTTATTAATTCTTTATGGGGGTCATTGCTTTAGGAGCTCTGCTGTGTATTGCAACCATGATCCTGCTGCTGTGTGTGCAGGCAAAGTTCCCATTAGATCGCCATTATAGGTCTCCTGCCAGCGCCATACTATTGGGGGGTTAAGCTGCCCCTTTTCAGCTGGAAAACAGATGAGCTAGGTAGTGGATTGTTCTTTTTTGGCCTCATAGGTCTAAAGGCCTGTTTAAAAGGTTGAACATTGACTTATTTGATAGCTGCCTTACATCTGGTGGCATAAGAGGCAGAGCTTGCTGAGAACGTATTTGCATACCCTATTCCTATTTATAAGGTAGTTATATATGTGTTAAAAGAGCTGTAAATACACCAAGGGTCCTAATTTTCTGTATTGATTGCACAATGATTTCTTTCTATTTATAGAGGCAGACATACAGCAATCAATAAAGTTCAGTTCAATGGTCTGAGAAGACAGGATGCTCATGTATATATATCAATAATATATACATTAAACTCCTGGCCTGTGCCACTGACATTTCAATACCACAACACAACCATTTAACTTGTCTAGAAGCTTTTGTTCCTATTTTTGGCAATCATTATTTTTAACCCCCTTAGTGACCACCCATACGCCTTTTTACAGCAGTCACTAAGGGGCCTTAGGCTGGGCCACCGCTTTTTCACGGTGGCCCAGTCTAAGCGCTGCACGGGTCCTCAATGCAGCAGGGAGCGGGGACCCGGCTCTAACATGAGAGCCCCGGTCTTGCTCTAACAGCCTGGACTGGCAGGAGTGCCAATCTGGGCTGTTTAACGCTTTATATACCGTGGGCAATGGCGCCTGCCACATGTAAAGCACTGACAGAGGGAACGGACTCCCTCTGTCTCCCATCGGCACCCTGCAAATCCGATCGCGGGGTACCGATGCGTGTAAAGACTGGATGGGGTCTGATGTAGGCCCCAAGTGTCACGGGAAAGGAAGGTAGAAGGAAGTGCACCCCCTAGACTGCCACCCTCAACCCTGTCCCTGCCTACTTGCACCACCCGCCCTAGGTGACGGGGCGCAACTGGGCGACGGTCCCTAACCTCTGTAAGTGCAGGGTAGGGGAGGAAGGAACAGAGAGGGTACCGGACAGCTAGGCAGAGAACGGTACACGAGATTCAGGCAGACAATTGGACAAGGAAGTGGACAAGAGAGAGGTACCCTGTGAAGGAGAAGGCAAAGGCGGGTCAGCTAGCCGAGGTCAGTCCGGGAGGTCACGTCAATACAAAGGGAAGAGGCAGGTGGAAAATCCGAGAACGAGCCGAGGTCAGAATCCGAGATGTAGGCAAAGGGAGGTCAGGAAAAGGTCAAGGTCAAATTCCAGAGGTCAATCAATTGAGTAGCTAACAATACACACAGCCTAAGAGACTAAAATCACAGGCAACCTGTAGCCAGCAGGCCGCCTGTATTTATAGTGGGGAGTGAGGGTCATGTGACGTGGCCAGCGTCACATGACCGACAGACAGACAAGTCGAGCACCGAGTGATCAGCTCGGCGCTCAAGGCAGACCTAAGGGAGCCTCCCAGCTAGCAAAGCCGCCCTGGGAACGAGGCCAAACACAGATCCTCGCTCCCGAAGCTAAGCAGCAGGTCTGCAGCTGATGGGAGACCGAGTGCGCCTTCGGCACCCCGTTACACCAAGCCTGTCTTAAGCAATTTCCAGCAGGCTGTGCCTCTCTGGTGCAGCCTGCTGGTCAATGTCAATATAAAACTGACATTTAAATGCAATGCACTATAGCAGTGGTGGGCAACCTTTTTTGTCAACTAAGCCAAATATCGCCAAAACCACGATTGGAATTTCTTTCGAGAGCCACATTTTTAAAACCTAAAATATTGCATCAACAGTACCAGTGAGGACTATTAGGCTCATGCACACGACCGTGTGCCCGCAAAAAAGTAGCGCATGCTGAAGTGAATGGGCCCATGATGCGTGCTGCATTGGTATCACCGCATCCATAACGACCCACACTACATAAATATTACATAAATTATCCTCTACGGTGAACGCCGTAAAAAAGAAAAGAAAAAAGAAATTACAGAATTACAGAATTACAGAATTGCAAATTTATTCCTAGTTGCCACCAAAAAAACATAATAACAAGCGATCAAAAATCGTAATTTACTCCAAAATGATACAAATCTTCCTGCAAAAATCAAGCCCTCACAATTCCACAGAAAAAAAAAAGTTATGGGTCTTGCAGGATAACAGGCCGAACTGGATGGACAAATGTTTTTTTTCGGCCTTATATACTATGTTACTATGTTAATATGTCTTGGGAAAGGGCAATGCAAATTTTTTTTTTAAATAAAGGGGTTTTATTGCACAAAAAAAAAATATATATGTATTTGGTATCGCTGTAATCATACTGATCCAGATAATCTTATTTATATAAAAAAAATGAACGCTGTAAAATTTATAACGTAAAAACTCAGTGGAAGTATTGCTGTTTTTCCCATCTCCCTCCCAGAAAGAGTTACTAAAAGTTAATTAAAAAGTTATGTGTACCCCAAAATGACACCATTAAAAGCTACAACTACAACAAGCCCTCATACAGCTATATAGACGGAAAAATAAAAAAGCTATAGCTTTTGGAAAGTAACGAAGCAAAAAGGAAGAAAAACACTTTGTCAGTAAGGCCCAAAACAGGCTGGTCACAAAGGGGTTAATTTCAATTTCAAGTTTAATATATTTGTTTTTCCATCTTCATGCAAGCTTTATATGTGTGTATAATGACTACTGCCAAATAAAATTATATATACACGTGGACAAAATTGTTGGTACCTTTCCGTTAAAGAAAAAAAAACTCACAATGGTCACTGAAATAACTCGAAACTGACAAAAGTAATAATAAAAATTTACAGAAAATTAAACGATGGTACCCTTAATTTAATATGTTGTTGCACAACCTTTTGAGTCAATCACAATACCTGCACCTGTCCGCAGGTATTATGGTCTACTCCTTGTGAACAAACTGCTCCAGCTGTCTCAGGTTTGAAGGGTGCATTCTCCTGACTGCATGTTTCAGCTCCTTCCTAAGATGTTCAATAGAATATAAATCAGGGCTCATAGAAGGTCATTTCAGAATAGTACAATGCTTTATTCTTAGAAATTCTTGGATGTTTTTAGCTGTGTGTTTTGGGTCATTGTCCTGTTGGAGGACCCATGACCTGCGACTGAGACCAGGCTTTCTGACACATGCCTTGACAGTCTTGAGATTTCATTGTATATAGGAAACGTTTGTCCAGCTCACCTAGTCGGCATGTAGTATCCCGTGTGCCCGGAGTCAAGCCAGCAAGTTCCTGGACGTAGGCAAAATGAAAAGAAAAAAAAAATATGTCTTGGGAAAGGGCAATGCAAAAAGATTTTTTTTAAATAAAGGGGTTTTATTGCACAAAAAAATGAACGCTGTAAAATTTATAACGTAAAAACTCTGTGGAAGTATTGCTGTTTTTCCCATCTCCCTCCCAGAAAGAGTTAATATATATATATAACAACATAATGGTAGAGGTACGACCCAATAATCTCTCTAGCTCTTTAAAACAGGCCCTGGTGGAATTGGAATCAATGACAGAAGTGGTCATCAAGATGGCCAACAAAGGTGGATCCATCGTGGTTCTTGATAAAAATAGCTATGAAAAACAGGTAGAAGAAATTTTATGTGATGCATCCACATATAGAAAGCTTGACAAGAATCCACTTGCGGAATATACATGTGATTATAACTCACTCATTCAGAAAGGATTAACCTTAGCCTTTTTAATGATTCACAATACCGCTTTCTCAGTGTGAACTCACCCATAACCCCTATTATGCACGCCTTGCCAAAGGTACACAAAGGGCTGGCTCCCCCTCCACTGCGTCCCATCATCTCGGGCATTGGGTCCCTGATGGAACGCATGGGAAACTGGCTAGATAATATATTACAGCCTTTGGTAAGGCGTATACCAGGATATCTTAAGGACACAGGAGATGTGTTACGTGCCATGCATGATTTTGTTTGGCACCCACAATTCAAGTGGGTTACTGCTGATGTTGAAGCATTGTATCCATCGATCCCCCACGGAGTGGCCCTTATGGCTCTAGAATTTAACCTCCACAGGTACACCGGTCATTGAAATGTTTTCATGTATGCGAAGTTACATCTTCCCTACTCACGCATAATTACTGCATGTTTAATAACATGTATTATTTGCAGACATGAGGGGTGTCAATGGGGGCAAAATTCTCGCCCTCCCTGGCAAACCTCACTATGGCATACTGGGAGGAGAGATATATATACAATGTTGACTGTCCTTTCAGACGGTGCTTGTCGTGGTACGGCAGATACATCGACAACCTACTCATTCTATGGGAGGGCGATGTGTCTGCCGTATTGGATTTCATGCATTCATTCATTTCTGAATGACCACACGTACAATTTGCGTTTCATGTGCGCTGTGGAGGTGGAGTCTATTGTTTTCCTTGACCTGAGATTAACAGGTGTCCCAGATGCAGCAATTTATACAGAGACCTATAGGAAAACTACTGCAGGCAATTCTATATTACATGCGAACAGCCACCACCCGGCAGATGTCTTAAGGGCCATACCTGTGGGGGAATTCATGCGCGCACGTAGAAATTTTAATACAGAGGTGGCTTTCCATAAAGAATGTGAAAGTATCAAGATGAGATTAAAAATCAGAGGATACCCAACATGGATGTTGGAAATAGGGCTTAATATAACGTCAAGTAAATCCAGATATGATCTATTATTTGGAATTAAAAATACCCGTAAAAACTGTAGATCGAAAGGTCAGTGTAAAAAAAGTAAAAAAGTAAACCAATGAGGAAGTCATGAATAATGATCATACACACAAGAGAAAAATAAACGGGAGATAACAGAAAAAGATCCACCTACCCTGGTTTTGACATATAGCCGGCAATTCAATAGAATACGAAGCATTGTACAGAGGTGTCTGCCTATTTTATTTGATGATAACATTCTGTACAATGCTCTGAAAAATGGCTGCAAGATAGTACCTAGAAAAGCAGGAACCATGGCAAGTTCCCTTTCCCCTTCCCTGTTTGTGGCCAATAAAAATATAAAAATCACAGAATTTGTGGATTAAGTACAAAGGCTTCACAAAGTGTGGTAGCCATCCTTGTAAAACATGCAAATATGTATCAGTCCAAAAAAGTTTCCACAATGCTGATCACTCGGGGGTGATCTATGTTATACAGTGTGTGGAGTGTGACTTGATGTACGTCGGCAGCACCATAAGTAAGTTCAAAAATAGAAAACTTGAACATCTGAACTACATTTCAAATCCATCCATTCTCAATATTTCAGGTGCTGCCAAACACTTCATCCATACACATGGTCATAGCATGGGATCCCTCCGTGCTTTCGCGATTGAGAAAGTAACAGTACCAACTAGGGGAGGGGACTACCAAAAGAAAATACTCTTGAGAGAGGACTTTTGGATTTTTTTGCTAAACACAAGGGTGCCAACAGGTCTTAATCAAAAGAAAGAATTGATGTACATTTATTAATAACCCTTCACATCGGTAGCCAGTATTCAACCTCTCAGCTGCTTTTTGATGTCATCCATTATGTATCATACCATGTGCTATTTATTTATTATATCACATGTTATATTAAGCACGTCCATCATGGTTTCCAACACGTCCATTTATATTTATATTTACATTTATATTATATTACATTGATATGAAGATTGTGGCCATATGTTATCCACCTTTATCCATTTTCGCATGTAGAGTTTTTCTACAGGTTTACATTTTATTTGTATTTTGATACTTTGTATAGCCTTGTTCACACGATGCGTTTTCTCACACCCTGCGCTTGTGCTTGCTCTTGATAAGCGAAAGTTTCAGCCGGGATATGTGTGGCCCAAGCGCAGGGATGCGGGAGGAGCATCATGTGGGGCCATTTTAACTAATGTTTACTGAGAATGATACTCCGGGTGTGAGTCTGTGGGGTGATTGATTCATGACGTAATGTTACCACCACCCACCATTGGGGGAGGGTACATGGGTCTTTAAATTTCTGTAAACTCTCAGACCACATTGTTACGACTAAGGAGAAGGTCTCCGAAACGCGCAAACAACAGCTTGTTTGTGACACTGTTCCGCATATGATATGACTAAATAAAGAGGAAGATTTTATGGGAAGAACATTAAGTGCCGGAATCGTCTTTTTCTTTTCAGATTTCTTTGTACCCTGCATAGATTCAAGGCACCCTGTGCCAGATGCAGCATAGCAGCCACAAAACATAACCGAGCCTCCTCCATGGTTCACAGTAGCTACAATGTTCTTTTTTTGTATGCTTCATTTTTGCATCTGTGAACATAGAGCTGATGTGACGTGCCAAAAAGCTCCAGTTTTGTCTCATCTGTCCAAAGTACATTGTCCCAAAAGCTTTGTGGCTTGTCATTATGTATTTTGGCAAATTCTAGTCTTGCTTTTTTATGATTTGCTTTCAACTGTAGTTTCCTCCTCGGTTGTCTTCCATTTAGTCCACTTTGGCTAAGACAACAATGGATGGTACGATCTGACACTGATGTACCTTGACCTTGGAACTCACCTCTAATGTATTTGGAAGATGTTTTGGGCTCTTTGGTTACCATTCGTATTATCTGTCTCTTCAATTTGTCATCAATATTCCTCTTATGGCCATGTTCAGGGAGGTTGGCTACAGTCCCATAGACCTTAAACTTCTGAATAAGGGGGCGTGCCTAACTGCCGTCATGGACGGTCGCATCTGAGAGCAGCTCCGTCTTCCACCAGCAATCCTGAGCCATCCTGCACTTACTGAACCTAATACTGAGCCCGGTTGCGCACCATGAGTCCCAGCAAGGCACAGTTAGCGGCGGAGCGGCTTAAGGAGTTCGCCAGGCAGGACTCCCAACATGGCGCCGCGACCTCTTCACCATCCCGCACAGCCAGCACGCGGAGTCAGGCCTTGCAACAGCCTCCGACTGACACAGAGGACGCGCCAGAACTTACCCTGCAGACCTCTCACCAGCAGCTGATGGCAGCTATTACAGGTTGCCAGGTCTCCCTGACAGGGAAGATAGAGGAGGTCAGGGTGGATTTGGGCCTACTGCGGCATGACGTACAGCAGCTGCGGGAGAGAGTTAAACTCACCGAAACCAGAGTGTCTGACCTGGAGGACATTACTACTCCCCTGCCGGCGAGAATTGCAGCCGTGGAAGCTTCTGTGGAGTTGTACCGCCAGAAATGCGATGACTTGGAGAATCGCGCGCGTCGCAATAATGTGCGCATCATAGGCATGCCTGAACGGGCGGAGGGCGCCGACCCGGCGGCTTTCCTGGAGGGGTGGTTCAAGGAGGTATTCCCGAACGCTACCTTCTCCACTGCTTACGCTGTCGAGAGAGCACATCGTGTCCCGGCCAGACCGCTACCGCCGGGTGCCCCGCCAAGGCCTTTACTTGCCCGCATGTTAAATTGGCTCGACAGAGATCTTATCCTAGCGCAAGCCAGAGTCGCACAGGCTATTACTCTGGGCTCGGCGAATATATCTTTATACCCGGACTTTTCCGCTGACCTGCAAAAAAGAAGGGCTACCTTTGTCTCCATTAAAAGACGACTCCGCGAGATGAATTTCAAATACTCCATGGCATACCCTGCGCTTTGAGGATCGTCGATGGCGAAAAATCGTTATTCTTCTCTACACCTGCCGAGGCGGAGGACTGGCTTTCTGGGAGACCTCGCCGTTCCCCTCCAAACTGATTTGGGAAATGGATGAAGATCCATTGTCATCAAAAGAGACTTAGGACATTCTACACAGAATATGTGACGCGGCTGTCCTATGTTCTTACTCCTCCATTTCACCTGGGTCCTCACTTGGTGATGTATTACCTCTTTTGTATCTGGACTCAGAGTTGTTGAGGGTTAATCACATACATATATACATGTTACTGGGTTGATTGTGAATATCCAGTCGGTACATCCCACTGCAAATGGTGGAGGTCCGCTACTCTACCTGCACTGGGTTGACATCCCTATACACCGTGCAGGTCCCCCAATGTACGAGGCCACTAGCTACAAAGGCCATGTTCATGTTCTACTGGTTTACCCTCTGTTTGGGTGGTTAAATGTATGCTTTATGTTATTCGCTTTTTCTAAAATGTACAGTCGTTTACTGAGTATTATGATCCATATACATTTCTTCTGCCATAGTGTTCCCCAGCATCTGGGATTCAATCCTCCTCCATTATCTGGTGCCCACTATGGCAGACATTAGAGTAATGTCTTGGAACGTCAGAGGGCTAGGCGGGCCCAGGAAACGCATGGCTGTTTTTTCACATATCCGAAGTTATGCTCCCCATATCCTAGGATTACAGGAAACGCACCTCACAGCTGAAACCGGGGGGAGGGTGCGGAAACCCTGGGCTCAATGGGTGGAAAACGCGTATGGGAACTCATACTCTAAAGGGGTGTCATTGTTGATTCATCGAGCAGTCAGATGGGAACCGCACCACACGAGTATTGACCCAGGGGGGAAATTTGTTTTTGTTTATGCTCACATAAATGGTATGCCATACGTGGTTATGAATATGTACAATCCTCCTCCGGCCTGTCTATCACTACTTATACATATATCAAGAAGGTTACCCGCCGAAAAGAGGAGGAGTTGGGCATGCAGTGCAGAAATGCTGAATGTGCGTTTGTCTTAGATCCCACCGAGGAGAATAGGAGTGACTGGTTGCTGAAAGGTAGGAATTATATGAACCACCTGCAGGAGAAGGGAGACCGCAAAATGCTCTTTTTGAAGCAACAGACCTTTGAACAGGGAAGCAGAGTGGGTAAAGTCCTGGCGCAGATAGTGAGGAGGAATAACATGTCCCCACCGATACTTCGCATCTCGAACAAAGATGGAACAGTGAATTTTACCAGGACCTCTACTGTTCCCACGCTGAGTATTCTCCTCAGTCATTAGAGAATTATTTACAGGAAGTAACTTACCCACAATTATCTGAGGCGGATAGGGAAATACTAGATGGAGAGATTACACTGGAAGAAGTAAGTGAGGCGATCGCAGGGTTAAATCTGGGAAAGGCCCCAGGACCGGACGGGATACCATTGGAGGTATACTCCAAATATGTGGAGATCCTAGCGCCGCAGCTCCTGCGCATGTACAAGAAGTCTTTGGACAGAGGGGTCCTTTCGGAGTCACTATACGAGGCTTCCATTGTAGTTTTATTAAAACCTGATAAGGAACCCCTAGAGTGCGGTTCATACAGGCCTATTTCGCTGATGAACTTAGATTACAAAATTCTAACTAAGTTATTAGCGAATAGACTGAACAGAGTCATATCTACTATCATACATGACGACCAATCAGGTTTTATACCAGGCAGATCTACCTCTAGCAACATACGTAGAGCGCAGGTTATTGCTCAGGTGGGTTGTGCGGATGGGAGATCATGGGCTTTGGCGGCCTTGGATACCGCCAAGGCATTTGATTCTGTCGAGTGGCCCTTCCTGGTGCAGGTCTTGCAGTTTTTTGGCTTTGGTCCTAGGTTTATCAAGTGGATCAATATACTATATAGTTCCCCATCTGCGAACATATTGATTAATGGCTTTTTATCATCCACGTTTAGACTATACAGAGGTACCAGGCAGGGATGCCCCCTTTCTCCCTTGTTATTTGCAGTAGCTATAGAACATCTAGCGCTGAGAATTCGTCAAGATGATGTATATATTGGTATAAAGTTAGGTAACAGAGAGGATAGGCTGGGCCTATATGCTGACGACCTCATTTTGTACATGGACTCCGTGGAGTGCACTTTACCGAGAGCGATATCCATTATTGAACAATTTGGCACATTCTCCGGACTATGTATAAACTGGGCCAAGTCGGCCATTATGCCTTTGTGGGCCTCAGACTGGCCAGCGGTGCATAGGAATTTGATAGTAGTAGATAAATTTAAATATTTGGGAGTGATCATTACAAAAGCCCCGGAAACATCCCACTTGCTGAACATAGTTCCTCTGATGGCATACTTCATAGACAAGTTTAAATCTTGGAATACTTTACCGCTGTCCACAATTGGACGAGTGAACTTAATCAAAATGGTTCTCCAGCCCAAAGCTCTGTATCTATTAGAGCACGCTTGCACGCCTGTACCACGCGCGTTCTTTGATAAGTTGCACTCCCTTATGGCAACCTTTATCTGGGGTAGGAATAGAAGGAAATTAGCCGTCAGATCTCTACAGAGAAGTTGGGATCAGGGTGGAACAGCTCTGCCGGACTTGCACTTATATTTTCTTGCTGGTCAGTTGAGGTATCTGGTGCCATGGGTGACCCGGGACGTGCTCCCTAGCTCTGAATATTATTTGCGGGAGTTTTTGCAGCTCCCCACCCTGTGGCCTATACTTGAGGGCCGATCTTCGGTGTCAGGCTCGCTCCTTCCGATTCATAAACTGGCGCATCAGGTGTGGGGGGCTGCAAAGATGCAGCAATACAAGGAAGGATCTACAGGAGGATGTGCCATTGTGGAACAACCCGATGTTTCCACATCTGATGCAGAGTGATTGGGAGGGGATTTGGAGAAGTTATGGGGTGTGCTATTTGAGGGACCTATATGAAAAGGGTATACTGTTTTCTTTCTCCCAGCTACAGTCCAAAGCGGGGGTTCTGAGATCACATCTTTTCAGGTATTTGCAACTGAGACATGCCCTCCAGGCCCAGTTAAAGGATCTGAAGAGGCCTGTGTCAGTCTATCCTTTGATAGGGGTCTTCAGGACTCAAGGCCCAAAGGGATTGATATCCGCTATCTACACTCACTTACTTGGTCTCAAAATTTCAGCTTCTCCATTGGGCGCGGAAAGTACTGTAAATGGAGAGGGAATATACCTACTATGACGAATGAGGAATGGGGAGAAGCTCTGGAGGCTCCAGTGGCTGTATCTCCATCTCTCAATAACAGATTGACACAGCTATTCATTTTAAATAGGTGCTATTTGACCCCAACCAGACTTTTTAAAATGGGTAGGAGGCAGCACACAGAGTGCCACAGGTGCTCACAACTGAATGCGGATTTCTGGCACCTAATGTGGGATTGCAGTCACATACAATCGTTCTGGAAAGGGGTGGTGGATGTAGTCTCGTCCCTGATCCCGGACTCACTGGTGGTTTGCCCTAAATCTTGTCTTCTGGGCATTGTGGAAGTTGAATCACGTTCACGTTATACCCTCACCTTCATTAGAGAAACCCTATTTATGGCTAGGAAAGCCATTGCAATCAGATGGATGGCAGACAGACCTCCTACGGTTGGACAATGGAAAACCATGGTTAATAATATTATTCCCTTCGAAAGGATTATTTATTCTCGTAGGGGTTGTCCTCAAAAATTCGAGAAAATATGGGGACCTTGGTGTGCTTCCCATCTGACTGCTACGACGGCCCATCTGCATTTGATGGATTGAGGGATGCACCCGTCCAAATGTGCGATATTAGGTTCTATTAATTCAATTTAGCTGAAATAATTCACAGCATGAAATGCTTTGCTTTGCCCAATGACGTCAGTCAAAACGAGGTAATATGGATACTATGTCATGTTTATTACTGTATGTAATGATGCGAAATGTATAATTGTGCATTACTCTCCTTACAACATTGTACGACTATGTTCATTGCAATAATTTTGGAATGTACTGTCACATAATTTGCTTACCATTTTTCAATAAAGCGAGTTTAAAAAAAAAAAATTCTGAATAATATGTGCAACTGTAGCAATAGGAACATGAAGCTGTTTGGAGATGGTCTTATAGCCTTTACCTTTAATCTCCTGAGACAACTCTCTAATTCGCCTTCTTTTGTCCATGTTCAGTGCGGTGTACATCATGATAACAAACAGCAAAGTGACTATGTGCAGCCAGCCAGTCGCAGGGGCAACACGTGAGGTGCATGGTGGACCGATGAGGGGCCAAATAATAACACACAGTTCATCAGTTTACTCACGGTTAGCAGATAGCCTCCCTGGGCTGGCAGCACAGTGTTGAGGTGGACAGCACAAAATCCTCCGGGGCACGCTCTGTGGTAGGAAGCATCAGCCAATATGGTGGTTGAGGTGCCCTTGATGTTAGGGGTGCTTAGGGTGCTTGTTGCGGCTGAGTTCCTTGATGGTTTTTGTCGTGACGCCAGTACCGTTAATGGTGGTACAACCAATAGTGGTAATAATGAGGTAGACAGTGGTAAGATGCAACTCACAACTTTTACTTCGGATATCTTTGGTTGCAGCAGTACAAATATGCAGTCTTTTGATGGTACAGAGTTAATTCTGCAAATCCACTGTTTCTAGGCTTTTCAGGTTTTTAGTTTTGGAAGCAGTGGGTTAGGTGTACCTTGTTTCTTTTTGATGTGCTGGATCCTATTCCTTGACTTTCCCTACAAGCTGAATATTTTAGACAGGAAAACTCAACTGTCTCTTAGAAGTTTGGTGTGGCTGACTGAAGCTATAAAACCTCCACCATGCAAAGGTGTCTGTGGCCCTCAATAATGGCTCTTATCACCAATAAATTCCTAGGAATGCTTGTTTCTTTTCCAGGGAGGCAAACTCTTCTCCTACTGGTCAGGGATGCAAGTCTACAGTCCGGCTACAGAAGGAAAACGCTCTTCTGCGCCTCACATCTGAGTATCACCTACTAGAGAAGTTGGCTCCACTCACTAATCTGTGTTGCGAAGTCTTCACTCTATCTTTCCTCCCACTAATTTGATCTGACTAGATCTGCTCTCTTCTGAACTACATTTTCCTAGCTATCCTGATCCTCAACTCCCTCCTGGTCTCAACTAGGATCTCCACTGAACACCCTCACTAGGCCTGACCTAGGTATATATAGGACCTGAACTTTATCCCCATCTAGTGGTGGGATGTATAAATTGTACCTAATAGGCCTGTTAACAGGGATTTTGCATATACACAAATGCAAAGTTATACATTACAACCTAGAGCTTGTAATAGAGTAAAACGTGCTTTCAAGCAGTGCCCACACACACGTAGTGGGACGCTGCATACCCCCATGGTAAAAAGTAAGTCGCCCTCGACGTTGGTATTGTCTGAAGCTGTGGGTCTCTAAGCCGTGTCCTGAAATACACCAAATACACTCCACCAAATATGCACATGTGAATATAGACATTGCAATGCATTATCATGACTCTTCAATAACCTCCTGTAAATAAAGGGCTATGCACAAAAATACATTCTAGGCAAATATATAAAATATATCACATACATTTTCTCTTTATATGGCAGATGTGTTACGGCCAAAATGGTTATAAGAGAATCATCTCACATAAGGGCAGTAAAAGTCCATGACATGGGTTTGGAAGATAAAGTCCATTCCTAAAATGGGGTATAAAAACATTTTTAACGTGCAAACATTTTGTTGTAGAACAGTAGAGCACAGAAAAGTCCTTCTGGGTACTTCACTTTAAATGTTGCATTAATAAAGTCCCTTGATAACCTGAAAATGGGGTAAAAAGGGGTTAAACATGGTAAAACATACAAGTATAGTGCAACATTCTTGAGGTAGGTGGAGTCCTGGATGGAGTCCTTGCAAAAGAACTTAAAGAGGGGCTCAATACAAAACAAGAAGAGAAGTCCTCTCAAACAATGGCAGCTCCTGCTCCATAATAGTGATAAGACGGCCTACTTAGTTGTAGGGATCCAAACAGGAAGACACATCTGTCGGAACTGGGCTCCCAGAATCCCAGGAATCAGGGGATGATCCTTCTGGTCGTCCCTCCATCACTCTCGGCTTAGGTGTAGATGGCAGACCAAGTTCCTGCTTCACCTTTTCAAAGATAGGGGCAGTTCTCTTTTCTCTTTATAAGCCAGCCCAACTGTAGGGTCACTCCTGGTCACAGGATTTGATCTTTCAGATGGCTTTTTCTGTGTTGAAGAACCAGCAGGCTCCTCTCCATAGTGGGGAGTAGCAAACCCCTGACATTGCTGTACAGCCAGTTGTTTTGTTGCAATAGCATAGCACAGTAGTCAGGGGTCAAGTCCTGGGGAAAAAAGTGTGGGAACTTACCCAAGATCCACTGCAACCCCCCCCCCCCCCCAAAAAAAATAATATATATATATATTTCGCTGAAAATTCAGTGCAAAATTTATTGTAAAGTGCCAGTTTACACAAACAACTGCAAAATTAACATGAAATAAACATGGAGATCCCAGTGCCAGCTGCCTTGCTGGTGGACGATTGGCATATACTTCTGCTGTGGCCCACAGCAGAAGTATATGCCAATCGTCCACCAGCAAGGCAGCTGGGACTGGGATCTCCATGTTATTGGTCAGTTAATACATCAGGGACCCCCTGGCATGGGGCCTGGGCATAGCTAAGTGCAAACTGGGTGATCCATAGGCAGGACCGGGTGGCTGCCCTCATCCACCACCCCGTCCCTAATGCCAGTCAATACCCCCTTAGGAAATCTCTCATCAGATGTGAGAGCAGCAGCGATCGATCAGCCAGGATTAATGTGCACAGTGGGAGGCCTCGCTTAGGCAAGTGACAAACTGCCCCCCTCGTTCTTAGGCAAGTGAAAAACTCAGCTCTGCTACATCTACAATGAGCAACTACAACAAATGTAATGCCAAACTGCAGTTCCTCTATGTGATGCCTTGGATAGCTTCCACTGGACCCACAGGCTGTGGGTCCAGTGGAAGCTATCTGAGGCATCACAATCGCATAGAGGAACTGTAGTTTGGCATTACATTTGTTGTAGTTGCTCATTGTAGATGTAGCAGAGCTGGGTTTGTCACTTGCCTAAGATTGAGGAGGGGGGGGCAGTTTGTCACTTGCCTAAGGCCAGGGTAAGGGGGGCCTCCCACCCATGCTGTGCACATTAATCCTGGCTGATCGATCTCTTCTGGCCTGCTGCTGTGCTGCCTGCAGTCACATCTGATGAGAGTACTGACTGAGATAAAAGAGGGGGTATTGACTGGTCTGGTCTGGGGCTGCTGGCCACCGGCGCTCCCACCAGGCGGGTTAGGGCCCCCGGACTCACTCAGGGACAGTCACAGACACTTAGACTGGTCTGGACCGGACCACCAGGACCCCGGTCCGGTCGGATGGTCCAGCCACGCTCACCTCAGCAGACAGTCAGGCAGGGGCGTACACAGAAATCATTGGGCCCCATAGCTTTTATGCCTTGCAGGATAGCAGGAAATCTGAGTGACATTACATGATGTAATAGCACCCAGCTTTTCTGCTCTCCTGCATGGCACATGTGGAGAGACATGAGAAAGCTGAGTAACACAACCCTCATATCTTCTCATGCCTCTGCACTTGTGCCATGCAGGACATCAGGAAAGCTGAGTCACATTACATAATGTAGTGACACCCAGGTTCCCTCCTGTTCTGAATGGCCTATGTGCAGAGGAATAGCCTGGGAAAGCTGAGTGACCTTGCCCCCTTACACACACACATACACCTCTGCACTGTCCTCACCTACAAGTCGTCACTTACTTCATTACTGGTTGTGGCAATCCAGAGGAATCAGACGGGGGCGGAGCTAACAGGCAGGAGGCGGAGCTAGGAGGCGGGGCTAGCAGACGGGAGACAGGAAGATAGACAGGGGACTCTCCTCCACTGCAGGCCCCCCCCCTTCCTCACGGGTCCCATAGCAGCTGCATGGTCTGCCTATATGGTAGGTACGCCACTGCAGTCAGGCAGTCGCAGGCTCAGGATAGGAGGAGGGGAGCTCTCAGCCAGGAGGGGGGAGTCAGTCAGTCAGTGAGTCTTCCGTCCTCAACTGAAGCCGCTCCCCTCCCTCCTCACTTAGCCTGCCCTGCACAGTGCGAGTCACGCAGGGCCTCGCCTCCGCTCCGCCCCCTGTGAATCTGATTTCACCGCTTCCCCTCCTGGTCCTTTTGCCCTGAAAGGGAACGGCGTTCCTGCCATGAAAAAAGTGCAGGAACACCGTTCCCACGCGTTCCCCCTCGACTCGACCCCTGACAGTAGTCCTCTGTAGCTGTAGTAAGGTTTTGTGGTTCGGGCCTTTTTCTCCTAACCCTTTCTCTTTGAGGTTTAGGCTTCACATCAGGGTTTCTGGTAACAATGGCAATGACCACAAGGCAGTCCTTCTCTGATCCCATTGCTGTAATAGTTAAAGGCATAAGACTTGGTGCTGCAGCAGTTGGTATTGCGCTGGGACCGGCTGCGGCTGCTGCAGGGGTCCGCGGAGGTCAGCCTGCACATTATCCTCTTGCACAGACATGCGGACAATAGGTTGATTACAAGTCAGATAGGTTAATTGTGGCTGTCAATACTTTTGATTTAACGTTGCTATGGGCGACCGCTATTTTGCGGTGTATGGCCCTTTAAATGTTCGATGCCGGCTGAATACAACACTCAGGCAGCGCTTATTTGGGTTTTTGATAGCGCTCCTGGCTAGCGGTACTTCACTCTGAGGTGGCAATAGTAAAATACAGTCTGCGGTAGTTACTTGGGGGCAGACAGGCAATGCGATGCGATCCGGCTGCTTGCCGGTGTAAATCTCGCGATAGCTTTGGGGATGCACGCACGTCACACCGTCCTCCCGTGCGCGGCGTCTCCCTTTGATGTGGCCACAAGCAGAGGAGACGGCGCTGCGCTTGCATACAGGGCTGGCCTCCCAGAACCCACACAGTACAGGTAGGATGGGCTTTAACTGGACAACTTTGCATAAAGGGGCGGCACACAGGTTTCCCGCTCTGCAGGGGGTGTCACCAACTTGCACACAGTGATGGCGCAGTATTATTTTTCAAATCGGAGCTCCGGCGGCCATATTAATTGAACAGTAACAGTCTATTCACTGACAGCAAGCAGTTATAGTGACACACAAATGTTGAATTTTCTCACTTTTGACCCTGCGGTTTTGATCCTGGGGACTATTATAGCACCTCCATATACTTTGCAATCAGTTTGAACAGTTCTGGACCCCAAAACAGCGCACAATAAGCAAAAGTCTCTCAAGCAAATAAAGACAGTCTCTCAAATCACCTTTTAGTTCCCCCAAATACTATCCTGAAGAAAAATGAGTGCTATACAGTTAATCTTCCCCATAGTAATAGTGCTCCTCAGAGTACCACCAATAGTAATTCTCTTCTAGAATGTCCTCATAAGTATTACTGCCCTCTACAGTGCCCCCAAAAGTGATAATGCTCCCCAAGAGTGCCTCCATTAATAGAAGAGACCTCTAGTATTAATAATGCGCTTAATGCAAAAGATATTGGATTAAATACAATTGAATGGGGGAATATATACAAAAATATAAAAAAGACAATGATTTCTAGTAATTTTTGAATTATTTGTTTCAATATTATTCATAGAATATACTTGACCCCAATATTGCTAAGTAAGATTTATAAGGAACGAGAACCAAAATGCTGGAGATGCAGTGAAGAGTCTGCCAATTATATTCACATGATATGGACCTGTTCAAGTATGCAGCTGGGCGATAAGGTTGGATAGGTTGGATAGACAGAAGATGATCCGAGTCAAAGGTAATATGGAAGCGATTAGGGAGTTTGTGAAACCCCCTAAAATAGTGTAGACTATGCACTAGATTTGTATGTTTCTGTCTGTTCAATGTGTCATAACTCTTTATATTTGTAATGTTGGCAGATTGTGCATTGTTGTACTCTGATTCAGCACTGTTAAATTTTATTCCAATTTTTGTATTATAAGAAAAAAAACAATAAACAAATGTGAATATAATAATGCCCTTACAGAGCCCCCAGTAGAAATAATGCCACCCCTACTGTCCCCCAGTGGTAATAAAGCTCTCTACAGATCCCTCAGTAGAAATAAGGCACCCATAGTGCTCTTAGTAAAAATAATGTGGATTGATGAGTCCCTCCTATAGAGCCCCCAGTAGTAATAGGAATGCCTATAATGTCCCCTGGATTTAAAATGCCCCCACAGTGCCCCCAGTATTTATAATGCTCACCCTTAAGTGCCCCAGTATTTAAATTGCCCCTACTGTTATAATACTCGCCCTGAAGTGCCCCTAATATTTATATTGCCACTACTGTTATAATGCTCGCCCTGAAGCACCCACAGTATTTATAATGCCCCCTGCAGTGCCCACTGTAGTTATATTCCTCCATTTAGTCTCCTCAGAAATTATAATTCCTCAGCCCCTCCACCATACAGTTCAATGTAAATAACATTATTTTCCTCCCACTGCCATAGAGTCCCATGTAAATACCATCACACCATCTCTCCAGCCCCCTCCAATATACAGTCCCATGTAAATAACATCCCTCTCTATCTACAGCCCCCTCCAAAATACAGTCCCGTATAAATAGCATCACACCATCTCTGCTGCCCCCTCCAATATACAGTCCCACGTAAATAACATCACCCCCTCCCCAGCCGCCTTCAACATACAGTCCCATGTAAAGAACATCACCCCCTCCCCAGCCGCCTTCAACATACAGTCCCATGTAAATAACATCACCCCCTCAATATTTAGTCCCATGTAAATAACATCACTCCCTCCCCCAGACACCTTCAACATGCAGTCCCATATAAAAAAAATCACCCCCTCCCCAGCCACCGCTAACATGCAGTCCCATGTAAATAACATTACCCCTTAACATTCAGTCCCATGTAAATAATATTACTCCCTCCCACAGCCGCCCTCAACATATAATCCCATGTAAATAACATCACCCTGCTCCAACCACCTCCAACATGCATTCCCATGTAAATAACATCACCCCTTCAAGTTTCAGTCCCATGCAAATAACATCATTGCACCCCACTGTCCCATGTAAATAACTTCTCTCCCTTCAGCCCTAATATACAGTCCCAGTTAAATAACTACAACTCCCAACATTGCTCTGCCTCTCACACCGAGTAATCTACCCCTTCACTTACCTGTCCTAATGTAGCAGACCTCACCTCAGCTTCTTCCCCAGGACTTCTCTCCTCTACTGCACTGTTCACATGATGGTGACATCATGGCAGGTCCATTTCAGCTACTGCATTTAGAACTGATCACATGGACTGTGATATCATCACAGGTTCTTCAGTTCTTGCAGGGCATTAGATTCAATTGTATTGCCGTTCTGAGCATGGCAATACAGTTGTATCTATCTGGCATGCAGGACATTTGGGCCTAGGACAAAACATCAGGGGCCCAGGGCCTGAATGTTTTAACCTAGCAACGCCCCTGTTGGACCTTAAATTGCTAGGCATATAAATTAGTTTGGGCCACCATTAAATTTACAAAGCCATCAATGAAAAAGAGAAAAAAATCAATTTGTGTGAAGCCCGCAGTGTCAACCTAGATTCCTGAGCTGTCCAAAAACTCAGTTATTTGAGGCTGATAATACCCAGGGGGTGGGGTCCATATGGAATTACTATGGGGGGCTGCCAGAGTAGTTGCCCTGGGGCGCCTTCTTGAAGGCCATTCATCACTGGATGATGTTGAGGAGGAAGAGGACAAGAGGAATGTGGCATCCTTTTCTCCCTCATTAACCATATCAGTATCAGAGGCAATTCTCATTCCCTTGTGAACCCTCTTGTGTGCCCATATAGCAGTTTACGACCACATATGGGGTATTGTCGTATCATGAAGAAAATGGGCAAAATGGGGGAAAAGGAGTTTCTAAATTCTATGAACTACCTGTTGGGTCAAAGCACTCACTACAGCTCTCAAAAAATTCCTTGAGGGGTGTAGTTTCCAAATTGGAGTCATTTTTTGGGGGTTACCACTGTAGGGGTTCCTCAGGTTCTTTTCAAATGTAACACTGAGCCTGAAAATCCTTTCAGCAAAATCTGCCTTCCAAAAGCATATGGCGTTCCTTCCATTGTGAGCCTTCTTGTGTGCCCATATAGCAGTTTATGTCCACACAAGGGGTGTTGTCAAAATATGGAGAAAATGGGTAAAATAAAGGGGTGTCTTTTCCTGTTACCCCTTCTGAAAATAAAAAATTTGGGGCTAAAGAGACAAAAGAGATTTAAAAAAAAATTAATTTTTCATTTTCATAGCCAAGTGTTTTTAAATTCTATGAAATGCCTAGTGGGTAAAAGTGCTTACTACATTCCTTGAAAAATTCCTTGAGAGGTGTGATCTCAAAAAAGGGTTAAAGGGGTTGTCTCATCTTATGAAGTGATACTTATGTTGTTTAATAACCTAATAGAAGTAACTTTCCAATATACTCTACGTGACCATAATGCCTGCTGTTCTCACTTCTCTCAATTTTCCTTGTCATTATAAACTGCTCGTCTTTGGCTGTGCGGGCATGCTGGGAGTTGTAGTTTTGCAACAGCTGGAGGCACACTGGTTGGGAAACACTGCTCTAGGGGATACAGCCACCGCTGCTATGCCTTAGCGGTGGCCGTGCTTGCGCTGTGAAAAAAGCCAAAGCCAACCTTTCTGGTGGCTGGGATAGCGGGAACGAGCGCTAGTCTCCTGCGCATGAGCATTAGCTCACACACCTGGCCACCTTGTATTGCCTTGAGTCTGAAGTGCCTTTTGGTATTAACCTCCTATGTGGTATGGAGCTGCCACAGTGCTGCACCCCCGGCTATCCTTCTGCTGAGCCGACCAAGGCTGCTGCTGAATGATTAATAGTCTCGGGAGCGCGGACGTACAGGCCAGGGGAGGGAAATACATCATCCCAGCGCCGCTGGCCTGTGCTGCCACTCATGTTAGCAGGCACCGCCCCCTAGACCACCCGAAGTCCGGACCTGCGGTGCTAAACACAGAAGGTGAGACAACCCCTCTAATTTCTTTAGGGTTTCCACTGTAGGGGTGCCTCAGAGTCTCTTCAAATGCGACATGGTGGGCGAAAAATAACAGCTAAATCTGTCCTCCAAAAGCCATTCCTTCCCTTTTGAACCCTACAGCATACCCATACAACAGTTTCTGACCACGTATGCGGTGTTGCTGTATTCAGGCCAAAATGCTCATTACACCCCTCAAAAATTCCTTGGGGGATGCAGTTTCCAAAATGGGCTAACTTCTTGGAGTTTTTGACTGTACAGGTCCCTCAGGGTCTCTTCAAATGTGGCTGAAAACCATTTCAATAAAATCTGCACTAAAAGCCATACGGTGCTCCTTCCCTTCGGAAACCAAATAGCAGTTTACGACCACATATGGGGTGTTGAAAATTGCAAAATTTTCCAAATTTTATGATTTTTTTTAAAATTAAATAAATATAGGTAAAACATATCGACTCACTATCATGAAGTATGATGTATCACAAAAAAACTCTAAAAATCTAAAGTTATTGCAAAATTAGGCTGGGTCCTGAAGGGGTTAAAGGGCCTTAGCAATGGTTTTAAGGCTGCAACACATTTGTTCAAGCCACTTGCTACAAGGCAGTGTTTGACATGGTTTTGTTTCTCATTTTCATTAGAGAAACACAGATTTGGTCAACTGGTTTAATTCTATTCCATTTGGAACACACTCTGATAAATTTGTCCTGTTTGTGGTCACGTGACGTTGTCAAATTTGTGGTTGGTTTTCAGCCTATCCCTTCTGCAGAGGAGAAATTTCCTGCAGACTATATCCTGCATTGCTCAGCTGCAGGAATGACATCAGGAATTTCAGTGCCGTCACGTTCATCGGTCATGTGGAGTAGGCGCAGCTCAGCCTCATTCAAGTGAATGGGGCTAAATGCGATACAAAGCACAGCCGTTATACAATGTATGACACTGTGCTTGGTTAGCACGGAGGAGGCTGCTGTGCTCACAGCTCAAACAGCTGATCGCATAGGTCCCATGTGTTGGATCCCACCAATCAGATATTGATGATCTATCCAGAGGATAGGTCTTCAGTATAAAAGCCTTGGAAAACCCTTTTAAATTCAAGAAAAATTTAACTTTTATTTTTCAACTTTTCTTATACTATAAAGAAAAGCTGAAACGTGTAAGTTCAATTTTAATGCCATAACTTTTACTAAAGAAAACCGTAACACTATTTAGTAGCTTTTTAGGCACAGAAAATCCAAGCTTTATGACAGAATGGCACTATAGTGCAGTGGTAAATTACTGCCTACTATATAAAATGTAAGAATCCTCAGCTTACACATGGGCTCAGTTGTTCTCATCAATCTTTCCAGGTCAGTGGCTCTGTTGCTTGGAGAATGCTGGACTGGGAACCAGGTGCAAGTAAATCCAATATATTCAGATGAACTCCAGCATACACTTGATAAATCCATAAAAAATCCTCTTTATTGTACAATCATGTTAAAAACCAAAACATGCACATCCTAAAAACATCGTGCGTATCTCTGTTTCTGGCCAAATGTGGACCTTATTCATAGTTTACATTGTGCCGTCAAAAATGTACAGTATATTATACATATTGCTCAAACAACTGATATGCCAGTAAAAATACAAAGGAGGTAATTTATCAAGAGGAGCACCCGAGTATAATGAAAGTCAATGGGAGAACCAGAGCATTAAACCAGGCACCTCCTGCTCTGAAGAGGAGAGGGTGCCTGGTTCATAGGAAAAGGTCAGAAATTGATGGAAAGAAATGGTTCGTGAACAGCATGGGGAGGATGTCTGAATGCATCTTAGACTCCCGGGTTGCTGCTGGGAACCATGTTGTCCGAGTAGTACGCCACTTTTAAAGACTGACAATAGTACGCACAAAACCGGAAAAAAAAAAATTTTTAGGAAAAATTGTTAAGAAACATTCTTTCCTGTATATTTACTTGTATATAAAAATTACAAGGAAGAGGTACTCCGATACAACCTGTATATCACATAATGGAGGGCCTCATTCACATTGTGGTACAATAGTTCAGGTAGTGGGACTCCTACACTCAAAGCCTATGCACTAAGTGAAAGGGCTGCCAAAAATTACAAGGAAACGGCACTCCAAAACACCATTTGTTACACATAAAGGAGGGCATCATACACACCCTTGTAAAATTATGATTGATGGCCTGCTGGTGACCCTCAAAAACATTTGGAGCAAGGACCTGCTGATCTGACCATCTAAAACATTTGGGGCGAGGGCCTGCTGCCGCTTTGGTGACTCTAGATAACCTGGGGCCGATCGCACATACCCGTGACGGCGATGATCCATTCGGATGTCTGCCCTATCAACTTTCAATGTTATTTTCAGCGCCAACCACGGGTAAGGGGGAATCAGTGTTCGATGCTAGAGAGGGAGCCTAAGAAACGGCCTAACATGAAGTCAGCCATGTGTGCCAGAGTACCAACAGGCAAGACTTCGCTGTCATCATCAGAAGGTGAGCTGACCCTGTAAAAGATTGTAGGTGAGGGCTTGCAGTTGAGCTGACCCTGTAAAACATTATATGCGAGGGCCTGCAGTTGAACTGACCCTGTAAAACATTATATGCGAGGGCCTGCAGGTGAGCTGGCCCTGTAAAACATTATATGTGAGGGCCTGCTGGTGAGCTGACCATTTAAAACATTATATGTGGGGGCCTGCTGGTGAGCTGGCCCTGTAAAACATTATATGTGAGGGCCTGCAGGTAGGCTGGCCCTGTAAAACATTATATGTGAGGGCCTGCTGGTGAGCTGACCATTTAAAACATTATATGTGGGGGCCTGCTGGTGAGCTGACTCTGTAAAACATTATATGTGAGGGCCTGCAGGTGAGCTGACCCTGTAAAACATTATATGTGAGGGCCTGCAGGTGAGCTGACCCTGTAAAACATTATATGTGGGGGCCTGCAGGTGAGCTGACCCTGTAAAACATTATATGTGAGGGCCTGCTGGTGAGCTGACTATGTAAAACATTATATGTGAGGTCCTGCAGTCGAGATTTCACTTATATTTTTTCTATCTCTGGCGCTGACATACAGAAGGTATTGCACAGATGTCAGAAGTCACTGCAGACACCCTTCTATAGGAAAAGTACATAAATGTATGGAAAAAATATACTAGATTTCACTTATATTTTTTCTATCTCTGGCCCTCACACACAAAAGGTATTGCACAGATGTCAGAAGTCACTGCAGACACCCTTCTATAGGAAAAGTACGTAAAAGTATGGAAAAAATATACTGGATTTCACTTATATTTTTTCTATCTCTGGCCCTGACATACAGAAGGTATTGCACAGATCTCAGAGGTCACTGCAGACACCCTTCTATAGGAAAAGTATATAAAAGTATGGAAAAAAATATACTAGTTTTCACTTATATTTTTTCTATCTCTGGCCCTGACACACAAAAGGTATTGCACAGATGTCACAAGTCACTGCAGACACCCTCTATAGAAAAAGTATGAAAAAAATTGATGGCTATATTATATTGCTGCCACCACACACAATAGTCCTGAAAAGGACTTTTGGGTCTTTGAAACGTTTTTCAACTAAATAGATTGCGATCACACTCCCTACACTATCTGTCCCTTCCTAAGCGCAGCTCTCCCTGACTAATAATGAGCCGAACACGTGCCATTGGGTGCTATATAGCACCGATCACGTGTTCCAGCCAGCCAATCACTGTAATGCCAGTAACCAACAAGGCCACGGCATTACAGTGATGGCAGTACTTACCTGCATGTTTATTGGCTGCATAGCGGGGGGAGGAGACTCGAGCATGGCACTCGAGCACATGCGGTACTCGGCCGAGCATGCTCGCAGTAGTTCGTCATGCTCGCTCAACACTATACGTTACGCCACATTTATCAAATGTTGCATGTTGTTTGATAACACTTTTGTCTAGAAAAGCTACTCCAGTTTTCCTACTCCACCCTCCTACTGCAGTGAAATTGCGTGGTGTAAAAATGCTAAAAGTTGCAAATTTTTGTGCAAGTTAGCCCAAAAAGTCACAAAAGCCTCATTTTGCTACTTTTTAAAGCTAGAATTCCAGAGTGAAAACATGATAAATCAGGGCCATAGTGTCTGAACAGGAGTTTAAACAATGGAGAACTTGCTGCCTCATGTTTAGAAGGTTTGGGGTTCAAATCCCAAAAGAGATAAAACAATTTATTTAGTAAATGTCTGCCTACTGGAGAGGGATTCTCACCCGACCCAAAATTAACTGAAGCTTCATTAGTATTTACTGAGGCGAATACTAATGAAGCTGCTCCAGGCCACTGACTGTAGTACTGCCCTGATGGCAGTCTTCCCAGCTGTCCTAAGGAAGACCCCCGGATGCACTGGTATCAGTGGAGTAACATACCTGTTATCGTCCATGGGCTGCAAGATGGTGGCACCACCATGTTCCTGGGTACATTCTGTGTAATTCTGTGCAGGCGCTGAATGACAAATGGATGCATCCAGTGCATGTGTAGATACAAGGGACTCTGTTGTCTGAACAGAAATACACGTTTGCACATACAGTTGACTAAATTGGAGGGAAGGGGATTTCATCTGCGCTGTCAGATGCTCAGTATTCGCACCAGTGATATTTATTGAAATATTTTTAATTGTCACATTGAGCACCAATATTTTCTGGCTATATCTTATATCTGGATGAACAATATATGGTCTACTATAGGGCGCAACACACCAAGATACTTGAGAAGAAGGGGGAGATATGCTACAAATGCTGATATATTAATGCAGTGCTACTCAAGGACTGATGTTTAATATACAACTCTTTTTAAGCTTTACTTTTGAGTCGTCTAAATTAACTATTCTAAGGACAAGAACAGTTACGCAGTGATTGCACCATTTTGGACAGTGATCACATCTTGTTTACTGTACCACCAACCACTTGTTTTTATAGCTTTTCTCCATTAGTCGTTGTTGCAAGGGCCCCGCATTTGGCTATTAAAAGGACCATGAATGCAATTGTGTTATTATACCAGTTCATGTTTTGTATGGTGTTCTTTATTGTTTATATGTGTTTTATTATATTTTTTCATTCCATTCTTTTTAGTACTTAGTCACTTGAGAGCCAGTTCTTTCTTTTGTTTTAGAATTGGCAGTTAATGGGTATATAGCAGACTGTGCTCTGGTGACAAGTTTCTATATTTGGTGAGCGTTTTCTTTTACGTTTGATTTGTGATGAATTACAGGTACCTAGGAATAGAAGGAGGAAGCAATGCCACCATCCTGCAGCCCATGGACGTGGAGGATGATAGGTATGTTTACACCACTGATACCGGGGCTGGGGACAGTGTATTATCATGTAAAAAGCATACGTGAACGTTTATGGCATTTTGAGAAATGTCATGGAAAATTGACTAACCCCTTTAAAAGTAGATATACATAAATACATAAATGCACATATGTATGCAGACATGTACATGTATTGCCCTCAGCGGTGGTTACATGACTGACTAACTCTTGTTGCTCAGCCATACATATTTCAGAACTTCTCCCATTTCTCTTGCTGTAGATCTTGCAGCTGTCAAACAGAGATCTATTAGTCTCTGAATCCTGAGGCACGAGGACATGGGTTCCAAAGCGGTAAGAAAAGAGGGTGGGGCTTAGTAGGAGGGGATGGGGCTTCACAAGGCCTGCCGAATTTGCTATAACCTTTGCCAGAAACTGATGGAAGCTATAGCTTAAATCTCCAGATTTTGGCACACGGTAGGGCAGAGATATGCCTAATTTATTAAGAGATATCTGCCTCTTAATAAATTACGCACATCTCACGCCAGTGCAGGGAAATCAAAACTGGCAAATGGCTATGCCAGTCTTGCTAAATGTCCCTCAATGTGTCCTGAAATCCAAAATTAGCCACACGCATAAGGATTTAAAGGCACATCTCTTATGTGTACAAGCAGCACCTTGGTTCAAGCACTTGACAAAGTGCTGTCATTAGGGTTAGAAAACCCACTCAGTTTTGAGCGTGAAACCTTAATCCTTGTCAAGACTTTCTTTTATTAGGGGTAGGAAACCCACTCTGTTTCCCCTTTATCCTTGTCAAGGCTTTCTGTCATTCTCACTGTTCTAGCTAGAAGTCCAGGTTGTATCTCAAGACTGTTCATTTTTTCCTGTTACGCTATACTTGCTGTAAGTTAAGTGTAATTAAAGTGGAGAAACACTCAGATTTTTATTTTATAATGGTTTTGTGGCAAGATTATGCGATTCACAGGTCAAGTCCCTTTGTTATGCTATGAATACTACTCAGACAAGCTTCTGGGATGGAGTGGGTTATCTAAGCCATTTCAATGTTGCTGGAAGCAATGTTAGGCTGCATACACATTGATTTTTATAGGCAGAGGATACAAAGCACTATCTTTCCCTCCTGTACCCATCACAATGATAGCTTTACAGGACAGAGCAAGCGTTGCTTCATGGAATCCTACCTGAGGCTGCAAAAAACTAAAAGGTATTGTATAAACTATCTTACTATAGATAACTGTACATAACAAACTCCTGCAAAATGTTTTTGCATACTACTTATGTACATCTTTACATTATAATGTAGCTGTAGTTATCTGGATAACGTCTTCTAGCCATGTCTTTTATGTGCAGCAATTAAGTGTATATCTTAATTAATGCACACGAGCTAGCAACTACAACTAATACTGTAGATGAAATAAAAGCACACAGAATAAGTAGGGATAACTGGGATAAGATGCTGTCATGGAGAGGTTTGGGGTATATCTGGTAATAGTAAAGCTCATAGTGTATAATATACACAATGTTCCAGCTATGAAGAAACTGTTATTTTACTGTTATTTGTGATTCTATTTCTCAGTAGATTAGCGGTCATCTCTATAATGTCCGGTGATCTATGTATTATTTTAGTCATTTTGATGCTCTGTGCTTACTTCCTAGGTTTTCAATCTATGAAACTTGTTCCCTCTATGTCTCTAGAGGGTACTAGGATTGTGCTACAGTGCTTTTAATAGGCAGATCATAGTTTAGGGGAACATACCAGATGCTATGTTATCCGATCATAGTGTCTAGCATCAATTTACTAGGATGAAAAAGATTCTGATATCCGTGATAGGGTTGGCTAAAGATATAAGGTCAATTCTTGTCGTTTTCATGATTCAAATGGTACCCGCAATCAAAAAGAACAATACATTCTTCTGTAGTCTGATGGTTCACAATGTATCATTGACTAGCTGTGTAAAAATAGTATGTTAGAAAAAGTAAGTGAAAGCATAATGACAGCTTATATGCATTGTATTCATTTTTTCACTAGAATAAACATACTATAATTACATTTCCTATTCTACAAGCTGGTAATAAATTGGGTTCAATCTGGTCAGATGTCTACATGTTTGAAATTACTTAGGCCCCATTCACACATCTGCAATTTAGTTCCGCATTTTGCGGAACGGAATTGAGGGACCCATTCATTTCTATGGGGCCGCACGATGTGCACTTCCGGGTTCGCATTTCCATTCCCGAAAAAAATAGAACATTTCCTATTCTATTAGTGCCGGCGATGTGCGGTCCGCAAAATGCGGAACGCACATTGCCGTGTCCGTGTTTTGCGGATCCGCAAAACACATTACGGATGTGTGAATGGAGCCTAATGATGAATTTTCACAAATCCTCCATTAGATGTGTAGGAGGCATTCATCTATTTAGACAATTGGATTTACTAGTCTCTCTCTAGTTATGACTGGTTAACAGATCTCTCCACCTATATTATTACTCTGATGGTCCAGGAGTCTCACTTTATGGCTGCTGTAAAACAAATAGATGGCTACTATTCAGACTATGACTAAATTTTAAAACAGACTACAGTTAAAGGGGTTGTCCTACATAGCTCAAACTTGAATAGCAGGCAGTTGGGTGCAGTGTCGGACTGGGTTTCCTTGGGCCCACCAGAGAAAATTATTCTTGACGCCGAACACCAATATCAATAATAAAGTTGAATAGTTTTTTAATTAAAAAATAGACTGTAGTTATAAGTGATTGGCTCACCGGAGGATCCTCTGGTACTCTGGTGGGCCAGTCCGACCCAGGTTAGGTGTGCATATATATAAAAAAAAAAAGAAACTCCCTCAGCAGTTACACGCAGTTCTTACACACATGACCACCGAGGCTAGTGACTGCAGCAATCTCGTGACCAGCAACAGAACCTCACTATTTCTGGCCTTGGTGGTGAAACTGAGAAAGTTTAAAAAGATGATTGTTTTGATGTTTGAGTCATGTCAGACAACCCCTGATATAAAAAAGAAGGAAGATAACTTTCATTATGATATAAGCCCGTAAAAACATATTTTTTATATCAGCAAAAACGTAAGATTTCCATAAATATTAAAAAATTGGAAATTATATGAAAATGACTAAAACAATACAGAGATAAACATCTGTTTTACAGAGTGGACAGAGAACTCATACTCCTACAAATGTAACATTGCACTATTTTAGTTGACTTATTCCATGGAGCAATAATTTTGACTTTGGAATTATTTTTCTTGTCTAACAGTGTTGACATGGTGGACTAAAGATGGGAGACTGGAATTTCCTTGGGGTCATTCTGGAGGAAGTCCATATTCACTCGACAATAGTTGGAAAAATCTGG
Organism: Bufo bufo; assembly: GCF_905171765.1. Classification (NCBI taxonomy): domain Eukaryota; kingdom Metazoa; phylum Chordata; class Amphibia; order Anura; family Bufonidae; genus Bufo; species Bufo bufo. The sequence goes on along the minus strand of NC_053391.1, from coordinate 350,415,073 downwards.
CTTACCATTCTTTTTGTATTCCGCATGCTGGTTTTGGGCGTAGCAGCTGAAGAAGTCTGGAATGATGAGCAATCACAGTTTGTATGCAATACAGACCAGCCTGGATGCAAAAATGTCTGCTATGACCAAGCATTTCCTATATCTTTAATTAGATATTGGGTTCTTCAAGTTATTTTTGTGTCTTCGCCATCACTGGTATACATGGGACATGCCATTTACAGATTAAGAGTTCTTGAGAAAGAAAGACACAGAAAGAAAGCTCAGCTGAAAGGCGAGCTCGAGGGTGTAGAGTATGAGTTTACAGAGGACCGCAAGAGACTAGAGCGCGAACTTAGACAACTGGAGCAAAGAAAACTCAATAAGGCTCCTCTCCGTGGTTCCCTCCTCTGCACTTATATCATACATATATTCACCAGATCTGGGGTTGAGGTTGGTTTTATGATTGGTCAGCATGTACTTTATGGAGTTCAAATGAATCCTCTCTACAAATGCCAAAGAGATCCTTGCCCCAATGTGGTTGACTGCTTTGTATCAAGACCTACTGAGAAGACAGTATTTATGCTCTTTATGCAGTGCATAGCAGGGGTTTCTTTATTTCTTAACATTTTGGAAATAGGTCATCTTGGCATGAAAAAGATAAGGAAAGGGTGTTTAGAAAAATATAAACTGAAAGATGAATTTGATGAATGTTATATGAATAAACCTCAGAAACATTCCACAGCTACTCATACATGTATTGGTATGTGTGCTAGCCCACAAAAGACCATACCTTCGGCGCCAAGCAACTACACATTGTTAATGGAAAAACAACATGACCCAACTGTATATCCAATCTTAAATCCGCCTTGTGGATTCCATTCCCCTGTAGATTTGCACCCAGATAACAGTAATACATGTATCCTTGATGAGCAGGAAACCAAATCTGCTAATGAGGTGAACTCGGCTAATACAGCAGAAAGCCATTGTCACAACAGCAGTTCTAATAATAATGAAAAGACAAGTAAAAGTCTTGTTTCTGACAATAAGCCAGCAAAAAAGCAACCACAGCGGAAAAGTGGTTTCATAAGAAGCACTTATTCAAGTGCTGAATATGTACCAAGTATACCAATGGGAACAATGAATGAGATACCATCTGAGGACAATGAGGAATTCTCCAGAACAAACTTTATGTGTTCTATAGCCAGCAATGCAGTCCGGAAATCTAGAAAGATCAGTGCTCCATGGCACAGTTCTAAAGTGGGTGAGAGAAGTGCATTCATCCAGGATTCAATATGCAGTACCAGAGGACGTTACAGCTTTAACTCTAATAGACCATGGGCACATTCAAAGTCTGACCTAAAACAAACCAGCCGGCCAGGCACGCCAGATACTATAGGAGAGCAGAGCCCAGAACGCAAGCAGTATAAAGAATGCGATGGCCCTATAACCTTCTCCCCAAATCGAAGGATGTCACTGACAAGTAATGCCAGTAGTCGACGTGTTAACACTGATCTGCAAATCTAACAGCCACTTTATCTACACACTATACAGAGAAAGGTACTGGTAATATATTCCATAATCTATACTTTTTAAATGGATACTGCATATAGGCTTTTTTTTCTTTATTAAAACAAACCTATAACCAACAGGGGTCTGTCCCTTATCTGCTAATGTTATGTGTTTAGGAGAACTTACTGTTTAAAGGCTATGTACACCTTTGGAGGCAATTTTTGTTTATGATTGCACTTCACTAATTTTTGGCTAAAAATCATATTTTCAATTGGCCTTTATTATAAATAATAAGCCATTCTGTCACAAAGGGTTAACAGTTTTTCTAGCTGTGTGACTGGTACTTTCACTTTGTTCTAGTCATCTGATAAACCTTATTTCTAAACTACTAAGAGGTCATAAACACTTATTTAAGCCACATTCTTATCATTTAGATAAGAACTGAGCTATAATGAGTGTTTATAAAATCAGAGAGCAGTGATAAGGAGTCCGTCAGCTCCCCAAATGATGGAAAAGACAGAAAATCCATAGGCTGCTACTAGAGCATCTCATCTCTGTACAGAAAAACTTGATGGACTTGTGTTTTTTTTCAACTATACCATGTAACTTTAAGTCCATAAATCAAATAAATGTCTGGCTCATAGAAATGTGCAATTTTTTTAATAATTCATATACATACCAATAAAATACCGATAAAAACAAAAACAAATTTCATACACCCTATAATATGATCTCGGTCCCCTTAAATGCGGAGCACTCGCATAAAAAATGTATATATATAAAAAGAGTTCATATAAAACACGGTTTCCTTTTCTTTTAGTTCATCACTTGGGTGTGCATCTGTTGCAATAAGATCAAATTGGACAATTATATCTCTATTTGATGTCAATTCTATTTCCAAACCTTCTCTCATTCAATAGCAGACTCGCAACACTTTGTAACAGTCTATGTCCAGCATTCTCTTATTGTTGAACATCTTGTAGTATTGCTTGCTAGTCAGCTACATTATCAGCTGCTATAGATAATGGGCATATATTGAGTGTTCACATGCAAACTATTGTCGGGTCCATAGTTGATCCTAATAGTAACTGGTAAACTTGTTACTTACAGATCCCGCGGTGGCAAACACTCTCCTCCCTTACAGACAGGCCTCCTTCTCTACTGTACGCCGGCTTCAGTGTACGCTGGCTTTGTTCGCGCTACACTCACGCATGCGCTCTGGAAGCATCAAGACGCCAAGGGAGAATGCAGTATTCTTAGATGTCAGTGTACACCTTCACCTTGGAAACCGACACAAGACACGTTTCAGAACAAACTGTTCCTTCGTCAGTGGTAAAAAAGTATCTGATATCAGGGACCTAACACTCTTAATTTAAACCCTTGAGTGGGTTACAAAAACTTGACCAGATCACAATTAGTCTCACAATTACCTTGGGTGCAGCTATTTCAGCCATTCCATTTACAGCTAATATAGGCTAAATGAACACTATGTGTTAATCTATTTTACCATTTATCTAATCTAGACAACCGATCTTTCACTTAGTTATATCATTTAGCTCTAAAATGACATTCTACACAGGACTAAACAGAATAGCAGGACCAGAAAATACCAGATAATAAAAAAAAAATAAAAAAAAATGAAAAATGAATAAAATAAATAAATAAAACAAAAATAAAAATTGAAATAGAAATAAAAATAAACATGAAGACGAGGGGTGAGAGAAAAGCCACAGGGAGCATCAAAACAGCCTGGCATCGACGCTTCATGTGTTCCATCCCCCGAACGCATTATAGAAACCCGAAGATCTCCAGTTCTGCATTCAACCCCATTGGCAACAAGGATCCAAACCCATACAGTATATCTTCTTTGATTCACACCTGGACATTTGAGAGATAAAATATCCCCCTCTGCCAATTTTCACTCAACGATTTGATGGGCACAAACTTCAGACCCATTGGATTACTGTCATGATGTATTCTAAAGTGATTTGACAATGTATGTTTGTCGTATCCTTTTTTGATATTGTTGATATGTTCGGCAATTCTTGTTTTCATGGCTCTCTTCGTTCTCCCTATATATTGTCTTGAACATGGACATTCTATTAAATATATAATAGACTTACTGTAACATACGAGTGTTTCTTTTATCTCCCATCTAAAACCATTAGTTGTGGATGATACTACAGTTGTCTTCCTATCAAAATTAGTTTGTTTACAGTTTTGACACAATCAGCATCTGAAAAAAACTTTTCAGATTCATCCAATTGGCTAATGTTTTCTTTTTATTATTCCAGACCATTCTTGCTACCTGTAGGCCCAAATTGGGTGCCCGAGTATAGACTATTGGTGGCTGATTTGGAATTACAGACCCCAGTATTCTATCCTCTTTTAACAAATGCCAATGTTTTTAAATGATTTGGGCAACTTTACTATGGTCCACATTAAATGGTAAAATGATTTTACATGGATCTTCTATGGTTTGGTTTACTCGTATTGCTTTTGATGTAAAAAACGATGGCCTATCTATTTCTCTAACCTTAGTAAGAGATTTATCTAATAGCTCTACCGGATATTGTTTTTGTAAAAACTGGGATTTCATTAGTTCTGCTTCCTTCTCAAATTGTTCTATTTGTGTACAATTTCTTTTCAAACGTCGAAATTGGCTTGTTGGAACATTAAGCAGCCATCTTGGTAGATGGCAACTTGTACTCAATATGAAGCTATTCTTTGCTACTTCTTTTTGAAATGTACTGCAAACAAATGCGCCATCCCTCATTTCTGTTTTCAAGTCTAAAAACTCCACCATTTGTGAATTAATATTAGGGGTAAATTTCAAATCATACTAATTATTGTTAATTGAGTCTATAAATTCCACTAATAATTGATGTGAACCTTCCCATATAATCAAAATGTCATCTATATATCTTCGCCAGAGCACCAGGCTCGACCCCAGTTTGGGAGTGACTAGTCTCCTGCTCCCATGCCGCCATGAACTAATTGGCGTAACTGGGGGCGAACCTGGTGCCCATGGCGGTCCCTGTCATCTCCAAATAATATCTAGAATCAAAATAAAAATAATTATGGGACAGTGCAAACTTGATACCCTCCAATATGAGCTGTATCTGTTCCCCTTTAAGTTTACCCTCTTGTGTTAAAATCTTAGATATAGCCTGTATTCCCTGATTGTGATTTATGCATGTATACAAAGAGCTAATATCTAATGTTGCCAAAATCCAATGAGGCTGGCATACAATATTCTTCAACAAATTAACCACCATTGTGGTATCTTTCAGGTGGGATGGAGTGTCTCAGACATAAAGCGGCAGAAATCTGTCCAGATACTGGGACAGATTAGATGTTAAAGACCCTATGCCGGAAACATTCAGCCTACCTGGGGATTAACAGGATTCTTATGAACCTTGGGCATACAAAAGAACACTGGCAGTCTTCTTGGGGTTCCTAAAATAAAGTCAAATTCAGATTTATTGAGTATTCCCCTATTATATGCTTTTTCACTAATTGCAGCCAATTCATTGTAATACACTTCCACTGGATCCTTCTCCAACTGAATATATCTGTTGATGTCAGACAACTTGTTTTTTACATTCATCCTCATATTGTTTGGTATCTAAGATCACTATCGCCCTGCCTTTGTCAGCTGGGCGTATAGTGATTTCATGGTTCTGCTGTAGATCTTTAATTGCCTCTATTTCCTTATTTGTCAAGTTCTTTTTTCTATTATCCCTAGTTTTTATTTTCCTAATGTCCGCCTCCACTGCATCCCTAAAAGCGGCTATTTCATTCCCTATCTCTTGTCTTGGATACATTCTCGATTTTAACTTAACATTTACATGTTGATAACTAGATGTTACCCCACTATACTGGTTCATAGGATTCTTAAAAAAAATATTTCTTGCAACATAACTTTTTAATATACTTCTCTATACCCACATACGTATCAAACTTATTCAAAGGGGTACTAGGGGCAAACCTCAGGCCTTTACCCAATCATTTTTATGATCCTCGGTTAAAACTATAGAGCTTAAATTAATTATGTTGTCCCCTGTGATTTCCCGATTTTCTGTTTTGGGCCTTCGCTTGGTTCTCCCACTTCGTGTTCTCTTTTTCTGTTGAGATGTAATATTTGTGAAAATGGATTGTGAATTGGTACTGTCATGCTGGTTGTTGGTGCATTGTCCCCCTGTGACTACGGCACAACCGAAATACCAGAGACAAATGAAACAAACAGGAAACACCAATGTACTGCTACTGAGCAGCGGGAAAAACCCACTGTGCCACTGACTAGCCATACTCTGGGGGAGCGTAACTAAGCAACTACCCGGACTTCACTAGAGCCTCTGATGGTGAGGATAGACTAACCGTCGGTAGTTTCCAGGGGCGACTCCAGAGTGTAAACCAGCCAGTGGCAGCAGGAACCAGGAACCTGAAGGTACTAAAGGTATCAGCAGTACATTGAGCAGGCAAAGACAGGCATGACAATTCAGAATACAGGTAATAACATAACCCAGGCAAAGCAAGAACAGAAACCAGACATAGACAGACATGGCATAAACAGACTGAGCATTCCCCCTCCGGGTAACACAGGAACCCACTTCCGCAGGCGGACAAACAGACAAGAACAGAAGCAGAGTAAACTGCCACAAACAAGAACAGAAATAGGCATAACAGAAACAGACACAGATCAGCTCTGCTAGGTTATGGACAGAACACTAGGAGCAGTAAGCGCTGCCACAGACATAAGCAGAACAGGCAGGGAAAGACAGGAACAGGAACAGAAGCAGATACGCTCTGCTAGGCGCATGGATGCAAATACAGACAAAACCAGACAAGGACATAACATAGCAACCACATGGAAACATCAATGCAGAACAAGGAATACCACACAGAAAGATGGACAGACATGCACGGCAGCAGGAACCCCAAGGGTCAGTAGCAAGGGGCAAACACATCATAACCAGGAACAGAACAAACAAGACTGACCAAGAGACTCCACGCTCACAGACAGAAATAGCCAGTTAATGAGCGCACCTGCAAGGACACACCCACGGAACCTCAGAGGGGAGTTTACCCTTTCAGAACTAAACGGGAGGTACTACAAGCAGGTCAGAGGAAACAGAAACCGCAGCACCGAAAACTGCAGTACCGGACGTTGCCAATAGCAACCGTCCAGAAATACCCTCTGGGATATCATACTGCAAAGAGGAGAAAAAAGTACACGGATTGCGCACACCACCAAACCGTCTTTAGCACGCAGCCCTAAGCAACCAGCCTACACAGGAAGCAAAATGCAGCCGGTACGCTCGGGAACGTGCAGCCAGCCGACACGGCAACACAGTCATAGTAAAGCAACATGCAACAGACTGTTGTGTTGATTGTAAGATTTGTGTATTTTTTAATAGGGAAAAGGTCCATGGTGTAACCGATTTGGTGACTGGTTTCACATATGTGCTCCCCTTCTTGTGTGTTGGTGCATAATTGTTCTTGAAGTGTGGTTTTGTATAACTTTTTTTTGTTCCCTCGTCGATGATGATATTTGGTGTGGGTACCTTTCCCCAAAAAAGGACTAGCTAATAGTTGGTACCTATTTGAAATAGGTATATTCATCTTAGACACCTCCTGTTTAGATACTGAACTCTCTCCCTTTCCGTTATTCCCACCTTTTTGTGAATTATTTAATTCTGTGGGCTTCCTAGTTGTAATTGAAAATGTATTTGTTTTTTCTGTATAACTTCTTGTTCAACTTTATCTAATCTCCTAAACAAATCCGTTTGTAACCTCAAATAATCCTCATCTTTCACAAACATATCCATCTTTAGTTTATTTCTGACTTCTATTTCCTTTATTACTTGCTGTAGACTGCAACTTGAAAAAACACTCCCATTGAGAATTAAACTCATCTCCACATAAATCAGTTGCTGGTATCTTATATAGAGTTAAACCTTGCGGAGTAATCCCTGTTTTAAGGTATTGTGACAGTGATCTAATCTTCCATTGCTGTCATAACTGTTTTGCTAGTTGTTTCTCTAAGGCTACTTTCACACTTGCGGCAGACTGATCCGGCAAGAACTGCCTGCTGGATCCGGCAAAACGTATGCCAACTGATGGCCTTTTCCTGATCAGCCAGAAAAATGCATTGAAATGCCGGATCTGTCTTTCCGGTGTCATCCGGAAAAACGGATTCGGCATTTTTTTCGGTCTGCGCAGGACGGATCCGGCATTCCGGTATTTTGAATGCTGGATCCGGCACTAATACATTCCTGTGGAAAAAAATGCCGGATCCAGCATTCCGACAAGTCTTCAGTTTTTTGGTCCGGAGATAAAACCATAGCATGTGGTTTTATCTTTTGCTTGATCAGTCAAAAAGACTGAACTGAAGACATCCTGAACGGATTACTCTCCATTCAGAATGCACGGGGATAAGGCCTCATGCACACGGCCGTGCCATTTTTTGCGTTCCGCAATCCGCGGATCTGCAAAAAACAGAAGCCACCCATGTTGCCTTCCGCAATTTGCGGAACGGAACGGGCGCCAGCAATATAAATGCCTATTCTTGTCCGCAAAGCGCGGACAAGAATAGGACATGTTACATTTTTTAGGGGGGCCGCGGAACGGAGCCACGGATGCGGCCCCATTGAAGTGAATGGGTCCGCATCCGAGCCGACAAGTCGGTGGCTCGGATGCGGACCCAAACAACGTTCGTGTGCATGAGGCCTGACATCTAAGAATACTGCAGCGCAGAGACTGTTTGATTCTCCCTTGGCGTCTTGGTGCTTCCAGAGCGCATGCGCGAGTGTAGCGCGAACGAAGCCGACTTACAGCTGAGAAGGTGGCCTGTCTGTAAGGAAGGAGTGTGTTCGCCACGGCGGGATCTGTAAGTAACAAGTTTACCAGTTACTATTAGGATCCACTACGGACCCGACCAAGGTGCATGTGAACACACAATATATGCGCATTATCTATAGCAGCTGATAATGTAGCTGACTAGCAAGCAATACTACAAGATGTTCAACAATAAGAGAATGCTGGACATAGACTGTTACAAAGTGTTGCGAGTCTGCTATTGAATGAGAGAAGGTTTGGAAATAGAATTGACATCAAATAGAGATATAATTGTCCAATTTGATCTTATTGCAACAGATGCACACCCAAGTGATGAACTAAAAGAAAAGGAAACCATGTTTTATATGAACTCTTTTTATATATATATATATATGAATTTTTTATGCGAGAGCTCCGTATTTAAAGGGAGTGTGATCAAATTATAGGATGTATGAAATTTGTTTTGTTTTTTATCAGTATTTTATTGTTATGTATATGAATTAGTAAAAATACATGAAAATTTCTGGGAGCCAGCCATTTATTTGATTTATGGTTGTATATATCACTAATTAGTGGTTAGTGGGCTGTGCTCCAGTGCAACTGGTGAGCATCCTCGATTTTTGTTATTTAACTTTAAATCCAGCAGGGAACTCCAGATTTCAAATTCTCCATGAATACTGTAAGAAACCTTCAGGAAGCTATAGGCTACTATAGTCTGAGTCTATTAACAGAATATAGATTATCATAAAGACTGTCAAAAAAAAATTAAGGCCTCCTTTATACATAAATATTTTCCATGTTTTTTTTGCCTTGTAAAAACACCATGATTTTTTCATTTAGTTTTTGGTGATGTTTTTGAATTCATTATATTTGTAACATGCATATTTCTGATGTTTCTCATGATCTATAGAGAAGCCAATTGGGAAAATGCCAGGAATAAAATGCCATACCTAGAGCATACTGCATTTTGAAAGAAAATGTCACTACCTTGAAACATGCAAAAAACAAACAAAAAAACAAACAAAAAAAAACAAAAGCAAAAACATATTGGGGGTCATTTATTAACCAGAAATTCATCTATATTAGGCATATTTCAGGCACAGATTGCAGCACAACGTTTAGTTGCACCGCAATCTGCGACTTTTCCCCACTCATGCCAGGTCTAATAAAGTAGCTATTGCGGGGAAGGGGACAGGCCGGCAGGCCCATCTCATTCCTCATTTTCTATTCCTGGTTTAGGCGTAGAAAATGGTCTAAATGTAAGCCAGCTAGGAAGCCGGAGCCTCTACATAACTTTGGCGATCCAGTGCCAGAGCAGAGGCTTTATTAAGACCGGCATCTAAAACACCGGTCTTAATAAATGACCCCCATTGTTTGCAATGTGGTATATATTTCACTATAGACTTTCATCAAACATCTGCAAATTTTGTGCAAGAACATTAGGATAATGACATAAAAATGGCAACTTTTCTTTCAAAAAATTCTGAGGGTGACAGATGGTATTTGGGATTAACATTTTTTTGTATTGACCAAAAGTGGCCATGCTAATCCAAAAAATGTTACATTCTCATTTACTTGGATTAAAGGGTTTTTTGGGGAGTTAAATAATGAAGGCCTATCCTCGCGATAGGTCATCAATATGAGATTGGTGGAGGTCCAAGTCCTAGTACCCTCACTGATCAGCTGTTGGAAGGGGCTGCAGCACTGAGGTGAACATTGTGGCCTTTTCCACAGCCAGTGACACAACGTCCATCAGTCACATGGCTTTGGTGCAGTTCAGTCCAATTCAAGTCAAATGGGCCTGGGCTACAATACCAAACAAATATGAATAGGAAGGAGCCATCCAATTGAAGAGAATGGGGTGGCTTAGTTGTAATTACACCTGCTCACCGCTGTGGTTGTGACGGCGAGCAGGTAAACAGTAAAGAGAAGGCAGCACTCATACGAGTGATACTTTCTCTTCAAGCAGTTGATTGGCCCCTCACCAATCTGATATCGATGACCTATCCTGAGGACAGGTCATTAATAGGGATTAGCGAACTTGTATTTTACAAGTTTGAGTTTGAGGTTCGGAGTTTATTACAATTCCGATATGGATTCCGTTACCACGGGCCATAACGGAATTCTATGACGGAATGCCTTTAAGAGGCATTCCATTTTGCATTCCGTCATGCTTGGTTTTCATGAGTAAAAAATATAGGTAATACATTCCTTTTAAGTTATTCAATTATATTTAAGGTCGGATGGTAAGTTAAAATTATTCAAAGTAGTAATATACAGGTGAAACTCGAAAAATTAGAATATCGTGCAAAAGTCCATTTATTTCAGTAATGCAAATTAAAAGGAATTGCATTAATGCAGCTTAAAATTAGAATATTGTGAAAAAGTTCAATATTCTAGGCTCAAAGTGTCACACTCTAGTCAGCTAATTAATCCATACCCCCTGAGTAAAGGGTACCTCAAAATTGTGACTTTGGGGTTTCATAAGCTATAAGCCATAATCATCCAAATTATAAAAAATAAAGGCTTGAAATATCTCACTTTGCATGTAATGAGTCTATCTCATATGTTAGTTTCACCTTTTATTGCATTACTGAAATAAATGAATTTCGCACAATATTACAAAATTTTGAGTTTCACCTGTATTATGATTTTATTTTAATTTTTTTTAAAAGATCCCCCTCTTGCTGTGTTCATTTTGTTAACCGCCTCACGTCCGCCCATAGGATATAAACGTCCTATGGGTGGACGTCTATTTCTGACAGCACGTTTTAAAACGTCCTGTCAGAAATAGCAGCTGCACGCTAATCGTGCAGCTGCTGATCGGGTTGCCCGCTGTCAGTGACAGCAGGGCAACCCTAAGACAAGGCAGGGACAGTGCCCAGGTGTCCCTGCCTTCACGATCGCTGCAGACACAGCGCTCACCGAGCGCTGTGTCTGCAGAGCAGGAAGCGCTGTGCGCTTCCTGTTCCGGCCCGGCGGTCATGTGACCGCCGTGACCGGAGAGTGCAGGGGCTGTGTGAGGTCTCTCAGAGACCTCGATCAGCCCTGCTGTGAGGCTGTACAGCGCAGGATTGCTGCTGTACAGCCTCTCTAGGGGTGCATTTGTCCTGTAACTGGGGCTACTATGTCAGCCCCAGTTACAGGAGAAATCAACTGTGAAAAAAAAAAGAAAAAGTGAAGTAAATGTCCCCCAGAGGTCTTGTATGACCTTATGGGGGACGAAAAGTGTAAAAAAAAATAAAAAAAATAAAGGGTTGAAAAAATAAAATAAAATAAAGTTTCACATGTAAAAAAAAAAAAAGTTCCCAAGTTAGGAATAAAAAAAAAATAATTAAAATAGAAAAAATAAAGTAAAATAGACATATTTAGTATTGCCGCGTCCGTAAAAACCAGCTCTATAAAAATATCACATGACCTAACCCCTCGGATGAACACCGTAAAAAATAAATAAAAAAAACTGTGTCAAAACAAGCAATTTTTGTCACCTTGCATCACAAAAGGTGCAACACCAAGTGATCAAAAACGCGTATGTCCCACAAAATGGTACCAATAAAACCGTCACCTCATCCCGCAAAAAATGAGCCCCTACATAAGAAAATCTCTCAAAAAATAAAAAAACTATAGCTCTTAGAACATGGAGACACTAAAACATAATTTTTTTGGTTTCAAAAATGCTATTATTGTGTTAAAGTGAAACAAATAAAAAAAAGTATACATATTAGGTATTGCCGCGTCCGTAAAAACCAGCTCTATAAAAATATCACATGACCTAACCCCTCGGGTGAACACCGTAAAAAAAAAAAAAAAAAAACTGTGTCAAAACAAGCAATTTTTGTCACCTTGCATCACAAAAGGTGCAACACCAAGTGATCAAAAACGCGTATGTCCCACAAAATGGTACCAATAAAACCGTCACCTCATCCCGCAAAAAATGAGCCCCTACATAAGAAAATCTCTCAAAAAATAAAAAAACTATAGCTCTCAGAACATGGACACATTAAAACATAATTTTTTGGTTTCAAAAATGCTATTATTGTGTAAAACTTTAATAAATGAGAAAAAGTATACATATTAGGTATCGCTACGTCCGTAACAATCTGCTCTATAAAAATGTCACTTGACTGAACCCCTAAGGTGAACGCTGTAAAAATAAATAAATAGAAACTGTGCTAAAACAACCAATTTTTTGGTCACCTTGCCCCATAAAGTGTTATATTGAATGATCAAAAAATCATATGTACCCAAAAATAGTACTAATAAAACTGGCACCTTATCCCCTAGTTTCCAAAATGGGGTCACTTCTTGGGAGTTTCTACTGTAAGGGTGCATCAGGGGGCTTCAAATGGGACATGGCATCTAAAAACCATGTGGAGTTCCTTTCCTTCTGCGCCCTGCCGTGTGCCCATACAGCAGTTTACGACCACATGTGGGGTGTTTCTGTAAACCGCAGAATCTGGGTAATAAATATTGAGTTTTGTTTGGCTGTTAACCATCGATGTGTTAGAGAAAAAAATTGATTAAAATGAAAAATCTGCCAAAAAAGTGAAATTTAAAAATTTGATCTCCATTTTCCTTTAATTCTTGTGGAACGCCTAAAGGGTTAACAAAGTTTGTAAAATCGGTTTTGAATACCTTGAGGGGTGTAGTTTCTACAATGGGGTCATTTATGGGGGTATCCACTATGTAGGCCCCACAAAGTGACTTCAGACCTGAACTGGTCCTTATAAAGTGGGTTTTGGCAATTTTCTTAAAAATTTGAAGAATTGCTTCTAAACTTCTAAGCCGTCTAACGTCCTAAAAAAATAAAATGACATTTCCAAAATGATGCCAACATAAAGTAGACATATGGGGAATGTTAAATAATAAATATTTTATGAGGTATCACTTTCTGTTTTAAAAGCAGAGAAATTGAAATTTAGAAAATTGCGATTTTTTTTACATTTTTGGGTAAATTTGGGATTTTTTCATAAATAAAGGTGAAATATTTTGACTCAAATTTATGACTATCATGAAGTACAATGTGTCACGAGAAAACAATCTCTGAATGACTTGGATAAATAAAGGCGTTCCAAAGTTATTACCACATAAAGTGAGATATGTCCGTTTTGCAAAATTTGGCCTGGTCAGGAAGGGGGCAAAGGGCCCAGATGGGAAGTGGTTAAAAAATGGTTGCTAGTGGATATTGGCATGTTAATTGGCTGTATTAATTTGCTACAGTGGGGAAAATAAGTATTTGATACACTGGCAATTTAGCAAGTTTTCCCACCTACAAAGAATGGAGAGGTCTGTAATTTTTATTGTATGTATACTTCAACTGTGAGAGACAGAATAAAAAAAAAAAATATATACTGTGGTGTTGGGGGGGGCGCACTGCGCCACCAATGCTTATTATACTGGGGTGTTGGGAGGGGCGCACTGCGCCACCAATGTTTATTATACTGGGGTGTTGGGGGGGTGCACTGCACCACCGATGTTTATTATACTGGGGTGTTGGGGGGGCGCACTGCACCACCAATGAAGATAACGGACCTGTTAATGCACAGGAGGGGGTGCTGGAATCAAATAGCCGGCACCCGACCTCTATGACAGGGAGCTGCGATCCGCTGCAGTTAACCCCTCAGGTACCGCACCTGAAGGGTTAATTGCAGCGGATCGCAGTGCCCTGTCATAGAGGTCGGGTGTCGGCTATTTGATTCCAGCAGCCGCCTCCTGTGTATTAACAGTTCAGTTATCTTCATTGGTGGCGCAGTGGCCACAGCCCCTCCCCTCCTCCTCCTGTCTCTCTTCTTACTGGCGGCGGCGGCAGCAGCACAGAGGGGAGGGAGAGACTTCTTCTCCACTGCGCTGCTGAGAAGAACATCGGCGGTGGGGCAGAGAACTATCATCTCCTGTGTCCCGCCGCTGTATTCAACTGCAGAGCTGCAGCGGCGGGTCTAGTCGCAAATGGCGACAAGACTAAAAAGTCTTGTCGCCATTTGTAAATTCTAAGTCGCATTGGCGACCATTTTGGTCGCCATCTGGATCATCTAGATGGTCATTGGCAAACTTCAAATGGGCCTGGACATGTGCTGGCTTGAGCAGGGGGACCTTGCAGGATTTTAATCCATGACAGCATAGTGTGTTACTAACGGTAATCTTTGAGACTGTGGTCCCAGCTCTCTTCAGGTCATTGACCAGGTCCTCCCTTGTAGTTTTGGACTGATTCCTGATATTTCTCCGAATCATCCTTACCCCATGAGGTGAGATCTTGCATGGGGTCCTAGACCGAGGAAGATTGACAGTCATCTTGTGTTTCTTCAATTTTCTAATAATTGTGCCTACAGTTGTTGCCTTCTCACCAAGCTGCTTGCCTATTGTCCTGTAGCCCATCCCAGCCTTGTGCAGGTCTACAATTTTGTCCCTGGTGTCCTTAGACAGCTTTTTGGAATATGATTGATTGAGTGTGTGGACAGGTGTCTTATACAGGTAACGAGTTCAAACAGGTGCAATTAATACAGGTAATGAGTGCAGAGTAGGAGGGCTTCTTAAAGAAAAACTAAAAGGCCTGCGAGAGCCAGAATTCTTGCTGGTTGGTAGGTCATCAAATACTTATTTCATGCAATAAAATTGATTAATTATTTAAAAATCATACAATGTGATTTTCAGGATTTTTTTTTTTTAGATTCTGTCTCTCACAGTTGAAGTGTACCTATGAAAACATTACAGACCTCTCCATTCTATGCAGGTGGGAAAACTTACAAAAATGCCAGTGTATCATATACTTATTTTCCCCACTGTAAATGTGCCATATGATCAAAAAGCATTGCCCAAGAAGACTGAGTGCATGCACTATAGAGCGAGTTAATCATCATGTAGGCACTAGGAGTTCCCCATTACTTTACGGAGTTGCCTTCAGTGCACATGGGGAACAGCCCTTTAAAGGGGTTTTCTGGGAATACAATATTGATTCCTGTATCTATCTTGTAAACCTGGCAACATTGGGAACTACATCACAATGGGATGATGGGGAGGGGGCTTCTTGTAGAGATAGGTAGGGTTTTCAGAGATGGGACTCACATCTATCAGACATCTATGGCAAATCATGTGGAACAGGATGTTACATGACCAATTACTCCAATGGTGGATTTTGCTCTCTCGTCATGTTTACACTACTCACAAAAAGTTAGGGATATTTGGCCTGTGGGTTGAGATTTCAGGATGAACCTAAAATGCACTCTAAACTTTACAGATGAACATAATGTGACCTTATTTGAACTTTTGAATGCACATGTCCAACTGTTCAATGTTTTAGTGCTTTTTGCACAACTTGTTCTCTAACAGCAAAATTCACAACAGGTATTTGATCCATGAATCATCCAATAAATGTCCTGGTTCAATTAGAATTGGTATTTAAACAGTCCTCCTCATCATGCTGTTCACATTTTGACATCATGAGACTAAGACAACACCTAACAATTAATCAACAGTACGTCACCATTGCGAGGCTTCAAGCAGGATGTTCCTAGACGGAAGTGGCCAGTGAGCTTAGAGTGTCACAGAGTGTCATCAGCAGGTTGCAACAGAGATACAGAGAGACTGGAAGAGTCAAAGAAAGGTATAGAAGTGGACTTCCTTTGGCCACATCCCACACTGATGACCACTTCATTGTGAACAATGCACTGCCGAACTGGATGATAAATGCTACACAACTCTAGGCACATTTAAGGGAGGTGAAAGACATACAAGTGTCATGTCAGACCATTCAAAACCATTTACATCTGCATGGCCTGCGTACTAGACAATGGGGCAAGGGTACCTGACCACACCACCAGGCACAGGTGTCATAATCTTGCATGGGCCAGGGAGCATCTACACTGGACGAGGGACTAGTGGGCCTCAGTGCTGTTCACTGATGAAAGTCGATTCACACTGAGCAGAAATGATGGCCACCGATGATGTTGGAGACGTCAAAGAGAGCAATATGCATCAGCCACTGTTGTCACCAGATGAGCCTTTCGTGGTTGTGGTGTTACAGTGTGGGCAGCAGTGGAGTACCTACCATATAGGCAGACCACGCAGCTGCTATGGGGCCCGTGAGAAAGAGGGGCCTGAAGTGGAGGAGAGGCCCAGCCCCCTAATTGCTCCTGTTTATCTTTATAAAGCTAAAGGACCTTTGATGATGTCATCACAGGTCCTGTAAGGGAACTGCACAGTGTAAAGTGTAGTTCCCAGGTTAGAACAGTGCATCTGTCAGGACCTGTGATGACATCATCTTCAACATCACAGGTCCTGCAGAATATAGCAAAGGAACTGCACCAAAAATGATGTAGTACCTAGGTTTGAAAGGTACATCTGCCAGGATCTGTGATGACATCCTCACAGGTCCTTCAACCCCTAACAGCAAGTATTAGAAGTTCACAATCAGCTCTGCATTGATCCATACAGACTGGACTGGAATGGAATGGTAAGAGGAGGTCCTCCACTTCTCGTCATTTACCACCCCCGCCCTGTTTTTACTCATTGCTCACTCATGTATAATACTTCAAACAGTTACAGTGACCACTACCTCATGTACCTGACACACAGTGACCATAATGTATAACTGACCACATATATCTGTACACACTGCATCTACAGTATTAAACCTTGTATGTCTCATATCAATACACTGCTCTCTCTCTCTCTCTCTCTCTCTCTCTCTCTATATATATATATATATATATATATACAGTACAGACCAAAAGTTTGGACACACCTTCTCATTCAAAGAGTTTTCTTTATTTTCATGACTATGAAGGCATCAAAACTATGAATTAACACATGTGGAATTATATACATAACAAAGTGTGAAACAACTGAAAATATGTCATATTCTAGGTTCTTCAAAGTAGCCACCTTTTGCTTTGATTACTGCTTTGCACACTCTTGGCATTCTCTTGATGAGCTTCAAGAGGTAGTCCCCTGAAATGGTCTTCCAACAGTCTGGAAGGAGTTCCCAGAGATGCTTAGCACTTGTTGGCCCTTTTGCCTTCACTCTGCGGTCCAGCTCACCCCAAACCATCTCGATTGGATTCAGGTCCGGTGACTGTGGAGGCCAGGTCATCTGGCGCAGCACCCCATCACTCTCCTTCATGGTCAAATAGCCCTTACTTTCAAAGTTTTCCCAATTTTTCGGCTGACTGACTGACCTTCATTTCTTAAAGTAATGATGGCCACTCGTTTTTCTTTACTTAGCTGCTTTTTTCTTGCCATAATACCAATTCTAACAGTCTATTCAGTAGGACTATCAGCTGTGTATCCACCTGACTTCTCCTCAACGCAACTGATGGTCCCAACCCCATTTATAAGGCAAGAAATCCCACTTATTAAACCTGACAGGGCACACCTGTGAAGTGAAAACCATTTCAGGGGACTACCTCTTGAAGCTCATCAAGAGAATGCCAAGAGTGTGCAAAGCAGTAATCAAAGCAAAAGGTGGCTACTTTGAAGAACCTAGAATATGACATATTTTCAGTTGTTTCACACTTGTTTGTTATGTATATAATTCCACATGTGTTAATTCATAGTTTTGATGCCTTCAGTGTGAATCTACAATTTTCATAGTCATGAAAATAAAGAAAACTCTTTGAATGAGAAGGTGTGTCCAAACTTTTGGTCTGTACTGTATATAGATACACACTGCATATATTACACAGTATTCTAGATGCAATATGTAAAGATATATTGTATATACAGCAGTGTACTGATATGTGAGGTATGAGGTATAATAGATGAAGTGTGTACAGATATATTGTATATACAGCAGTGTACTGATATGTGAGGTACCAGCTGTCAATACACCGCTGTATTTACTATATACCTGTACACACTGCATCTATTATACAGTACCTCGTACCTCACATGTCAGTACAGGCTGTATATACAATATATCTGTACAAACTGCATCCATTATACCTTGTAACTCACATATTACACTACTGTATATACTATATACCTGTACACACTGCATTTATTATACTCCGTACCTCACTTATCAGTACATTGTTGTATATACTATATACCTGTACACACTGCATATATTATACCCTATACCTCACATATCCGTACACTACGGAATATACTATATACCCGTACACACTGCATGTATTATACCTCGTACCACACATAACAGTACACTGCTGTATATACTATACATCTGTACACACTGCATCTATTAACCTCTTTTGTGTGCCAGGGCTGTTTTGTAATCCCAATCCTGTTTTGTAATCCCAAATTATAAAACGCAGCAGCAAGAATAGTTCATGGAGCAAAGGGAGAGGCCTAGAATAGGTTGTGGAAGGGGCTATAAAAGGGGAATGGGGGCCCAATTTAGATTCTTGCTATGGGGCCCAGTGATTTCTATGTACGCCCCTGGTGGGCAGGTGTGTCTAGTCAATAGAGAACTGCCCTACACTTTGTGAATGGTACAGTGAAAAGCCCATACTTGAATAACGTCATTAATCCACTCACTGTGCCTCTGCATGAACAACACAGGCCTAGGGTATGGCTGCTGGAGACTGGGGTACCTCAAATGAAGTGGCATGCACTTTCTCCAGACCTGAATCCCATTGAAAACCTATGGAATCAGCTGAGTCACCATGTAGAGGCTCATAACTCTGTATCCGAGGACTTCAATGACCTGAGGGCCGCCCTTGAAGAAGAGTGGGATGCCATGCCTCAGCATACAATAAGTCAACTTGTGAACAGCATACAATGTCGTTGTCAAGCTGTAATTGATACTCAAGGCCCCATGACAAGTTATTGAGACATTGACATTTTTGTGGGGGTATACCCACCACTCGTTGGCTTTTGTTTCAATAAATTGTATGAGATGAGGAAATCACTGTCACATGCTTCTACCTAAATGCCCTACTTTCATGATATAATATCACTGTAGCGTGAACTTTTTACATTTTCCATTAATTTCACTTGAAAGCCAACTATTCCTAACTTTTTGTGAGTAGTGTATCTTGGCCATAATGGGAAATGTATGCAAATTTACACGTGATATGTAATGTGCCATTGCTACACAGTTACTTATATTTTTGTGTACATTTTTATTTCACAGGCTGATGTCTTGCAGTTGTAATCACTGATGGAGAGAAATTAATTATAGAAAAGGAAAAAATAATCTGTAAAACGCATTTCAATCCATTCGGCACCAGCAGAGGCAATAAACAAAGACATCATCTTCAATGAGCATTTTTGTGAAATGCAATATGCCTGGTATATTATACACAAATAAATATGAAAACCAATTTGTTTTCTTTTGTACAATCAAGTTCTTGTTGCTTTATTTTCCTTTGTGGCATCTTAAAGATATGTACTTGTATAATGCTGACACATTCAATGAGCACTGTAGGGTTTGAAGAGAATGAATGGAAGATTTTGCGACATGCTGTTTAATGGATGTCTGACAAAGCTCAGTATGCCTCGGAGCCAGAGACAGTAATGGGGACACAAGTCTGGCCTTTGTATGATTTACAATGGGGGGTTAATGCACCATGAGAGGACCCAGACATCGCATCTTATGAGATAGCATAACTAAAAGTATTCCTATTGCCCACAACTGGCTTGTAAAGATATTACATTACTTGCAATGTGAGCATAATATACATCATGTTAGTTACCTGGTTCTAACCAACCTTCTGTTTTTAAAGGGAACCTGTTACCATGAAATGCAATGCAATCTGCAGGCAGCCGTTTATAAAGCAGGAGGAACTGAGCAGATTGATGTATAGTTCTATGGGAAAAGATTAAGTAAAATTGGTAATTTATACATTTATGTCTCTGCTTTTTCCAAGCTCAGTTGTACATGGGGACCATCATATCAGCGACTGACAGCTATATCTGGATACACACCAAGAGCGTTGCTAGGGCCTTAAAAGATTGGGGCCCAAACACCAATGAATATGGCCCAATTCTCTAATTCGACCCTTCCCCCGCACTTTACTGTACATGCTATACAGCAGCACATACCTCTTACCACATACAGTGCCTCCCAGGTGACGTCTTGTCTGATGTAGATCTTCTCTGTCATCATCTTCTCCATTCGCGAAGAAAATACTGCAGTGGCGCAAATTCATTGATGGAGACGGTCGTGGAACTTCAAGTTGGATATTTCTTTTATTCAAAGGAAGCGCATGTACATGAAAACAACACGTTTCGGGGACAAACAATTCCCCTTCATCAGGTTAGATAAATGTACATAAGGGTAGATATTTATAGTGAAAGAAAAGTAAAAAAAATACCAAAAAAATGCCAAAAAGGCGCACCTGTGTACCGCCCTCAGTGGGAGGGGTTATCACTAGGTGTCATTCAAATGGCAGTATACATACATATCATAAAAGATGGGTTACCAATACTAAAATAAATAGAGTAAGTAATAATATGTATAAAGGTGGATTAAATGTATAAAAAGAAGTGTATTATAATGTTTTTAATGTTTTTCAACACGGGGAAAAAACGAATGAAAAGATCATGTGACCACTGGTTGGGTCACATGGTGTATTTCGTTCCTGAAGGGGGCGGGGATGTGCTGGCCTATTCATTTCTTCTGCTGCTTGGAGGAGGGACACGTGATCGGAAGGGGCGTGGCCACGTGACCCATCTCCAATGGTGTAGAAAATCTCGGGGGTTGGCAGCACTATTATCCCACAAAATTGGGTACAAATCAGTATATAGGCTTCAAGCCGGATGGTGCACGCAGATAGGGATCCTGACTAGGGGTCCCAATTCTTCCAGACACTCCAATAATCTGTAGCACTCGCCAGTAGTTGGTGAAAGAATGGTGATTTATTCACTCAGACAGCTAGGTTACAGCAACGTTTCGACCGGTTGGTCTTTATCATCTTTATAAAGACCAACTGGTCGAAACGTCGCTGTAACCTAGCTGTCTGAGTGAATAAATCACCATTCTTTCACCAACTACTGGCGAGTGCTGCGAATTATTGGAGTGCCATCTCCATGGTGAGCAGGACGCTGGGAGTACCCACTATAGGAAATGGAAAGCTAACATTCCCTTTAGCCAATCATATGCCCACATTCAGCTAGCTTACGCCAGCTCTGCAATGATATACCTAATCTCTCCCCTCACAGCCCGGCATTGGGAGCACTGCTAATAATAGCAGCTACGAGCAGCAGCGTTCCCGGTACCTTGACAATAAGTCACATGACCGCAAGACTGCGATCGTGTCTGCTAGCAAGCGCCGGTGTTCTGCCACTTTTCTATACCCGGATAAAAGTCTATACCCGGAACAGATGTAGCTGCACCGGAAGTCAGGTGCACGCGTTGGAATCAGCTGGAGGAGGGGGTGTGCGCGCTGCGCAAGTGCATTCGGCTAAAGTATAGTAATCTGGCAGAATGCCACGAGCCCGTAATCTACATTAATTTGTACGCTCGCCACGCATCGGGCTCGGCCTCTGCTAAGACTTGCTCTATGCCGCCATTGATAGTAAAGAAAGAAATGGATGGTAAAGAAAGAGATGGATAGTAAAGAAAGAGATGGATAGTAAAGAAAGAAAGAGATGGGTAGTAAAGAAAGAAAGAAAGAGATGGATAGTAAAGAAAGAAAGAGATGGATAGTAAAGAAAGAAAGAGATGGATAGTAAAGAAAGAAAGAGATGGATAGTAAAGAAAGAGATGGGTAGTAAAGAAAGAAAGAGATGGGTAGTAAAGAAAGAAAGAAAGAGATGGATAGTAAAGAAAGAAAGAAAGAGATGGATAGTAAAGAAAGAAAGAGATGGATAGTAAAGAAAGAAAGAGATGGATAGTAAAGAAAGAAAGAGATGGATAGTAAAGAAAGAAAGAGATGGATAGTAAAGAAAGAGATGGGTAGTAAAGAAAGAAAGAGATGGGTAGTAAAGAAAGAGATGGGTAGTAAAGAAAGAAAGAGATGGGTAGTAAAGAAAGAAAGAGATGGATAGTAAAGAAAGAAAGAGATGGATAGTAAAGAAAGAAAGAGATGGATAGTAAAGAAATGGAGGGCTGGGAAAATGCAGGGGCGTTCTGCCATATTAACATACTTTAGCCGAATGCGCTTGCGCAGCGCCCTCACCCCCTCCTCCAGCTGATTCCAACGCGTCCACGTGACTTCCGGTGCAGCTACATCACTTCCGGGTATAGACTTTTGCCCGGGTATAGAAAAGTGGCAGAACACGGCACATACACGGTAGCGTCCTGCTCACCATGGAGATGGGTCACGTGGTCACGCCCCTCCAGATCACGTGTCCCTCCTCCAAGCAGCAGAAGAATAATAGGCTGGCACATCACCGCCCCCTTCAGGAACGAAATACACCATGTGACCCAACCAGTGGTCACATGATCTTTTCATTCGCTTTTACAGTGTTGAAAAACATTAAAAACATTATAATACACTTGTTTTTATACATTTAATCCCCCTTTATACATTTTATTACTTACTCTATTTATTTTAGTATTGGTAACCCTTTTTTTATGATATGTATGTATACTGCCATTTGAATGACACCTAGTGATAACTCCTTCCACTGAGGGCGGTACACAGGTGCGTTTTTTTGGCGTTTTTTTTTACTTTTCTTTCACTATAAATATCTACCCCTATGTACATTTATCTAACCTGATGAAGGGGAATTGTTTGTCCCCGAAACGCGTTGTTTTCATGTACATGCGTTTCCTTTGAATAAAAGAAATATCCAACTTGAAGTTCCACGACCGTCTCGATCAACGAATTTGCGCCACTGCAGTATTTTCTTCGTGATAAGCACTCTCTGGAGGATTGGACACCCTTTCCAGGAGAGACCCTTCCTGCGGCTGCAGTCCTGTGGAATTATATTTTATATATACGTCTTCATTATATTAGCACAACTCAATAAGGTAAGCCTTTCTCAATATCTTAACTTGCCCGAACATACTACCCTATTGTGCGCCCCTTTTCTCTCTCCCCCATCACCCCACTTGTGGTTCGAGTGGGGGTGAGAGACGTCCTCTTCTGCAACAATCTTCTCCATTCGGTCCGGACAACTACTTTCCTCCATGCCTCGTCTCTGCAGAGTGTGACACACAGACATGTTAGCTTCCTCAATTTTCTATCATCATCACCCAACCTGGAGTCTAGAGGGGTAAGGTGTACTAGGGGGAGACTCTCCCTGTGGAGACCCTAGTGTATCCTCAGCCCGGAGACAACGGTGAGATTTCTCCGTCCTCGTACCTACACCTGGCAAAACGCTGAGTATCCCTAAAAAGTGAGACCTTAAGTAAACATCACCCCTACTGTTATGGGGGTTCTGTGGATGACACACTTTTATAGGGGATCTTTAGAAGATACTGTTATGGGGGTTCTGTGGATGACACCCTTTTATAGGGGATCTTTAGAAGATAGAATCTGAGAAACAGCTACGGCTACCACATCCAACCAAGGAAAATTACCTATTAGGTAAAATTAGGTGAGGGCCTGCAGGTGAGCTGACCCTGTAAAAGATTTTAGGTGTGGGCCTGCTGGTGAGCTGACCCTGTAAAAGATTGTAGGCAAAGGCCTGCTGGTGAGCTGACCCTCTAAAAAATTAAATGCGAGGGCCTTCAGGTGAGCTGACCCTATAAAAGAATTGAGGTGCTGGCCTGCTGGTGAGCTGACCCTGTAAAAGATTTGAGGTGCAGGCCTGCTGGTGAGCTGACCTTGTAAAAGATTTTATGTGCGGGCCTGCAGGTGAGCTGACCCTCTAAAAAATTAAATGCGAGGGCCTTCAGGTGAGCTGACCCTTTAAAAGATTTGAGGTGCGGGCCTGCTGGTGAGCTGACCCAGTAAAAGATTGTAGGTGAAGGCCTGCTGGTGAGCTGACCCTCTAAAAAATTATATGCGAGGGCCTGAAGGTGAGCTGACCCTCTAAAAAATTATTTGCAAGGGCCTGCATGTGAGCTGACCCTATAAAACATTAAATGCGAAGGGCATATATGCGAGGGCATTATATGTGACGAATAAGCATGTAGATATGATGGAAAAGGAGGAGGAGGATGAGAAAAGGAAGATTCAACCATATACCCTTGTTTGTGGTGGAAGGGGTGCATGGGAATACAGTGTATTCAGTACATTATAAACAACACATTTAAAGTGCCTTTATGTTCAGCAGCTTTCCTCTGGTGGAGTCGAGAAGTCATGGTCAATCCAGGCCTTGTTCATTTTTATAAGAGTCAACCTGTCAGCATTTTCAGCTGACAGGCGGATATGATTATCTGTTATAATGCCCCCAGCAGCACTAAATACCCGCTCAGACGAAACGCTGGCGGCAGGGCAGGCCAGCACCTCCAAGGCATAGAGCGCCAGTTCGTGCCACGTGTCCAGCTTGGACACCCAGTAGTTGTAAGGCACTGAGGGATCATTAAGGACGCTGACAGGGTCTGCTATGTACTCCTTCACCATCTTCCAAAATTTTTCCCTCCTTGTGACACTAGGCCATGCATCAGGGTGAGGGTGCTGGTGGGGTGTCAGGAAACTGTCCCAGGCTTTGGAGGGTGTTGCCCTGCCGATGTTGGAACTGCTGTGTGTTCCCCTTGTCTCCCCTCCTTGGTTCGCCAAGGAACTACGGACTCTGCCACCAGCGTTGTCAGATGGAAATTTTTGGAGCAATTTTACAACAAGGATCTTCTGGTATTGCACCGTTTTGCTCGTCCTCTCCACCAGAGGAATGAGAGATGAGAAGTTGAGAAAGTTCTCTTTGTAGCGGGGGTCGAGAAGGGGGAAATACCCATCCGTGTTGTCTAAAATGCGTATAACGCGCACGTCGCGGGAAAGGCAGCCTAACATGAAGTCAGCCATGTGTGCCAGAGTACCAACAGGCAAGACTTCACTGTTGTCATCAGGAGGGTCACTCTCAACCTCCTCATCCTCTTCTGCACACCGACGCAGAACAGATGGAATTAAACTTTCATAGGTACTACCCTCTGTAGCAGAGGCAACCGTCTCCTGCTCCTCCTCCTCTTCATCGTCCAATTTCGCGCTGAGAAGATGAACTGAGGGTGGTCTGGCTATCACCCTGTGTAATGTCTTCCCCCATTTTCACCTCTTCCACATGCAAAGTGTCGTCCTTAATTGTGAACAGCGAGCGTTTGAGTAGACACAGAAGTGGGATGGTTACGCTGATAATAGCGTTATCGCCGCTCACCATCTGTGTTGATTCCTCAAAGTTTCTTAAAACCTCACAGAGGTCACACATCCATGCCCACTCCTCGCTTGTGAATAGTGGAAGCTGACTGGAAAGGCGGCGACCATGTTGCAGCTGGTATTCCACTACTGCCCTCTGCTGCTCACAAAGCCTGGCCAACATGTGGAACGTGGAGTTCAAGCGCGTGCTCACATCGCAGAACAGCCAGTGAGTTGGCAATTTCAAGTGCTGCTGCAGCGTTGACAGATTGGCTGAAGCTGTCAGTGACTTGCGGAAATGTGCACACCTTCACCAGTAGCTCAGGCAAATTGGGGTAGGTTTTCAGAAACCACTGAACCACAAGGTTGAACAGGTGGGCTAGGCATGGGATGTGTCTGAGCTTGCCGAGCTCCAAAGCTGCCACCAAGTTACGGCCATTATCAGACACAACCATGCCTGGTTCTAGGTTGAGTGGCGAGAGCCACAGCTCAGTCTGGTCTCTTATCCCCTTTTGTACGCTGCGCTGGGACACAGAAGTGGATGTGGTCGCTGATGGTGCTTGCGAAGGTCCAGGTGCAGGGCGGTAGGCATCAGGGCCTGCGCCTTCAACAGGGGATTGGCCAGCACGTAACACAGGGGAAGAGGAGGCAGTAGTGTGACCCGCAGACACAGATTGTGGACTCAGGCATTCGTCCCACTTATTACGGTGCTTGGATGCCATGTGGCGGATCATGCTGGTGGTGGTGAGGTTGCTAGTGTTCACGTCCCGGCTCATTTTCGTATGGCACAGGTTGCAAACTACTATTCTTTTGTCGTCCGCACCGTCCCTTAAAAAAAAAAGCCATACTGCGGAACATCTACCCCTTGGTAAGGGAGATTTCTGCAAGGGGTTGCTCCATGGAACAGTTGCAGACCCGTCTTCTCCTTTTTGCCACCCCACTGCCTCTTCCAGCCTGATGCGGTGCTGCAGATCCCTCCCCCTCTGTACTGCTGTCCTTGCTCGGCTTTCCACCTTCCCAGGTTGGGTCAGTGACCTCATCGTCCACCACCTCCTCTTCCACTTCTTCACTCTGATCATCCTCCTGATTTGTTGACCTAACCACAACCTCAGTGATTGACAACTGTGTCTCATCCTCTTCATCAACCTCTTGAGACAGTAATTGCGGTTAACCCATTGGCAACTTTGTCTCATCATCCACCTCATTAAATACTAATTGCCATTCCCCACCGTCATGTTCTTGTGACTGTGGATGTTCAAGAGGTTGGGAATCATTATCTGCTGCACTGGTCTGACTTCAAGAGTGGTGTTCTGCGCCGCCCTGCAAACTGGGACATGAAGCTAGGTATCTTGGATGATTGTTTTTGTTGTGCTCTGGCAGCAGACACTGTTTCTCCGTGCCAAGGGCCACGGCCTCTGCGTGCACCATCACAGCCACTTCCCTGTCATTTACTGCTCGCCTTCTTCATTTTAAATGTTATATATGCTTGAAAGTATGTCACACGTACAGTAGCGTAGGATTTGGAAGTGTATGGGCAAAAAAAATTTTCAAAGGTTTTTGTGATGAGGAAACATTATACATGACAGGTACCACAGGTAATGTCACAGTTCTCAGTGTCTACGGAAAAAGTGTACTGGATGTCACTGATATTTTAGGGATGCGCACACTTTAAATAGGAGATGTGGCGCGGATAATTTAACTGTCCGCAGGGGACACCATCTATGGAAAAAGTGCACTGGATGTCACTGATATTTTAGGGATGCGTACACTTTAAAGGGTTTCTATTACCAGATTTAACCCTATTAAGCTAGTTGACATTAGCAATGTGCTAATGTCAGCTAAACCTAACTAGCCTATTCCTACTTTTATCTATGCCCCCGTTACGCCATAAATCTAACTTTTATAATATGATAATTAGCCTCTAGGAGCAGGGGGGGGGGGGGGGGGTTGTTCCTGCTCCTAGAGGCTCCGTTCTCCCACCTTTGTCACCTCCCTCCAAGTCCAGATTGACAGGGCCAGGCAGCGCTAGCATCTGTCTGCCAGCCTTGCGCTCTGGTGAACGGCGCAGGCAGGGTTAGGGAAAGACGCTCGCAGGCTGCCAGCTTCCTCACCGCGCCTGTGCCGAATGCTGAACGATGCGAGATTTCACCAGAGCACAGGGCTGGCAGACAGATGAGAGCGCTGCCTGGCCCTGTCAATCAGGACTTGGAGGGAGGCGACAAAGGTGGGAGAACGGGGGCATAGATAAAAGTAGGAATAGGCTAGTTAGGTTTAGCTGACATTAGCACATCGCTAATGTCAGCTAGCTTAATAGGGTTAAATCTGGTGACAGAATCCCTTTAAACAGGAGATGTGGCGCGGATAATTTAACTGTCTTTAGTGGACACCGTCTACGGAAAAACTGCACTGGATGTCACTGATATTTTAGGGATGCGCACACTTTAAACAGGAGATGTGGCGCGGATAATTTTACTGTCCGCAGGGGACACCATCTACGGAAAAAGTGTACTGGATGTCACTAATGTTTTAGGGATGCGCACACTTTAAACAGGAGATGTAGCGCGAATAATAACTGTCCGCAGTGGACACCGTCTACGGAAAAACTGCACTGGATGTCACTGATATTTTAGGGATGCGCACACTTTAAACAGGAGATGTGGCGCGGATAATTTTACTGTCCGCAGGGGACACCATCTACGGAAAAAGTGTACTGGATGTCACTACTGTTTTAGGGATGCGCACACTTTAAACAGGAGATGTAGCGCGAATAATAACTGTCCGCAGAGGACACCGTCTACGGAAAAACTGCACTGGATGTCACTGATATTTTAGGGATGCGCACAATTTACACAAGAGATTTGGCGCAAATAATTTAACTGCCCACAGCGGCCTATTACACTCCCTACACTGTCTGTCCCTTCCTATGCACAGCTCTCCCTAACACTGAGCAATTTAGCGCACGTTGCGATACAAACATATATTGCTGCTGTCACACACAATAGTCCTTACAAGGACCTTTGGGTCTATGAAACGTTTTTGTAGAAAAATTTAATTCAATTACACTCCCTACACTCTCTGTCCCTTTCTATGCTCAGCTCTCCCTGACTTAGAATGAGCTGAACACGCGTCATTGGGGGCTATATTGCACCTTTTGACGCGTTCCAGCCAGCCAATCACTGTAATGCCAGTAGCCAACATGGCTACTGGCATTAGAGTGAGGGCAGTACTTACCTGCACGTTTATTGGCTGCTTAGCAGCCGCGAAACGTGCGGGAAAGAGACTCGAGCATTGCGCTCGAGCACATGCGGTACTCAACTGAGTACCGCCATGTGCCGAGCATAGCGATGCTCGAGCCGAACTGGTATTCGGCCGAGCATGCTCGCTCAACACTAACCTTTACCATTCTTTATCGTCCCTGGGTTTATCCCTCCCTTTAGGTTCAATATTTTTTTGGGCATCTATTGTATTACACTTACCATATTATAGGGGCTTTGTTTTGCCCTCTATGGTGACCTTTATCTATAGGTCCCAGTTTTTAGGATTTATATTAATAAAAATATTATGTTTTAAGGGTCCTTTTTTTTTGTTTTGTTATTTCTTTACTCTGTTAGGACACCGTCACCATCTTTGTTATCTGATAAACTATAGACTATCTACAGACCCCTCAGTAGTAATAAGGCCCCCTTATAGTGCTCACTAGAAATAAGGCGGATCTATAAGTCACTCCTATAGAGCCCCCAGTAGTAATAAAAAATGCCTAATGTCCTCTGTATTTAAAATGGCCCCACAGTGCCCCCAATATTTATACTGCCGCCTACTGTTATAATGCTCACCCTGAAGTGCCCCCAGTATTTATAATGCCGCCTACTGTTATAATGCTCACCCTGAAGTGCCTCCAATATTAATAATGCCCCCCCTGTAGTTATTTTCCTCCCTTTAGTGTCCTCAGAAATTATAATTCCTCAGCCCCTCCACCATACAGTCCCATGTAAATAACACTATTTTCCTCCCTTTGCTGTAGAGTCCCATGTAAAGGACATCACACCATCTCTCCAGCCCCCTCCAATATACAGTCCCATGTAAATAACATCACTCTCTATCTACTGCCCCCTCCAAAATACAGTCTCATGTAAATAACATCACTACCCTCCCTTCAGCCCCTCCAATATACAGTCCCATGTAAATAACATCATCTCCTCCCCAGCCTCCTTCAAAATATAGTCCCATGTAAATAATATCATCCCCTCCCCAGCCGCCTCCAACATGCAATCCCATGTAAACATCACGCCCTCAACATTCAGTCCCATGTAAATAACATCACTTCCTCCTACAGCCTCCTTCAACATACAGTCCCATGTAAATAACATCATCCCCTCCCTAGCCACCTCCAAAACACAGTCCCATGTAAATAACATCACTCCCTCCCTCAGCCCCCCCAACATTCAGTCCCACGTAAATAACATTATTCCCTCCCACAGCCACCTCCAACACACATTCCGATGTAAATAGCATCACCCTCTCAACATTCAGTCCCAAGTAAATAACATCACTCCCTCCCTCAGCCCCCTTCAACATTCAGTCCCATGAAAATAACATCACCCCCTCCCACCGTTGCCATCAACATACAGTCCCATGTAAATAACATTAGCCCCTCAACATGCAGTCCCGTGTAAATAACTTCACAACCCTCCCACAGACGCTTTCAACATACAATCCCATGTAAATAACATCATCCCCTCCCCAGCCACCTCCAACACACAGTCCCATGTAAATAACATCACTCCCTTAACATTCGGTCCCATGCAAATAACATCACTCCACCTCACTCCAACATACAGTTCCATGTAAATAACATCCCTCCCTTCAGCCCTAACATACAGTCCCAGTTAAATAACCACAACTCCCAGCATTGGTCTGCCTCTCACACTGAGAACCCAGGGGTCATGTCCTGGGAAAAAAAGTGTGGGAACTCACCCAAGATCCACTGCAAACCCCCCCCCCCCCCCCCCAAAAAAATAAATAAATATATATTTTGCTGAAAATTCAGTGCAACATTTATTGTAAAGTGCCAGTTTACACAAACAACTGCAAAATTAACATGAAATAAACAAATATACACTCACCTAAAGAATTATTAGGAACACCTGTTCTATTTCTCATTAATTATCTAGTCAACCAATCACATGGCAGTTGCTTCAATGCATTTAGGGGTGTGCTCCTGGTCAAGACAATCTCCTGAACTCCAAACTGAATGTCAGAATGGGAAAGAAAGGTGATTTAAGCAATTTTGAGCGTGGCATGGTTGTTGGTGCCAGACGGGCCGGTCTGAGTATTTCACAATCTGCTCAGTTACTGGGATTTTCACGCACAACCATTTCTAGGGTTTACAAAGAATGGTGTGAAAAGGGAAAAACATGCAGTATGCGTCAGTCCTGTGGGCAAAAATGCCTTGTGGATGCTAGAGGTCAGAGGAGAATGGGCCGACTGATTCAAGCTGATAGAAGAGCAACGTTGACTGAAATAACCACTCGTTACAACCAAGGTATGCAGCAAAGCATTTGTGAAGCCACAACACACACAACCTTGAGGCCGATGGGCTACAACAGCAGAAGACCCCACCGGGTACCACTCATCTCCACTACAAATAGGAAAAAGAGGCTACAATTTGCACAAGCTCACCAAAATTGGACTGTTGAAGACTGGAAAAATGTTGCCTGGTCTGATGAGTCTCGATTTCTGTTGAGACATTCAAATGGTAGAGTCCGAATTTGGCATAAACAGAATGAGAACATGTACCCATCCTCTGATGGCTACTTCCAGCAGGATAATGCACCATGTCACAAAGCTCGAATCATTTCAAATTGGTTTCTGTACTAAAATGGCCCCCACAGTCACCAGATCTCAACCCAATAGAGCATCTTTGGGATGTGGTGGAACGGGAGCTTCGTGCCCTGGATGTGCATCCCTCAAATCTCCATCAACTGCAAGATGCTATCCTATCAATATGGGCCAACATTTCTAAAGAATGCTATCAGCACCTTGTTGAATCAATGCCACGTAGAATTAAGGCAGTTCTGAAGGCAAAAGGGGGTCCAACACCGTATTAGTATGGTGTTCCTAATAATTCCTTAGGTGAGTGTATATAGGGACCCGCACCTATCAGACAATGGGGGCATATTGTCTGAGATGGGAAAACCCCTTTAAAATACAATACATGTGAATGGCCTTTTGACAGCTACGTGTAGCGGAAAAAAAAAAAAAAGCACAGAAAAGGTGTAGATTGAGAAGAGCAGGGGTCCTGGGACAGAGCCTTGCAGGACACCAACAGAGAGGGAGTGAGATGAGGAGGTGTTGTGAGAGTAGGAGACACTAAATGCCCGGTCTGTGAGGTATGATATGATCGAGGAGAGGGCCAGGCCTGTGATGCCAAGAGATGAGAGAGTTTGTAACAGAAGGGAGTGGTCGACGGTGTTGAAGTCAGAGGACAGTCAAGGAGGAGGAGGGGGGTAATGTTTTTTGGTTTTGGCCATTAGCAGGTCATTGGTGACTTTGATAAGGGCAGTTTCAGTCAAGTGGTGGGGTCGGCTAATAAAGTTGCATCAGTAGAAAAGGCTTTTTGTGGCAGTATCAGAATTAGACCTCCACTGACGGGCAAAGCGTTGCCTTCTATGATGATTCACATTTTCTGCTTCATCGAACAAATGGATGTTGGCTTGTCAGGCGAGAGACATCACAGAACAAACACCCTGCAACTAGTGCTGGAAGAACACAAGCTGTTGTGGCATTATGGTCTGGGGAACGTTTTCCTGGCATTCTCTGGACCCACTCATCAATGTGGAAGGCACTCTCAACCGATTTGGGGATAAATCCATCCTTGAAGATCATATACACCCATACATGCTGATTGTCTTCCCTGGGACGAATAGGATCTTCCAGCATCACATGGCTAGAAATGACATGTCGTCCAGACCTGTGT
The DNA here is from genome assembly GCF_905171765.1 of Bufo bufo. Classification (NCBI taxonomy): domain Eukaryota; kingdom Metazoa; phylum Chordata; class Amphibia; order Anura; family Bufonidae; genus Bufo; species Bufo bufo. The sequence goes on along the minus strand of NC_053391.1, from coordinate 350,382,634 downwards.
TCTGGAGGCAGCGTAGAGGCTTACTGAGTGGATCAGATGAGCTCAGGACGCAGCACTCATCAGATCCACTGCACAGGCGCTAAGTCACTGACCAAACTTGGCACTTGCGCAATGAATCTTCTGCTGCTTCCCAAGCTCAGGAAGCAGCATGTTATCCACTGCGCATGCGCCGAGTCACTGAGCCTGCTGCAAAAACACAGGGCTGAACGAGATGTCTAGGCCTGTCACTCACAGGGGAGGGGGGAGTACAGAAAGCACAGTGGGTGTTGCGCTAGTAGTGCTCCTAACACTATGGCCAGTCCCCTGATGTTCAAAATACCAAACATAAAAATGTATACATATGTCGACATTTAATTAACCCTATAGAGTAAACTAATATATAGTTTTACTCAGCATGATCACCTCTGCCAAGCAATATGTCTGGTTTAATAGGGTTGATCATGGTGACAGAGGCTCATTAAACAAAATTTGTGAAGACGCATTGTCTTGAATGCCATATTTTAGGTTTGCTCAGACAGTGATGTCTAGATAATAAGATACAAAGCAGAAGACTTACAGGGAAAACATAATAAAGAGCAAGACTGTGCCTGTTTTGTAGCAGTGCTAAAGTTCCAAAAGTCTTCCCATAATAATGTATACATGAAAAGGATGACCTGAATATGGCTCTTAAATGTAAGAATTAGTGACATCTTGTGGTCACCCGGTGTACTGCAGACAGTGTAGGAGTAATAATGGGAGTTAGAGCAGCATCTTGTGGCCACTATGTACAGTACAGACCAAAAGTTTGGACACACCTTCTCATTCAAAGAGTTTTCTTTATTTTCATGACTATGAAGGCATCAAAACTATGAATTAACACATGTGGAATTATATACATAACAAACAAGTGTGAAACAACTGAAAATATGTCATATTCTAGGTTCTTCAAAGTAGCCACCTTTTGCTTTGATTACTGCTTTGCACACTCTTGGCATTCTCTTGATGAGCTTCAAGAGGTAGTCCCCTGAAATGGTCTTCCAACAGTCTTGAAGGAGTTCCCAGAGATGCTTAGCACTTGTCGGCCCTTTTGCCTTCACTCTGCGGTCCAGCTCACCCCAAACCATCTCGATTGGGTTCAGGTCCGGTGACTGTGGAGGCCAGGTCATCTGGCGCAGCACCCCATCACTCTCCTTCATGGTCAAATAGCCCTTACTTTCAAAGTTTTCCCAATTTTTCGGCTGACTGACTGACCTTCATTTCTTAAAGTAATGATGGCCACTCGTTTTTCTTTACTTAGCTGCTTTTTTCTTGCCATAATACAAATTCTAACAGTCTATTCAGTAGGACTATCAGCTGTGTATCCACCTGACTTCTCCTCAACGCAACTGATGGTCCCAACCCCATTTATAAGGCAAGAAATCCCACTTATTAAACCTGACAGGGCACACCTGTGAAGTGAAAACCATTTCAGGGGACTACCTCTTGAAGCTCATCAAGAGAATGACAAGAGTGTGCAAAGCAGTAATCAAAGCAAAAGGTGGCTACTTTGAAGAACCTAGAATATGACATATTTTCAGTTGTTTCACACTTGTTTGTTATGTATATAATTCCACATGTGTTAATTCATAGTTTTGATGCCTTCAGTGTGAATCTACAATTTTCATGGTCATGAAAATAAAGAAAACTCTTTGAATGAGAAGGTGTGTCCAAACTTTTGGTCTGTACTGTATATTGAATTTGTTATAACATTTCATAGCAAAGACATGGACGAAAAAACATATGGTAAAAAGGACATATCACACTTAGGCTTCATGCACATGCCACCGTATTCGGGCTCTGCATTGCATGTAGCCACAAAGCTCCATGTGCTACCGATTTCACGACATGCAGTATTCTAAATCCAGAAACATTGGGGGTAATTTATTAAGACCGGCGTTTTAAACCCCTATATCTGGCGAAGTTATGAAGAGGTGTAGGCTTCTACATAACATAGGCGCATCCAGCACCAGTCTAAATCTAAGCCAGCTTCCTTGCTGTCTTACATCTAGACCATTTTCCAAGACTAAAATAGGAGTAGAATATGATGAATGAGACGGGCCTACTGGCCTGTCCAATTCCCCGCCGCGCACACTTATTTTTAGATCTGGCGTGAGCAGGGAAATCTCACAATCTGCGCCAGCAATACGCCTAATATAGACGTGTTTCTGGATAATAAATGACCCCCATTGTTTCTAGAGAAGACTATTATTCACATGTGTCATGCTATGCAGAATCATACGACAGAACACGGCATCTAGTGCCACAGGGTACTCTGTATGGACCAGTGGCGACTCTAGGAACAATATATAGGGGGGGCACAAAGATACCACTGTCAAAAATGGGGGGGGCAAAAACAAATTAAGTATATATAAATAAGATTACAAAATACCAGAGAATTGCGGTATGCAGGGATACATTTATACTAAAACTATTTACTTACAAAAGAAGCCATTCAGTCGTCTGCTGTGCCGTTCTCTGCTTGCTTCCGCGGATTCTTTCCCCTTCTTTCTGTCTCTCGTCAGTGCGCAGGCGCACTGTTATGGTGGATCTGTGGAAGACACACTGTTATGGGGGCATCTGTGGATGACACTGTTATTATGCCTCTTATTAGCCCCCATTATGCCTCTCATCACTCCCATATCAGCCCCCATGCCTCTCATTAGCCCCCATGCCTCTCATTAGCCCCCATATCAGTCCTTATGCCTCATTAGCCCCCATATGCCTCTCATCATTAGCCCCCATATGCCTCTCATCATTAGCCCCCATATGCCTCTCATCATTAGCCCCCATAGGCTGCCTCTCATCATTAGCCCCCATATGCCTCTCATTAGCCCCATATGCCTCTCATCATTAGCCCCCATAGGCTGCCTCTCATCATTAGCCCCCATATCAGTCCTTATGCCTCATTAGCCCCCCAAATGCCTCTCATCATTAGCCCCCATATGCCTCTCATCATTAGCCCCCATATGCCTCTCATCATTAGCCCCCATAGGCTGCCTCTCATCATTAGCCCCCCAAATGCCTCTCATCATTAGCCCCCATATGCCTCTCATCATTAGCCCCCATATGCCTCTCATCATTAGCCCCATATGCCTCTCATCATTAGCCCCCATATGCCTCTCATCATTAGCCCCATATGCCTCTCATCATTAGCCCCATATGCCTCTCATCATTAGCCCCCATATGCCTCTCATCATTAGCCCCCATATGCCTCTCATCATTAGCCCCCTTATGCCTCTCATCATTAGCCCCCATATGCCTCTCATCATTAGCCCCCATATGCCTCTCATCATTAGCCCCATATGCCTCTCATCATTAGCCCCCATATGCCTCATCATTAGCCCCCCAAATGCCTCTCATCATTAGCCCCCATATGCCTCTCATCATTAGCCCCCCAAATGCCTCTCATCATTAGCCCCCATATGCATCTCATCATTAGCCCCCTTATGCCTCTCATCATTAGCCCCCTTATGCCTCTCATCATTAGCCCCATATGCCTCTCATCATTAGCCCCCATATGCCTCTCATCATTAGCCACATATGCCTCTCATCATTAGCCCCCCAAATGCCTCTCATCATTAGCCCCATATGCCTCTCTTTATTAGCCCCCCCAAATGCTGCCTCTCATCATTAGCCCCCATATGCCTCTCATCATTAGCCCCCATATGCCTCATCATTAGCCCCCCAAATGCCTCTCATCATTAGCCCCATATGCCTCTCATCATTAGCCCCCATATGCCTCATCATTAGCCCCCCAAATGCCTCTCATCATTAGCCCCCGTATGCCTCTCATCATTAGCCCCCCAAATGCCTCTCATCATTAGCCCCCATATGCATCTCATCATTAGCCCCCTTATGCCTCTCATTAGCCCCCTTATGCCTCTCATCATTAGCCCCATATGCCTCTCATCATTAGCCCCCATATGCCTCTCATCATTAGCCACATATGCCTCTCATCATTAGCCCCCCAAATGCCTCTCATCATTAGCCCCATATGCCTCTCATCATTAGCCCCCCCCAAATGCTGCCTCTCATCATTAGCCCCCATATGCCTCTCATCATTAGCCCCATATGCCTCTCATCATTAGCCCCCATATGCCTCTCATCATTAGCCCCATATGCCTCTCATCATTAGCCCCCCAAATGCCTCTCATCATTAGCCCCCCAAATGCCTCTCATCATTAGCCCCCAAATGCCTCTCATCATTAGCCCCCCAAATGCCTCTCATCATTAGCCCCCTAAATGCCTCTCATCATTAGCCCCCCAAATGCCTCTCATCATTAGCCCCCTAAATGCCTCTCATCATTAGCCCCCCAAATGCCTCTCATCATTAGCCCCCATTATGCCTCTCATCATTAGCCCCCTAAATGCCACTCATCATTAGCCCCCCAAATGCCTCTCATCATTAGCCCCCATTATGCCTCTCATCATTAGCCCCATATGCCTCTCATCATTAGCCCCCCAAATGCCTCTCATCATTAGCCCCCTTATGCCTCTCATCAGTAGCCCCCAAATGCCTCTCATTAGCCCCCCAAATGCCTCTCATCATTAGCCCCCAAATGCCTCTCATCATTAGCCCCCCAAATGCCTCTCATCATTAGCCCCCTAAATGCCTCTCATCATTAGCCCCCCCAAATGCCTCTCATCATTAGCCCCCATTATGCCTCTCATCATTAGCCCCATATGCCTCTCATCATTAGCCCCCCAAATGCCTCTCATCATTAGCCCCCTTATGCCTCTCATCATTAGCCCCCCAAATGCCTCTCATTAGCCCCCCAAATGCCTCTTATCATTAGCCCCCTAAATGCCTCTCATCATTAGCCCCCCAAATGCCTCTCATCATTAGCCCCCATTATGCCTCTCATCATTAGCCCCCATTATGCCCAGGGCCGCTGATAGGCCAGTACAGCTGGCCCAGTTGTACCGGGCCCGGCTGGCAGGGGGGCCCGGCAGTGGCGTAGCTACAGGGGTCGCAGCGGTCGCAATTGCCCCCCCACCGCCACCTATTCAAAATCCCGGCTAAGGGCCCGCCCTGGGGGCAGTGCGCACGGCGCAGCGCTGTCTGTCTATGTCGGGTCTGACTAAGTGAGGAGGAGCCGGACGGAGGCGTGGTTACCGCGCATCTCCGGCTCCCAGTCAGACAAGTCACACTCAGAAGCAGGCGGCAGTGGCAGTGCGGACGTGCGGTGGCTGGCGGCGAGGTGAGTTTTGAGACTGTCAGTGTCTCACTCTCTAGTACTGTAACTGTACAGTGTCACTCTCTGACTGAGTGGCAGCACGGCAGGCGGCGGCAGCGCAGTCTCTAGTACTGACTACAGTGTCAGTGTCACTCACTCTCTACTGTCTGTCTCTGACTGAAGCAGCATGGCAGGCGGCGGCAGCGCAGGGCCCAGGCCAGCTTGATGATGGGGAATGGGATTGATTGGCAATGGAATGGGATTGGGACGGTCTTGGGAAGTTGGGATCATGGAGTGAGTGGTGGGACTGGGACTCTGAATTCTGTGGCTGAAGTGGTTACTGGGCAGTGGGCACACTACTTACTGTGTGTGTGGAGTGTGTGCCAGGCCCAAGGGTCAGACTCAGGCCGCAGGCAGGCAGTGTGTGGGCCTGCACCAGGCAGGGGCAGTGCACTGCAAGCAAGTGTGGGTGCATGCCACTGTGCCAGCCTGCCAGGGGCAGGCTGCAGGCAGCGGCCCAGGCCCCCAACGTGATGCCCACTGTGACTGTCTGTTGCTGACTGGCGCTGGGCACTTAAATTAATGACAGTGTGTGTGTGCCAGGGGGCAGGCCACAGGCAAGCAGTGTGTGCGCCAGGCACGGGCACTGGCCCTGGGGTAGGCAGTGTCTGTGAGCCTTGTGTGCAATAATGCTGGACTGACCCATACATCGGCTATATACGATATTACCAGTCCGTCCGTATATAGCCGGTTGATGGGTCAGTCCAGCACACCATGTGCTGTCTGAAAAAAAATTTCACGACACTTATGGGGGGGATCTGTGGATGGCACCATTATGGAGGGGGATCTGTGGATGACACTGTTATGGGGGGGATCTGTGGATGACACTGTTATGGGGGGATCTGTGGATGACTGTTATGGGGGGGATCTGTGGATGACTGTTATGGGGGGGATCTGTGGATGGCACTGTTATGGAGGGTATCTGTGAATGGCACTGTTATGGAGGGGTATCTGTGGATGACACATAGCATAAGATGCTATATACGGTATGTGTCATCCACAGATCCCCCTCTATAACAGTGCCATCCACAGATCCCCCCATAACAGTGCCATCCACAGATCCCCCCATAACAGTGCCATCCACAGATCCCCTCCATAACAGTGCCATCCACAGATCCTCTCCATAACAGTGCCATCCACAGATCCCCTCCATAACAGTGCCATCCACAGATCCCCTCCATAACAGTGCCATCCACAGATCCCCTCCATAAAAGTGCCATTCACAGATCCCCTCCATAACAGTGCCATTCACAGATCCCCTCCATAACAGCGCCATTCACAGACGACCCCCCAGCGCCATAAATATCACTTGTAGACAAATCTGCATGTTGTTTCAAGGCGGCGTCTGGGGAGGGGCCAAGGGCGGGGCCAGGGGTGTGGCTGAAGGAGGGATCAGGGGGTGGAGCTGAAGGGGGCCCCGTCATGTATGCTGTACGGGGCCCCATGATTTCTATCAGCGGCCCTGATTATGCCTCTCATGATTAGCCCCATATGCCTCTCATTATTAGCCCCCTTATGCACCCAGCAGCCACATTTTTTATAAAATAAAAAAACCACTTACCTCTCCTGCTCCTGGACGCTGCCTGCCTCTCCTCAGTCGACTGTGCTCTGAACTGGCGCGCACAGCGTGAGGTCACAGAGCGTCCTCATTCTGTGCGCAGCCCTGCACAGCCGACAGCCGAGGACCAGGAAGTGGTAAGTACAGAGCGTTCACCACTTCCTGGTCCCTCGGTTCTAATGAGCGCTTCCATAATGGAAGCGCTCATTAGTATTCACCTGGGGGAATCAGCGGGGGGGCAACCGGGGGGGCAAAGGACAACATAGGGGGGGCGAATAGAAACATAGAATGTGTCGGCAGATAAGAACCATTTGGCCCATCTAGTCTGCCCAATATACTGAATACTATGGATAGCCCTTGTCATTCCCCTCTACCCAGCATTGCAGAGCTGTCACTACAGGCGTGTATTTGCTAACTGTCCCAAATTTACAGAGACGGTCACACAAAGTGGGCATTCCTGGGCAAGTATGCAGCGATTCTGGGGGTGGAGCTTAAATGCCCCGAATTTACCAACTAAGGTATGCAGGCGGCTGTTTTTAGCTGTAAGTAGAGCTGTATGGATGTGTTACTACAAAAATACCTATCAAGCCTGAATGTTCTTTATACCTCTTGAATGATATAAAAAATTAAAAAAACAAAACAAAACCCCACACTGTCTGTGCCAACCCAAGCCACTTACAGGGGAGTATTTTATCGTCCCTGAACACCAGTAAACTGGTGCCAAAAGGTTGCAAAGTTTGGCGCATTCCCCGTTTGTGCAGAAATGTTCCACCTTTTCCAGGGTTTGCGCCTACTCGAGTCCCCTAGCACATTTATCTCAATCTACACCAGGATACCGACAGAAGGATACACCTCTCGCTGCCATAGATTTCACTTCTATTTTTTGCACTTGGGGATATAACAAACACATAAATTACAATTAATACAATAAAAAATGAACAGTGAAACAAAAGAAAGTATTTAAGAGAGTCTGTCACCTCCAGCAAGCCCTCATAAGTACAATAATACGTGTATAGATAATCTGCTGCTGACTCCTGATCAGTAATTTATATGTCGGTATGTACCCCCATTCGCCCCCTGCGCACCCGCACACCTGCCATGGAATGCACTCCTGTGCATGTGCACATAAAGACCCATGCATGCGAACATATTTTTTCAGTTTCCGTGTTTTATTGTGGCCTGTACGCATTAAAAAACAGAATTTACTCTGTGTGCATTCTGTTTCTGTATGTCCGCTCTGCAAAACAATGGAACATGTTCTATTATTGTCTGCATTAAGGACAAGGCCCTTCCGTTCTGCAAAATGCGGAATGCACACGGCTGGTATCCATGCTTTGCGGATCAGCAATTGGCGGACCTCAAAACATTCAACGGTTGTGTGCATGAGCCCTGATGGAGCGGACTCCAGAAGAAGGTCTCTATGCATTTCAGGATGGGTTTGTGGACACATAGTGGGTTTGGGGTGAGAATCAACACATACCGTAAATGACAGATCCGGAGTCAGTGGCAGGTGATCTATACATGTATTATTCCCGGATTGTGCTTGGTGAGAGATTCCCTTTAAATAAGAAAAAATAAAATCCTCCACATAAAAAAGAAGTTATAACAATGGTTGAACACATCATTGAACTCATTGCAATTCATTTGGTGACGCAGCCAAAGGGTCCTGGTAATTAAAGAGTTAAATGAGAAAGAAAAACCGCGAACTAGGTTTGGCTCTGACAGGCTTCCGTAGCGCTGGTGATCAGAAGTGGAGAGGCCAGGCTGGTAGCTAAGCTACGGATTGTTTATCTCTCCTGCCCAGATGTAACGTGATCCGTATCCTACACCGGGCTCCGTAATATCAGGATCCATAGCTGAGGAACCCGGGCAAGTGACGTCAGTGAGTGCGCCCCTAATAGGAATGCCCCTATAGGTTTGTATGGAGCGTTAGCGTCATGTGTATAGTCCGACATTATAGGACTGGTTCCAGTAGATGGGATCGATCACTAAATGGGCGTGGCCACGACCCCGTGACGGTGCCATGTACTGTGACACTCCGCGCTAAACCCGGACCGGGCGCTGTGGTGTTACCATAGCAACAGCCCGTGCCCTCAGGGCAGAGGGCAGTGGGCACCTGGACGGGGGCGAATGTATTAAGTGATTCAGGCCAGGGGTACATGGGCAGGAAAGTCTGTGAGTGAGGTGTATGTTCTGCAGCTCGCAGGGTGCATGTCCTGTATGTTCTGCAGCTCACAGGGTGTATGTCCTGTATGTTCTGCAGCTCGCAGGGTGCATGTCCTGTATGTTCTGCAGCTCGCAGGGTGCATGTCCTGTATGTTCTGCAGCTCACAGGGTGTATGTTCTGCAGCTCGCAGGGTGTATGTTCTGCAGCTCGCAGGGTGCCTGTCCTGTATGTTCTGCAGCTCGCAGGGTGCCTGTCCTGTATGTTCTGCAGCTCGCAGGGTGCATGTCCTGTATGTTCTGCAGCTCACAGGGTGTATGTTCTGCAGCTCGCAGGTTGCATGTCCTGTATGTTCCGCAGCTCGCAGGGTGCATGTCCTGTATGTTCTGCAGCTCGCAGGGTGTATGTTCTGTATGTTCTGCAGCTCGCAGGGTGCATGTCCTGTATGTTCTGCAGCTCGCAGGGTGCATGTCCTGTATGTTCTGCAGCTCGCAGGGTGCATGTCCTGTATGTTCTGCAGCTCGCAGGGTGCATGTCCTGTATGTTCTGCAGCTCACAGGGTGTATGTTCTGCAGCTCGCAGGGTGCATGTCCTGTATGTTCTGCAGCTCGCAGGGTGCATGTCCTGTATGTTCTGCAGCTCGCAGGGTGTATGTTCTGTATGTTCCGCAGCTCGCAGGGTGTATGTTCTGTATGTTCCGCAGCTCGCAGGGTGCATGTCCTGTATGTTCTGCAGCTCACAGGGTGTATGTTCTGCAGCTCGCAGGTTGCATGTCCTGTATGTTCCGCAGCTCGCAGGGTGCATGTCCTGTATGTTCCGCAGCTTGCAGGGTGCATGTCGTGTATGTTCTGCAGCTCGCAGGGTGCATGTCGTGTATGTTCTGCAGCTCGCAGGGTGCATGTCGTGTATGTTCTGCAGCTCGCAGGGTGCATGTCGTGTATGTTCTGCAGCTCGCAGGGTGCATGTCGTGTATGTTCTGCAGCTCACAGGGTGTATGTCCTGTATGTTCTGCAGCTCACAGGGTGTATGTTCTGCAGCTCACAGGGTGTATGTTCTGCAGCTCACAGGGTGTATGTCGTGTATGTTCTGCAGCTCACAGGGTGTATGTCGTGTATGTTCTGCAGCTCACAGGGTGTATGTTCTGCAGCTCACAGGGTGTATGTTCTGCAGCTCACAGGGTGTATGTTCTGCAGCTCACAGGGTGTATGTCGTGTATGTTCTGCAGCTCACAGGGTGTATGTCGTGTATGTTCTGCAGCTCACAGGGTGTATGTTCTGCAGCTCACAGGGTGTATGTTCTGCAGCTCACAGCACTACATAATTCCTGGGCACCTTAAAGGGACCATGTCAGGTGTTTACACCCCCTAAATCTCTGCCATGCTGCAATATTGCAGAGGTAGACTGGCATTAGACTTTACAGAGAAACTTCCCAGTGGGCCTATATCCAGGGGTCTCTAAGCCCTCTTCACGCCCACCAACTGGATACCTAACAACCTGATGCTTCTAGTGTCGATTAATGCTAGAAATGTCAGGTACTCATGTACTCGGATGGCTTCCTGCCCCACCACAAAGGGACTGCTTCTGACGAGGTGTTTTATACTGCACTGTGGTTCCGCTGGGGTGGTGCTGTGTACTCCACTATGGTATTGCTGACTCCGCCCACTTGAGTAGTCCCCGCCTCCTTATTTTGGCTTCACCTCCCTTCAGTTACTTAGCATAAAGAATACATATTGTTGTGTCCCTGGACAATGGGGCACAAAATGAGTGTTTTTTACTAATATGACCACAATATAAAAAATATAATAGTAATGTCAGGGCAAACCATGGCATATCTAGGGCCTGTGAGAAGAAATAATAACTGTTAACCCATTCCGCAATTGGCGGTGGCTGGGATACGCCATATGACCCCCAGCAGCATCATGTGGTATTGCAGGTTACAGATCCCAACCGCAGCATGCAGCATTATTACTGGCTTTCTAATGGAAGCTGTGAAGATTAGGTGAAGCCCTCAGTCTAAGGCCTCCTGCACACGGCCGTTTTTTTTCCCCGTTTACTGGCCGTTTTTTGCGTTCCGTATACGGTCCGTATACAGAACCATTCATTTCAATGGTTCAGCAAAAATAACGGAATGTACTCTGTATGCATTCCGTTTCCGTATTTCCATTTTTCCGTTCCGTTTTAACATAGAACATGTCCTATTATTGCCCGCAAATCACGTTCAGTGGCTCCATTCAAGTCAATGGGTCCGCCAAAAAAAACGGAACTCATACGGAAATGCATCCGTATGTCTTCCGTTTCCGTTCCGTTTTTTGCTGAACCATCTATTGAAAATGTTATGCCCAGCCCAATTTTATCTATGTAATTACGGTATACTGTATATGCCATATGGAAAAACGGAACAAAAACGGAAACGGAACAACGGATCCGTGAAAACGGACCGCAAAACACTGAAAAAGCCATACCGTCGTGTGCAATAGGCCTAATATAGAGTTTTCTCCATTCAATCTGCAGTTGTATTAGTGGCTGAAGACTGGGACGTGTATGATGGCAAGCTTCTCGGCCGAGGATGAGGTCTCCCTCCAGTCCATGGTTAGGCAGTTACTACAGAGTGTGAAGGAAAAGCTGGCTAGTGCCCCATCAGCCGAGTGTGCGGAGGAGATCCTGCTGCATCTCGAGGAGACCGATGAGCACTTTCACAAGTAATACTTTACATGGAAGTTGTCAGAGAATGCGGATTGTGTATAATGATAGTCCTATGACACGTTCACACTGAAAGTGGAGGCGCCCTTTAACCCATACCAGCCTGTGGTTATTAAAGGCATTTCTGGTCTCGTGTGATTAAGGCCCCGTTCACACGAGGGAGTTTTCTGTGAAGTTGAACGAATAGCACCCGCACTGAATCCCGACCCATTCATTTCAATGGGTCTGTGTACATTTTTTTTCACACATCACTTGTGCGTTACGTGAGAATTGCAGCATGTTCTATATTCTGTGTTTTTCGCGCACCCCATGCCCCATAAAAGTGTATGGCGCTTCAGTGAAAAACACATTGCATCCGGAGGTAACCTGGATGTAGTCCGGATGCAATGTGTTTTACTAATGGTTGCTAGGAGATGTAGTTTGTAAACCTTCCGTTTTTTCACGCGTGTAAAAAACGCATCAAAACTGACTGAACTTGCTTGCAAAATGGTGCGAGTTTCACTGAGCGCATCCGGAGCCAATCCTCCACGCTCGTGTGAAAGGGGCCTAAGGCTAAGGGCTCATGCACACGAACATATTTTCTTTCCGTGTCCGTTCCGTTTCTTTGCTGACCGTATGCGGAAACATTCATTTCAATGGGTCTGCAGAAAAAAAAAGGAAGTTACTCCGTGTGCATTCCATTTCCGTATGTCCGTATTTCCGTTCCGCAAAAAAATAGTACATGTCCTATTATTGTCCGCATTACGGACCAGGATAGTACTGCTCTATTAGGGGCCAGCTGTTCTGTTCCGCAAAATACGGAATGCATACGGACGTCATCCATGTTTTTTGCGGACCACAAAATCCATACGGTCGTGTGTATGAGGCCTTGGGCTGAGTTCACATCTGCGTTGAGCTCTCCGTTCTTCTAAGGCTAGTTTCACACTAGCGCTTTTAGAATTCGGGGTTGCCAGATGCTACAGTGCCACCATCCGGCCTCATTTACTATAATGGAGATGCATCCTGGCAAATATGCTCGCAGTTTCGTACGGTCGATTCTCGTCATGTTTGCCAGATTGTGGCCGGATCTCTGCCAGTCCCCTTTATAGTTAATGAGGCTGGCATGTATCAGGTAGCGTCCGCCGATGCAGGATCCAGAGAAAATACAGGAGAAGTAACTGATCTGTCTGTTTTGAGCATCAGTTCTGATCAGTTTGAGTCACGTCCATCAGAAATCTGTTATTTTTGACAGGAGAAAAAGTGACACAAACTGATCACAACTGATGCTCAAAGTAAGGGGTCGTTCACACGACCGTTGGTGTCCCGTGCCCCTATTGCGGACCACATTTGCAGATCCGCAATACACGGGCACCGTTCCGTTGTCATTCCGCATCACGGATGCAGACCTATTCATTTCAATTGGCCCACAAATCCGGAGATGCGGAACAGAAGCACGGAACACTACGGAGTGCTTTCTGGGGTTCCGTTCCGTGCCTCCGCACCGCAAAAAGATAGAGCATGTTCTATCAAGTGAATGGGTCTGTGATCCCAATGCGCCTGCCCCACGGAAGGTGCCTGTGCATTGCGGACCACAATTTGCGGTTCACAGCACAGGACACCAACGGTCGTGTGAACGAGCCCTAAGACAGATCAGTTATTTTTCGGACCAATCAGAGGAATGGAAAGCTGAACGCAGATCTGTGAATGAGCCCTCAGAGCTTCAGTTGCTTAGTGTTCAAGATCAGTGAATGGAATCAGAGCAAAACATGTCCAGATCTGCGAGTTTTCTCCACTTGGACCCAGTGAGCCACGGCCCGGACTTCATACCCCTTACCTACGCTCCTGGTTTGTAGTTTGCATTGCCAATGTGATGAGGCCTAGGATTTGCTAGACTATATCATTGTAGCACAGGTATGCTCCCTTTGACAGCTAGCATGGATCTTAAAAATGGTGAGGGATTGAAATGGGTTTTCCTTGTATAAAAAATGGACCATATTCCCCTGTATAGAATAGTGTCTTCCTTTAGGTTATTCTTTACAGCGAAAACCCACATGCCAGCCCAAGGTGTGCCAAAAGGTCACCCTCTTGGCATCCACCATTCCTCTCTCTAACTGGCCAATAGGGATCATGTGAATGGCTGCCACTTTACGACTTACTTACAAACGCTTTCTGTCATGTTTTTCAAATCTGTATACTGTATACTAGGGCTGCACGATAAATCGAAAAAATAATCGAATCGCGATAATCGGCAAATGCGATTTGGCCGACCCGAAAATGCTGCGATTATATATGAAGGGGCCCCGCGCACATAACTGGCTTTGTGTGTAAAGTATTTTACTAGTGTGTGAAACGAGCTCTCTCTTATTGATAACATGGCCGCCTCTGTACTCACTGTCACTATGAATGCACTGCAGCGAGCGGGAGCGAGCTGGCCGGTGCGTGACTGACGTCACTTAGTAACGCTCCTGCTTCCTGAAGTGGGAGGAGCGTTACTAAGTGACGTCAGTCACGCACCGGCCGGCTCGCTGCAGTGCATTCATAGTGACAGTGAGTACAGAGGCGGCCATGTTATCAATAGGAGAGAGATTGTTTCACACACTAGTAAAATACTTTACACACAAAGCCAGTTATGTGCACGGTTTAGGACACATGAGGGGACACAAAGCCATGAGGGGAACCAGCATAAGATGCTATATGTCTTATGCTGGCCCCCCTCATGGCCCTATGTGTCATAGCACACATCCCCTATAACAGCGTCCTCCACAGATCCACCCCATAACAGCGTCCTCCACAGATCCACCCCATAACAGCGTCCTCCACAGATCCACCCCATAACAGCGTCCTCCACAGATCCACCCCATAACAGCGTCCTCCACAGATCCCCCCCAAACATAGAAACAGAATGTGTCGGCAGATAAGAACCATTTGGCCCATCTAGTCTGCCCAATATACTGAATACTATGGATAGCCCCTGGCCCTATCTTATATGAAGGATGGCCTTATGCCTATCCCATGCATGCTTAAACTCCTTCACTGTATTTGCAGCTGCCACTTCTGCAGGAAGGCTATTCCATGCATCCACTACTCTCTCAGTAAAGTAATACTTCCTGATATTACTTTTAAACCTTTGCCCCTCTAATTTAAAACTATGTCCTCTTGTAGCAGTTTTTCTTCTTTTAAATATTCTTTCCTCTTTTACCTTGTCGATTCCCTTTATGTATTTAAAAGTTTCTATCATATCCCCTCTGTCTCGTCTTTCTTCCAAGCTATACATGTTAAGGTCCTTTAATCTTTCCTGGTAAGTTTTATCCTGCAATCCATGTACCAGTTTAGTAGCTCTTCTCTGAACTCTCTCCAAAGTATCAATATCCTTCTGGAGATATGGTCTCCAGTACTGAGCACAATACTCCAAATGAGGTCTCACTAGTGCTCTGTAGAGCGGCATGAGCACCTCCCTCTTTCTACTAGTAATGCCTCTTCCTATACACCCAAGCATTCTGCTAGCATTTCCTGCTGCTCTATGACATTGTCTGTCTACCTTTAAGTCTTCTGAAATAATGACCCCTAAATCCCTTTCCTCAGATACTGAGGTTAGGACTGTATCACTGATTTTATATTCTGCAGAATATAACAGCGTCATCCACAGATCCCCCACATAACAGCGTCATCCACAGATCCCCCACATAACAGCGTCATCCACAGATCCCCCACATAACAGCGTCATCCACAGATCCCCCACATAACAGCGTCATCCACAGATCCCCCACATAACAGCGTCATCCACAGATCCCCCACATAACAGCGTCATCCACAGATCCCCCACATAACAGCGTCATCCACAGATCCCCCACATAACAGCGTCATCCACAGATCCCCCACATAACAGCGTCATCCACAGATCCCCCACATAACAGCGTCATCCACAGATCCCCCACAACACAGCGTCATCCACAGATCCCCCACAACACAGCGTCATCCACAGATCCCCCACAACACAGCGTCATCCACAGATCCCCCATAACTATGTCATACCCAGCGGCGTCAGCGGCTCATATGGGAAAATCCAAGCAAATAGACCTCTAGCACAATTCCCTTAAAATATCGCATCGCACATCGTTATCGCAATTTTTAGGGCCCTTATCGCAATCGCACAAAATTCCCATATCGTGCAGCCCTACTGTATACATAACGGATGCATCAGACTGATGCCGTACAGTGGCATCCGTTAACCATAGAGTTCCATTGTAAATAAAAAGGTATATGTTTTTTTACTGGAGTCTGCAGAATACAAGAACGTGGTGTGCTGCGTTTTTGTATCCTTTTTTTTTTTTTTTTTTCAATGTATACGTCAAACGGAGGCATAAAAGGTGATGTGAATCCATCCTGAGACCTCAGACACACGACTATGTTTTTCATCCCTTCATCTATTGCTATCTGCATTTTCTGGGGACAGCACACTTTCCTGTACATTTTGAAGGCGCCATGCACACTTCCGTATTTTCTGCGGATCCGCGTGGCCATTCAACAAATTATAGAACACGTCCTATTCTGGTCTGTATTGCAGACGAGAATAGTGATTTTCTATTGATGGGAATGAGAAAAATACGGCGTACATATGGAAGGTATCTGTATTTGGTGGATCCATGGTTGGCAGACCAAAATACGGACACAACGGTGTGCATGACGCATTACACAAGTTAACAAGATTAGGAACCCCCTGGCCTTGATCAGTAGCGCTCCATATTCCCTTACAGACGTGTGACCTGTCAGCGCACCTGGCGCATGTTACCCTACAAATTCAGACTGGAGCACCGCTGAGTAGTGTTGAGCGAACTTGTGTTTTAAGTTCGGCGTCTAAAGTTCGGTTTCGGGTAATCGAAGAATCGCGTTATGGATTCCGCTACCACGGACCATAACTTGGTCCGGGGTAGCAGAATCCATAACCCGATTCTTCGATAACCTGATCCCGAACTTTAGACGCCGAACTTAAAACACAAGTTCGCTCAACACTACGGCTGAGCAGTGAGCTCCTCTCAATACTTCTCCTCTATAGTTTCACCGCCAGAGTCTTTATTTACCTGTAATGATCCGTAATTAACATACAACTTAGGATCCTTCTGGTGTATTCACATGGGCTGGTAGCATGTTGGAACTGCCGCGTTTTTGCGATGCCACAATGCCCTTTAGGCACATCGATGGTATTATACCCTTTCTTAGAATCAGCTTTTCATTGCTTCTTTCTCGTGACAGATTTCCCTAAAATGCATTGAAAAAGGACATATTGTAGTACTAATGTATTTCATTCCTCAGCTACGAGCTGGTGAAGTACCTGAGACATTACATCAAGAGCTCCCTGGGATCAGTGATTGATGATGAGACGGAGAGTTGCCCCATCACCCAGACTCCAGGAGAGGGATCTGGATATTACGACACGCTGGTACAACGTGTTACCAAACGGACTCGAGAATCCAAGGAGTGAGTGGTTGATGTGATCGGCTAGTTGACTAGCCCCTGTATTCTCTAGGGCAGGGATGACATATGTGTTGGAATACAATGGCCACTGATGCTCAGTTCATACTTCTCTTTGCTGTGGTTGTGCAGGTTGAAGGGCATGGGACAGGATCCCCCATTCTAGTGATCGGTGAGGATCTTAGCAGTCAGATCTCCATCAATCTAACATGTGTGACCTGTACAGGAGTTTTGATAAAATCTAAATTGACAGTTTTTTTTCCCCAAGATTGTTAAAAAAAAAAAAAAAATTGGCCAGAGGAAGATAATGGCATAAAATAGCAGAACCACTACCCAGGAGGTCCCTGCTAGTCGTAGAACCCATTCACACATAGGAGGAGAGCAATCAAAAGTGGTATAAAGAAAAACTGGCTTAGTTGCCAATAGCAACCAATCAGATTCCACTTTTCATTTCCCAAAGGAACTCTGAAAAATGAAAGGTGGAACCTGATTGGGTGTTATGGCCAAAGCCAGTTTTACTTAGCACCATATTTCCTCCATAGTTTTTTGCCTGTGGAGTTTGGTGCAGATTACATGCCCAAAAGCCACCGCCGGCCATGCAGAGTCCACCTCCAGTGGAGTTCATGCTGCAGTTCACGGCCACTGTTTATAGCCATAACCACTCCAAGATGGGACATATCTTTTCTTGGCTGGTGTCTGGGCGGACACTTCTGGAATTGCGTTGAGTGTCCACTCACACTTTAGCTTCATTCAGTAGGACTAAACCACAAGCAGGTTCAGGGCATTCACATTGAAAAACCATGGCAGTAACCCACCGCTACCAGGAATGGTTCTGGTTTTGGAGGACTGCTGTCACCTATGCAGCCACTGCTTACAAAGTGTGTCCTGTAACGCTTCATTTCCCTGCACAGATGAAAGAAATAGCAAGGTGATTCCCGCCATTTGGAGTCTGAACTGCAGTGCACCCATGGTCATATAACTGCATGGCGACCTGCTCAATTAAAAGGGGTTTTCCAAAGAGAGCCCGGATAGTCAAACATAGTCAATATCTCACAAATCGGCTCCTTGTTTGTGTTAAAAATGTATTGATTTTACTTAAGTTACGCGGAAATGATGCTGTCATTGAAGAATGTGATGATGGCTGTGGTGGAGACACTTCTCAATAAGTTTGAAGAGGATCAGGCCAGGAACCGAGAAATGCAGAAGAAAGCCTTGCATGAGCAGCACAGCAGTAGATACACGGATAACTGCTCGGATAGCGATTCCTCTTTCAACCAGGTAATGCTCTTCTGATCCACGTACTGATAACCTCTTAAATGTCGGCCCATGGTGTCTATGTGAAAAATAATGATCTTGCATGCTTAAAGACGACCTTTCACCGATCCTGACATTGTGAACTAAGTATCATGACATATACAGCGGCGCCCAGGGATCTCACTGCACTTACTATTATCCCCGGGCGCCGCTCCGTTCTCCCGTTATGTCCTCCGGTATGTTAGGGGACTCGGTTATAGTAGGCGGAGTCTGCCCTTGTTCTGCTGGGCGTCTCCTTCTCCTAGGCTGTAGCGCTGGCCAATCGCAGCGCAGAGCTCACAGCTCACAGCCTGGGAGAAAAAAGCCTCCCAGGCTGTGAGCTCTGCTCTGCGATTGGCCAGCGCTACAGCCTAGGAGAAGGAGACGCCCAGCAGAACAAGGGCAGACTCCGCCTACTATAACCAAGTCCCCTAAGTCTCCGCCTACTATAATCAAGTCCCTGAACATATCGGAGGACATAACGGAAGAACGGAGCGGCGCCCAGGGATAATAGTAAGTGCAGTGAGATCCCTGGGTGCCGCTGTTTATGTCATGATACTTAGTTCACAATGTTTGGACCGATGAAAGGTCCTCTTTAAGACACATCATAGCTTTACTTAAAGAATTAATATTCTGTATTCAGAATGATCACTCCAAGAAAAATTATTGAATTGTTAGGCCTCTTGCACACTAAAGTTTTTTTTCCGTTCCGTTTTTTGCGTTGTGTATACAGAGCCATTCATTTCAATGGATCCACAAAAGAATCGGAAGGTACTCCGTATGCCTTCCGTTTCCGTTTTTCCGTTCCGTTCAAAGATAGAACATGTTCTATTATTGTCCGCATAACGGACAAGGATAGTACTGTTTTATTAGGGGCCAGATGTTCCGTTCCGCAAAAAACGGAATGCACACAGACGTCATCTGTATTTTATGTGGATCCGGTTTTTGCGGACCACAAAATACTGAAAAAGCCATACGGCCGTGTGCAAGAGGCCTTAGCTAGGGCAAAGTGAGGTAAGGTGAGATGCAGCCATATAGCTTGGACTCTTACCCATTAATTTCAATGGTGCTGTGTACACGAGCGATGTTTTTCACGCATCACTTGTGCGTTGCGTGAAAATCGCAGCATGTTCTAGATTCTGCGTTTTTCACGCAAAGCAGGCCCTATAGAAGTGAATGGGGCTGCGTGAAAATCGCATTGTATCCGCAAGCAAGTGCGAATGCAATGCGATTTTCACGGATGGTTGCTAAGGAGATCATGAGATAAACCCGGGACCCCATTAAAGTCCATTTACTGTATTATTTTCCATTACAACATAGTTATAATGGAAAATAATAGCATTCTTTAATACAGAATGCTAAGTAAAATGTCCATTAAGGGTTAAAAAATAATAAAATGACTTACCTCATCCACTTGATCGCGCAGCCGTTATCGTCTTCTTTCTTTTTCTTGCAGGACCTGCAAAAGGACCTGCGCTGACGTCATCGAGCGCGGTGACGTCAGCGCAGGTCCTGCTGAATGAAGATAGAAGGACCTTCTATCTTCATTCAGCAGGACCTGCGCTGACGTCACCGCGCTCACCACGTGTTGAGCGCAATGACGTCAGCGCAGGTCCTGCAAGAAGAAGAAAGAAGACGTTAACGGCTGCGCGTTCACTTCGCTAGTGTAAAAACAAAAAAACTGCACACTACAGTCTGGACCATAGCTATAAAACACTATGCCTTTTACAGCAGTCTCAAAGGGGTCTTAGGCTATGCCACCGCCTGTGTCTGCTGCTGCATCTCCCCGTCGTGCGGATCAAAACATACGGTGGGGAATCGCCCATCAGCAGGCCGCGACAGGGGCGGGCCTCCCTAGCGTCACCTGTGATGCTAGGGAGGTTTGTCCCCATCTCTGCCTGCTATTGGCTGTGTGACTGCAGCGAGAGCAATGTGAGCAGTACTGAATTATTTAATTGCCCATTTTATAGCCATCTAAGGAGCTTAAGGGGCTGTTTTTTTTGTTTTTTTTCCCCTAATATAATAGTCCACCCAAGTACCTCCACAACACACACGCAAAAATATTCCCCAGCCAGGCCCCAGTCCTGAGATACAAAGGCTATGTTGAGCTTCGGTCACCATGAATACATGAATGACGACCGTTTCTATATGTTTTTTATATTTTTCAGAGTTATACATTCATGAATCAGGAACAGTTACAACTAATTGCTGAGCAGCTGGATCCCAGTCAGCCGGAGGAGGTACTGGTTATAAGTGACTGGTATTACTGGTCTGATCATAGTAGGAACGTGATCTATGAAATGTTAACTCATTGTCTTGTTTTTACCAAATATCTACTTGTGTAGTATGATTTACTGATTATTCCCTGCTGTTACTTTACTCTGCTGTCATTTCCGAAAACACTGTAATCGGGGCCACGAACGCCAAATGGGGGCAGGGTGAGTGTTCAGAAATCAAACCTCATCCTGCCTGTTGGACACCAACGTCAAATGGTTATTATAGCAGGGATTTTAACTATTACAGTCTTTTTGGTCTTACATCTATGACACTGGAATGATAGGTGAATAATCTTTGTGGGAACAGTTTTAAAAAATAAATATTTATATATATATTTTTTTTTTTTTGTGTATATGAACGATATTTTGTCCATCGATTGGATGAAAATTTGAAACACCGCCAACTCCTTTCTTCTTTTCAGAGGATGATGGTCTGTCATCTCTTGACTCTAACCAGCCCTGCACCTCACATGGATCCAGAGGTTTCCCGTTCATTGCTCTGCTAGATTTATATCAAGCTGGTAGCATAGGGAGGTGCACTTTCGAAGGGGGTGCATACTTTCTGCTGCAGCTGGTGGCAGTCGAAGGATGGAACTGAGCATGTTCTTCCATGTCAGTGAGCAGGGCAGAGAGATTAGAAAAAGAGCAAACAGCAGGTGGCGCTATACAGATAGATTTCAGTGGCTATACTACATTTTTTATAATATGCAATAAGTTTCAGCTGAGAAATATTCATTTTGGTTGAACTTGTCAATTTTGAGCAGTTTTAGATTAATGTGCATGGCTACCTTGAGGCTCTAGCTTCCACGCCAGCACTGTTTTATAATTATTTTGACCACCTGGTCCTCCATAAGATGATGTTTCATTTGTTCACTTTCACTCTCTCTAAAAGGTGCGGAACGAGGCCATGCAAACATTGTGTTCTGCTCCCCCATCAGACGTTCTCAATTGCGAGTGCTGGAGCGTGCTTCATAAAAATCTCAATTTGGCTCTGGCTGATCCGAACTCCACGTTCACAGTAAGAAAATTTGGAATCCGTAAAAAAAAATTTTGCACCTTTCGTAGAGGTGTAAGATTGAATCGGAGTAAGTCACTAAAATGAAGGGCTATTTTTAAAGTGCCATAGGTTTTTGAATGTCTGAACTATGCCCACTCTGTAGCCCTGTGACCGTTGTAGGTCCAAGCACCTATATCTCCACTGATGCCATCTTCTGACGTGTCTCTATGGCATATCAGAAGAAAGAAATGTCTGCATGTGATGTTTGAGGTTGCTCCTTTGTCATTGAAATGATAGAATAATTACTTTAATTCAGTTAATGAAATTAATAAATCTTTGATCGCTTTCAGGAAAGAATTTTACGCTTTTATGCAAAAACATTCTCTTCATCTCCCCTGAATATGGCGCGTGAAGTCTACACAAGCTTGGGTATGAGATTTATCTCCTATCGTGATAATTAGTTATGTATAGAAATAACAGGAGGCTCCACAGCAACTCTCAATGTAGCATTGCTTAAAGGGGTTATCTCATGACTAATGTAAAATATTTAAATCAGACATCATATAGTACATGACAATATCTTTCTAACAAAGCTAGAACCAGCCCTGTACAACACATGGATCCAGATGTCTTCCCATTCATTGCTCTGCTAGATTTATATCAAGCTGGCAGCTCAGGGGGAGTGTCTTTTCTGCTGCAGTTAAGTGGGCGTGTCCATGCTCTCCTTATCACAGCGCAGGAGGCTGTTGCAGGATGGAACTGAGCATGTGCGGCCTTCTCAGTGAGCAGGACAAAGAAATAAAAATAAAAAAACAGCAGGGGGCGCTGTACAGATACATTTTATTGAATAACTCAGTGGATATGCTAAATTTTTTATTACATGTAATAACAAAAGTATTCAGATCCAGGTGCTGGTTGAAAACTGTAGAATATTTTTCAAGGGACAACCCCTCTATTAAAGTAATCAAAATGTCCCCAGTTTGAAAGGTTTATTCCAGATGGGAAACTCAATTTCAAATTAAAGCCGTCTGCAGTTCCAGGTTTCTAAGTTCTAGTGTCATAGCATAATATATGATTACCTTCAGTCCACCTTACAAATAGAAGAGGAGTTTCTTGGGAGATATTCACACAGCGTTTGCAGTGTATATGCCAGGAAAATCTAATGCACAAAAAAAGTGTCATCAGGCTAGTTTTTATATGAATGTGTTCATTCTGGGAAAAGAACTCCACGTGGGAGCGTTATTTCCTGGCCTTAATGCTGCTCTTGGGACACAGACTCACAACATTAGGCCTCATGCACACAGCCGTTGGGCGGCCGTGGCTGTATTGCGGGCCGCGGACCCATTCACTTGAATGGGTCCGCAATTCCGGAGATGCGGAATGGAGTCACGGAACGGAACACCGGAAGCACTACGGAGTGCTTCTGTGGTGTTTCTTTGCGTTGTTCCGCACCGCAAATAAATATGACGTGTAATTTTTTTTTTTGGCGGGGCGGACAGACCACGGGCCCATTGAAGTTGAATGGGTCCGGCCCACTGCACGGATGTTGCCCGTGCATTGGGGACCGCAACGGCCTTGTGCATGCGGCCTTATACTGATTTGTAATGCTGTGGGTGTTCCTGCCCGACCTCTGCTTGTACCCACCTAAAGCTGTCAGTACTGTTCATTACAGCAGGGGTCGGGCAGGAACTCGCTGCATTATAATTCATTATAATACAGTGAGTCCATGTCACGAGCAGCATTCAGGCCGAGAAATAACGCTCACACACGGAGCGTGTTTCTCAGAATGAACACTCTCGTCTGAAACTAGCCTAAAGCCAGCCATACACTTGAGTCCGTGATCGGTCACATTGCAGCTGATCAGTCGTCAGAGGGATCATTCCCACCAGCAACATGCAGATTAAGCTTGCCGAATAAGGAGTCCCTGGTGCTTGAGTACAATGGCAAATTATTGGCTGAATTTGACCCATCATGCCATAAACATGCAGTTCTGGCCGTTGACGGATGACATTTTCCGACATAGCCAATTAAATTTTCAGCGGACAGAAGTCTGCCATCGGAAATCACGAACAATTGTTTGCTCGAGTTTTTTAAATGCTATTCAGCTGAAATGGCGGATTTTAGTCTGTGTATGGCCAGCTTCTTACAGTCTTCAGGAGGAGATGGAGTACAGCGCATACAGAGCCTTATCTGTGTGTATAGAGTTTCTATCCTGCCTAAGGCCTCATGCACACGCCCGTTTCCCGGCCGTTCCATGCATTGGGGAACGCAATTTGCAGTCCCCAATGCACGGGCACCATCAACTTGAATGGGTCCGTGATCCGTCCGCTCGGCAAAAAAAATACATCATGTTCTATTTTTTTGCGGTGCTGAGGCACGGAGAGTAACTCTCACGGAAGCACCTTCCGGATTGCGGACGCATTCAAGTGAATGGGTCCACATCTGTTGTCATGATACCAAAAATTGGATTCGATTTCGATACCATAAAAAAGTATTGCGATAGTCGATACCATGTAATACCACGCGAAAAAAATAAAACTGCAAAAAAGCCGAGTGCATTCCACATTTTATGGAACATCCGGCCCATAATAGCAACAGTTCAATCCTATTTTTTGGGGGGGACAAGGTGACTAAAAAATAGCGAATCGCTAGTTTTTAAAAAAAATAATTTTTATCTTACTGCATTCACCGCATAGGAGATATTTTTTTTTTATATTTTAATAGTTTTCCTACCTGGTGATGCCTAATATGCTTATTATGTTTTATTATTTATATATATATTTATATGTAAAATTGGGAAAGGGGGTGATTTAAACTTAATATTTTTTTATTTATTTTTTTAACCTTTTTTTTTTTTTTTAAATAACTATTAGCCCCCTTTAGGGGCTAGATCCCTTGTCCTATTCACTCTAATAGAGATCTGTTAGGGTGATTAGAGAGTTTACACTGTCCCTACTGCCCTGTGCTTTGTGTACACAGGAGCAGGGAGCTTACCATGGATATAACACTGAGGAGCAGGGGAGGGGATCCTGTGGCCACTATGCCACCAATAAAGATAATACTGGGGGGGGGGAAGCCACTGCACCACCAATGATTATAATGAACCCGTTAATACAAATGTACGCGGCGAGTGCCGGCCGCATCACACAGCCGGCACCCAGCGTCAATGACCGGGATCCCGCCGAACCACATCAATTAACCCCTCAGATGCCGCACCTGAGGGGCTAATTGGGGTTCGCAGGATCGCATGCCCTGTTGTTATTGAGGCCACGTACATTTGCATTAACGGGTAATTATATTCATTGGTGGCGCAGTGGCCGCAGCCCCTCCCCTCCTCCTCAGTATTATCCTCTCATTGGTGCCGCAGTGGAAGCAGCCCCTCCCCTCCTCCTCAGTATTATCCTCTTATTGGTGGCGCCGTGGCCACAGGCCCTCCCCTCCTCCTCAATATTATCTTCTCATTGGTGGCAGTGGCAGCCGTGTCACTGTGGGAAGGGACTCCCTCCTTCTCCACTGTGCCAGCTCAGGAGAACATGGTGCGTGCAGAGAGCTTTGCGTGCCATGTTCTCTAACAGAGAGAGTATAAATAGTAAATCTCTGAAAATAGTAAATCTCGGTATCTTATTGATCTGTGTCTAAAAGTGTTGATTGGGTTTTGATAGTTCAATACCAGGTGCAACCCTAATCTGTGATATGGTGCACAAATGTCCGGAGCAACGGCCTTCTGCATGACCCCTTAAAGGGCTACTAAAGGAAATAACATTACAGCCAATCATTCAATAACGTACTAGTATAGTTCTTCTTTGAACTGCTCTCATTTAGTGTTTGACAACACAGTCATGTGTTCCCAGAAGTGCAGTAGTGCATTATGATTTGCTGACTCATGGACCCAGGACTACATGACCAAGAACAGTCTCCTCCAACTGTCTTTTGTTGATGGGTCATCAAATCATGTGACCCCTAGGAGGTTGGCACCATGATACTGTAGAAGTATGCCATATATTTACTATGCTCTTTCAACAGAACTCTATCCGTGTTCTTATGAAATGTGTAAAGAATGAAAATAAGCTTATTTTTGGGGCAAATGGGTCTAAAAATGTTATTTTTCCGTGGCCATTCTCAGTGTAATCCTGAAATCAACAGAGTGCAAACACAGCATTACTGTCACGATGGGGAGT
The DNA here is from genome assembly GCF_905171765.1 of Bufo bufo. Classification (NCBI taxonomy): domain Eukaryota; kingdom Metazoa; phylum Chordata; class Amphibia; order Anura; family Bufonidae; genus Bufo; species Bufo bufo. The sequence goes on along the minus strand of NC_053391.1, from coordinate 350,356,766 downwards.
GTGGAAAAAACCCCACCGTACAATGTCTGATATAAAGGGGAAGCAGCTAGGCCAGGACGCCGGGATCAGGGAGCAGGTCACCTAAAGCATCCCTAATCCTCGCCCCTTACTCCTCACCGTATGAGCGGACCTGGATGGTAGGACCTGGATAACTTTGGCCCTGAGTCGCCCTGATAATCCCTTTCATAGGAGCAGGGGAGAGACGACCTGTTCTTCCAAGACACAGAAGAACAGGAGTCTCAAATGGCCTAGTTGCAAGGAAAAGTAGCAGACTGTATGCAGTAACTAAATCGGCAGGTATGTACACAGAAACACACTTAACTGCCGCAGCCACCATAACTGGAACCTGTGCATAAGTACAGGAGCCCACACACCAAACAGGACACCGTACCAACAGCACCCACACACAGGTATCCAGCACACCAGCTACTGCCTGGACCCCATGCCGCAAGGTGCACGGCAGCCCCAGGCAGCGCTGCATACAGGCTTATGATTCACCCCTCCGGGAAACCAGCCCCCTTCCGAAGGTTTGCAACACAGGAACAAGTCTAGCAAACATGCTGGACTACAAACACCAAGGGACCAGACATGTGACAACCACTAGAGAAGACGACAACAACCACCACCCATACATAAACATCACCAAACATATGCAAGGGTAGAAAAGGGAGGACAGAGGGATGACAACGGAGAGACATCGATGTCCCACTAGGTGGCCCTCGAGGACTGGGCAGACAGAACACCCTGGACTGGAGCAGAGCTCCAGCAGCAACAACGGCTGGAGTACAACTGACTCCAGCCAGGGAGCCACAGGTAATAAAACCCAAGTGACCACACCCAGCCAGGGAGTTGACCCTTCCAGCATCAGACAGAGGAGGGACCAGGAGAAGGAGAGCAAAGAACACACATGCCAACAACCATGCGTTGCCCCTGGCAACCTGCATGTACGGCAAAGGTGTCACAGTGTACAACACCGAGGCCGTGACAATTACAAGCGCATAGGGATGGGCAAGGATAAAGGAGCAGAGGGAAAAAGTGGTATGACTCCACACTCATAATAATGATCATGATAATGAGATAACTCTTCTCATTCTACTCCAGTCTACACAGCAAAGCTGAACAGTGAAAACAGAAATGTTAGCCTATTGTGTGCTCCAGTGACTGGTGTGAAAAGTAGAATATTAATGAATTTTTTATATGGATCTTCAGATATAGAAAAAAAAAATCACCACTAAAAATGTAATACACAGATACACATTTATATAGAACTTGACTGAAATAACATGTAATTTTCTCACTATATAAAGCTATTAGCCAATGTATTTACTTGTTTCTTTTAGCGAAACACTTAGAATCGTCATTTCTTTCAAGTCATAAACCAATATTATTAACTGGTGTTGACATCAACAACCCCGAAGTTGTCCGAACACTGAAAAAAGTAAGGTTCTATGTCATTTTCTCCGTTTTATTTATTTGTAGTTGCATTTTTACGCTTATTTACTTCACATTATAATCTCCTTTCTCCAGATTCGCCTTTTGAATGATTACCAGAAGGAAGTTCCATCTTTTTGGATCAGACATCCTGAAAAGTAAGTACCTAGTGCTGTCCTTATTATGCAGTCAGTAATCAAGATTTGTACGGTGCCCTGTTTCTTTCTTACAGACCCACAGGCAGCATTATTTAGATAATTTTTGCATTTTTGTAGCCTAAGCCAGAAGTGGTTCATAAACAAAGGAAAGTTCTAGATCAGGCATGCTCAACCTGCGGCCCTCCAGCTGTTGTAAAACTACAACTCCCACAATGTCCTGCTGTAGGTTGATAGCTGTAGGCTGTTCGGGCATGCTGGGAGTTGTAGTTTTGCAACAGCTGGAGGGCCGCAGGTTGAGTATGCCTGTTCTAGATGAAAGTCTTGTACTCCTGAATCCAGTTGCAGTAATGGCTAAATAAAGAAAGATGCTTGCCACAGCTGCGCTGTGTGAACAGTGCCCCTTTCTATGTTACCTACAAATCTCAGCAGCCTGTTTTACAGTTGCCTATGGTTCCAGTGGTCTGGAGTAGTTTGCATATATTCGCCGTGACTACTTGAGTTACATGATTACTAAAAAAACTATTTCAGAAAGTTTTTAAAGGGATTCTCCCACTTTATCTGCTTTATGTTTATATTGTATGTCTTTCGAATTCCAAACTCTTAAGTGCAGTGTTTCCCTGTGATTAGGTACATGGAAGAAATTATAGAGAGCACATTGTCTCTGCTATCAGTTACTCAGGAATCAAGCCCACAAATGCTTCTCGATCCAGTTTTCTACTTGTCAATGGTCGATACCAAGGCTATGTGGTTCAAGAAATGGATGGTAATCTACAGCTGTACACATATGGCATATCTGTATTCATTCTGTACTGAAAAAAATCTTTATTAACTGACACGTTAGCATAAGACCAAGTAATGAGGTGTGTCAAGGTGGATGTGGGACAGGTCACTTTAGCTGAGAACATTTTTGGCAGCACTGACTTCAGGTCCATTAAACGGCCTCAAACCAAATGCAGTTGGAGAGCTGCGGAGCACAGGATGTAAGTGGTGTACCTCCATCTTTTCTGCTTAACATACATTAAATAGTGGGAGCTACAGCCATGACAGTGAAAACATATATTATTAGGACAGCTGAAGAGAGTTGATGCCTATAAGCTCTAATTATATCTTATCTTCTGCTGTGACCTCCAGCACGCCTATTACAGCAGGACTGTGGTGCTGCGTCTTCTTGAGCAAAGATATAAGTCTTTGGTAAGTATTCATGTAACTGCTTGTAAAACCCACTCTGTTTCCTCTCCCCTGCTCACAATGTTCTGCAGTCTGTGTTCAGTTAGTAGAATACAGACTGCTGTAAGCATTGGACCATTTGTAGTTGTCATCAGAACAAATACAGTGGTGCTTGGAAGTTTGTGAACCCTTCAGAATTTTTTATATTTCTGACCCCAGTACATCAGAGTACTACAAGTATATAAAGATAATCAAATCAGTCAAAAATATTAGACTTGGTCATTTATTTATTGAGGACAATGATCCAATGTCGCATGTCTGTGAATGGCAAAAGTATGTAAACCTTTAAGATTAGCAGATAATTTGAAAGTGAAATTAGAGTCAGGTGTTTTCCATCAGTGGGATGACAATCGTGTGAGACCTGTTTTAAATAAAGGACAGGGATCTATCAACTAGGGTTGTTGCGATACCAAAATTTTGATTCGATTTCGATACCATAAAAAAAGTATTGCGATACTCGATACCACGCGAAAAAAATAAAACACCAAAAAAGCCGCGTGCACTCCACATAAAAAAAATGGTTCCAGCGTTGACCGCATAGGAGATTTTTTAAATATTTTAATAGTTTGGACTTTTTGGACGTGGTTATTTATTTATTTATTGTTTATGTATTTTATATGTAAAATTGGGAAAGGGGGTGATTTATACTCAATATTTTGGTGTTTTTTTTAAACTTTATTTTATTTTATTTTTACTTTTTATTTTATAACTAATTTCCCCCTTAAGGGCTAGAACCTGGGATCTTTTAATCCCTTGTCCTATTCACCCTAATAGAGATCTATTAGGTGAATAGGACTTCACACTCTCCCTGCTGCCCTGGGCTCTGTGCACACAGCAGCAGGGAGATTACCATGGCAGCCAGGGCTTCAGTAGCGTCCTGACTGCCATGGTAACCAATCGGAGCCCCAGGATTACACTGCTGGGGCTCTGATCAGAACTGCCACTGCCACCAATGAGAAGGGGAGTAGACCCTGTGGCCACTGCCACCAATGATTTTAATACTGGGGGGGTTGAGGGGGGGGGGGCACTGCACCACCCATGATTTTAATACTGAGGGGGGAGGGTGCACTGCGCCACCAATGATTTTAATACTGGGAGGGGGGGGGGCGTGCGCACTGCGCCACCAATGAGGGGTTAACTGCCGCTGATCGCAGCTCTCTGTCAGAGCCAGGGTGTCGGCTATGTGATTCTGCTGCCGGCACCCGCCTCCTGTATTAAAGGTTAAAGAGGACCTTTCATGGGACCAAACATTGTAAATGAACTATCAGGATATGTAGCGCGGTACCCAGGGATCTCACTGCACTTATTATTATTCCTGTGCACCGCTCCGTTCGCACGCTGTGCCCCCCGGTATATTCTCCCGCTCTGAATGCTAATTGCTGGATTGCTAGCATCGGAGCAATGGGGAGGAGACTGCCCTTTTTCTCAATGGGCGTTCCTTCTCCCTGGCTGTAGTGCTGTCCAATCAAAGTGAAGAGCGTCACAGACAGGGAGAAGGTGATTTTTTTTCATTTTTTTTCTCCCTGGCTGTGACGCTCTGCGCTTTGATTGGACAGCGCTACAGCCAGGGAGAAGGAACGCCCATTAGCATACAGAGCGGGAGAATATACCGGGGGCCACAGCGGGCGAACGGAGCGGTGCCCAGGAATAATAGTAAGTTCAGTGATATTCCTGGGCGCCGCTCTACATATCCTGATAGTTAGTTTACAATGTTTGGACCCATGAAAGGTCCTCTACCATCATTGGTGGCGCAATGCGCCTGCACCTCCTCCTCCCATCTCTCTTCTTATTGGCAGCAGCGGCACCGGGGGGAGGAAGAGAGTGACTCCTTCTCCCCTGTGCTGCTGAGGGAACATGACCACGCTGACAGCAGCGCGCTCATGTTCTCTGATGCTAGGCTGCGCAGTAGGGCAGCCTAGTATCGATAAATGGCAAATTCCGGTATCGTATCGATACGGGACAAAAGTATCGATTGGGTATTGATATTTCGATACCCGCAACAACTTTACTATCAACACATGTTTGTGGAAGTGTGTTATGGCACAAACAAAGAGGATTTCTGAGGATCTCAGAAGAAGCGTTGTTGATGCTCATCAGGCTGGAAAAGGTTGTAAAATCATCTCTATAGAGTTTGGACTTCACCAGTCCAGTCAGACAGATTGTGCACAAATGGAGGAAATACAAGACAATTATTACTCTCCACAAGAGTTGTCAACCAACAAAGATTGTGACAAGAACAAGATGTGTAACAACAATGATGTGCATGGTAGGATTGTGAGGAAAAAGCCACTGCTTTCCAAAAACAACATTGCTGCCCATTTGCAGTTTGCTAAAGATCATCTGGGCAAGCCAGGAGGCTATTGGAACAATATTTTGTGGACGGTTGAGACCAAAATAGAAGTGTTATGTTTGAAAACGGAAACACTGCATATCAGCATAAAAACCTTAGTCCATCTGTGTAAAACAGTGGTGGTAGTATCATGTTTTGAGCCTGTTTTGCTGCATCTGGACCAGGACGGCTTGCCATCATTGATGGAACAATTAATTCTCAATTATTCCAGCAAATTCTAAAGGAAAATGTCAAGACATCTGTCCGTGAGCTGAATCTCAAGAGAACGTGCTTCATGCAGGAAGACAAGGAGCCTAAGCAGTTAGTTAAAGGGAACCTGTCATCTGGATTTTGGGGATAGAGCTGAGGACATGGGTTGCTAGATGGCCGCTAGCACATCCGCAATACCCAGTCCCCATAGCTCTGTGTGCTTTTATTGTGTAAAAAAAAACAACGATTTGATACATATGCAAATTAACCTGAGATGAGTCAGAGCTTGAAAATATGACTCTTCTCTGGTCACACAAGTAAGATATGACTCTTTTATGTTAATTTGCATAAAAGGCAGGAAGTACAAAAATGCATAATACTTATTGAATTCGTCTGCAAATGAAATTAAAAGTGTCATTTATATGTTTAGGGTAACACAATGTACATTAAGAAATGCTCAGTGAGGGGAGCATAGTAGAGGTGACAGGTTCCCTTTAAGTCGTTCTACCAAAGATTGGTTAAAGAAGAATGCAGTTAACGTTTTGGAAAGTCAAAGTCCAGAACTTCATCCAATAGAAATATTGTGTAAGGACCTGAAGCAAGCAGTTCATGGGAGAAAACCCACCAACATAAGATTGGATGCTGTTTTGTATAGAGAAATGGGCTAAAATGATAAACAATTATCAGAAATGTTTAGTTGCAGACATTGCTGTAACACCAGATACTGAAGGCAAAGGATGACAAACTTTTGCCACTCACAGACATGTGATATTGGAGCATGTTCCTCAATAAATAAATGACCAAGTCAAATATTTTTGACTCATTTGTTTGATTTAGTTATCCTTATCTACTTTTAGGACTTGTGTGAAAATCTGATGTAGTTTTAGGTCAGATTTATGCCAAAATATAGAAAATTCTCAAACTTTCAAGCACCACTGTATACTGAATGAAAGGGCTTCTGTTATGAGTCAAGGATAACAGTAGTAATGAGGCTACTTTCACACTTGCGGCAGAGTGATCCGGCAAGCAGTTCCTTCGCCGGAACTGCCTGCTGGATCCGGCAATCTGTATGCAAACGGACAGCATTTGTAGACTGTAGACTGACAAGACTCACAAATGCATTGCAAGAACGAATCCATCTCTCCGGATGTCATCTGGAGAAACGGATCCATTATATATTTTTTTCACATCTTTACCTGTCTGCGCATGCGCAGACCGGAAGGACGGATCCGGCATTGCAGTATTTTTCATGCCGGATCCGGCACTAATAGATTTCAATGTAAATTTAATGCCGGATACGGCATTCCGGCAACTGATGCGGAATTTTGGACGGAGATTATACCGCAGCATGCTGCGGTATTTCTTCCGTCCAAAACACCGTTCAATGACTGAACTGATGACATCCTGATGCATCCTGAATGGATTTCTCTCCATTCAGAATGCATAGGGATAAAACTGATCAGTTATTTTCCGGTATAGAGCCCCTAGGACGGAACTCAGTGCCGGAAAAGAAAAACGCTAGTGTGAAAGTACCCTTAGGGTCCATTCACACATCCGTAATTTGGGTCCGCATTCGTTCCGCAATTTGCGGACCCATTCACTTCCAATGGGGCTGGAACGGATGCAAATCCACATTTTCAGGATCCGCATCCGCATTTTCAGGATCCGCATCCGTTTTTTCGGGATCCGTTTTTTCGGGATCCGCAATTTCGTTCCTGGAAAAAATAGAACATGTCCTATTCTTGTCCGCAATTGCGGACCAGAAAAGGCATTTTCTATCATAGTGTCTGTGATGTGCGGATCCGCAAATTGCGGATCGCACATTGCAGGTGTCTGTGTTTTGCGGATCCGCAGTTTGCGGATCCGCAAAACACTTACGGACGTGTGAATGGACCCTTAGTCAGAGCAACTGGACTTGTATTTTTTTCTTGAAGTTGTTTCGATAGTTTTCAAGAACTAAATACAAGCCCAGCTGCTCTGTCTTATTACTACTGATATACTTGACCTGTATGAATGAGAACCTTTACAGACAGACTCCAAGAGGACAGTTCTGAACACTGCAGTTGTGCTGTCTTCCAGATAATTGCAGCGATTGAACAGTGCTTCTGTTATTATGAGTCCTCGCAGTCGGGAACTGATGAAAACACTAAAGCAGCATCCTCCCAGCCATATCCTGGTGAGTATAATATTGACCTGTGAAGAAGCTTTTATGTATAATATGTTTTGTTTCTTCTTTGCACTCATTAGTAAATAGACTCATCACATGTTGGATATTTCTGCTGCTCCTCTATTATTCTTCCTGGAAATGTATGGACAAATTGACAACTGGGCATCACCATTAATCTTGTCAATAGCTTGTGTTCCTCCACAGTTTGACACTGGGGGTACTGATTAGAAAGTAGTAAAGGCTGTGTACACCTTTGGAGGCAGTTTTTGTTTATTATTGCATTTCACAAATTTTTGGCTAAAAATCATATTTTCAATTGGCCTTTATTAAAAATATTGAGCCGTTCTGTCAAAAAGGGTTAACTGTGTGAGCGGTATTTTCACTTTGTGCTAGTCATCTAATAAACCTCATCTTTAAACTACTGAGAGGTCGTAAACACTTATTTAAGCCACATTCTTATCAGGAAGATAAGAACTGAGCAATAATGAGTGTTTATAATGTCAGAGAGCAGAGATAAGGAGTCCGTCAGCTGCTCAACTGATGGAAAAGACGAAAAATCCGGAGGCTGCTTCTAGAGCATCTCTGCTCTCTACAGAGAAAAGGGCTCCATATTTTAATAAAGACCAATTGGAAAAATGATTTTTAGCTTAAAATGAGTACAATGCAATAAAAACATTGCCCCCAAAGGTGTACGTAGCCTTTAAGGCCCCTTTACATGGAATGATTGGGCAGGCAGTTATCAGGAAGATACCTTTGTTCCTGATAAATGCCTGATCATGAGTGGAGGTGAAAGCTGCATTTACATCTGTAACATCTATATTATAAGGGGATGAGTGATTGTGGAGAGTAGCAAATGTAAAAAACATGCCATATGTTTTGTGTTTGCTTCCAGGTGCTAAACAGAAGACTTTCTACTCAAGGAAAGAGCTGCAGTATTTGTACTTTGTCCATTCACTAAATGTTCTCGGAAGGCTACTGATCTATAAGCATGGCAGAAAACTGTTCCCTATAAAACTGAAAAACCGCAAAGGTAACCAGGAATTAAAATATGATTCAAAATGATGTATGAATATGATATTATTTCACATAGATGCGTCACGTATCGAATTGTTACTTGTACATCATCTTAATTCTTAAAAATACATTTCCTACCTACACGTTGTAGCTGGTAACTAGTGGTAGTACAACGTTTCAGACATGGGTAAAGGTGTTGGCATACACACATGGAGCCAAATTACGTAGCCATATTTCCATAAGGGGTTATCCCATGCGTGATGTAAAAAAATTAAAATCAGACATCATATAGCACATGACAATCTGTTTCTAACAAAGGTAGAACCAGCCCTGTACCTCACATGGATCCAGAAATCTGCCCATTCATTGGTGCAATTGCTCTGCTAGATTTATTTCAAGCTGGCAGCTTAGGGGGCGTGTGCTTTCTGCTGCAGCTGGTGAATCTGAGCATGTATATGAACCTCAGTGAGCTGGACAGAGAATCTAGAAAAAGGGAAAACAGCAGGTGGCGCTATACCGATACATTTTATGGAATAGCTAAGGGCTCTTTCACACTTGCGTTGTCCGGATCCGTCGTGCACTCCATTTGCCGGAGGTGCCCGCCGGATCCGTAACAACGCAAGTGAACTGAAAGCATTTGAAGATGGATCCGTCTTCAAAATGCGTTCAGTGTTACTATGGCAGCCAGGACGCTATTAAAGTCCTGGCTGCCATAGTAGTAGTGGGGAGCGGGGGAGCAGTATACTTACAGTCCGTGCGGCTCCCGGGGCGTTCCAGAATGACGTCAGAGCGCCCCATGCGCATGGATGACGTGTCCATGGGATCACGTCACCCATGCGCGTGGGGCACCCTGACGTCACTCTGAAGCGCCCTGGGAGCCGCACGGACGGTAAGTATACTGCTCCCCCACTCCCCACTACACTTTACCATGGCAAACAGGACTTTAGTGTCCTGGGAGCCATGGTAACCATTCAGAAAAAGCTAAACGTCAGATCCGGTAATGCGCCGAAACGATGTTTAGCTTAAGGCCGGATCCGGATTAATGCCTTTCAATGGGCATTAATTCCGGATCCGGCCTTGCAGCAAGTGTTCAGGATTTTTGACCGGAGCAAAAAGCGCAGCATGCTGCGGTATTTTCTCCGGCCAAAAAACGTTCCGTTCCGGAACTGAAGACATCCTGATGCATCCTGAATGGATTTCTCTCCATTCAGAATGCATTAGGATAAAACTGATTCTTCCGGCATAGAGCCCCGACAACGGAACTCTATGCCGGAAAAAAAGAACGCAGGTGTGAAAGAGCCCTTAGTGACTATACAAAATTTTTAATTACATGCAATTAGAAAAGTGTTTAGATCCAGGTGCTGGTTTGAAAAATCTAGAATGTTTTTGTGGGACAACCCCTTTAAACAATCAGAGATGTAGATCCCCTTTGGGCCATATGAAAAATGTGCATCTTGGCCCCATCCAGAAGTTACTATTGACCTCATACATGTCAGACTAGTCTTTGGGCCTCTTTGGCACTAGGGCCCATTTATGACTGCAGTCCCTGCACCCTCCGTATCTAAGCTACTGCAGAAAATATGTGCCTGATAAGTGTTTGATCATTTCATTCACATTAATGTAATATCAGGTTGGCCTAGAGATGCAGCATACTTACTGAGAATCCAATGAAAACCCCAGCATTATATAAACTCCAGCTTGGCTCTCTTACATCTGTAGTGGCATTGCAGCCTGTTGTTCTCGTAGTCAAGTTGAACCCCTTTGTAATTGCTGATGTATACCTGCCATGGGATGTAGCTTTATCAGAGGCACGAGTGCCCTTCATCAGGCATTTTTAGGATTTGAAATGAGATTCTATGACTATTTAGGAGTGATGCTAAAGGAGTGCCTCTACTGGCTGAAAACCCCTCTATCACGCTCATTCGAAAAAGGGAGATTCTGAATAGTTAGAAGTGATTTGTTTTTATGTTTCATGCCTTCTTTCAGAATCTGTGTCCCTGTGTGACCTGGTCGTGCTTTTCACCCACATTATGTTGTATTGCCCAAATGGACAGAAAAGAGCACTTGGAGCCTATGCAGGTAATGATGAGAACATCTTCTATTGTTCTTGTATTTTTTTTGCACCTGCTCGCCGTCCACATTGCACCACTGAGCAGTGTAATTACAACTTCGCCGTCCTATTCACTTCAATCTTCAAGTGAATGGGAAGGCAGAGCTGTAATTACACCTGCTCACCACTGTGGTTGGGATGGCGAGCAGGTAAACAGTGAAGAGAAGGCAGCGCTCATACGAGCGATGCGCTCTCTTAAAGCAGCTGATCAGCCGGGGTGCTGGGAGTCAGACCCCCACCGATCAGATATTGATGACCTATCCTAAGGAAAGGTCATCAATATAAAAAAAGAGGACAACCCCTTTAACTCTGTCTGTCAAACCAGGTTTGAGTGAAGGTGGTGACTTACTTAGAGCACCAAATTGCCCCTATGCTATCAGAGAAATATGATCGATCAGGGCTTCACACATTACACAATACACTGCTTATCTGTGGGCTTTGTTTCTCCCACACTCAAGTCAGACTATGTTTTTACAGTATTTAAAACTTGAATATAATTTAAAAAATCAGTATGCTGACATACCTGAATAAGGACATGTGCTAGATTAGATAATTCGTGTGAAATGAAGCGAGTGGTGGAGACGTTTCTCACTCTGTTTGGTACAATATTAGTTGTGTGGTTACAGCAGGGGTTTTCCTGGTTTGATTGGCGTCACTGTAAATTGCTTGCTTGGCAGTACTGTTCATGTTCCAGTCCTCGTCTGTTAAGAGAACAATAGAGTCATTCCAGTCCTCCACCAATGAGATGACAATGAGGACTACCTTGCAGATAAACCCTTTCCTGTCCAGCAGTGTTAAGGACCCTTTACATGGGCCGAGAATCGCATAGATCATCGCTAACAAGCGTTCATAATAACACTCGTTAGTCAAGATCTGGCAGTGTAAATGTACCGCCAATGAACGAGTGAAATGCTCGTTCATCAGGTAATTGGATCGTTTGTGTGAACACAAAAATCCTTGTTTCCTGATCGTACTGTGTAAACACAATCTGCTGCCGGGAATCAACGAGTCTGTATGGGGAACAGTGATGGCATTAGTGATCACTCCTCCCCATCTCTGGACGCGATCGCTACATGTAAAAGCAGCGGCCTCCTCCACCAGCAAGCAGCAGATTTTCGGGAAGGAACGCTTGTGTTCTCTCTCCTACTGCTACAGAAGGACAATATTCTGTATTTAATTTTCAATTACCAGTATTTTTTGCCATCGTCTTATGGGGCGAGTACTAATGAGCGCTTCCTTTATTCAAGCGCTCATTAGGACCAGGAAGCTTCCTGGTCCTCGGCTGTCGGCGGTGCATAGCGTGAGGGCCCTCTGTGACCTCACGCTGTGCGCATCAGTTCACAGCACGGCTGCGGCAGGAATAGGACGGGCGCGGGCTGTGAGGAGCGGCGGCGTCTGGAGCAGGAAAGGTAAGTGGTTTATTTATTTTATCTGGCATGAGGCAATGGGGGCTGATCTGAGGCAATGGGGGCTGATGAGAGGCATAAGGGCTGATTTGAGGCATGGGGGCTGATATGGGGCTGATGAGAGCCGTGGGGGCTTATGAGAGGCATGGGGCTCTTATCTGAGGTCTGATTGGGGTCATTTATATTGGGATGAGAGGCATGGGGGCTAATGAGAGGCATAAGGGCTGATAATGGGGGCTGATTATGGGCGCTGATGAGAGAAATAAGGGCTGATTATGGGGGCTGATGTGAGAAATAAGGGCTGATTTAGAGGTGATCAGAGGCATAGGAGCTGATATGGGATCTGATGAGAGGCATGGGGCTGATATTGGGGGCTGATGAGAGTGGGGAAAAAATGCCCCAGCGTCTTATGGGGCGAATACTAATGAGCGCTTTCTTTATGGAAGCACTCATTAGTCCAGAGGACCGGGAAGCTTCCTGGTCCTTGGCTGTCGGCTGTGCACAGCATGAGGACGGTCTGTGACCTCACGCTGTGCGCATCAGTTCACAGCACAGCTGTGGCAGGAAGAAGACGGGCGCGGGCGGTGAGGAGAGTCGGTGTACGGAGCAGGAGAGGTAAGTGGTTTATTTATTTTATCTGGCATGAGGCAATGGGGCTGATAATGGGGGCTAATGAGAGGCATAAGGGCTGATAATAGGGGCTAATGAGGCATAAGGGCTGATTATGGGGGTTGATGAGAGAAATAAGGGCTGATGAGAGGCATGGGGGCTGATGAGAGGCATGGGGGCTGATGAGAAGCATGGGGGCTGATGAGAGGCATGGGGGCTGATGAGAGGCATGGGGGCTGATGAGAGGCATGGGGGCTGATGAGAGGCATGGGGGCTGATGAGAGGCATGGGGCTAATATGGGGGTGATGAGAGGCATAGGGAGGGGCTGATGAGGCATGGGGCTGATATGGGGGTGATGAGAGGCATAGGAGCTGATATGGTTGCTGATGAGAGGCATCGGGGCTGATGAGAGGCATGGGGCTGATATGGGGGTGATGATAGGCATAGGAGCTGATATGGGAGCTGATGAGAGGCATGGGGCTGATATGGGAGTGATGAGAGGCATAAGGACTGATATGGGGCTGATGAGAGGCATGGGGCTCTTATCTGAGGTCTGATTGGTGGTCATTTACATTGGGGTCTGAGCTAAGGTCTGATTGGGGTCTTATTAACATTGGGGGTCTGATTGGGGCTGTCAGCTGAGGTCTGATTAACATTGGGGGTCTGATTGGTGGTCTCACCTGAGGTGTAATGAAAAATATTTTTTTCCTATTGTCCTCCTCTAAAACGTAGGTGCGTCTTATGGGCTGATGCGTCTTATAGGACGATAAATATGGTATATAATACAGGCAACAATTCTAAACAAAAAAGCCATTTTGCTTTATATATTTTTGTGACGTGCTACCAATTATTGGGCACATGGTACTGTATTTAGATGATGATAAGTCTCTAGTTCTGTGGCAGAAAGATGGCTATACACTATCAGATATCTGAGTTCCCCTGTCTTTGGCATGGCTAGCCCTTATTGAATGTGAATGATACATCCAGGCATCCATATGGGCACAGAAATCATAAGGTGTCACAATCCGCCATGCTCGTATTGCTAGCACATTTGGGTTGATTGGGAATTCATTTCTCATGTAGATATTACAGAACTTTTTGGGCATCTCTGATGGTCCATATGGGTGGATCCCTACAACTAAGTGTCTGCTGAGCTCAGTAAAGTGCACCTATCCATTCATTGAGGCTTCAGATTTGAGAAGCGGTTCAGGTACTGTATTCCTCAAAGGACTGCTGCGTGTTTGTTTTAGGAACCATTATGGATCCAAGTTCATGGACCCTCTCCATACCATTCCCACAGTATGGGAAAAAGATGGTTTTCACAGGAACTTTTCTTCTGCAGTGGGATCTCTACTGTATATTGACTCCACCAGGACACAATTCTTTTCTAATACCCCTGTAACATGAATTGCTGTTTGTACCTCCAGGAAGCTATGCTCCAGCACATCTAGCTATGGAAGTTCTCAAAATGCTCTGTGATCGGAAGGAATGTGCCAGTGAATGCCTGTACAATGGGGCCGTCATAGAGAGCCTGCTGTCTCCAATACGAAAGCTTCTGAAAGCAAAGAAGGTCCGTGCTGGGTATCATTCTAATGCAGTACAAACCTTGATCGAAACTGGCACACTGTTATCTTAGCATTTTCATTTTTGCTATTTGGGGTCCTCCTATTTGGACAATAGTTAGATGCCTTGATAATAGGCTGATCACAAAGTGTTCCTGTGTTGGGACCCCATTGATCGACAGGGCCAAGTTACTGAATTGTCACTTGCCTGGCTCTGTCAATCAAGGAGTGGGAGGGCCTGAGAGGAAGGAGGAGGAGCAAGAGTGCACAGAGTGGCTTGGGTCTGCCCTCAGTGCACATAACTGCTCATTTACATATGGATTTAAAGTAATTTTTTTTCTCCACCATAAGCAACAAATCACTAAGAGGAAGTTATCATTACATTCAGCTGAGTTAGCCCTACAAGGCATTGTGCCTGGTTTTATCAGTACATTTCCTGGTCACACAATCCCTTTCTTATTTCCCCCCCTCATTTTCCTGCCTCTGTCTGGTGTAGACCTGGGCATGTTGAGATGCCCTGAGCCTGGAATGAGGCAGCATTGTGTCCTTTGCTGTTAACCCTCCATCATGGGTATTAGGGCAGCATTGTGATACCACAACGGAAGCACGTAAGGTAATCTATATGGCTGGTGCTCCTGTAATGTCTTTCATGATTTCTGTGTTTTCAGGTTCACCAAAACTGTGATGAATGCACATTGACATTTCTTGCTGATATTTTGGCCAGGATCGCCTCTAATGGAGCAGGGCTCTCATTACTTTTCTATGGAGAAAAGACAGGTTCTACCAAGGACAGGTATGTACCGCAGTGAAAATGGTCAAAGGTATTCTCCATATCAGTAGGGAGCTAGGACCTCGAAGCTAAACGCCAACACTTCTTTTTTTTTTTTTCCCAGTATTACCATATCTCAGGGTGGCAAAGTGTTAATTCCAGTGGTGCAGTGGCTGTGCCAAATGTGCATTCTTTGCCATTCCAAGCACTGGAAATTCCCAGGGTTTCCATTCTCAGCATAGAGTGTAGAACTTATGAATTATGATAAGCTTCAGCCTTGTCAAAAGAGAGTACCCATTCATTCAGGGCACTGGTGGGGTCCAGCTTCAGCACTCCCATAAATGTTATTTTCTGAAATAATAAAATGGAAAGGGGTTATCCAACCCCCAAAGCGATTTTATTTATGGCCCCGAAAGTGCTCAGGCTAAGAAAAAAAACAACACGTATTCACTGATTCTCCGTTTCATCACCAAGGGTCCCGTCCCTCGTACGCTTGGTCTCCTGTAGACTGGAAGTGTGACATTCTGACGGTATCTGTTCATTGGCATTAGCAGTCACATGCCGCCTGGTGCACATGACCACAGGCAGGGCCTTTCTTCTATGACTGTGTATACACAGATAGCTGTATGAAGGAGGCGGTCCTATCAGTGATTGACAGCCTTCCCTCTATGACTGTATACAGAGAGAGCTGTATGGAGGAGGCGGTCCTATCAGTGATTGACAGCCTTCCCTCTATGACTGTGTATGCAGAGATAGCTGTATGAAGGAGGCGATCCTATCAGTGACTGACAGCCTTCCCTCTAGGACTGTGTACACAGAGATAGGACCTCCTCCTCCATATAGCTATCTCTGTGTACACAGTCCTAGAGGGAAGGCTGTCAGTCACTGATAGGATCGCCTCCTTCATACAGCTATCTCTGCATACACAGTCATAGAGGGAAGGCTGTCAATCACTGATAGGACCGCCTCCTCCATACAGCTCTCTCTGTATACAGTCATAGAGGGAAGGCTGTCAATCACTGATAGGACCGCCTCCTTCATACAGCTATCTGTGTATACACAGTCATAGAAGAAAGGCTCTCAGTCACTGATAGGACCTCCTCCTCCATACAGCTATCTCTGTATACACAGTCATAGAGGGAAGGCTGTCAATCACTGATAGGACCGCCTCCTCCATACAGCTATCAGTGATTGACAGCCTTCCCTCTATGACTGTGTATACAGAGAGAGCTGTATGGAGGAGGCGGTCCTATAAGTGATTGACAGTCTTCCCTCTATGACTGTGTATACAGAGAGAGCTGTATGGAGGAGGAGGTCCTATCAGTGATTGACAGCCTTCCCTCTATGACTGTGTATACAGAGAGAGCTGTATAGAGGAGGCAGTCCTATCAGTGATTGACAGCCTTCCCTCTATGACTGTGTATGCAGAGATAGCTGTATGAAGGAGGCGATCCTATCAGTGATTGACAGCCTTCCCTCTATGTCTGTGTATGCAGAGATAGCTGTATGAAGGAGGAGGTCCTATCAGTGACTGACAGCCTTCCCTCTGTGACTGTGTATACAGAGAGAGCTGTATGGAGGAGGAGGTCCTATCGGTGATTGACAGCCTTCCCTCTATGACTGTGTATACAGAGATAGCTGTATGGAGGAGGCGGTCCTATCAGTGATTGACAGCCTTCCCTCTATGACTGTGTATACAGAGATAGCTGTATGGAGGAGGCGGTCCTATCAGTGATTGACAGCCTTCCCTCTATGACTGTGTATACAGAGATAGCTGTATGGAGGAGGGGGTCCTATCAGTGATTGACAGCCTTCCCTCTATGACTGTGTATACACAGATAGCTGTATGGAGGAGGAGGTCCTATCAGTGATGCACATTGACATTTCTTGCTGATATTTTGGCCAGGATCGCCTCTAATGGAGCAGGGCTCTCATTACTTTTCTATGGAGAAAAGACAGGTTCTACCAAGGACAGGTATGTACCGCAGTGAAAATGGTCAAAGGTATTCTCCATATCAGTAGGGAGCTAGGACCTCGAAGCTAAACGCCAACACTTCTTTTTTTTTTTTTTCCCAGTATTACCATATCTCAGGGTGGCAAAGTGTTAATTCCAGTGGTGCAGTGGCTGTGCCAAATGTGCATTCTTTGCCATTCCAAGCACTGGAAATTCCCAGGGTTTCCATTCTCAGCATAGAGTGTAGAACTTATGAATTATGATAAGCTTCAGCCTTGTCAAAAGAGAGTACCCATTCATTCAGGGCACTGGTGGGGTCCAGCTTCAGCACTCCCATAAATGTTATTTTCTGAAATAATAAAATGGAAAGGGGTTATCCAACCCCCAAAGCGATTTTATTTATGGCCCCGAAAGTGCTCAGGCTAAGAAAAAAAACAACACGTATTCACTGATTCTCCGTTTCATCACCAAGGGTCCCGTCCCTCGTACGCTTGGTCTCCTGTAGACTGGAAGTGTGACATTCTGACGGTATCTGTTCATTGGCATTAGCAGTCACATGCCGCCTGGTGCACATGACCACAGGCAGGATGTCATACTTCCGGACGCAGCAGGGACAAGACCCTTGGCGCTGGAACGGAGCACTGGTGAATAGGTCACTGCCTATTTTATGCTAATCGCTTTCAGAGCCATAATTAAAATATCTTTGGGAGTTGGACAACTTTTACCACCTAAACAGTAGGAATAAAGCAATTATCAGTCCAATACTGAACTGAGGAACTAACTGACCCTAGTAGGAGAAGGGAAATTTTTCTTAAAGGGAACCTGTCATGTTGAACATTATGTTTGGGCTGCAGGTAGCATGTTATAGAGCAGGAGGAGCTGAGCAGATTGAAATATAGTTGAAATATAGTTTTGTGGGAAAAGATTCAGTAAAATGTGCAATTTACACATTTAAATTCCTGCTCATTCTTGGCTTTGAAGTCAAGGAGGCAGTCCTGTCAGTGACTAACAGCTATCTGTGTATTCACAGTCATAGAGGGAAGGCTGTCAATCACTGATAGCTGTATGGAGGAGGCGGTCCTATCAGGGATTGAGAGCCTTCCCTCTATGACTGTGTATACAGAGAGAGCTGTATGGAGGAGGCGGTCCTATCAGTGATTGACAGCCATCCCTCTATGTCTGTGTATACAGAGAGAGCTGTATGGAGGAGGCGGTCCTATCAGTGATTGACAGCCTTCCCTCTATGACTGTGTATACACAGATAGCTGTATGGAGGAAGCGGTCCTATCAGTGATTGACAGCCTTGCCTCTATGACTGTGTATACAGAGAGAGCTGTATGGAGGAGGCGGTCCTATCAGTGATTGACAGCCTTCCCTCTATGACTGTGTATACAGAGAGAGCTGTATGGAGGAGGAGGTCCTATCAGTGACTGAGAGCCTTTCTTCTATGACTGTGTATACACAGATAGCTGTATGAAGGAGGCGGTCCTATCAGTGATTGACAGCCTTCCCTCTATGACTGTATACAGAGAGAGCTGTATGGAGGAGGCGGTCCTATCAGTGATTGACAGCCTTCCCTCTATGACTGTGTATGCAGAGATAGCTGTATGAAGGAGGCGATCCTATCAGTGACTGACAGCCTTCCCTCTAGGACTGTGTACACAGAGATAGGACCTCCTCCTCCATATAGCTATCTCTGTGTACACAGTCCTAGAGGGAAGGCTGTCAGTCACTGATAGGATCGCCTCCTTCATACAGCTATCTCTGCATACACAGTCATAGAGGGAAGGCTGTCAATCACTGATAGGACCGCCTCCTCCATACAGCTCTCTCTGTATACAGTCATAGAGGGAAGGCTGTCAATCACTGATAGGACCGCCTCCTTCATACAGCTATCTGTGTATACACAGTCATAGAAGAAAGGCTCTCAGTCACTGATAGGACCTCCTCCTCCATACAGCTATCTCTGTATACACAGTCATAGAGGGAAGGCTGTCAATCACTGATAGGACCGCCTCCTCCATACAGCTATCAGTGATTGACAGCCTTCCCTCTATGACTGTGTATACAGAGAGAGCTGTATGCTGGAGGCGGTCCTATAAGTGATTGACAGTCTTCCCTCTATGACTGTGTATACAGAGAGAGCTGTATAGAGGAGGCAGTCCTATCAGTGATTGACAGCCTTCCCTCTATGACTGTGTATGCAGAGATAGCTGTATGAAGGAGGCGATCCTATCAGTGATTGACAGCCTTCCCTCTATGTCTGTGTATGCAGAGATAGCTGTATGAAGGAGGAGGTCCTATCAGTGACTGACAGTCTTCCCTCTGTGACTGTGTATACAGAGAGAGCTGTATGGAGGAGGAGGTCCTATCGGTGATTGACAGCCTTCCCTCTATGACTGTGTATACAGAGATAGCTGTATGGAGGAGGCGGTCCTATCAGTGATTGACAGCCTTCCCTCTATGTCTGTGTATGCAGAGATAGCTGTATGAAGGAGGAGGTCCTATCAGTGATTGACAGCCTTCCCTCTGTGACTGTGTATACAGAGAGAGCTGTATGGAGGAGGAGGTCCTATCGGTGATTGACAGCCTTCCCTCTATGACTGTGTATACAGAGATAGCTGTATGGAGGAGGCGGTCCTATCAGTGATTGACAGCCTTCCCTCTATGACTGTGTATACAGAGATAGCTGTATGGAGGAGGGGGTCCTATCAGTGATTGACAGCCTTCCCTCTATGACTGTGTATACACAGAGAGCTGTATGGAGGAGGCGGTCCTATCAGTGATTGACAGCTTCCCCCTTATGACTGTGTATACAGACATAGCTGTCAATCACTGATAGAACATCCCCTTGACCAAAGCCAAAAATCTGCAGAAATTTAAATGAATGAAATACAAGTTATACTGAATCTTTTCCCACAAAACTGTCTGCTCAGCTCCTCCTGCTCTATAAAGTGCTGCCTGCTGATTATTTAGCATTTTCATAGTGACGGTTTCCTTTATGAAAAGTTTCTCTTCTCCTTTGTAAAGAAGTTGCAGAAAGTGGGGTTATAAGAACGTCATCAGCCCGCCACGCTCAGTTACATCTTTGATTCCATTACTGTATGTGCCTATGTGATTGCCCAGTTGCCTGTATCATTCCAGTACTGCAGGTGCTCATGTGATTGCCCAATTTTCCAAGAAACTTCTCAGTGACGATATTACTATCTTCACGGAATCCAATCTACTGCCTGTCCTGAAAGGATCATTCCTATTTGTGTGTCGTCAGATGTACCAAACATGTGAAGGTCTCCAAGTGTTAGCTCCTTACCAATTGCATGGATGCATTGCAGGAGCCTGGAGAAAGGTAACATGCATTTTCATTGAGCTAAGTCTATCACGTCTTTGTCCCACAAGCAGGACACTATATTTTTATATTTTCATTGCTGCCAACTGTAGGTATTTCAGTAATTGACCACCCAGAATAGTCTATAATAGTTCTAAAATTGGTAACTATGAGTAGCGATGGGAATTATGACTTCAGCTGCCAGCTCGGTAGTGGTAGGTACTAGGCATAGCACTAGTAGAGGTATAAGATAGCTTTAAAATGTACCCTCTGTTACTGGATACTGGTCGTGCCCATGTGGCTATTAATTCAGAATTCAATAATAGGGTATATAAATTTAGGTTTTCTAAACATGACCGCTCATTTAAAGGGGTTGTCTGGTTTGAACCAGAAACAGGCAACAGTGGGACATGCTATACAACAATGAAAGCAGCATAATACCATTGGTCCCGTTCTCCCCGTCGGGCAGTTTACCTGACCTCATGTGACCACTGTAGTCAGTCCCTGGCTTCAGCGGTGTAAATTATACAAACCCTTTAAAGTAGCTATGTCATTCCCAAGGGACAACACACAGACAAATACCGATCTACATAGCAAAGTCCCCTGTCCTCAGATTGACATCTCCTTGCACTTTAACCCTTACCATCCTGACAAATGGATCTCGGTTAATTGGTTGAGCATTTGGTTTCCACATGCTATGGCACCAAAAATCGGTCTAAAAAGTGGCACAATTTGGCGCACGTAGGGCTCCTCAGGAAAGGGGCAGGTCTACGATGCACCATTTTGTGCCAAAACTGTTCCACAATTCTGGAGTAAAAATCTGTCCCAAAGTAAGCCAACCAATAGTTGGTACAGAGTCAGAGAAAATGGTCTATTATTATTAATATTTATTTTAAAGAGCCATTAATTCCATGACGCTGTACATCCAGACAGGTTACACAAATATAAAAATACAATAAACAAGAAATTATTAACAGACTGTTACAGAGGGGTAGAAGTCCCTGCCCGCAAGAGCTTACAATCTGTAAGGGAAGGGGAGAACACAGTAGGTGAGGGTATAGGCTGCTCCTGTGGTGGCAGCATGCTCATTGCAGATGGTAGGCTTTCCTGAAGAGGTGGGTTTTCAGGTTACTCTTGAAGGTTTGGATGTTGGGGGGAGAGCCTGATGTGTTGGGGTAGTGAGTTCCAGAGTAAGGGAGAGGCAGGTGAGAAATCTTGTAGTCGATTGTGTGAGGAACAGATGAGAGGAGAACTGAGGAGGAGGTCCTGTGAGGATCTGAGATGCACCACATTTATCATCCAGCCTGAGCTCCTGTGATAGATCTGGTGCAGGTCTAGGCAGCTTGTCTAAGCTTATGCCCTCTGTAGGGTTAATAAATCTGGGCCTATATGTTTTCTACCATATTGCAATATCCCAGTTTCTGTGCTGCATATAATACCCATTAAAGAGATCTAAGCTGCCTCAAAAGCTTGCTTCTTCGGCCTCTTCTGTTAGCCAGTAACACTCCCTAATACTCTACTACTTTTATATGTCCACAGACCGTTTTAATTTCCGAAAGGACTCCAACCCCTGTCGCAGGAGCCGTGTCTCTTTCCGAGAGTCAGGATTCCCAGGGGATGTAAGTATATGTTCCAATGTAAGCACCCATTAACAAGTTACCGAAACATTGGAGAAGACAGCAATGTGAGGGTCCAGTGAATGAATGGACTATGGCACATAGAGGGAGAATTATCAAACTGGTGTAAAGTAGAACTGGCTTAGTTGCCCATAGCAACCAATCAGATTTCACCTGCCATTTTTCACAGCTCTTTTGGAAAATGAAAGGTGGAATCTGATTGGTTGCTGTAGGCAACTAAGCCACTTCTACTTTACATCAGTTTGATAAGTGACCCCATAGTCTCCAAATCTCCAAGTTAAGGTGACGGGTTAAAGGATTTGACCCCTTCAGTCTATTGATCGGTAGGATAAATAATTGTGAACCTGCACTTTGAATAAGTGAACTTTTTAGACAAAAAAAAAGTTATTAAGTACTTCACATAAGAACACCATTAGTCCCCATTCAGACGACTGTATGGCCGCCGTGCCCGTATTGTGGACTGCAAACAGTAGGTCTGCAATACACGCGTACTGCGGTGCTGACCCATTAACTTGAATGGGTCCGTGAGCCGCAAGATACAGTAAAAGATAGGACGTATCCTATCTTTTGCCGTGCGAAGGCATGGATCAGAAGCCCACAGAAACACTCTGAAGCCCTTCTG
Organism: Bufo bufo; assembly: GCF_905171765.1. Lineage (NCBI taxonomy): Eukaryota > Metazoa > Chordata > Amphibia > Anura > Bufonidae > Bufo > Bufo bufo. The sequence continues at coordinate 350,334,235 of NC_053391.1, read as the reverse complement.
TTGGCTTAAGGGTCCGTGGCTTTGCACCGCAAAAGACATGTCCTTTTGCTGTATCCTATCCTTTGCTGTGTCTTGCGTATTGTGGACCTATTCAAGTCAATTGGTCTGTACTGCAGCACGGAGTTCACATGGCCGCTACCCGTGTATGGCAGACCACTATTTGCGGCCCTCAACATGGGCATGGCAGCCATACGATCGTGTGAATGGGTCCTTAAAATGGTGACTAACCAGTCAGTTTAGAATCCTATAAGATGTTTTGTAGGATGTATACACAGATGTACTCTACGGGCTAATGCACACAAACTTTTTTTATTTATTTATTTTAATACTTTTTATTTAGAAAACCAGAAAATTGTAACAATGCATAAAATAAACAATGGGGGGGGGGGAGAACTATCACTTCCACAATGCCCATATCCTGGACCATTTATCCTCAGAATGTCTCTGGTTAAATAAGACCCTCTCATATCTCTCTTATTCACGAGGTATAGCCACTTCTTGCAGTTTGGAGTATTTTTGGACATCCAGACTCGAGTAATCAAGAGTCTAGCTAAAAACATAATTCTAATCAAAAGGATCTTTTTATACTTGTGACAGTAAATCACCCAATATCCAGCATTCAGATGGAAGTGCTATCCTTAATTTTTGAGTGATGAACTTATGAATTATACCACAATAGGCTTTCAAGTCTGGACATAACCAAAACATGTGCAAAAAGTCCATCATCTACGAATCACACCGTGGACAATTCGCAGACTCTCGTGGACCACATTTATTAAGCCATATCGGCGTGATATACAGTCTGTGTAAAATATTAAACTGTACTAATATATGATTCAACGTATATGATACTAGTCTTAAATCACCCAGTATATTTCCTCAATCCTCTACCGAAACCATTGGGCAATCAGTTCCCGAAGTCCTTTGGCCCGGAGAAACCACCTCATTAAATAGTGCCTTTACTAATAATTTATATAATTGTGAAATCTTCCAGCAATGGAGATTTTTTTACATTAAGAATTGCTGAACGTATCTGAAAATACCTAAACCAACTTAAATTATTCCCAATTTGTGCTAAACAAGAAAAGGGAAGTATCTCTCCATTCCTCACCGCCTGTGAAACGTACACAATATTATTTCCCGCTAATTTATCAAAACCCTGTAAATAAAAATTCTTCCAAAGAGGAGTGCACAAAAGAGAGCCCTTAAAGGGGTATTCCCATCTTCAGTTTTCATACTTACCTTCGTCCAGCGCGACGTTCACTTCCTGGATTCGGCGGTGCTTGATTGACGTCTTCACCCGGCCAGGCTGCGCTTGCGCAGAAGACTGAAGTTTTTCTCCCGGCTGGGCCGCACAATGTCCTGAATGCGCACGGCACCGCCGCGCATGCGCCATGGTGACTTATTCCTGGCCTGTATAGTACAGAGCCGGCGTGCGCGTTCGCGGCTCTGTACTATACTGGCCAGGAAGAAGTCATCATGGCGCATGCTCAGCGGCGTGCGTGTTCAGGACATTGCCCGGCCGGAGAGAATCTTCAGTCTTCTGCGCAGGATTCGACAGGAGAAGTGGCCGTAACCAGGGGAGATGAAAGATAACAATCAGGTAAGAGGGGACTTCTTTTCTCAAAAAGGGTGGGAATTGGGTAATAAAATGTATTTAGAAAAATGATCACTGTCAAAGATTTAACAGTGATCATTGTGATGGGAATACCCCTTTATTTCCCAACCATCTTCTAATGGTGGTCCAAGATCTAGAAAATAGCTTTCCAGTCCCTCTATACCCTTGTTCAACATTGATTAATCTGATCCACATTTTATGCGGGTTGGATGCAGACCTATTCACTTCAATGGGGTCGTAAAAGATGTAGACAGCACTCCATGTGCTGTCCGTATCCGTATGTCCATTCCGTGGCACTTGCAAAAAAGTAGAACATGTCCTATTCTTGTCCATTTTATGGACAAAGATAGGACTGTTCTGTAGAGGGCAGGGCGTTCCGTTATGCTAAATGCGGAACACATACGGCCAGTATCTGTGTTTTGAGGACTGCAAAACAGGCTTTGGTCGTGTGCATGAACCGTCCAGGTAAACTGCTGTAACACTTATCACCTTGCCTTTTAATCGGGATGGGATCCAATCCTGTTCTCTGATGAATATGTACAAAAGGCTCCTGCACTGATCTGTAATACCGCTGTAGAAGCACTAGAGCTAGTTTTTCGTTCGGTTTTGTGATTCTGATGCTCCTTTTTGTGCCTTTTTAGAATGCTTTGGGAGGAATCTTTACTGGACAGTTTGTTAAACTTTGCCTCTACTCCAAGGGGGCTTCTCCTTCTCCAACAAACTGGAGCCATCAATGAATCCATACATTATATGTTTGGCAGATTTACAAAAAAATTACAGATACAACAGGTAAGTTGACAGTAAAGTGGTAGAATTAAAGGGAACTGCTTTAGAAATATCAATTTATAATACTAGAAAAAGTGGGGGAAATAGTTTATAAATGGCTTTCTTCTTTTACCTCTCACCAGTTTTCTAGTCTTGTATTTCGGGATGTGGAGTAACACCAAATTACCATCTATGGCTAGATGTGGATGGTGATTTCACACAACTTCCTATGATAAAACACAGCCAGAGGAAAGGCAAATCTTTTCAGGAGTGCTTTGTAAATCTACTGCCAGTATCAGTTATGTAACTTTAAAGGGACACTGTCAGCAGTTTTGACCATGCTAAACTGCTGACTGCACTAGGCAGGGGCTGGGGAGAGCAGTACAAATATACCTTCTGTGGTACTTTTATTATGAAGAGTAATAAGAATGTGAACTATGAAGTGCTATCTGCATTGACTGCTTCACAACCCCACCCTCTGCTCTGTAGTGGTCTGTTGGATGCTTTCTGGCAGCGGCTAGTTCCCCTCTCACTATTGAGAATACATGCATGCCCAATCAAGCATGCATATGTAAGGGCTCATTTACACGACCGTATGAATGGGTCTGCATCCATTGCGGACCTATTCATTTCAATGGGGCCGCAAAAGATGTGGACAGCACACCATGTGCTGTCCGCATCCGTAGTTCCGTAGGCCCCGCAAAAAAGATAGAGCATTTCCTATTCTTATCTGCAATTGCGAACAAGAATAGGCATTTCTATTATAGTTCCAGCCATGTGTGGTCCATCAAATTACGGAACGCACACGGGCCGGTATCCTTGTTTTGTGGATCTGCAAATTGCGGACCACAAAACACTTTGGTCGTGTGATGTAGCCTAAGGGAGGGTTGGAAGGAATAGCTTTTGATTCGTTTGACAGCGTTTGATTTGTTTGTATTGTGCTTACAGCAGCCTATCAGTACAAGCTGCAGTGAGGACAGGATAGCAGGTGACCTCACACTCGTATCAGACCTTATAGGCTGTAGTTTCTAGTCCTATAAGTGCCCTTATGGCGCAGGCTTAAAATGTTATCTGCTATCTGATTTAACTGTGTATGGCACTTTAATATCAAATAACCAGCGCTGAAAAAATATATTGATCAATTTTTTTCATAGGTAAACAGAAGTGAAAAATTTGGCTATGGGGTTTTGGTTACACAGGTAGCCACAACAGCCCCTGGTGCAGTAGCCCTCCAAAAATCAGGTAATATTTGTATAAACTGATTGGTTTCTTTATCATTATAATTTTGTTGTTGAGTATCTTTTATCTGCCCATCCCACAAAAACAAAAAGACAAACTTATTCAGCATGTCCTCTAAAATTTTGTGAATGTGCAGGTGCCATGGCTGAAACTACAAAGTAAAAGCAAACACAATGCAACAGTTCTCGGCAATCAGAATATATGAACTGTGCTATATTCAATATATAAAACTAATATGAGGTACTTGGCAAATATATTTTGATCAAAATCATTTGTGCCCATCCACCATGGCAAGGTGACCCCTTTCTGGAAGGGAACCTACTCTATATAATACTTCTCTCTGTGCCAACGGGCCTCAAATTAATTTAGGGAGAACAGACTCCCCAGATATACTGAATCTACTGTATATGACCCCTCTCTTTGTGCCAGCAGGCCTCAAATGAATGCAGGGACAGAGAGTTCCAGCTCCATATACTGCACTAATTAAAAACAGCCTGTGGAAAAATTGTAGTTTACCCTTGAGGTTTGTTTTTGGGTCAATGGTCTGGCAATTTTCTCCAATGGACCTCAGTTGCACACCTGTGCAGCGTAACTGCGCAAAAAAATAATCTAGGAATGCAAAAAAAAACCATTAAAAATTCCATAGTATACGAGCAAAAACACCTCAACAAACATTGATCAAATCCAGCATTTTTTAGGCTTTTTTGGCCTCCAAAAACTGCCAGAATAAACTGTGTGAAGGGACCCTTACACAGTATTTATATTTAACGCTATGACTGTGTAAAGAGAAGCAAGCGATATGGACCTCTATGTAATAAGAAATTTAGCATAGCCAATCCATTGAGTATACAGAACCCCATCCTTCCTGTTTAAAATTGGGGTCAGAGTGGATGCCTCCTGCCCACGGTGTGGGTGGGGACCTGCGTCTCTAATACACATGTTTTGGAAGTGAGATGAGCTCTCGAGCTTCTGGGCAGGGGTTATTAAAAAGTATTAAAGATGCATACCGAATTGAAGTGCCGGTTAGTCCTAGAGCCTGCCTACTAGGGGTGGTGAACATTGCGAGTCATGAGGTGCGTCTTGGGGTTCAATACCTATTATTCCAGGCCCGGAAGCTAATAGCTTGGTACTGGATTCGTCCACAGCCTCCCTCAGTAGCTGAATTCCTTAATAAGATGAATTATATACTCCGTCTTAAAAGGGGGGTGTATGTGAAGAGAAAGCTTGAAGCCAAATTTGCGGCAATATGGGTAAAGTGGCTCTCTGCGGGGGCCGAGTCCTACTCCTCTAGGCCTGCCTAGACTTCCCTTGTGTTGGTGGGGGCAGGCCGGGCTGAGTGACTGGACAGCCGTATTTGGGTAGGATACAGAGGTAAAAAGATAAAATATCCCAGGGCGCAAGAATCCAGTCCAGATAGTGATAGTAAATAGAAAACTTATTTATTGCAGAAGTACAACGCGTTTCGGGGAGTAGTTCCCCTTCATCAGGTACATAACACTGCAGGGTATTTGGGTAGGAGCTGGATATGACAGGAATCGAATCAGGTTGGACTGAAAAGTGATTTGGGAGCCGTGACTGAGTGGTTAGGTAGGTTTATGGACATACAAAGAATGGATATGATTTTACTGACTGTCAAATGATAGGCATGATGAGGTGTGATACTTTTGTTACAAATTGCGGACCGTCTCTTCGCTAGGGGGTGGGGGGGATTGGGAGTTTTTTAGTTTTTTTGGGGGGGGGGGGGGTTACTTAAAGGGAATCTGTCACCTATTTTGACCATATAAAACCGTTAACATAGCAATGTGAAATAAAGTACCTTCATTCCTGCATGTGTCTTCTTTCTTTTATTCCACTTTTCATTCAGATAAAAAAGCGATTTTTCTGATATGTAAATGAAGTCTCAAGGTGCCCAGAGGGGCGTTATTACTCTCCTCTAGTGCCCAGTAACGCCCCCCTGCAGTGCCCAGCCCGCCTTTCTTCCAAGCCCAGCACGCCTCCTAAGAAATAAATGTCCTCCCACATCCTTGCCGAACGGCACCGCCCACTCAACTACGTCATGTAATTTATTCACACCACCATCCTTGCGTCCTCCTCTCTTTGTCTACGGCACCGCCCCCTCCACTACGTCATGTAATTTATTCACACCACCATCCTTGCGTCCTCCTCTCTTTGTCTACGGCACCGCCCCCTCCACTACGTCATGTAATTTATTCACTGCACCGTCCTTGCTTCCTCCTCTCTTTGCCTACGGCTCCGCCCCCTCCACTACGTCATTTAATTTATTCACTGCACCTTCCTTGCTTCCTCCTCTCTTGGCCTCCGAAATCCCGCGCAGGGATCCCGCACCGTCCTTGCTCCCGCGCAGGGATCCCGCACCGTCCTTGCTTCCTCCTCTCTTGCGCAGGCACAGTATCGCTGAGTGCCTGAGCCTGTACGATACTCCTGTTCCAGAGGGCAACAGCGCTCTGATTACGTCACTGGGCTTGGCGCATGCCCAGTGACACTATGGAGGCTGTTGCCCTCTGGAGCAGGAATATCGTACAGGCGCAGGCACTCAGCGATACTGCGCCTGCGCAAGAGAGGAGGAAGCAAGGACGGTGCAGTGAATAAATTAAATGACTTAGTGCAGGGGGCGGCGCCGTTCGGCAAGTATGTGGGAGGACATTTATTTCTTAGGAGGCGTGCTGGGCTTGGAAGAAAGGCGGGCTGGGCACTGCAGGGGGGCGTTACTGGGCACTAGAGCAGAGTAATAACGCCCCTCTGGGCACCTTGAGACTTCATTTGCATATCAGAAAAATCACTTTTTCATCTGAATAAAAAGTGGGATAAAAGAAAGAAGACCCATGCAGGAATGAAGGTACTTTATTGCACATTGCTATGTTAACGGTTTTATATGGTCAAAATAGGTGACAGATTCCCTTTAAAGGCTCTGTTTGTGAGTTCTATGACTTGCTATATTACTATTTGTAAAAAAATGCTGTTTAATTAAAACTCTCTGATTAAAAAAAACAAAAAAAAAACGTTTAGCTTAGCCACTGAGTTATTCAATAAAATGTACCTGTATAGCGCCACCTGCTGTTTGATCTTTTTCTTATTTCTTTGACCTGCTCACTGAGAAGGCCGCACATGCTCAGTTTCATCCTTCAACTGCCTCCTGAGCTGTGATAGGCAGAGTGGAGACACGCCTCCTGAGCTGTGATAGGGAGAGTGGAGACACACACCCTTAGCTGCAGCAGAAAAGTCACTCTCATTGAGCAGTCAGCTTGATATAAATCTATCAGACTCAGAGCAATGAATGGGGAGATCTCTGGAACCATGTGAGGTACAGGGCTGATTATAGTTTTGTTAGAAGATAAAAGATAGTGGTTTTTGAACCCTATTTTCGGCGCTGAAAACAGGAGGCAGATTCTCATAAAATATATTTTAAAAATTGAATAGCTTATTTATTCTTTTGTCAACGCGTTTCAAGGGCACACAGCCCTCTTCGTCAGGACAATAAAAGCATATGCTTTTATTGTCCTGACGAAGAGGGCTGTGTGCCCTTGAAACGCGTTGACAAAAGAATAAATAAGCTATTCAATTTTTAAAATATATTTTATGAGAATCTGCCTCCTGTTTTCAGCGCCGAAAATAGGGTTCAAAAACCACTATCTTTTATCTTCTATCTTATTTCTCCTGCCGCCGTCTGGGGCAGGGAAAAAAGGAACCCTTGGCAGCAGTACAGGACCCCGCATGCTGGACGGGAAAATACCAGCACAAGCTCTCTACAGTTGTTGTGGCTTCACACAACAACATACGGTAAGCGCTTCTTGTATACAGTGCATTTATACCAAATATACAGCCACACACACGAGGCGCGGCCTCCTGTCTCTTTCTTCTCTCCTTTTCTATATATAGTTTTGTTAGGGTACTTTCACACTAGCGTTTTTCTTTTCCGGTATTGAGTTCCGTCACACGGGCTCAATACCGGAAAAAACTGATCAGTTTTATCCTAATGCATTCTGAATGGAGAGCATTCCGTTCAGTATGCATCAGTTAAGTCCCTCTTACGTTTTTTGGCTGGAGAAAATACCGCAGCATGCTGTATTTTCTCTCCAGCCAAAAATCCTGAACACTTGCCGGAATGCCGGATCCGGCATTAATTTCCATTGAAATGTATTAGTGCCGGATCAGGCATTAAAATTGCCGCGTTGACGGATCCGCAGACCTTTAAATCTATGAAAAAAATAAATACCAAATCCATTTTTCCGGATGACACCGAAGAGACGGATCCGGTATTTCAGTGCATTTGTCAGACGGATCCAGATCCGTCTGACAAATGCCATCCGTTTGCGTCCGGATTGCCGGATCTGGCAGGCAGAACTTCTTGCCGGAATCCTCTGCCGCAAGTGTGAAAGTACCCTTAGAGAGCGATTGTCATGTACTATATGATGTCTGATTTTCATTTTTTACATTAGTCATGGGATAACCCCTTTAACCCCTTTCTGCTCACTGACATACTATTACGACACACAATGCTGGTAGTTAATGCTCTGTGCCATAATAGTATGTTTTGGCAATGCCGCGGTCTCAGGAGCTGGTATTCTGGTTTTTCCCCACACTTCAAAGACATATTCATGTCTATAAAGCCCAAGCAAGTAAAATAAAGGAAATAAATATTATACAGCAGGCTCTCGGCTCAAACTGCCAGTTTAACTCCTCAGGTGGGGTCAGCAGAGTTTCCAGCATCTGAACAGTTAGACAGAGGGAGGGGCTCCCTCTGTCCTCCAATCAGCACCCTGCTAATGCAATTACTGGGTGGCGAGTACTTGGCATGGCAGCCAGGGGCCTTGTGAAGGGCCCCAGGCCTGTCATATTATAGTCGCTTTTACATCCTGCCTCTGGCAGAAGGACTATACATTGTAATACAGAAGTATTACAATGTATAGTCCCCAAAGTGGACTACAAATGTGAAACAAAGTTCTAATAAAGTTCTTAAAAACATTTAAAAAAAAGTTAACAAAAAGTAAAAAAATAAAAAATTACAGGATGTGCTGACTAACTTTCTTTGGTTTTTGTAGTATGCATTTGGAGGTGTGGCTGTCTCCATGTTTGGTTTGTGCAGTCCTAATAAACCCATCTTTTTTCCTAAAGAACATGGCAAAAAAACGCACGAGAAACTGCAAATTATTTTCAATATTTCTTGCAGGCTTCATCCAGGCTTTTGTCTCTGAGTTGTGGGCTGCTCTTGAATGTGGAAGGGATGATGTCAGGGTTATTCATCCTAAACCCACCCCTGTGGATCCTATAGACAGGAGCTGCCAGAAGGTAAATGTGCATTTTAAGAAAACATAACTAACTGAAATGAATAAAGAAGTTTTTCTGTTTCCTCCTTGCTAATTATCAACAGCATAAGTGAGGGAAGCTGTTTCCAAATACAACTGACAAGGCTACAGGGGTCTGTTACTTTACTGTGTGTTGGCACCACCAGGGGGAGCTGTCTGTATAATGCTGTGTACATATATATATATATATATATATATATATATATATACATAGGAAAAATGGCGGCACTGGAACACAATCAAAGAAAAAGAGGGTGCACGTCTCCAGGGGAATAGGCTTCTTACCCCAATATGTAATCCAGAAAAGTAGGCGGCACTCCGAGAAAGGTGACAAGTGGACTTTATTCACCCAGGTGGTGCAACGTTTCGGTTCTTCACTAGAACCTTTTTCAAGGCTTGAAAAAGGTTCTAGTGAAGAACCGAAACGTTGCACCACCTGGGTGAATAAAGTCCACTTGTCACCTTTCTCGGAGTGCCGCCTACTTTTCTGGATTATATATATATATATATATATATATATATATATATATATATATATATATATATATATATATATAATGTGGTGTACATGTCTTCATCTAGCTTAAAGGGAGCATTAGAGGCTGAGAATATGAACTGCTCTCTCAAGTGTCCAAGGTGGAGCTCTGAGTGGTGGCTGTAGTGGTCTACTGGTGAGATGCTGCAGAAGAGGGAAGAGGCTGATCAATATCTGATAAAACTTTAGCTTAATGGGTTTTCTCATCTTGGTGGCATATCACTAGGATATGCCACCAATGTCAGATAGGCACAGGCCACTCCTCTGGGACCCGCACCTATCTCTAGAATAGAGCTCCCAAAGTGAACAAGAGAGCACGGCGCATGTGTGGCTGTCCTCCATTTCTTTCTATGGGAGTGCCGATAATAGACGAGCACTGGCTCTGCTATTTCTACAGTTCCACAGAAGTGAATGGAGGAGTGGCCATGCTTGCAAGGTGCGCTCTACATTCATTTCCATGGGACTTCAGAAAATTGCCAAGCGCTGGTCGGCTATTTTCAGCACTCCCATAGAAATGAATGGAGAGCGGCTGCGCATGCACAGTGCGCTCTGCTTTACTTTGGGCGCTTAGTTCTAGAGATAGTTCTAAAGCGAACTTCTGATTCAACATAAAAAAAATCACGTTAACTGGAGAACAAAGAGAACACTTTTTTTTATCAAATCGTTTTTATTGATCAAATAAAGTTAACTTATTGTATGACAGTACATGTCCTCGTCTTTTCATTCACAAATGCAGTCAGAATAAAGCAGTAGCATATGACAATATCATGGGAAAATCACCATATAGCTGTATACAATGTAAGTATACAAGAAAAAGCAATTGCACATTTACATGGCCACAACATAACTTACTCCCAGCCTCTCCCACCCCCCTCCCCCCCATAGATCAGAGCGCGAATACCTCCAAAATATCCTATTTCTCGCCCAATTCCTTGGGGGACACAGGAAACCTTGGGTATAGCTCATCTCCATAGGAGGCGTGACACTAAGTGAAAGACTGTTAAGCCCCTCCTCCAGCAGCTATACCCTCAGCCTGGAGCGAGCGACTACCAGTTTTTTGTGTCAAGGAGGCAAGACACTCTCTGCACTGCAGAGCTGTCTTTGCTAAAGATTTTATTTTTTCTCTTTTTATTATTTTCAACTTTTTTCCTTTTTTCAACAGGGACAACAGAGTCGCAAAGACCTCTCTGTTTTCCCGGGGTTGAGCTGCGCCAGTGCCGGCTATCCGCACTGCTGCCTCCCCCACAGAAGAAAAGGAGGACCAGGGCAGCCCAGCTCCCCTGCATCCCGCCAGCACAAGGGTCGCCCGCCTGCAAGCCCCTCTCCAGCTTCCTGCCACTTCGGTGCCAGTGGCTGAAGGGGCGTCCCTGCTGGATGGACTGAGGGTGAAAACGTAGACTGGTGAGGTGGCTATGCAGCCGTTCCAACCCCCCCCCCCCCCCCCCCCCCCGTTAGGGTTTTAACTTCTGTGTTCCCTCTGCCTAGCCTTGTCACATTACAAGGCTTACTGTCGGCTTCCCCCCCCCCTTTGTGTGTGGAGCAGGACGGAGCGGTGCTCGTGGGGGAGGGTTTACTGCACAAGTTTACCTCAGGTGCTGCGGCCTTGTGGGGCCGCCTTTTGTTATCTCGGCCAGTGCTGCCGCTGTGTTCAGCTGCCGGCTGACTTCTCTTGCCGGCTACGGTGTGTCATTCGCCGCCGGTGTATAAGGAGGTGGTCGGGGGGCAATATTTTCTCGGCGGCATATTTGTTTGAACTCCTGTACATGTTAGACATTCAGTCGGGGGGGCGGTCGTCTTTCTTCCCGCTCCTCGCTGGCCCCGCCTCCTCTTCGTGCCTGCTCTCAGGACGGATCGTTTTTACCTCAGGTTTTACCTCAGGTTTTACCTCAGGTGTTGCTGCTGTTGCCGCTGCTGTTGTCGTCCGCTCCCACTGTGACCTGGTAGGACTGTTGACCCTTTCTAGCTCTGCAGCCCTCTGGCCTGGACGCTTTTATATTACTTCAGCCAACATGTCTGACCCCTCAGCGCCGGCCGGTCCTTGGTATCACACCTGCACCGCATGTAAGGCGCCCCTCCCTCAAGGGCAGCCTGACCCGCATTGCTCGGCTTGCAAAGCCCCATTACAGGGTCCGCCATCTGTTGTGTCACCCCCTGGCCTATTGAATCCCCCTGACTGGGCTAGATCCCTTTCCCAGGCTGTGGTCAGCCTCTCTAACGTTGTGGGCCGCCCTGCAGAGGTATTGCCCTTATCGCAGCCGGATATTTCCCCTGCTGGGCCCTCCGGGTCCGCTATCTTAGCTGACCCGTCTGAGTCCCTCTCTCCAGGCGACACCTCCAGAGCCCGTCAACCCCAGAAGCGGTCTAGGGCGGAGCGCCTATCATCCTCGGATGCTTCAGTATCACCCCCAAGGGTGCGCTCTCAGTCGGGCCCTTCCTCGATACAGGATATGCCCTCTGAAGGGGAACTAGTTGATTCAGATTGTGATATGGACTCGGCCTTGCCTTCAAAACTGGCTTCTGCTGTGGGCCATCTTATTAACAATATTCGTGATACCTTTAAGATTCACGATGATCCTCCTAATTCTGAAAAAAACAGTGTTTCCTTTTTTCGCCAAAAACAGACGTCTGCAGTTTTTCCCCTCCACACTGACTTCTCGTCGGTGGTTTCCAAGGCCTGGGCCCGCCCTGATGCCCGTTTTACCCCGCCTAAGAAGTTGGATATCTGTTATCCATTCCCGGCGGATTGCATTACAAACTGGGCGTCACCACCCAAAGTCGACCCCCCGGTGGCCCGTTTGGCAAAAAGCACGGCTATTCCCGTTGCTGATGGCTCTTCCTTACAATCCACTGAGGATCGCCGTATAGAGGCCATTACCAAAGGTATCTTTGCAGCCTCCGGTTCCGCCCTCCGGCCGGTCTTTGCTTCCGCTTGGGCTGGAAAAGCGGTTTCAGAGTGGGCTTCTCAGCTGGATCAGGAGCTTGAATCCGACGTCCCTATTCAGGACCTCCGTGCTCTAGCCCAACTTATCGTTCAAGCCGGCAAATTCGTCTGTGAAGCATCCCTTGATGCGGGGGCTCTCATAGCCCGTTCGTCTGCCCTGGCCGTTTCGGCCAGGAGGGAGCTTTGGTTAAAGGTTTGGACGGCGGACTCCACGTCAAAGCGGTCTCTTACTGGCCTTACTGGTTCTCGATTGTTCGGGACCCGCTTGGATGAAATCATATCCGAAGCCACGGGGGGGAAGAGTACGCATCTTCCTCAATCTAGGACTAGGACCACCACTCGAGGCCGTCCCACTTTTTCTCGCTTCAGGTCTTCCCGCAGGGCTCCCGCACCTCGCACCTCTTCAGGTCCATCCCCTAGCTCTGTCCAAGACAGACGTAAGAAACCTTTTTTTCGGACCCAGCCCTCCTGGCGCAAGTCACAGCCTGCTCGTCCTCCCGCGACCAAGCAGAACACTACCTGAAGGTGCGCCCCCACCCGCCCGGGTGGGGGGACGTCTCTTCCTGTTCAGGGACTTCTGGCAGGCGCACGTCTCCGACGCCTGGGCTCTCGAAGTTGTGTCTTCCGGGTACAAACTCGAGTTTACGTCCCTCCCCCCAGTTCGGTTCTTTCGCTCCCGGGTTCCCCGGGATCCCCAAGGGGCGGCCGATTTCTTTACTGCCACTCGCACCCTTCTGGACAAAGGGGTCATCGCTCCGGTTCCCATGGAAGAAAGATTCAAGGGGTTCTATTCGAACCTTTTTGTGGTCCCCAAAAAAGAAGGCTCGGTTCGTCCCATTCTGGATCTAAAACGGTTAAACCGTTTTTCCTTCGTCTTCAGCGATTCCGGATGGAGTCTCTCAGGTCGGTGGTGGCCTCTCTGGAAAAAGGGGAGTTCCTGGCCTCTATCGACATCCAGGACGCCTACCTTCATATTCCAATCGCTCGGTGTCATCAGTGCTTTCTGCGCTTTGCAGTGGGGTCCGACCACTACCAGTTCGTTGCCCTCCCCTTCGGGCTGGCGACGGCCCCTCGCGTTTTCACAAAGGTCCTAGCCCTTGTCCTCGCCTTACTTCGTTCCAGGGGAGTTTTTCTTCTTCCATATTTGGACGATCTCCTTATCAAGGCACCCTCTCTGTCAATGACATCTGCCAGTGTGGACCTCTCGCTACAAACCTTACGCCGGTTCGGTTGGATTATCAATCTTCCCAAATCCGCTCTTGTTCCATCCAGGCAACTGATCTTTCTGGGGATGCTGCTGGATACAGATGCAGCGGAGGTTCGGCTTCCGTCAGAGAAGCGCCAGCTCCTTCATCGGTCGGTTCGGAGCCTTCTGAACCACCGCCGTCCTTCCTTCCGGTTCAGCATGCGGTCTTGGGACAGATGGTGTCCTGTTTCGAAGCAATCCCCTACGCGCAGTATCACTCCCGCACCTTTCAGACTGCCATTCTGTCCGCATGGGACAAGTCCCAGGAAAGTCTGGATCAGCACTTTCCCCTTCCCCCCCAGGTTCGCTCCTCTCTACTCTGGTGGTTACGGACCCCTCTCCAAGGGAAGTCCTTCCTACCGATAACTTGGTTGGTGATTACCACCGATGCCAGTCTGCGGGGTTGGGGGGGGGTGTTTCCTCCTCGGTCCGTACAAGGCACTTGGTCTCCATCGGAGTCCAAACTGCCGATCAACGTTCTGGAGCTGAGGGCGGTTCTCCTCTCACTCCGGCATTGGACTTCGCTGCTTCAGGGTCATCCTGTTCGTGTCCAATCGGACAATGCCACGGCTGTGGCATACATAAATCATCAAGGGGGCACTCGCAGCGATTAGAGGGAGGTGTCTCTAATCCTTCGCTGGGCGGAAGTTCATGTTCCAGCCATTTCGGCCATTTACATCCCGGGAGTGGACAATTGGGCGGCGGATTTCCTCAGCCGGACGACGATCGACCCGGGCGAGTGGTCTCTGCACCCCGACGTCTTCGAGTCTCTTTGCCTCCGTTGGGGTCGTCCGGACGTGGATCTCATGGCCTCCAGATTCAACCACAAGCTCCCCACCTTCATGGCCAGAACCAAGGATCCGGACGCTTACGGCGCGGACGCGCTCGTCCTTCCCTGGACGGAGTTCTCTCTCCTCTACGTTTTTCCGCCCCTACCTCTTCTTACACGAGTCCTTCGGAAGATCGCGGCGGAGGGCACGCCTGCGATCCTAATAGCCCCGGATTGGCCTCGTCGTCCTTGGTACGCCGACCTTATGTTGCTCCTGGCAGACGCCCCCTTGCCTCTGCCTCTAAGAGAAGACCTCCTCTCTCAAGGGCCGATCTTCCACCAGCATTTAGGGTCGCTACGTTTAGCGGCGTGGCTATTGAAACCGCGGTCCTAACGCGGCGGGGGTTTTCTGCTGACGTGGTCCGTACCATGATTCGTGCGCGTAAACCGGCATCGTCCAGGATTTATTACCGAACCTGGCGGGCCTATTTGAATTTCTGCGAGACCTTAGATGTTCATCCCCTTCGGTTTTCTCTCCCCACGATTTTATCCTTCTTGCAGTCTGGTCTGGATTTGGGTTTGGGTCTCAGTACCCTAAAGGGTCAGATCTCAGCGCTTTCGATCCTCTTTCAGCGACCTCTGGCTCCGCTCGGTCCAGTTAAGACTTTTCTTCAGGGGGTTGCTCACTATGCTCCCCAGTATCGCGCTTCCGTTCCATCTTGGGATCTTAATGTTGTGCTGACGGCTCTCCAATATTCTCCTTTCGAGCCTCTGCGCAGGGTTTCCCTTCGATTGTTGTCTTGCAAAGTTTTTTTCCTCGTTGCCATCACGTCTCTTCGGCGTGTGTCTGAATTGGCGGCACTTTCTTGCGTAGAACCCCTCTTGGTTTTTCACCAAGATAAGGTAGTTCTCCGCCCGGTTCCGGATTTCCTTCCGAAGGTGGTTTTCGCTTTTCACCTGAATGAAGATATTGTCCTTCCTTCTCTGTGCCCGTCCCCGTCTCATCCTCGGGAACGGGATCTTCACCGTCTGGATGTTGTTAGGGCTCTGAGGATCTACTTGGATGTAACTAGACCCTTTCGGCGCTCGGATTCTCTATTTGTGGTTCCGGAGGGTCCGCGCAGGGGGCTGGCGGCATCTAAAGTGGTTATTGCCCGCTTCATCAAGATGGCTATTGCTGAGGCTTACCGTGCTAAGGGCAGGGAACCGCCCTTTGGTGTTACCGCTCATTCTACCAGAGCGGTCGGGGCTTCCTGGGCTCAGCGAAATCGAGCTTCGGCTGAACAATTGTGTAAGGCGGCCACCTGGTCTTCTTTGCACACCTTCACCAAGTTCTACAAGGTGAACACTTATGCATCGGCGGATGCTGCTTTGGGCCGCCTGGTCTTGCAGGCGGTGGTGACTTAATGCCTATGGTGCTTTAATTCTTCTTGGGTTGTGGTCCCTCCCTATTTGTGGACTGCTTTTGAACGTCCCAAGGTTTCCTGTGTCCCCCAAGGAATTGGGCGAGAAAACGAGATTTTTGTATAATTTACCAGTAAAATCTCTTTCTCGCTCTTCCTTGGGGGACACAGCACCCACCCATTGTTTTGGTTGCCCTGACGGGAGTTTTGACTTGTTGGTGTTAATTTGGTTGATCCTTGCCTTTGTTTTAACTACTTGGGCACATAACTGGTAGTCGCTCGCTCCAGGCTGAGGGTATAGCTGCTGGAGGAGGGGCTTAACAGTCTTTCACTTAGTGTCACGCCTCCTATGGAGATGAGCTATACCCAAGGTTTCCTGTGTCCCCCAAGGAAGAGCGAGAAAGAGATTTTACTGGTAAGTTATACAAAAATCTCGTTATTACAACATGAGTATGAGACAACCATTCATTCCACAACTTCTCAAACTTCTGAGGACACCCTCTCCTAGCAAACACCCCTCTTTCCAACGTCAACATATCATGCACCTTTCTCACAAACTCCTCCAATGTTGGCGGACTCCCCTGGATCCACCTCTGCGCCACCAACTTCCTAGCCACATACAGCAGCCTCCCCACTGCCACCTTTACCAGCTCACTCCGTCCAATATCAGTCACATAACCCAGCACACATACCTTAGGGTCCTTTTGCAACCTCAGTTCCAGATTGCGATTAAGCAAAGTCAACACTCTGTCCTGGAAACTACTTATCACTGGACAAGACCAAAGCATATGAAGCAGATCTGCACCTTCCTCCATACACTTTGGACATTTGTCATCAGTTCTAACACCAACTTTCCGTAAAAATACCGGAGTTTTATATACTCTGTGGATGATGAATAATTGTGACAACTTGCCCTGTTCGCTTAAAGACACTCTGGGAACTACCTCCAGTATATCTTCCCACTGATCTTTAGAAATGTCCCCCAGATCATCCTCCCATTTCCTCATTCTTGTAAGTGGGAACCCTATCAAAAATGTATCTAGTAAAAGAGTATATACCTGCGATATCAAACCTCTCTTCCCCCCCAACCGGGAGAACCAATTTGTGAACCACATCCATTTTAGCTATAATACAACCTTTCCTCACCGTGACATCATAGGCGTGCCTCAATTGCAGATACTGATAAAACCAAACCCTGGGGATATTAAATTCCTGCTGCAAACCCTGAAAAGATTTAAATACATTACCCTCAGTCAGTTGACCTATCCTCATTACCTCATGAGATTCCCAGTTCCGGAGTCCTGACAGAAATAAGAATTCTGGCAACAAGTTATTGTTCCAAACTGGGGAAAGTTCACCGACTCCACCCACACCTCTAATCTGTTTCACCTTCGCCCAGACTTTCTTCATAAGTTCAATGAGCAATACCTTCTCTCTCCCCACATGCATTCCCGACCCCTCTAGTATACACATAAGGTCCCGACTGCCCAACCAGTGCTACAGTATCTGTCCCGTCGCATCCGGCAGCTGGAATTCAATCCAGCCCTTAAAGTGCTGACACTGGGAGGCTAAGAAATAGATCCAGGCATTGGGAACAGCCAAACCTCCTTCAGTCTTAGGATTAAGCTGGAGATGTTGCAATACCCTATCTTGGCCGTACTTCCAGATAAGATCTCTGAACATCGAATGTATTTTCCTAAATCTATCCAAAGGAATCCACACGGGGGCATTGTTCAATACATAAAGCAGCTGGGGCATCATGACCATTTTTAAAAGGTTTACTCTACCCACTACCGATAAAAAGAGTCTACACCATGTCCTTACCTTTAGCCTAAAAGTAGCTAGCAACGGGGTTAAATTAAGTTCTTCAAAATCCAACAGTCTAGGTGTTATATACAACCCTAAATATTTAAATTTACCTACCCAGGGTACCAAACTATTTACTCGCCCACCTGAAAAGGCCTGCCCATCTACCGGCATCAAAGAAGACTTCTGCCAATTTATCCGAAGCCCAGAGAAGCCCCCAAATCTATCTATTAGAGCCATGGCTGCATCCAGAGAATTCCCAGTGTCGCCCAAGAATAACATAGTGTCATCAGCGTACATAGCCACTTTATTTTGCATCTCACCATATCTAAACCCCACAATATGAGGTGACAGGCGAATAAGGGCCACAAGTGGCTCAATTGCTAGAGCAAACAAAAAAAAGAGAACACTTCTATGCTATCTTCCTTTTATTTTTTTTTAGCTGCAGATCCGGGGCTTTTCTTCTGCCATCCAAGATAACCGCTCCGCTTCTTGGACTACCTGATGCATACTGTGCATTTGGTAGCCCAAGACAATTTCTGCTTCCCTTGGATTGGCCAGCAATGCTCACGTTAACCAGAACAGGGCTGGATATGTAGGAAGTGTCTTGGACTACCGATGCAGGTAGTCTAAGAAGCTGTGTGG
Organism: Bufo bufo; assembly: GCF_905171765.1. Lineage (NCBI taxonomy): Eukaryota > Metazoa > Chordata > Amphibia > Anura > Bufonidae > Bufo > Bufo bufo. The sequence continues at coordinate 350,315,944 of NC_053391.1, read as the reverse complement.
CCATCTTGGATGGCAGAAGAGGAGCCTGAGAATTAGCAGATCTGCAACTAAAGAGTGAAAGTAATGCTGCAGAAAACAAACTGTTGACATATTTTAGCATTTTTAGACCAGCTGGAAGACCAAGATTAGAAGATTGCTCCCTAGATGTGTTCATATGATTTAACTTTGTTGTGTTGGTTGGTATGAATGCAGCGGATCTCCTGGTGACTGCACAGACACTGCCACTGAGCCAATGTCATCACTATGACATAAAGGGGTTTTGTCAAGATTGATATGCATATGATAGGATTTTAGTGTCTGGTTGGTGAGAGTGCATCTGCTGGGACCCACACCGATCATGAGAAAATGGAGAGACAATTGAGCATGTGCACCCCCACTGATCAGACACTGACTTATGTCCTGCCCAGTTGGACATCATATATATGTGCTCCATGTGTTAAGCAGTTAATCATGTAACACATACAGAGTTTATCATTTTCTGAATTTCTCCCAATTTAGTCATTTCTGGCCTTGACGAACCTACTTTCCTCCTACCACGCAGTTTATGAGCTTCTAGGAAAGCAACATTTGCCATCAAAAGACGAGTACTCCCTTCGTGAAGTCCCTTCATCCTTTGTTGTAAGTAACAGTAATTTGTAGAAGTGTCCATTTATCAATATCCACTGTGATCATTATTGGAAAATCTGGAATCTCCATAGACATCTTGCACTATTCTATTATGTTATGTCCGCGGTTTTGGACTTGAACTACAGACCTGCTATAAGATAAACTATACTTTTTTTTTTCTTCTTCAAGGATATATTTGATCGGCTTGTCATTGTAAATTCAGTCGCTAAAATGAATTCATTATTTAACTATGACCAGTCACACATTTTTGGATTAAGGTAAGAGAAAATCTTGTTATGGACCTGCTTTTCTATGTGTCTGGCAGTAATCATAGGATACCATACATTGCGGATTTATGTTTTTTAAAGGAAATGCTTCACCAGACAGGTTTCTTTAAAGGGGTTGGCCCATGAACAAGGTTTATCACCTATCCACAGGCTAGGTGATAAATGTACAATCATTGGGAGTCCAATTCATGGGACCATAACCCAGACCACGAATATGGTTGTGTGCGTGCGCCCTACTTCATTCATTTTCTATGGAGCTGATGCAACATGTATAAGTACAGTGCTTGGCTATCTTCATCTCTCTATCAGTTCATAGACCGTGAATGGAGCAGTATTGCGCATGCATGACCACCACTCTATTTGAACTGGTAACTCAGAACCCCTGGTCTTATGATTGTAGAGGTTACAGCAGTCAATCACACACCTGTGGCTACATGTTGGTTTTGGGCCAACCCCTTTAATTTAGGACATCTACCATATTTTTCCCCTATAAGACGCACCAGCCTATAAGACGCACCTAGGTTTTAGAGGAGGAAAATAAGAAAAAATATATTTTTCATTAAACCTCAAATCAGACCAGCAATCAGTCCCCCAATGTCAACCAGACCAGCTCACAGCCCCAGTTAGACCCTCAATGTTAATAAGACCCTCAATCAGACCTCAGATCAGACCCACAATTACACCCCAATGTGAATGACCCCCAATCAGACCTCAGATAAGACCCCCAATATAAATGAGACCCCTATACCTCATGTCAGCCCCCAGCGACCTCATATTATAAGCCCCCAGCAGCCTTATATTATCATCCCCTCAGCAGACTCATATCACACAAAATAAAAAAATACACTTACCTATCCTGCTCCGGCCCCCGCTGCTCCTCACCTCCAGCGCTTTCCTTTTTCCTGCCGTTGGCTGTGCTGTGACCCGATGCGTACAGCGTGAGGTCACAGAGCGCCCGCACGCAGTGCGCACTTACAGCACAGCCGATGGCAGAGGACCAGAAAGCGGTGAGTACAGAGCTTGGGGAGCACTGCATTCACCACTTCCCGGTCCTCCGGTACTATTGAGCACTTCCAAAATGGAAGCGCTTATTCATATTCACCCCATAACATGACATTTTCCCCCCACTTTTTTTGTGGGGGGACTGCGTCTTATAGGGCAAAAAATATGGTATTCAATTTTCTAGTAATAGTAAGATTCTGGCTGCTTTTACACTCCCTACAGACATGTCCTCCCCCCTTCCCCCCTTCCCTGGAAGGTGACTGCTCACACAAGAGCAATGTAGGACATCAGGATTTACCTGTTGGGTGATTGGTTCTGCCAGGCTCAGAAATTACAGGAATATATGTATTGGTGTAATGCTATGAAACGTATATACTGTTGTAATGGCTATAAAAAAAATTATCTGACAATGTATATAATAATTTGTTGTTTTCCCCCCCCATTTTCAGATTATTAAATGTCTTGTGCTGTAATCTGGATACTTTGTTACTTCTGGAGTCCCAGTACAAAGTATGCGAGATGCTTTTTAATACTCAAAGGGAAAACTCCACAGACTCCTCCACAGGTTCACAGTAAGTGGCAGGAATACATTTATGTTAAAGAGGACCTCTCACCGCTCCGGACATGTCTATTTTTATAGCTCCATGCATTCCCCATGTAATAACAATTCTGGAACATCTATTCTTATGGCTCTATGATGTGCCGCTCCTTTATTATTTCTACTAGAAGTTATGAGTGAATTGCTAGCAGTCTGCAGTAAGGGTATATGGGGGTGGTAACCAGTTGGTGGGGTGTACCTGCACAGACTCAGTCTATCCAATCAGTGCTGCCATTGTCAGACTGTGCAGGTACACACCCCCAACTGGTTACCTCCCCTCTATAACCTTACTGCAGACTGCTAGCAATTCAGTCATAACGTCTAGTAGAAATAATAGAGGAATGGGACAACATAGAGCCATAAGAATAGATGCTCCAGAATTGTTAGTACATGGGGAATGCATGGAGCTATTAAAACAGGCATATCAGGAGCGGTGAGAGGTCCTCTTTAAATCAGGTCCTGTCACCTCTCCTGACATGTCTGCTTTACTAAAGAATTTAAACGATTCTGGATCAACTTGTCTTATAACTCTCTATTGCTCAGTTACTCAGTTAATTAGTAAACTTCTAGTATCAACAGCCGAGGAATGGGACAACTCTGTTTTATGAAAAAGATGTACCAGAATTGTTATTACATGGGGAAGTAGTTACTAAAACAGACCTCTCAGGAGAGGTGACAGGTCCTCTGTAAATAACATATGAAGGCATGTTTCGTAAATGAAAGGGGTTGTCTCATCAAGACAACCTCTATCTCAAAAGATATTGGCCTGGTGATCTACCGATCACTAGTGGTCCAGGTTCTGAAACTGGACCACTAGTGAAGGAAAGTTGTAGATAATCATATATTCGAAATGGACACTAACTGTGCTATAGGTGGCTTGGGCTAGTCTGCCAGCATGAGAGCTGCTAACACTAGGGAATCCCAAGCAGGGCTCCCCTATCAATGAGACATATGCCTAAATAGGACAATAGAAAGCGATTGTCTCACTATAAAGAAAATTGCTGCTGAATATTGGTTAAAATAATAAAACAGACAATATTCACCAGTTTAATCCCCTGTTGTTCCAGTACCAATGCTCCAGAGGTCCCCCAAAAGTCCCTGTTTACATTGCAGAAGTGATGGCGTGTTTCTGGAGGAGGGGTGTGTGATTCTTGCTGGAGACCGTAATCTGTCCCTGTGATTGTGGTAGTGGGGACATGGCTGCATGTGACAGGACTAGTGAACGATGTAGGACTGTTATGTCAGAAATGTTAAATATGGGAAAACCTGTTTTAGTAAAAAGTATACTTAAGAGGGTCATTAACACGGTTTGCCTGGCAGAGTTGGCATGGATTTTACCTAAAAAACCCATTGTTTTCAGTGGGTGACTGCGCTGATATTCATGTGGCCCTGGTTTATTGGCGTGACCTTGCCAAGAAAGGACATGTCGTTTTTAGGCACAGCCGCGACCTCTCATTGAAAACAATGGGGTTGGGTTCCACATTGTTGCCCAGCTACTTTTATTTACTGGTACTGTTTGCATGCCATTGCAGGAATATCATTATAGATGGTCTTTCTGTGGAGAGGAACCATATTCTGGTGAGGATGAATGTAATTGGAGGACCACATGAGCGCATTTTACCTCCTCGAATAATGCTTCAGGTGATGATTTCATGTTTTCTACATTTGAGTTGCTTCTAAATACTATGTCTATGTATACAGTAATTACTCGCTTAACATGGCAAGTCAGGAAATGTAAAAGGGATTTAAAGAGATTTGAAGCCCTCTTTTTAATATGAAATAAAAATGAAAACTAGGCACTAAGTTTACCTATAACTGGAAAAAAAACTCTGAGATTACTAATAAATCGCTCATAGAATTTACCATATTTTTCCAACTAGAAGCCATACCTAGGATTCAGAGAAGGAGAAAAAGAAAATATATATTTACCATCAGACCTCAGAGCAGACCCGCATTCTTCATCAGACCTCAGATTAGACCCCAAAATCATACCCCTCAACCTCCATCACCCTCAGATCAGACCCCCTAGCCCCTATCAGACTCAGATCAGACCGCCAATCGGCCTCCGATCACAACCCCCAGCCCTGATTAGACTCCGATCAGATCCCTAATCAGTCTCAGACTGGACCCCATTAGCCTCAGATGTGACCCCCATCAGACGTTTAAATAAATAAATAAATAAATAAATAAACTTTAATTAAAATCCTCCATAATTCGTACCTCTCACTCACGTGTTCAAGACTTTTCTCGAGCTGCACCTACTCTCTGGAATGCTCTGCCCCAGAATATCAGGTCAATTCCCAACTTCTCCACCTCCAAACGTCCCTTAAAAACACATCTTTTCAGGAAGGCTTCTTAAATTCACTGTTCCCTTATTAACCCCCCCCCCCCCCCCCCCCAACTCCCCAGACCTTAACTCGATCTTCTAACAGTCCCACACCCGAAGCAGATCGGCCTACACCACTGCTTTCAGTACAAAAATGGCTTGACTACTACACATCACAATCAACTACCTTTTGTGTCACCCTACTTCCTCATAGATTGTAAGCTCTTGCGAGGAGGGCCCTCACTCCTAGTGTTTCTGTTGTATATTAGCTATTTACATTGTGGTGTCTTTTGCTTTGTACATGCACTCTCTGAATTTTAATGCTGCGGAACATGGTGGCGCTATGTAAATAAATATTATTTGGCAGCACTCAAATTAGATAAACGTTGTTATTCTGAGAAATAAGCCACCTTATTGCAGTGTATGCGCCGTCTCCGATTAAGTTATCCTGTGAGATCAGCCTCCTTATTGAAGAGTATGTGCCCTCTCAGATCAGGTTATCCTGAGAGATAAAGCTCCTCACTGGAGTGTACGTGCCCTCTCAGATCAGGGTATCCTGAGACAGAAGCCTCCTTATTAAAGAGTACGTGCCCTCTCAGATCAGGGTATCCTGAGAGATAAAGCTCCTCACTGGAGTGTACGTGCCCTCTCAGATCAGGGTATCCTGAGAGATCAGCCTCCTTTATTAAAGAGTACGTGCCCTCTCAGATCAGGGTATCCTGAGAGATAAAGCTCCTCACTGGAGTGTACGTGCCCTCTCAGATCAGGGTATCCTGAGAGATCAGCCTCCTTATTAAAGAGTACGTGCCCTCTCAGATCAGGGTATCCTGAGAGATAAAGCTCCTCACTGGAGTGTACGTGCCCTCTCAGATCAGGGTATCCTGAGAGATCAGCCTCCTTATTAAAGAGTACGTGCCCTCTCAGATCAGGGTATCCTGAGAGATCAGCCTCCTTATTAAAGAGTACGCGCCCTCTTAGATCAGGTTATCCTGAGAGATAAGGCTCCTTATTTGAATGTGTTTGCCCTCTCAGATCAGGTTATCTGGAGAGACCAGCCTCCTTATTGGAGAGTACATGTCCTCTCAGATTAGGTGATCTGGAGAGATCAGCCTCCTTATTGGATAGTACATATCCTCTTAGATCAGGTTAGGGTGCATTTACACAACCGTAAGTGTTTTGCGGTCCGCAAATCACGAATACCGGCTGTGTGCGTTCTGTATTTTGCGGACCGCACATGGCCGGCGCTATATAGAGAATGCCTATTCTTGTCCGCAACAAGAATAGGACATGCTCCATATTTTTTGCGGGCCCGCAGAACGGATGCGGATACATTTATACGATTGTGTGGATGCACCCTGAGAGATCAGCCTCCTTATTGGAGGGTACATGCTCTCTTAGACCAGGTTATCCTGAGAGATCAGCCTCCTTATTGGAGGGTACATGCTCTCTTAGACCAGGTTATCCTGAGAGATCAGCCTCCTTATTGGAGGGTACATGCTCTCTTAGACCAGGTTATCCTGAGAGAGAAGCCTCCTTATTGGAGGGTACCTGCCCTCTTAGATCAGGTTATCCTGAGAGATCAGCCTCCTTATTGGAGGGTACATGCCCTCTTAGATCAGGTTATCCTGAGAGATCAGCCTCCTTATTGGAGGGTACCTGCCCTCTTAGATCAGGTTATCCTGAGAGAGAAGCCTCCTTATTGGAGGGTACATGACCTCTTAGATCAGGTTATCCTGAGAGATCAGCATCCTTATTGGAGGGTACATGCTCTCTTAGACCAGGTTATCCTGAGAGATCAGCCTCCTTATTGGAGGGTACATGTCCTCTTAGATCAGGTTATCCTGAGAGATCAGCCTCCTTATTGGAGGGTACCTGCCCTCTTAGATCAGGTTATCCTGAGAGATCAGCCTCCTTATTGGAGGGTACATGCCCTCTTAGATCAGGTTATCCTGAGAGATCAGCCTCCTTATTGGAGGGTACCTGCCCTCTTAGATCAGGTTATCCTGAGAGAGAAGCCTCCTTATTGGAGGGTACATGACCTCTTAGATCAGGTTATCCTGAGAGATCAGCATCTATATTGGAGGGTACATGCTCTCTTAGACTAGGTTATCCTGAGAGATCAGCCTCCTTATTGGAGGGTACCTGCCCTCTCAGATCAGGTTATCCTGAGAGATCAGCCTCCTTATTGGAGGGTACCTGCCCTCTTAGATCAGGTTATCCTGAGAGATCAGCCTCCTTATTGGAGGGTACATGCCCTCTTAGATCAGGTTATCCTGAGAGATCAGCATCCTTATTGGAGGGTACATGCCCTCTTAGATCAGGTTATCCTGAGAGATCAGCCTCCTTATTGGAGGGTACCTGCCCTCTTAGATCAGGTTATCCTGAGAGAGAAGCCTCCTTATTGGAGGGTACATGACCTCTTAGATCAGGTTATCCTGAGAGATCAGCATCCTTATTGGAGGGTACATGCTCTCTTAGACTAGGTTATCCTGAGAGATCAGCCTCCTTATTGGAGGGTACATGCCCTCTTAGATCAGGTTATCCTGAGAGATCAGCCTCCTTATTGGAGGGTACCTGCCCTCTTAGATCAGGTTATCCTGAGAGAGAAGCCTCCTTATTGGAGGGTACATGACCTCTTAGATCAGGTTATCCTGAGAGATCAGCATCTATATTGGAGGGTACATGCTCTCTTAGACTAGGTTATCCTGAGAGATCAGCCTCCTTATTGGAGGGTACCTGCCCTCTCAGATCAGGTTATCCTGAGAGATCAGCCTCCTTATTGGAGGGTACATGCCCTCTTAGATCAGGTTATCCTGAGAGATCAGCATCCTTATTGGAGGGTACATGCCCTCTTAGATCAGGTTATCCTGAGAGATCAGCCTCCTTATTGGAGGGTACCTGCCCTCTTAGATCAGGTTATCCTGAGAGAGAAGCCTCCTTATTGGAGGGTACATGACCTCTTAGATCAGGTTATCCTGAGAGATCAGCATCCTTATTGGAGGGTACATGCTCTCTTAGACTAGGTTATCCTGAGAGATCAGCCTCCTTATTGGAGGGTACATGCCCTCTTAGATCAGGTTATCCTGAGAGATCAGCCTCCTTATTGGAGGGTACCTGCCCTCTTAGATCAGGTTATCCTGAGAGATCAGCCTCCTTATTGGAGGGTACCTGCCCTCTTAGATCAGGTTATCCTGAGAGATCAGCCTCCTTATTGGAGGGTACATGCTCTCTTAGACCAGGTTATCCTGAGAGAGAAGCCTCCTTATTGGAGGGTACATGACCTCTTAGATCAAGTTGCTAAGCTGTGAACTAAAAGGTCATAGTTTTGAGATGTAGAATTCCTCTCTGGGTTATGAGGATTTGTTAAAGGCACACAACTTGGATTATCCTCCACATCAATGTCCAGACTTTGCCAGTTACATATGTTTCTCGCAATGAATGGTGGTGTGAGTCTACAGTGTCTGAACTGTGAGAACAGAGAGCAGGACATGTTCTCATGGGGACAACGGATGATGCAAGCTTGTAACTTTAAGCACATTTTGTACACTGAAGGTCTCCTTATGTAAGGTTTTTAGTAGAAAGTGCAGTATGTTATTTGATTATATATTATTTCTTACTTCTGCGGTTGAGGGATAGACCACTGCTGCTTTTGGATACTGTGCCTATGCAGGAACCAATACTGCCATAGCACTGCACAAAACCGACTGTAATTACTATATTCATGTTCATAGTACTTTGAGTAACCAGCCCTGTTTTTTTTGTACAGAGTAACGATCCATATCCTTGGCCAATGTTTTCATCCTATCCCTTACCAAAGTACTACATACCAGAAGTAATTCGAACTGAGGATCCTAAACAAGGTGAGTAGTATGTCAAACTGGTGAGATATTACTATAAAAAATTCACAGAATTTAAAGCAGTTTTGTACAGATAAAAAAATGGTGTAAAATTAGGTTTTATACTATAATACATTTTGCCGCTGAATGCCGGGGGTAGGAGGGCGTAGTAAGCAACGGCAGGAGTCGCGTCTATACGAGGACACGCATGTTTCCATAGAACTCAATGTAAGTAGGCTCTTCACTGCAGCTACTCCCAAGGATGAGGTTACAGTCAGTATTACTGCTCTTCACTAACTGGACTTTTTAGATTCTCGCAGTAAGTATATTATAAAATGTGAGCACTTAGGGGCTCATTTATGAACGGACTTGCGACTATTTTAGTCCTCCGACATATGTCACTGTATAGGCATATGGTGGCATCTGTCACCCATAGCCTCCCATGTAAAGAAAAATATATACCACACAGTACACCTTTTTCTACTGGATGACTTTGTATAGAATAGCGTAGTTGATTCTGCTATTCTTTACAGCAAAAAAAAATAAAAAGATGTACTTACTGATGTGTACCAGCAATATGAAGGATCAAAGGATAAAGTGTAAGTGAAGCCTAACTTACTGGCTGTGCCTTTTATTCTTCTAGACCATGAACTCTTGAGGTTTCTTTCATCTGGAAGCACAGACCAAAAAGTGACTTGGTTAGACAATTGTAAAAGACTATTCTGTAAAACGATTAAAACCAGGCCTGGAGTGTTAAGAGGATCCGGTGAGTGCTGTGTTTTTTATTATATAAACCGTAGATCTTGGCAGAATGCTCATCCTAATCGCGTTTATTAATTTGCCTGCTGGATGGGGGAAGGGAAATGAGCCCCCAATAGACATGTCAAATGCAAAGGGATTAAACTTTTACGGTATGATGACAAAACCTCAGACTTGTCACAGGCCTTAGGCCCCATTCAGCATTGCGTGCCAAAAAGCCATCAGCAGCAGTGCTAAATCTTGCCCCCTGTTGTCAACAGGAGACCGCACTGCACTTTGTGCGTCTGCAGTTTATAACCACGATCTTGCCAAGAAGGGACATGTCCTTTCTTGGTGTAGTGTCAGGATGGATGCTGCTGGAAACCACAGTGCGTGTCCGCTCGAGGTTTAGCTCCATTTAATGGGATTACACCGTGAGCTGGTCTGTGGCATTCACATTGTAAAACCATGGTAGAATATCCCCTGGCTTCTGCTCTGGTTTGGGAATGCTGCACACAATAGGAGAGACTTATCAAAACTAGTGTAATGGAAAACTGGTTTAGTAATCTATAGTAGCCATCCAGATTTTACCTTTCATCTTCCTAAGGAGCTTTGAAAAATAAAAGGTGGAATCTGATTGGTTGCTGTGGGCAACTAAGCCAGTTTTCTTTCTCCACCATTGCCTTTGTAAAATCCACTGCCACATATTCAGCATGTCTTTCAGTTCCCTTGTTTCATGTCATAGATGGCACCAGTGCTCATACACTTAATATACTGGTAATAGAGCTTGGACTGTAATATTACATAGGTAGGGATTAAGGAGAGCATGGACTATGATATTACATAGTAAGTAGGGACTAAGGAGAGCATGGACAATGATATTACATAGTCGGTAGGGACTAAGGAGAGCGTGGACTATAATATAACATAGTCGGTAGGGACTAAGGAGATCGTGGACTATGATATTATATAGTAGGCAGGGACTAAGGAGAGCGTGAACTATGATATTACATAGTAGGCAGGGACTAAGGAGAGAGTGGACTATGATATTACATAGTAGGCAGGGATTAAGGAGAGCGTGGACTATGATATTACATAGTAGGCAGGGACTAAGGAGAGAGTGGACTATGATATTACATAGTAGGCAGGGATTAAGGAGAGCGTGGACTATGATATTACATAGTAGGCAGGGACTAAGGAGAGCGTGGACTATGATATTACATAGTAGGCAGGGACTAAGGAGAGCGTGGACTATGATATTACATAGTAGGCAGGGACTAAGGAGAGCGTGGACTATAATATTACATAGTAGGCAGGGACTAAGGAGAGAGTGGACTATGATATTACATAGTAGGCAGGGACTAAGGAGAGCGTGGACTATGATATTACATAGTAGGCAGGGACTAAGGAGACTGTGGACTATGATATTACATAGTAGGCAGGGACTAAGGAGACTGTGGACTATGATATTACATAGTAGGCAGGGACTAAGGAGAGCGTGGACTATGATATTACATAGTAGGCAGGGACTAAGGAGAGCGTGGACTATGATATTAAATAGTAGGCAGGGACTAAGGAGAGAGTGGACTATGATATTACATAGTAGGCAGGGACTAAGGAGACTGTGGACTATGATATTACATAGTAGGCAGGGACTAAGGAGAGAGTGGACTATAATAGTTCCTACCTACTGTGTAATAAGGATAACGTGGGCATTTATATGTCATCACATGTTCTACTGTAGTGTTAATAAACACTTGTATTTCTTTTGCTTCTTGTAGTATATGGAGAATTATTAGAGAAGTTCATATCTCACGTTTATGACATTCCATCCCACTGTGTATTTGAACGTTCTGAATATAAAGGTACGTTGATTTGTTTATTTCTTGAGGTTTTAGTCTTTATAAACTGTTACTTTGTAGCATAGCCTCAGTGTCGGGGACATTTTCCATGTCGGTAAACGGAAAATACACTACACGGGTGGGAGATGCAGGTGCTTAGTTTGCACAATACCCTAATTTTCATAAATCTACCGCACAATATATACACATCTTCAACTAAAGGGACTATAATGTGATGATTCTTACGTTTTCTCTAATAAAATCAACATTAAAAATGTATCAGATAAAATACTATGTGAGTACGACATAAACACTACTGGCAATTCACAATAACTACAGCATGGCCACAAGATCATGGTTCTAAGCCTGTGGATGACTTTTTTCTCCCACGGTTAGCATACACACACACACATATATATGTTAAACGGATGCTGTACGGTGGCATCCATCACCATAGGGTTTCTGGACTTTGCTATGTAGTATACTTTGCTTTTGCATTCTCTTTAACTGCATTGTATGAATTGGATTTCTAATATAATTTAGCTTTTTTTTAATCCAGATTCACATTTACTAAATGAAAGTCTTACTCCATCCCAGCAACTGGGCGTAAAGATTGTTATCAGGTAAAGTATCTGTACATTTTATGGAAAATGTAGGTTCCTGATGCCTTTTGAGAATCTATGGCACTCAGCATTAAAGGGGCTGTCTACTCAGGACAGTCATTACTTGTTAGATGGATCTCTTGACAATGGCTTCTCAAAAAGTGTCCTCTTGCTGTGACCTCCAGTGATCAGCTCTAGATTGTTGGAAATCTACCAGTAAGGGTTCAATTTCCCTGCAGCTCATTTAAATCAATGGGTTGTCTATGTAAATGTAGGATAGGTCAGGTTCTTTAGACTGAGAGACGCCTTTGTAACCATTCTTCACTCTGACCATGAGATGAAGATCCTGAATAGAGCACCCCCATCTGTAACTCAGAATTTCCTCAAAGGGTATAAGGGATCATCCCCTCCTCTACTGGAGGTGAAAACTTGGACAGGACTCTACCCCCTAAAGGAACAACTTTTAGCAAATGAGGCAGTGGAAAAATGGCCCAAGGGTCACTGAAAGGGGTTTAGGCAGAAACCCTTCTGTCCTGTGTGAGGGGCCTGGTTTGATCCTTGCTATGGAGCCCTTACTTCTCTATGTACGCCACTGGATATATGATAATGAGTTTTATCAATTGGACAGCTCATTGTTGTCTAAAGGAGTGTGCTATAGGGCTAGATGAGAACTGAAGGCAGCATTAGGTGGAAGCTGGGGCAGATAGTTTTACTTTTATATGACTGCCCTATTGGTGGTGATTTTAAGGTAGGTGCATGTCCTTGAGGAGTAGCACAGAGCACAAAATGTCCATCAAGACAGAAACTGTCGGGAGGTACGAACAGCTGCACAAAATGTGGGAGAATGAACGGGAAAAATTGATGATTTCATATGATTGTCCACCTGGTGGTTATTTCCTATTCAGGACCATGTTGAATTTTTGTAAAGTGCAGAATTAAAACCTCTCTTTACCTGGGTAGTTATTCCTCACCTTCTAGGTGAACCGCCATCCCATGTGGAGAAGGAAATTACCTACTTCTCTGGGTGCCTAAGTGTATTGCACTTTTTAGGTCACTGATTTTCCCATTTCTGTCTATTTTTATGTTTGGATCCCTGTACATTTGTAATGCCCTCTTTTTTCATCTTTCTTCTGTTTGCCCAGGTATGGTAGACACCTAGGTGTTCTGACAGGTAGCAAAGAGCAAGATCTTACTCGGGTACTTCAACGGTGTGAAAATTTCCTTCAACAGCAGCAAGTGTCTGTCAGTTCTCCATTACGTATCCTTTTGAGTCAGTAATATATTGGAGAGTGCTGAATCTAAGTTTGTAAAAAATATAAAATAAAAAATGTGATTAATTCCACAGCCCAAAATGAGAAATGTGTAATTGTGCCAGAACCCCCTTTGGTGCCGTCCAAGCTTAGTTTATGCCTGACAACCTAGTTGCTGGTAATACTCTTCCGTAATGTTTCCAATGAGGTTGTCAGACGGTATGGCCATAGCAACCACTCCGTCTCGGATTACTTTTGTCCCCTCTGGTTGGTGTGTAGGCTCTGAGAAATCCAAAGAGGAAGGGCCAGGACAGGATGTAGAATACATCAAATATACATAGAAGTTGTGAATATGTGCTTAATATTGTTTTTTAAGAAATTGTCCCGTTAAAGGGGTTTTCTGGATTTACACCAGCCTTCAACCTTACTGCGTTACATAAGTCAGATGATGAAGTTCTGAGTGCATTTTGACTCCTCCAGAGCAGTTGCGATCTGTGACCTGCACCCTGTATTTACATCCCAGCGCAAGACTCATGGGGACTGTTTGTGGAACCAGGTCTCTGCCTCTCAATAAGTGTATAGGAAGGAGCTGCCCCATAGAAGTGAATGGGATGGCTTCTTATTACACCTGCTCACCGCTGCAATGTCGACGGCGAGCGGGTAAACAATGAAGTCAAGGCTGCGCTTGCAGGGAGCGTGGCCTTCTTTTCAACCAGCTGATCGGCAGGGTCCCGCTGTGCTGATATTGATGAGCTATCCTGAGGATAGGTCATCAATATTAAAATCCCGAAACATACCCTGTAAAGATGACATGGTTTTCTTCTAAACCCTCTTGTTTAGTGATGCAGTGATTGTCCAATTTTCTTTTTTCATTTTTTTTTCTTAAAGAGGACCTGTCCCCTCTACTGCCATTTCTGTTTTAGTAATGACTTGCATTCCGCCTGTAATACCCTTTTTGGAACATCTATTCTTATGGCTCTATGTTGTGTCATTCCTTTATTATTCCTGCTAGAAGTTTATGAGAAAAGGTACACCTGGGTGTTACCAGTTGGGGGGTGTCCCTGTACAGTCTTATACTGACAGCACTGATTGGACCGTATCAGACAATGGATGGACACACACCCAACTGGTAACACTCCATTGTACTGTTATTCACAAATGTTAGGCAGAAATAATAGGACTAGCACAACATATACTCCAGAATTGTCATTTCATGTGGAAAACAATTACTTACTAAAACAGGCACTTCAAAAGAGGTGATCGGTTCAACTATTGCACATCTTGGAATGTAAAGGTCACCCAAGATAATGACTATAATATGAGTAATAGGGGAATATAATACCTTTGATTGCCATTGTGTGGACAGTTGTCAGTGTAATTCTCCCATATTAATGATAAATGGCAAATGAGATGCTCCAGCTCAGGAAGAAGACTAAGGGCTCATTCACACGACCATATGGTCGTCATGCCCGTGTTATGGACCACAAAAAGTGTAATTCACTGTAACATAAATCGGTGATAATGCCAAGTGGCAGCTAGAAAATATGTTCTTACATTTTTGTGTACACTATGTTGCCATTTCTTATAATTGTGGCCATTGCAATATGATACGTGCTGTATATCGTCATCAAATACTCTTAGTCACAGCAGATTCCAAGTCCAGTCTTCACGTTCCTTGACATTTCTTGCATTAGAATATTTACAAGGAGGCTATCCTGGCCTTGATTGGTTTGCATCTTCTATGTTCTTAATAATGTCAGGGGATGCCGAAAAAACATTCACGTTTCTGCAGAAATTCTCCAGTCTCCTCACCTCAGCATATCTGTGGCTTCCACGTCTGCATAATTCTGTAAGTAGTCCTACACACACTTTGTCTCACTCCAAGATGGAAAGCACAACGGGATGCATTACTTCAAAATAGGGGAATAGTCTTAGAGCAAGTAGGCATTCCCATAGGTGCCTTCCCTAGGCACAGGAGGGTGTGTAACGTAAAAAAATACATTCCCAAACACATGCGTGTTTGGCTAGGCTGAGTGTGCATAGGCTCTCCATAAGGGTCCATTCACACGTCCGTAATTTCGGTCCTCATATGTTCCGCAATTTGCGGAACGGGTGCGGACCCATTCACTTTCAATGGGCTTGGAACGGATCCGCATCCGCATTTCCGGGATCCGTATTTTCGGGATCTGCAATTCTGGTCCCGAAAAAAATAGAACATGTCCTATTTTTGTCCGAGGACCAGAAAAGGCTTTTTCTATTATAGTGTCGGCAATGTGCGGTCCGCAAATTGCGGATCGCACATTGCCGGTGTCCGTGTTTTGCGGATCCGCAAAACACTGACGGACGTGTAAATGGACCCTAAGGAAAGGAAAATAAGCCGCTGTCGAACACCTCTGGCAGCAGTTTATCCACCTTGAGAACAAAAGACTTGTCATACTGACTTCCATCATGCCAACGTTTCTTATCCCCGACATCTGTCAGGTTAGTCCAACATTCATTTTACAAACTGCAACAGAAAATGTTACTTTAGGGCCTCTTTCACAATTTTTGTATAGTTTTAACCTAAAAATCATATTTTAACATTATATATATATATATATGTGTGTGTGTATATATATATATATATATATATATATATATAAGTATCCCATTGTTTTCTATATCTCCATTTGCCTCTGTTAAGAGAGAAAAAAAGGACAAAAGTATATTTACTTCCATTATTTAAAAAAGGATGTGTTAGGGTATGTTCAGATGTAGGATTTTGGGCCTGGGTTTCAGCACGGATTCGGATTCTATTCAATGGAAGGCCGTGCTGCAGTTCACGCGGCCGAAAGGTTTTGCCATGCAGTTTTGAAGACTGCTCCAAGAATGTACAGGTCCATTCTTGGCACGGTCACCCAGCGGTCCCATTACATTCAGTGGATCTAAACCTAGAGGGGGCCTGCATGAAAACGCACGGCAAAAACTGCAGCGCAGCGGTTTCCGTTGTGGGATGCGTGGCTGTTTTATCCTTTGTGTGAACGGACCCTTTAAAGAGCATGTGGTTGGCATACAGCATTTTTTTACTACATTTGTGAAAGTGGTGGGAACCTAGTGAGAATCTTGCCTAAGAAGTGCACGAGATGGATGCATGGTTCAACTTTTTCTCCAGTCTAATGCACCAGTGCTAAGCGTAATTGTAATCGCACAATTGGTGAACTTACATGATGAGATGGCATTTCCTCTTCTAAACCTGGGTCGCTTCTATGTATTCCTGTTTCATATGTTTCAGAAACACTTGCCGGTGGATATAAGAGCAGCTGGAATCCATCCGATATATTTTTGCACTGCTCATTATGTAGAGATGCTGATGAAGACAGAGGTACCGCTTGTGTTTTCAGCATTTCGGATGTCTGGTTTCACTCCCTCCCAGGTAATAATGTCTGATACTCTTTTTGCCTGTTAAGGCTGCCATAGAATTAAAGAGTTTGTTTACCCTTGGGGACTTTTTCTGCGGACCCACGGTGGGAATAATCATACTTACCTGACCTTCCCTCCCACCCGCTGTGTTGTGGCTCAATCGCTCCGCTTGGGTGCCACAGGTCTCCCTTCATCAACATCCGGTTTGTATGCAGATCATGTGGCTGCTGCAGCTAACGATTGGCCGCAGTGGTGACATGTCACCCATACATCAGGTCACTGGGTCATGTGACGCATAGATGACACGTCTCCTCTACAGCCAGTCATTGGAGATCTGTATGGTCAAACCGGATGCCATCTTTATAGACCCACAGGGGAATGTACAGAAAGACAGGTCCTTTAATTATGCTGCTTTGGCATTTACCAAAAAAAAAAAATGTTGTTTTCCCGTTTTCTTTCAAATCGTGTAGGCAATCTAAACCCTACAGGGAAACCCAATCCCAGTCCTAGAATTCCATGTTTCACATTTCTTTTATGCGCTTTGCTTTGTTTCAGATTTGTCAGCACTGGCTAAGTCAATGTTTCTGGAACTACCTGGACTGGGGTGAGATCTGTCATTATCTGGGAGTATGTATTCTCCTTGGAGCAGATTACCAGGTCTACATGTGCATTGCAGTATTGAAACACCTTCAGCAAGAAATCCTACAACATACCCAAACCCAAGATTTACAGGTCTTTCTGAAAGTGAGTGACATGCCTGGTAAACCTGGAATTATTCAGTAGAGACCCTGAAGGACTCCATAGTGAAGAATTCTCTTCCCTTCTTCTGAGTTGTCTCTGAAAAGGAACATTTAGGTGGCCCTGTTCAGTCCAACAAGAATACAAGAGTCCCAACTGTCTTCTAAATAGTGGCCTAACAAGGGGTCATCACAATGCATAAAATACACCTATATTTTTTAGCAGGGGTGTAGCTATAAGGGATGCCAAGCTCTGGTGTCTGAGGGGGGCTGAAGTTTTAAATGTCACACTATGTGTGGAGCCTTATTACAGATTTTCCATTATGATCTGGGAGCTTCAGGTTACACCGTTTTTGGAGGACACAGTAGTGGGGTAGACTGTGCTATTGTGCCCTTAAAGGGGTTGTCTCACAAATAGCTGATCGGTGGGGGTGCAGGGAGTGGGACCCTCGCCGATTAGCGGTTTGAAGAGCACTGTGTCCCTTTCAGTGGTTACCTGCACACTGTCTAGATTCTAGCGGCAGTGCCCTTCTCCCATTCAAGTGGGTGCTCGCTTTTAAAAAGAACTCCTACAAATGGAGAGCAGGTCAAACGGAGTCCTGAGTTCAATCTTTTGGACCTCATTTGCCTGACTGAAGTGAATGGATCTGACAACCGTATTCAACTGTATGGAATTCTCAGCAGAAAACGAAATGATGTGAAGAGCTTTTTTTCCTATAGTGTAATCAAATTCAGGATTTTCCTAATTTATGACGTAAAGTCATGATTTTATGAAAGACACGGAGGCGAGTATTTGCTTAACTCTTTCTTTACTGAGAATATAGCAGCAAAGACAACTGAAGAAAAAATCATCAGAGTAACCATGGTAACAACTCCACCCCCCATAGCCCCTATATAAGGCGCATCACTGGACAGACACTTCCTCTTTCTTTGTGGACTTCAACTGTCGAGAACTTGGAACCTGGAACCATCAACAACAGCCGGAACGTTGACTGAGGAAAGAAACCAAACCAAACTGCAGGGAGGTGAGCACCTGGAACCGTTGGTCAAAGGCGAACAACCTGGAGACATCTGACAGAAGGCAATCAACCTGGAGGGAAAATGAGAAATCATGGTAATATAGTAATCAGTATCAGTATCCGGATCCGAGAACTTAAACACGGATCAATAAATAAAAGAAAAAATAAATAAACAATACAGAAATACGTCAAGATAAAACAAGCGATAGTTAAAATACTATAAATCCGTGGGATGGGTAAAAGAATTAACGGGTGGGAAATACTCGCCTCCGTGTCTTTCATAAAATCATGACTTTACGTCATAAATTAGGAAAATCCTGAATTTTATATCAAGACACGGAGGCTCATATTTGCTAGTTTAAAGCTGAGCAATCACCGAAGAAAAAGCATGCGGAACAGGTCTAAAATAGAACTCTCTAAAGGTAGAGACCCGGGACCAATCCGCCAGCCTTAAAACATCCTCCAATCGAGCACCAGCTATGGACATAGATGTAGCCGCTGCCCCGCGCACCGAATGCGCGGTAAAAATGGATGTGTCAATACCCGAAAGGGACAAGATCCACTTAACCCAACGGGACAGAGTGACACTGGTAACCGGAGAAAAGGGGCGACGGAAGGAAATGAACAGCTGAGGAGCATTTCCATCGCGGAAAGGCAGAGTGCGAGCCTCATACTCCCGCAAGCAAGCCATCGGACATAACTGCAGAGATGAAGGAAAAGATGGATAAGAAACAGACTTAATACCCGTTTTTGTACGTCTAGAAATATTGAACAGAACCCCGTCCGGAGTAAAATAGCGTGCGTCCAGATCTAGAGCTCGGACGTCCGAGACCCGTTTGCACGAAATCAAGCAAAAAAGGGTTACTAATTTTGCCGAAAGTTGACGAAGAGACAACAAGGAATTGGAAGGCCAAGATTCCAGAAACCTGAGAACTGTAGCAACATCCCAGGTGGAAGTAAAACGAGGCCTGGGAGGCCGAGCTAACCGGCAACCGCGCAACAGTCTGCACACTAAAGGATGTTGGCCGGCGGGAAAACCGTCAAAACCGGCATGCCTGGAAGAGATGGCAGAACGGTACACGTTGAGAGTACGGAAAGCCTTCCCTGACTCAAAAAGTGAAGTGAGGAATTGAAGAATCTCCGTTACAGGAGCCTGTACGGGATCCAAGTCCCGTGGATCGCACCAACGACACCAGACGTCCCATGAGGCATGATAGGCTCGTCTAGTGCCCGGAGCCCATGCAGATTCCAACAGCTGCCTAGTCGCTGCCGAAAAACTTGAGGAATCCCAGGAACCCCTGAGATCCGACAAGCGAGAAGAAGAAGCGATCCGTCTAGAAGTAGAGGGTGAGGACGACCGTACGGATCGAGGAGAAGCCGAGGAAAAGACGGTAAGATCCGAGGCTCCTCTGACAAAAGGTTCAATAACTGGGGAAACCAAGACTGGGTCCTCCAATATGGAACTATCAAGACCAACTGAGCCTGTTGGTGACAAACGTGAGCAAGCACCCGTGGGATGAGTGCGAACGGAGGGAAGGCGTAGAGAAGAGAATCCCCCCAGGGCTGGAGGAAGGCATCCACCGCTTCTGCCTCCGGGTCCGGACGCCAACTGAAGAATCTGGGGAGTTGAGCGTTCAAACGGGACGCGAATAAATCGATGGATAACGGGCCCCAAAGATATAGAATATCTTGGAAAACCGTCGAATCCAACTTCCAGTCGCTGGAATCTGAAAGACAGCGAGAACTCCAGTCGGCCAAAGTGTTGTGGAGTCCTGGAAGGTACTCGGCCACAACCGATATTCCCCTGGAAAGGCAAAATTCCCAAAAGTCTTTGGCTAGAGAACATAGAACCCTGGAACGTGTCCCACCCAGGCAGTTCACATAACGGACAGCCGAAATATTGTCCATCCGTAAACGAATACATGCTCGAACCGAGTCCTGTGCAAAGCTGCGGATCGCAAAGGATCCCGCTAGGAGCTCGAGAGCATTGATATGTAAATGTAGTTCGTCCGGGGACCATGCTCCTCCCGTGGATATCCCCTGACAATGGGCTCCCCAGCCCAAGAGACTGGCGTCTGATTCGATGACCAGGTCTGGACGTGGGCCAAAAATAGCACGGCCGTTCCACACTGCTAAATTGTGGATCCACCACACTAACTCGTCTCTGGTTTCCGAATCTAAAACCAGAGTGTCTGAGTATGAGGCCCCCGCTCTGAGGTGAGCGATCTTGAGCCTCTGAAGAGCTCGATAGTGGAAAGGAGCTGGGAAGATCGCCTGGATGGATGAAGAAAGAAGACCTATCAGACGAGCTAACTGACGAAGGGAGACCTGTGGGAGGGCGAGAGAATGACGAATCTCTTTGCGGATCGCCTTGACTTTGACTGCAGGCAAGCTGAGCGTTAGCCTCCCAGAATCTATGGTAAACCCTAGAAACTCTATGGACGTGGCCGGAATGAGGCAAGACTTCTCCAGATTGAGAATAAATCCTAAGTCTTGAAGAAGGTTCTTGGTCAACCTCAGGTGACCAAGCAGAAGGAGAGGACTCTGGGCCATAATCAGGATGTCGTCCAAATAAATGATCAGACGAATCCCCCTGCCTCTGAGCCAGGCCACTACTGGTTTCATGAGTTTTGTAAAGCACCATGGTGCGGAGGATAGGCCAAACGGGAGGCAAGTAAAGCGCCAGACTTGGTCTTTCCAAAGAAATTGAAGAAGGCTGCGGGATGTTGGGGCCACCGGGACTGTGAGATATGCATCCTTCAGGTCTAATTTTACGAACCAGTCTCCTGGTTGAAGCATATCCCTCAACAGATGGATGCCCTCCATCTTGAAATGTCTGTACCGAACGAAGACATTCAAGTGCTTGAGGTTTATGACTGGACGAAATTGGCCACCCTTTTTCTGGACCAGGAAGATATTGCTTAGTATTCCTGAAAGAGGGTCGGGAGATAATTCTATTGCCTGTTTCTGGAAAAGAGATGCAAGCTCCGCATCCAAGAGGGACTGGGTTAGGTTTGAGCAAGGGAAATTCTGAATGTGAGGGAGATTCCTTGGGGTGGACACCAACTCGATGATGAACCCCTGAACCGTGGATAGGACCCACTGATCTGAGGTTATCCTTGACCACGCATGGGAAAAGAGACGGAGTCTTCCCCCAACCTGATGAGAAATGGGATATGACATACAGCGATGACTTACCATATGGGCGTCTGGATCCTGGAGCGCCTCGGAAACCTCTGGAGCGGGAAAAACCTCCTCGTGACGGGAAGAAGGTTGGCTGGTATTTGGAGTCCTGAAGGGACTGACGATAATTAAAGGAGCCTCTGCCTGTGCCTCTGGACTGGAAATTGGAGCGGCCGGACAGTCGGCCCCTGAGACTGCCGGCCCTGGAGGAAAAACGAGGCTGGAAAACACGGCGCATTGAGCTTTGCGCCTTATCCAGAGCCGTAAAGGCTCCTACATATTTGCCGAGCTCCTTAATGAAAGGATCCCCGAAAAGAAGGCCCTGAGCTTCTTTACCTGATTCAGATAGGGACAAATTGGCTAGCTTGGGTTCAATTTTCATTAAAATAGCTTTCCTTCTCTCAATGGCAATGGAAGTATTCACGTTGCCTATCAAACAAATGGCTCTCTGTGCCCAGCCACTAAGGTCGTCAGGATCTACCTGCGTGCCGGCCATTCTAGCAGACTCTGCTAAATCAAGAATTTTGGCGAGAGGGCCAGTGACATCCAGAAGCTTATCTTGACATGCCTTTAAGGCAGAGTCAAGCCCCTTACGTGGGTTAAACCCAGACTTGGCCAGGAATTGGACCACCTTCGGGTCAACGCTAGGTGTTTCACAAATCCTGTTAGGGATAAGGGGGCGAGGGCATTCAGCCCGAAGCTTGCTGCGGGCCTCTTTGGATAGAGGCGTGCGGATTCTAGCTTCTAAATACTGGGTCACATGGGTGGCGGGAAGCCACTCGGAGGACCGTGGGTGATGCAACTGGTCCGGGTTAAAAAGGGGGTCCCCCATAGGATCAATAACTGCGTCTTTGACGTCTGACGTGGGATCAGCTATAACACCCGTTGCCAGAGACGGGCCTTCAAATGCAGGGTCAACCGCAATATCATTTAAATCATCCCCTGAATGATTGGACCAATTTTCAAAAGCCTCCTCAACAGACTCTGCGTCTGAATCAGAAACCGGATCCGGAAGAGCCCGGGCGGTTTTCCATAATCGTGCCCTTTCTGCCGGGCGCGGGTTAGCTCTTTTACGCGACTTATTCGCGCAGTCAATTGATGGAACAGAGCCATCATTCATGAGTGTTCTGGAGGCAGGAGGGGGCATAGTAGAAACAGGGTGAGCCATGAGAGCTTGTGAGATTGATTGAGTCAGAGAAGCTGACATGGTCCCCATTGCAGCGACTATAGCATCAGATATAGATTGCTGCAGGCCAGAAGCCTGAGCCACAGGGGCAGAGGACTCATTAACTCTGTGAGGAGTGGGGGGAGGTACCTGACCTGAGTGTCTATCCTGAGTAGAAACAGCTGGGGAGGCAGGAACAGTAGACATAATGAACAGTAATACTGAGGGAGTTAGTCACCCCAACAGTAAACGCCGATGTGAGAGAGCAAAAAACACAGTAGTGAAGCACAGGAGAAACGCCGGAGGCACTGAGGGAACAACGGACTAGAGGGGGAGTGGCTAATACAAGCCTACACCTCCCCAGTGTAAGGGCCAATGAGCGGAGCGTCAGGGAAGATGACGTCCGCAAATCTCGCCCAAAATCGCGAGATCTCGGCGCCGGAGAGACTAAGATAAGACTGCAGCCGAAATCCCGCACCTCGCGAGACTAGAAAGCGCGCGAAGGCCGGGACCAGGGAGAAGAAGGTAAGGAGAAGGAGGGGGGGGAAGAGAAAATGGCCGCAAGACCTCCCAGAGTACGGAGGGAAGTGCAGAGAGCCAGGATGAGGGAAAAACAACAGGCGGCAAGCCGGTAAGAGGGCAAAAGGAACTACAGGGAAGTGCCATAAAAACTGACCATATAAAAACCAAAATCGGGAAAGAAACACAGTCAGGAGCTGTGGGGACAATATAGGTCGAATACAAGAGCCCTAAAACATAAAAAGGGGGACAAAATTCCACACAGAAATAAAAGAATAAGAATAATACAGATAAAATCGCTATATCTAGTATAGAGAAATAATCAAGGTACTTATCTGAGCTGAGCAGCAAAGAAAGAGGAAGTGTCTGTCCAGTGATGCGCCTTATATAGGGGCTATGGGGGGTGGAGTTGTTACCATGGTTACTCTGATGATTTTTTCTTCAGTTGTCTTTGCTGCTATATTCTCAGTAAAGAAAGAGTTAAGCAAATATGAGCCTCCGTGTCTTGATATAAAATCAAATAACCCGCTTTTTAAAAAGAAGCCTTAGTTTATCTCCTAGTGATCAGCTGTAATCTTCAGCAGAAGCCTCGTCTGGTGCAGGTATATGTGCCATTGCATGCCAGCTATTTAAAATAGTAACCAACATGAGAGGGGCTACTAAAGTGCAGATCCAGCAGGCTGTTCCGGCCCAGAGCATCCTGCCAGATATCACAGGATCTGGCGGTGCTACTTCACTGCCTGATCCCCATTGACTGCAATGAGATCCAGTGGTGATCCGGCTGATTTCCGGCATTATGTGACCACCGGACTTACAGCGCGCCAGCCAGAAGTAAGGTACTGCAGGCAAATCTATGAGACTCCTATGGAAAGACATACTTCCGACTGACACAGCAGCTGTAGAAGTCCGGTGGTCACGTGATGCAACAGCGGCTCGAATCGGTGGGGGTGCCCTGCAATAAAGTGTCTGTTAAAGGGTAACTGTCATATTTGTTTTATTTGCTAGTTTATTAGAGCTAGGCATGTATACCTGAGTCAATGATTGTCAAAAGATCTGTAATTACCTTATAATAACAGCTTTCATTAATGTCCTCTGTCCCTTTCCACTGCTCCCTTAAAAGACAGTTGCTAGGGCTTGTCTGTATCTGGCTAAGAAGACAGGAAGACGGAGGGGCGATCCTTCACACTGCATGCCTGTGTAACGTTACATTACCCTACTTCGTGAGATTTCCCTACCTCTTAACTTCCGGTCGCACCGCTAATGACGTGAGGAGGCGTGCCTGAGTTTTGTCGATCTGCGCATGCGCAAAAGGACAGTTTAGGGAAAATCTCACAGCGGAGTTCAGCTGCACACCGGGACACTGCGCATGCGCCGGTGAGCCTCAGTAGGGAAATATTACGGCCCAGTGCGCAAGCACAGCTAACTCCAGAACATCCATCCGATCTCCGCGCCTGCACAATGTGGGGGTAGGGAGATCTCATGGCCATATTTTCTGTTAAATAAAAAAATATATATATATATATATATAAATAGGGGTTGTCTGCCTGCGCATATATATATATTTATTTAACAGAAAATATGGCCATGAGATCTGCCTACCCCCACACTGCGCAGGCTCGGAGATCGGATGGATGTTCTGGAGTTAGCCACGCTTGGGCACTGGGCCGTAATATTTCCCTACTGAGGCTCTCCGGCGCATGTGCAGTCTTCCGGTGTGCAGCTGAACTCCGCTGTGAGATTTTCCCTAAACTGTCCTTTTGCGCATGCGCAGATCGACAAAACTCAGGAACGCCTCCCCACGTCATTAGCGGTGCGACTGGAAGTTAGGAGGTAGGGAAATCTCACGAAGTAGGGTAATGAAACGTTACACAGGCATTAGGCTTCACAGTGAGGAGGCATGTCTCAGTAATCCAATCTGATTGGCTGGCAAGGAGCTGCTGGCTACAGCAAGTGTGTATGGGAAGTGAGGGAAAGCAGTTTTGGCCTCAGAGAACTGGCAGAGGAGCCATCTTGAGAAGGTCCTTATTGTAAATGTTTAAACAGCCGTAACTAAGGGAAAAACTCAAGGAAAACAGTAGTATGTGAAGAAACTAAAGATATGTATAATGCTGTTGCAGCAGTAACATATGCTAAAAAAAATAAAAAAAATTTTTTATAAATGAAAACTTGACAGTTACCCTTTAAGTAGTTTTACTATTTTCACTGATAAGTAGTAGCCCCCCAACACCCCCTCCCTCTCACAGTAACAGGGCCAGGCACTCTAGGGATAATCGTGCCCAGCCCTGAAATTTTGCGGCTGCACATGCGCCTCTTTGATCACCCCACGCACTGTATAGTACTGAAGCTTACTGGGCTGATTGAACTTGTAGTGCGCATGCATCCATCTGCCTGCAAAGCTTCAGTACTGTACAGCATGTGCGCCGATCAAAGAGGCACACACTTAGCCACAAGATTTTAGGACTAACACGATTACCTCTACACTGCTTGGCCCTCAGAGCCAGGCAGGCACAACTGGCACTTAAAGTGAGAGAAGCTTCAGGTGCAACAGAGCACCCCTGTTGCACTAAGGGGCTAATCTGCCTAATTGCTTATATCTCTGGATTGGGACCACCAATCAACATGGGACTAATGGGGTTGCATCTAGCTGCCAAGCACACACCTCCAGTGCCCAGCTGGATTGATTTCAAGGTATATGGTGCCCGATTTTATATTATGTTTTATTTCCAAACAGGAAGAAGCAATTCATGGATTTAAAGTTGGCGATTATTTGGAATTCATGGAAAGCCTAGAGCAAGTTTACAGGCCAATGGTCTTAAAAGAAATGAAAAAATGCTGCACGTAATTGACCAAGCCACAGGAAAAATACCAACCTTCTCACAGACTGATGTTTTAAAGGGCATCTGTCAGCAGATTTGTACCTATGACACTAGCTGACCTGTTACATGTGCACTTGGCAGCTGAAGACATCTGTGTTGGTCCAATGTTCATATGTGCCCCCAGTGCTGAGAAAAATGATGTTATAATATATGCAAATGAGCCTCTACAAGCAACAGGGACGTTGTCATTACACCTAGAGGCTCTGCTCTCTCTGCAACTGCCGCACATGTTAATTGACAGGGCCAGGCAGTGAAAACGTCAACATGTCTGGTCCTGTCAATAAAAGTGGAGAGGGCACAGTAGATGCTGTCATGCGGGCACATATAAACATGGGACCAACACAGATGCCTTCAGCTGCCGAGCACTCATGTAATAGGTCAGCCAGTGTCATAGGTACAAATCTGCTGACAGATGCCCTTTAACCCCTTCATGCAACATCACGTACATGTACGTGGGGGAATGTGGTGCCTCACTGCATTCCCACGTGCATGTACGTGATCGTGTTTCACTGTCAGCGCAGGGAGCGAAGCGCTGAAGCTCCAGTGAAGCCGGCGTGCTGGGGTTGCTAGGCAACCAGAGAAGCCGGCAGGAGCTGTATTGGAGCTCTGACCCGCCCACGATCGCTGTGATTGGTCCATTACTGCAGAGGGACCAATCACAGCGCATCGGGGCAGGTAAGGGGGGGGTTAGGGAGGGACTATGTGCTTCTCCTTCTCTGATCGCCCCAATTCCTGTCAGGGAAGCGATCAGAGAAGGAGAAAGTGTGAAAATATTCCCCACCTATGACGAGTATACTCGTCATGGCGCACTGCTACTTAGAGCGCCATGATGAGTATACACGTCATGGAATAAACTGTCACCATGTCTGCAGACATGGTGACAGCGCTGAGATCCCGGCTGTCACACACAGCTGGGCACCTTAGGTCAATGCCGAGGGGGGTCCTGTGACCCCCCCCATGTCGGCGATCGCTGCAAACCGCAGGTCAATTCAGACCTGCGGTTTGTAGCGCTTTCTGCGGTTTCTGATCCGCGGGGATCAGAAACTTTAGTATGCCCAAAATAAAGAGGTTTCACCCCCCCTGCACCCCTGAATGATGTTATGTGGGCGGGTGGTGCAGGGGGGGTGTCGCAGGCGGTGGGGAGGTGCGGTAAGCTGCGGGGGGCGGGCGGTGCGGCAGGCGGGATCGCGATCCCCCGCCCGCCTCCCCTTCAATGATCGTTGGTGTCTAGTGGGGATACCAGGGTGCCAGCACATTGCTGGCACCCTGATATAAACGGCTGACATCTGCGATGCGATGTCAGCCGTTTAACCCTTTCCATACAGCGGTCCGTACAGACCGCTGTATGGAAAAGGTTAACAGCGCAGGGAGCTCCCTCCCTCTCCCATCGGGGGGCTGCTGTGCCTTTGCAGCCCCCCGATGGGAGAGGGAGAGAGCCCCCAGAGAGCCCCCCTCAGCCCTGTGCTTACCCTTCCCCGTCTGCGCAGTTCTGACCAGTACTGAGCAGACGGGGAAGGTTCCCATGGCAACAGGACGCCTCTCAGGCGTCCTGCTGTCCATGGTGCTGAACAGATCTATGCTAAAAGCATAGATCTGTTCAGTGTAAGTAAAATACAGTACAGTGCAATATATATTGTTCTGTACTGTATTATACAGACATCAGACCCACTGGATCTTCAAGAACCAAGTGGGTCTGGGTCAAAAAAAAAAGTAAAAAAAGTAAAGTTTAAAAAAAACACATTTATCACTGAATAAAAAAATAAATAAATACACTACACATATTAGGTATCGCCGCGTCCGTAACGACCTGATCTATAAAACGGTCATGTTACTTTCCCCGCATGGTGAACGCCATAAAAATAAAAAAATAAAAACTATAAGAAATTGAAATTTTGCCCACCTTACTTCCCAAAAAAGGTAATAAAAGTGATCAAAAAAGTCGCATGTACGCCAAAAAAGTACCAATCAAACCGTCACCTCATCCCGCAAAAAATGAGCCCTTACATGAGACAATGGCCCAAAAAATAAAAAAACTATGGGTCTCAGGCTATGGAGATACTAAAACATGATTTTTTGTTTGTTTCAAAAATATTATTGTGTAAAACCCTGATAAATTATAAAAAGGTAGACATATTAGGTATTGCCATGTCCGTAAGAACCTGATCTATAAAAATACCACATGACCTAACCCCTCAGGTAAACACTGTAAAATTTTTTTAATAAAAACAGTGTCAAAAAAGCTATTTTTTTGTTACCTTACATCACAAAAAGTGTAATAGCAAGCGATCAAAAAGTCATGTGCACCCCAAAATAGTGCCAATCTAACCGTCATCTCATCCCGCAAAAATGATACCCAACCTGAGACAATCGCCAAAAAACTGAAAAAACTATGGCTCTCAGACTATGGAGACACTAAAACATGTTTTTTTTTTGTGTCAAAAATGATATTATTGTGTAAAACCTAAATAAATAAAAAAGTATACATATTAGGTATCGTCACGTCCGTAAAAACCTGCTCTATAAAAATAGCACATGATCTAACCTGTCAGATGAACGTTGTAAATAATAAAAAATAAAAACAGTGCCAAAACAGCTATTTTTTGGCAAATTTTCCATTTTAATTCATTTTTTCCCATAACAAAGCAAGGGTTAACAGCCAAACAAAACTCAATATTTATTGCCCTGATTCTTTAGTTTATAGAAATACCCCATATGTGATCGTAAACTGCTGTATGGCCACACGGCAGGGCGCAGAAGGAAAGCAGCGCCATATGGTTTTTGGAAGGCAGTTTTTGCTGGACTGGTTTTTTGACACCATGTCCCATTTGAAGGCCCCCCCCCGATGCACCCCTAGAGTATAAACTCCAAAAAATGACCCCATTTTGGAAACTACACCCCTCAAGGTATTCAAAACTGATTTTACAAACTTTGTTAACCCTTTAAGTGTTCCACAAGAGTTAATGGCAAATGGAGATGAAATTTCTGAATTTCTATTTTTTGTTACTTTGCCTCACAAAAAAGTGTAATATAGAGCAACCAAAAATCATATGTACCCTAAAATAGTACCAATAAAACTGCCACCTTATCCTGTAGTTTCCAAAATGGGGCCACTTTTTTGGAGTTTCTAACCTAGGGGTGCATCAGGGGGCTTTAAATGGGACATGGTGTCTAAAAACAATCCAGCAAAATCTGCCTTCCAGAAACCATATGGTGTTCCTTTCCTTCTGCGCCCTGCCGTGTGGCCATACAGCAGTTTACGACCACATATGGGGTGTTTCTGTAAACTACAGAATCAGGGCCATAAATAAAGAGTTTTGTTTGGCTGTTAACCCTTGCTTTGTTACTGGAAAAAAAATATTAAAATGGAAAATCTGCCGAAAAAGTGAAATTTTGAAATTTAATCTCTATTTTCCAATTATTCTTGTGGAACACCTAAAGGGTTAACAACTTTGTAAAATCAGTTTTGAATACCTTTAGGGGTGTAGTTTCTTAGATGGCGTCCCTTTTATGGAGTTTCTACTCTAGGGGTGCATCAGGGGGGCTTCAAATGGGACATGGTGTCAAAAAAAACAGTCCAGCAAAACCTGCCTTTCAAAAACCGTATGGCATTCCTTTCCTTCTGCGCCCTGCCGTGTG
The DNA here is from genome assembly GCF_905171765.1 of Bufo bufo. NCBI lineage: Eukaryota > Metazoa > Chordata > Amphibia > Anura > Bufonidae > Bufo > Bufo bufo. The sequence continues at coordinate 350,286,324 of NC_053391.1, read as the reverse complement.
CCCGTACAGCGGTTTACGACCACATATGGGGTGCTTCTGTAAACTACAGAATCAGGGCCATAAATAATGAGTTTTGTTTGGCTGTTAACCCTTGCTTTGTAACTGGAAAAAAAATATTAAAATGGAAAATCTGCCAAAAATGTGAAATTTGGAAATTGTGTCTCTATTTTCCATTAAATCTTGTGCAACACCTAAAGGGTTAACAAAGTTTGTAAAATCAGTTTTGAATACCTTGAGGGGTGTAGTTTCTTAGATGGGGTCACTTTTATGGAGTTTCTACTCTAGGGGTGCATCAGGGGGGCTTCAAATGGGACATGGTGTAAAAAAAACAGTCCAGCAAAATTAGCCCTCCAGAAACCAAACGGCGCACCTTTCACTCTACGCCCCGCTGTGTGGCCATACAGTAGTTTACGGCCACATATGGGGTGTTTCTGTGAACATCAGAGTCAGGGCAATAAAGATACAGTCTTGTTTGGCTGTTAACCCTTGCTTTGTTAGTGGAAAAAATGGGTTAAAATTGAAAATTAGGCAAAAAAATGAAATTCTCAAATTTCATCTCCATTTGCCAATAACTCTTGTGCAACACCTAAAGGGTTAATGACGTATGTAAAATCAGTTTTGAATACCTTGAGGGGTGTAGTTTCTTAGATGGGGTCACTTTTAGGGAGTTTCTACTCTAGGGGTGCATCAGGGGGCTTCAAATGGGACATGGTGTAAATAAACCAGTCCATAAAAATCAGCCTTCCAAAAACCAAACGGCGCACCTTTCACTCTACGCCCCGCTGTGTGGCCGTACAGTAGTTTACGGCCACATATTGGGTGTTTCTGTAAACGGCAGAGTCAGGGCAATAAAGATACAGTCTTGTTTGGCTGTTAACCCTTGCTTTGTTAGTGGAAAAAATGGGTTAAAATGAAAAATTAGACAAAAAAATGAAATTCTCAAATTTCCTCCCCATTTGCCAATAACTTCTGTGCAACACCTAAAGGGTTAACAATGTATGCAAAATCAGTTTTGAATACCTTGAGGGGTGTAGTTTCTTAGATGGAGTCATTTTTGGGTGGTTTCTATTATGTAAGCCTCGCAAAGTGACTTCAGACCTGAACTGGTCCCTAAAAATTGAGTTTTTGTAAATTTCGGAAAAATTTCAAGATTTGCTTCTAAACTTCTAAGCCTTATAACATCCCCAAAAAATATAATATCATTCCTAAAACAATTCAAGCATGAAGTAGACATATGGGGAATGTAAAGTCATCACAATTTTTTGGGGTATTACTATGTATTACAGAAGTAGAGAAACTGAAACTTTGAAATTTGCTAATTTTTCCAAATTTTTGGTAAATTAGGTATTTTTTTTGTGGAAAAAAAAAAAAATTTTTGACTTCATTTTACCAGTGTCATGAAGTACAATATGTGACGAAAAAACAATCTCAGAATGGCCTGGATAAGTCAAAGCGTTTTAAAGTTATTAGCACTTAAAGTGACACTGGTCAGATTTCCAAAAAATGGCCTGGTCCTTAAGGTGAAAATGAGCCCGGTCCTGAAGGGGTTAAAGGGAATAAAAGGTGGAATACGCATGTAGACTGGATTCTCGCGGTTGTTCTTATTTCTGTCCACAAAACACGGACATACTGTATCTAGATGTCTGTGTGGCAACCGGGTGCAGCTATATTTTACGGACCCTTTCATTTGATTGGATAAGTCTAGGACAGAAAATGGACTATTATGGTGCATGCTGCAAGTTTCTCTGCACGGACATCTGACGCGTGAATCGTGCGTTTATTGGGTCCATGTGCTATGCAGGTGCAGATCGGATGGCACATGGGCGTAAAATATGGCTGTGTGAATTAGACCTAAACATGTACAGAAGATACCATATGTTCTTTATATGTGTATTATGTTCTAGTTCTGAGAACCGGAGTGAGTGATATTAGCAGCTTTCCTTATAACCGTACTCTTAAGATGCCAACCTTAGTGTTTTGTCTAATGTTGAATGTGTTTGGATAGAACATTTGCATTACGCTGTATAACTATGGCTAATAATAATAATCATTATTTTTGTAAAAATAAACTAATTTATTTTTAAGGTTTTTGTTCTTAGTTCTGCGTTACCACAATATTTGTGCCGATTCGATATGATTACTTGGTGTTGCTGGTTGACCACGCACCTTAAAATACCGTATGTATCTTAAAGAGGACCCATCACCACAAAATGCAATGCAATCTGAAATCACCAGGTTATAGAGCAGGAGGAGCTGAGCAGATTGATATATACAGTAAAACCTGTAATTTATACATGTTTTTTTCCCCACCTCCTGGGAACAGCTATCAGTACAGGAAGGAGCAGTTATCAGTGACTGACAACATAGTATATATAAGCGATAGCTGTCAGTCACTGATAACACCAACTCCCTGTACCGATAGCTGTTCACAGGAGGTTGAAAAAAACCAAGATATAAATTACAGGTTTTACTGACTCTTTTCCTACAAAATTATACTGTATATACCAGATGCGTTTTTGCTGGACCCATGAAAGATGTGAAAGTAGCCTTAGGCCTCTTTCACACGAGCATGTCCAGATGCGTCCCGGTGCATTGCGGAAAACCCGCGCGAGTAGATACCCAATTGCATTCAGTTTTGACTGCGATTGCGTTCCGTTGTTCAGTTTTTATTGCGCGGGCGCAATGCGTTTTGCACGCGCGTGATAAAAAACTGAATGTGGTACCCAGACCCGGACTTCTTCACAGAAGTTCAGGTTTGGGTTCAAGGTTGTGTAGATTGTATTATTTTCCCTTATAACATGGTTATAAGGGAAAATAATAGCATTCTGAATACAGAATGCATAGTACAATAGGGCTGGAGGGGTTAAAAATTTTTTTTAACTCACCTTAATCCACTTGTTCGCACAGCCGGCATCTCTTCTGTCTTGTTGTGTGAGGAATAGGACCTTTGATGACGTCACTACGCTCATCACATGGTCCGTCACATGATACATCACTATGGTGATGGATCATGTGACGGACCATGTGATGAACGTAGTGACGTCATCAAAGGTCCTATTCCTCACAAAAGAAGACAGAAGAGATGCCGGCTGTGCGAACAAGTGGATTAAGGTGAGTTAAATTATTATTATTTTTTTTAACCCCTCCAGCCCTATTGTACTAACCATTCTGTATTCAGAATGCTATTATTTTCCCTTATAACCATGTTATAAGGGAAAAATCAAGCTCATTTTTAAAAGCTGTTTAGACAGGAATGCACCTGTCTAATGGTCGTTAAAAACAGGTACACTAGGGAAAAATGGGCTTTCAGGGTATAAAATAAAAAACATTACTATTTGCATGCACAGGCAGGGGCGTAGCTATAGGGGGTGCAGAGGGACCCCAAAGACCCTTGTGCCACATAAGAAAACACTGCTGTATTTACTATATACCTGTACACACTGCATCTATTATACCTCGTACCTCACATATTACACTACTGTATATACTGTATACACTGCATATATTATACCCCGTACCTCACATATCAGTACACTGCTGTATATACTATATACCTGTACACACTGCATATATTATACCTGTACCTCACATATCAGAACACTAGGGAATATACTATATACCTGTACACACTGCATCTATTAACCTCTTTTGTGTGCCAGGGCTGTTTTGTAATCCCAATCCGGCCCTGATGGCATAAATTATAAAACGCAGCAGCAAGAATAGTTCATGGAACAAAAGGAGGGGCTATAAAAGGGGAATGGGGGCCCAATTTAGATTCCTGCTATGGGGCCCAGTGATTTTTATGTACGCCCCTGCTTACCAGGCACTGCGCCGTCCATTCAGTATCGGCTGTGCTTGGTATTGCAACTTAGCAGTATTCACTTGAATGGGAATGAGCTGCGCCTAGGCCATGTGACATCACTGACCTAGGAAGAGGTCGCGGTGCTTAACGGAGTGCCACAGCCTCTTTAAAGAGCTGATTGACGGGGTTCATCCCATATACTTGAATAGGAGAGGAGGTGTATTTACACTGTACTGCCACTACAAAGTAGATCACACAAGCACAATGGCCACTTCAAACAGCTTGTTGGCGGTGGTTCCACTGACACCACTGTGAGCATTATCTCCTTACTGTGACATCACTGTATACATTATCCCTGCACTGACACCACTGTGAGCATTATCTCCTTACCGTGACATCACTGTATACATTATCCCTGCACTGACACCACTGTGAGCATTATCTCCTTACTGTGACATCACTGTATACATTATCCCTGCACTGACACCACTGTGAGCATTATCTCCTTACCGTGACATCACTGTATGCATTATCCCTGCACTGACACCACTGTGAGCATTATCTCCTTACTGTGACATCACTGTATACATTATCCCTGCACTGACACCACTGTGAGCATTATCTCCTTACCGTGACATCACTGTATACATTATCCCTGCACTGACACCACTGTGAGCATTATCTCCTTACTGTGACATCACTGTATACATTATCCCTGCACTGACACCACTGTGAGCATTATCTCCTTACCGTGACATCACTGTATACATTATCCCTGCACTGACACCACTGTGAGCATTATCTCCTTACTGTGACATCACTGTATACATTATCCCTGCACTGACACCACTGTGAGCATTATCTCCTTACCGTGACATCACTGTATACATTATCCCTGCACTGACACCACTGTGAGCATTATCTCCTTACTGTGACATCACTGTATACATTATCCCTGCACTGACACCACTGTGAGCATTATCTCCTTACTGTGACATCACTGTATACATTATCCCTGCACTGACACCACTGTGAGCATTATCTCCTTAACGTGACATCACTGTATACATTATCCCTGCACTGACACCACTGTGAGCATTATCTCCTTACCGTGACATCACTGTATACATTATCCCTCCACTGACACCACTGTGAGCATGATCTCCTTACCGTGACATCACTGTATGCATTATCCCTGCACTGACACCACTGTGAGCATTATCTCCTTACCGTGACATCACTGTATGCATTATCCCTGCACTGACATCACTGTATACATTATCCCTGCACTGACACCACTGTGAGCATTATCTCCTTACCGTGACATCACTGTATACATTATCCCTGCACTGACACCACTGTGAGCATTATCTCCTTACCGTGACATCACTGTATACATTATCCCTGCACTGCCACCACTGTGAGCATTATCTTCTTACCGTGACATCACTGTATACATTATCCCTGCACTGACACCACTGTGAGCATTATCTCCTTACCGTGACATCACTGTATACATTATCCCTGCACTGACATCACTGTATACATTATCCCTGCACTGACACCACTGTGAGCATTATCTCCTTACCGTGACATCACTGTATACATTATCCCTGCACTGACACCACTGTGAGCATTATCTCCTTACCGTGACATCACTGTATACATTATCCCTGCACTGACACCACTGTGAGCATTATCTCCTTACCGTGACATCACTGTATGCATTATCCCTGCACTGACACCACTGTGAGCATTATCTCCTTACCGTGACATCACTGTATGCATTATCCCTGCACTGACACCACTGTGAGCATTATCTCCTTACTGTGACATCACTGTATACATTATCCCTGCACTGACATCACTGTATACATTATCCCTGCACTGACATCACTGTATACATTATCCCTGCACTGACACCACTGTGAGCATTATCCCTGCACTGACACCACTGTGAGCATTATCTCCTTACCGTGACATCACTGTATACATTATCCCTGCACTGCCACCACTGTGAGCATTATCTTCTTACCGTGACATCACTGTATACATTATCCCTGCACTGACACCACTGTGAGCATTATCTCCTTACCGTGACATCACTGTATACATTATCCCTGCACTGACACCACTGTGAGCATTATCTCCTTACTGTGACATCACTGTAAGCATTATCTCCTTACTGTGACATCACTGTATACATTATCCCTGCATTGACACCACTGTGAGCATTATCTCCTTACTGTGACATCACTGTATACATTATCCCTGCACTGACACCACTGTGAGCATTATCTCCTTACCGTGACATCACTGTATACATTATCCCTGCACTGACACCACTGTGAGCATTATCTCCTTACCGTGACATCACTGTATACATTATCCCTGCACTGACACCACTGTGAGCATTATCTCCTTACTGTGACATCACTGTAAGCATTATCTCCTTACTGTGACATCACTGTATACATTATCCCTGCACGGACACCACTGTGAGCATTATCTCCTTACTGTGACAACACTGTATACATTAATCCTGCACTGACACCACTGTGAGCATTATCTCCTTACCATGACATCACTGTATACATTATCCCTGCACTGACACCACTGTGAGCATTATCTCCTTACTGTGACATCACTGTAAGCATTATCTCCTTACTGTGACATCACTGTATACATTATCCCTGCATTGACACCACTGTGAGCATTATCTCCTTACTGTGACATCACTGTATACATTATCCCTGCACTGACACCACTGTGAGCATTATCTCCTTACCGTGACATCACTGTATACATTATCCCTGCACTGACACCACTGTGAGCATTATCTCCTTACTGTGACTTCACTGTATACATTATCCCTGCACTGACACCACTGTGAGCATTATCTCCTTACTGTGACATCACTGTATACATTATCCCTGCACTGACACCACTGTGAGCATTATCTCCTTACTGTGACATCACTGTATATATTATCCCTGCACTGACACCACTGTGAGCATTATCTCCTTACCGTGACATCACTGTATACATTATCCCTGCACTGACACCACTGTGAGCATTATCTCCTTACTGTGACATCACTGTATACATTATCCCTGCACTGACACCACTGTGAGCATTATCTCCTTACTGTGACATCACTGTATACATTATCCCTGCACTGACACCACTGTGAGCATTATCTCCTTACCGTGACATCACTGTATACATTATCCCTGCACTGACACCACTGTGAGCATTATCTCCTTACTGTGACATCACTGTATACATTATCCCTGCACTGACACCACTGTGAGCATTATCTCCTTACCGTGACATCACTGTATACATTATCCCTGCACTGACACCACTGTGAGCATTATCTCCTTACTGTGACATCACTGTATACATTATCCCTGCACTGACACCACTGTGAGCATTATCTCCTTACTGTGACATCACTGTATACATTATCCCTGCACTGACACCACTGTGAGCATGATCTCCTTACCGTGACATCACTGTATGCATTATCCCTGCACTGACACCACTGTGAGCATTATCTCCTTACCGTGACATCACTGTATGCATTATCCCTGCACTGACATCACTGTATACATTATCCCTGCACTGACACCACTGTGAGCATTATCTCCTTACCGTGACATCACTGTATACATTATCCCTGCACTGACACCACTGTGAGCATTATCTCCTTACCGTGACATCACTGTATACATTATCCCTGCACTGCCACCACTGTGAGCATTATCTTCTTACCGTGACATCACTGTATACATTATCCCTGCACTGACACCACTGTGAGCATTATCTCCTTACCGTGACATCACTGTATACATTATCCCTGCACTGACATCACTGTATACATTATCCCTGCACTGACACCACTGTGAGCATTATCTCCTTACCGTGACATCACTGTATACATTATCCCTGCACTGACACCACTGTGAGCATTATCTCCTTACCGTGACATCACTGTATACATTATCCCTGCACTGACACCACTGTGAGCATTATCTCCTTACCGTGACATCACTGTATGCATTATCCCTGCACTGACACCACTGTGAGCATTATCTCCTTACCGTGACATCACTGTATGCATTATCCCTGCACTGACACCACTGTGAGCATTATCTCCTTACTGTGACATCACTGTATACATTATCCCTGCACTGACATCACTGTATACATTATCCCTGCACTGACATCACTGTATACATTATCCCTGCACTGACACCACTGTGAGCATTATCCCTGCACTGACACCACTGTGAGCATTATCTCCTTACCGTGACATCACTGTATACATTATCCCTGCACTGCCACCACTGTGAGCATTATCTTCTTACCGTGACATCACTGTATACATTATCCCTGCACTGACACCACTGTGAGCATTATCTCCTTACCGTGACATCACTGTATACATTATCCCTGCACTGACACCACTGTGAGCATTATCTCCTTACTGTGACATCACTGTAAGCATTATCTCCTTACTGTGACATCACTGTATACATTATCCCTGCATTGACACCACTGTGAGCATTATCTCCTTACTGTGACATCACTGTATACATTATCCCTGCACTGACACCACTGTGAGCATTATCTCCTTACCGTGACATCACTGTATACATTATCCCTGCACTGACACCACTGTGAGCATTATCTCCTTACCGTGACATCACTGTATACATTATCCCTGCACTGACACCACTGTGAGCATTATCTCCTTACTGTGACATCACTGTAAGCATTATCTCCTTACTGTGACATCACTGTATACATTATCCCTGCACGGACACCACTGTGAGCATTATCTCCTTACTGTGACAACACTGTATACATTAATCCTGCACTGACACCACTGTGAGCATTATCTCCTTACCATGACATCACTGTATACATTATCCCTGCACTGACACCACTGTGAGCATTATCTCCTTACTGTGACATCACTGTAAGCATTATCTCCTTACTGTGACATCACTGTATACATTATCCCTGCATTGACACCACTGTGAGCATTATCTCCTTACTGTGACATCACTGTATACATTATCCCTGCACTGACACCACTGTGAGCATTATCTCCTTACTGTGACATCACTGTATACATTATCCCTGCACTGACACCACTGTGAGCATTATCTCCTTACTGTGACATCACTGTATACATTATCCCTGCACTGACACCACTGTGAGCATTATCTCCTTACTGTGACATCACTGTATACATTATCCCTGCACTGACACCACTGTGAGCATTATCTCCTTACTGTGACATCACTGTATATATTATCCCTGCACTGACACCACTGTGAGCATTATCTCCTTACCGTGACATCACTGTATACATTATCCCTGCACTGACACCACTGTGAGCATTATCTCCTTACTGTGACATCACTGTATACATTATCCCTGCACTGACACCACTGTGAGCATTATCTCCTTACTGTGACATCACTGTATACATTATCCCTGCACTGACACCACTGTGAGCATTATCCCCTTTCTGTAAAATCACTGTATACATTATCCCTGCACTGACACCACTGTGAGCATTATCCCCTTTCTGTAAAATCACTGTGTGTATTATCTCTTTGCATTAGGGTGCCAAAAAAAGAATGATTAAACTTTCAATATTCTGAACTTGCTGCTAAGGATGGTCATGTGGAGTCCCCATTCCAAGTTTTACAGGTGGACCCCATGGATACTTGGGTGTGTTCATACTGTACATTAGAGAAAAGAGCTCTCAAGAGGGCCAGCTTCACAGTCCGTCTGTGTTCACATACCATTCGTTGGCCTTTGTTTGGTGTATGCGAGTGGAAAAGCTCCTGCGCTCAACCCTCCGCCCTAAATGTATTCATGTAGCATCCACAGCCCTTTACAATACCATGTCCTTTTTACTGTAGACTGCTCCCCCTTTATGGAGACATCTACATAGACGATGGCTATTTTGCCTGTAGGTTCATCTAGGTGCGGACTTGCCATAGACCACTGTATTGCCATCCTGAGGAAACTGGAGTGGGAGGACAGAACATGGTGCTGGCCACCACAGTGGGGCATCTTCTGAGGAGATTTTGAGCTGCTGGAGAATATTTTTGTGGTGCACTGTGGTATTTCGTTCTGCTGGAGCAGTATATGGGACTGCACTAGAGATGAGCAAGTTTAAAAAAAAATAGATTCACTGGTACGCCAATTTTTTGGGGAAAAATTCAGTACGTTTAAATTCAGTACGTTCCGAATAAATATGCAGCGTATTTCGTTAAAAACTGCTATTTCCTGGCTGCAGAGTGCTGCCTTTTTAGTGGTGTAGAACACTGCAGTAACAGACATAGGGAGTCTGCTGTGGTAGTGAAATAGTACTGTCAGGCCGTATGATATGCAGATGACAGGTGTCGCTCTTAGAATCACTGTACACTTGAGTTATTTGGTCAGTTTTGGCCCCGTGACTGCCCAAATAAGTGAAGTATGAACTCAGCCTTACAGGTCGATGTTAGTGCCAAGAAGAAGCGCACTCCTTTTACACCCTCGTCAGCTGATTCCACATAGATGTCTACAGAACCTGTTCTATTAAACGCTTATACAACTAGAGCCCCCCGACAGAGACGTGAGGGTGTCAGCAGTAAGTTTGTGTTGCCGTCACAGATTAATTTGCCCTTCCTCTGATCCGTCAGAACAATAACCCACGAAAAACGGATCCTGTCTGTGGAGCATCCGCCTTCGGTCAGCATTTGGTCAGTAATCCATCAGTATTGATCATGTGTTTTGTACCCACTCCTGCTTTTGGCTACCAAATCACAAACCAATTTTTTATTTAAAATTTTTTTGAACGATGGAGAAAAAACAACGTTTTTTTTAACAAACAGGATATTAACACACTTAAAATACAACACAGAAGGGGCAAAACTACAAGATTTAAAAGACAAACTGGAAAAACAAAGTGCTTCATCAGCAAGAACGGATTGACAACCAGTGTCGGGGTGACCATGAGGGTAATGCATACAGATCAAGAAATGTATGGGTGTGCATTCACCCATACATTTTCCCCAAAAAGCCAGTGTAACAGAGAATTTCACCACTAAGTAAGTCGTTCCATACCGCAAAAGGAGGTGCACATTCACCCATACATTTTCCGAAAAAGAGCCAGTGTCACATAAAGAATTTCACCACTAAGTACTTCAGTCCATACCGCAAAAGGAGTTGTTCAATCACCCATCAATTTTCCAGAAGAAAACATGGCTGAAATACGGCAAACTGGGCTGTAAAATATCTCACTGCACCGCTGAACGGCAATTAGGCCCAAATTGTTTTTGTTATTTTTACACAAAAGGCTTTTCTACAGATAAGTGCAACAATGAAAGGCGAATATATTTGTATTTCGCCAGTAATACACGGCAAACTGGGCTGTAAAATATCTCACTGCACCGCTGAACGGCAATTAGGACCTAGGTTTTTTCTATTTTTACACAAAAGGCTTTTCAACAGATAAGTGCAACAATGAAAGGTAAATATACCGTATTTTTTGCCCTATAAGACACACTCCCCCCCCCCCCCCCAAAAGTGGGGGAAAAATAGCAGTGCGTCTTATGGGGCGAATGCTGCGACCGTCGGGTGTATCGGCCTGAGAGGGAGGAGGGGCTGGGGGCCGGCATCTGTTTCTGTAATGGCAGTGGGGCCCGGTGCAGTCACTGTTTTCTACTACACCGGGCCCCGCTCTCTGTAGTATAATCATATCTAACTTGTGGGTATTGTTAAACTATTCAAATCATCTGAAATCCAGCGCTTGTACTACTTACTACTAACTTCTTGGCAGTCAGGAGGCCGGGCGGGCGCTCGCCGCGTAGCTCACTACGTCACGCGCCTTCTCCTCCCACTTTATGAATGAAGCAGGCGGCGCAGGTGCATGGCGTGGTGAGCTACGCGGCGAGCGCCCGCCCGGCCTCCTGACTGCCAAGAAGTTAGTAGTAAGTAGTACAAGCGCTGGATTTCAGAGGATTTTAATAATTTAACAATACCCACAAGTTAGATAAGATTATACTACAGAGAGTGGGGCCCGGTGTAGTAGAATACAGTGACTGCACCGGGCCCCGCTGCCATTACAGAACCAGATGCCGGCCCCCATTCACTACACAGGGACATTGTTATGGGGGATCTGTGGATGACACATTAGATAAGATGCTATATATATGTGTCATCCACATATGCCCCCATAACAGTGCAATCCACAGATGCCCCCATAACAGTGCAATCCACAGATGCCCCCACAATGATCCTCCATAACAGTGTGTCATCCACAGATGCCCCCATAACAGTGCCATCCACAGATGCCCCCATAACAGTGCCATCCACAGATGCCCCCATAACCGTGCCATCCACAGATGTCCCCATAACCGTGCCATCCACAGATGTCCCCATAATAGTGTCATCCACAGACCACCATTAGTTCAAAACCCATCAAAAGCACACCTTTTGGTTCAAAATATTTTTTTTCTTATTTTCCTTCTCAAAAACCTGGGTGCGTCTTATAGGGCAAAAAATATGGGTATTTGTATTTTGCCAGTAATACACGGTAAATTGGGCTGTAAAATATCTCACTGCACTGCTGAACGGCAATTAGGCCCAAATTTTTTTCTATTTTTACATAAAAGGCTTTTCAACAGATAAGTACAACCATGAACGGCAAATAGATTTGTATTTCACAAGTAATACACGGCAAACTGGGCTGTAAAATATCTCACTGCACTGCACGGCAATTAGGCCCTAGGTTTTTTCTATTTTTAGGCCCCTTTCACACGGGCGAGTTTTCCGCACGGGTGCAATGCGTGAGTGAACACATTGCACCCGCACTGAATCCTGACCCATTAATTTCTATGGGGCTGTGCACACGAGCGGTGATTTTCACGCATCACTTGTGCGTTGCGTGAAAATCGCAGCCAGCTTTATTTTGTGCGTTTTTCACGCAACGCAGGCCCCATAGAAGTGAATGGGACTGCGTGAAAATCGCAAGCATCCGCAAGCAAGTGCGGATGCGGTGTGATTTTCACGCACGGTTGCTAGGAGACGATTGGGATAGTGACCCGATCATTATTATTTTCCCTACAAACCATGTTATAAGGGAAAATAATACAATCTACACAACCTTGAACCCAAACCTGAACTTCTGTGAAGAAGTTCGGGTCTGGGTACCACATTCAGTTTCTTATCATGCGCGTGCAAAACGCATTGCACCCACGCGATAAAAACTGAACAACGGAACGCAATCGCAGTCAAAACTGACTGAAATTGGGTATCTACTCGCGCGGGTTTGCCGCAATGCATCCGGACACGCTCGTGTGAAAAAGGCTTTTCAACAGATAAGTACAACCATGAAAGGCGAATATAGTTGTATTTTGCCAGTAATACGCGGCAAACTGGCCTGTAAAATATCTCACTGCACTGCTGGATGGCAATTAGGACCTAGGTTTTTTTCTATTTTTACACAAAAGGCTTTTTAACAGATAAGTGCAATGATAAAAGGCGAATATATTTTTATTTCACAAGTAATATACGGCAAACTGGGCTGTAAAATATCTCACTGCACCGCTGAGCGGCAAAGAAATTTTTTCACTAATACACGCAAAAAAGGGGCTTTAAAACAGATAACTGCACCGTTAAGCGGCAAATATATTTTTCCTTTTTCCACTAATACACGCAAAAAAAGGGCTTTCGAACAGATAACTGCACAGCTGAGAGGCAAATATATTTTTCTTTTGCCACTAATACACGACAAAAAGGGCTGTAATTTTCACACTTCACCGCAGAGCGGCTAATAAGCCATTTTTTGCCCACTAATACAAGACAAAAAATGCTTGAGAACATATAACTGCACCACACAAGGGCAAATAAGACGTAGAAATATTTCCTTGCAATAATGCCTGTATCAAACAGCACTTGCTCCCTAATAAGAACGGTTTGCTACAATTACAGGGCTCTATAAAGGCAATTTGGATCCCCAGTCAGTGCAGCACGGTGTAATAGGATTGTTCCTATTACCCAGGCTGTAACCTCCCCAACTGAACCCTGTTCAACATAAATGCTGTGGATTGATTCCTCCTCATCCTTTCCCTACATCTTGAATAATATTTCCCTGCACTTGTAAATCCTTTTTTTTTTTTTAGCACAATGAAGTTTTTTCTAACACTGTCCATAGCGCCTGCTGACGTCTCTCCCTGCACTAAGTACACAGGTAAATGGCAGAATCCAAGATGGCTGCCGCTATTTATAGGGCTGTGACATCACAGGGCTGGCTGGCTGCTGATTGGCTGCATGCATGGCATTGTGGGTGATCCCATCTTCCCAGACTTCCTTTCTCCATGTCCTCAAGCATGCAGCGGTCATTTTAGGAAAAATGTGATTAATTACTACGAAGCGAGAGGAAATTCGCATTCAGTGCGAATCAAATTTTCCTGAAATTCGTAACGAATTCCACTTCGTCAGCTTCGATTCACTCATCTCTAGACTGCACTTTGGTATTTGGCTCTGGTGGGATGGTATTTTGTGCCGCAAAACGTTATTGCTGGCTCCGCCTGCTCTACCTACTTTTGTTGGCTGTGCCCTCTGACAATGTGGGCGTGCCTACAACATGGGGCCACTTTTAGTTTTTTCCAGGACCGTTTTACGTTCCCAATCTGCCCTTGGGCCCATTCCCCATCTAGTCCAGCTTCCTGGCACCCAGGAGACTCCCAGACATTCCAGGAGAGCTGGCCAGTGACATATCGCACTGTATGGGCATACTGGGGGATATATTGGTAATAGGGTCCCATTGTACAGACATGTTTACCATGTGGTATACTTTATTTTTATTGCACGTTGGTCTACCATGCTACTCCCTACCTCCAAAAACAAAAATAAAAGGTACCATGGGGCCCTTTTAAATATGTCTGGCAGGAAAATGTATATGTCATGGGTCAGCAACTTAAGTTCTGGCTCTACAGCTTTTATAAAACTACAACTCCCAGCATGTTCCATTCACTTCTATGGGAGTTCAAGCAAGTAGGCATGCTGGGAGTCGTAGTTTCACTACAGCTGGGGTGGCAGAGGTAGCTGATATACATCCCTGATTATATACATCAAACATAGGCTCGAAATGTGAACAGGTCTGCCTAGTGTGCCCACCATATACCTCCCAGTGCCACATCAGAACCAGTACAAAGGGTGGGCAAGAGAGTCAGTTGTCTAGGGCGCCAAAAGAGATCTTCTAATTGTTTGTATCTGTGACCCCAGGAGACATTTGGGCATTGACTGTATATGATGGCATTCTCAGTGGTTGGGGCACTGTATAAATTAAAGAGGGAAAGGGGGCTATTCTCTGGCTGGCACTGTGTACAGCTGGGAAATCCCGGGTAGCCAATATGTTTAGGGCACTCTTTAGCTGGCACTCTGTGTGTTGGCATTTTCCGGCAGACACACTGATTATATAATTGATGACGGCTCCCGGACCGAGCATAGCATAGTGTTAGGATGGCATGGTCACAACCTAGCAACCTAGCAACGGCAACAATCTCTTGGTTACCCTCTTTGCGCATGCGTCGCCGGCGTTAACCTCCTTGCAAAACTAGTTGCGCGTGCGTTATCAAGCAGCTACTTACTGCGCATGCGTACAAATCTTCCTGGTTGTTACTGAGGTGATTGTTGCTCACCAAACCATAAGCAAACGACAGAACGCAATGGCGAACTACAAGGTAAGATGTGGCTGGTGTGAACGCGGCCCTGTCATATCCGTTACTACTCTATACAGAAATGGGAATATGCACGACTTCTGCTGTTCTACCGAGGCGTTAGAGATATTAGTTCAGTGCATTGCATAGGCTCAGACTGCAGCACCAGGTGTGCACTGTATATGTCCCAATCTCCAGGGTTTTACAAGCTTGCAGTGGGTTAATTCATGAAAATAGTAGTTTGTGTGGCATATTTGCTCCAGAGACCGTTGGACATCAGGTCAAGCTGCCTTTTGTTTTGGTCATTTTTACAGAAAAGTGATGGATATTATATTATTATTATTAAAGCACCATTCATTCCATGGTGGATATGGTTGTGCCGAGGTAGTAATAGGAAGGCATGGAGACGCATTACAGGCATTGTGCAAATACACATACATGCTACCAATTTATGGGGGAGATTTATCAAAACTGGCTTATTTGCCTGTAGAAACCAATTAGATTCCACCTTTCATTTTCCAAAGGAGCTCTGAAAAATGAAAGGTGGATTCTGATTGGTTGCTATGGGCAACTAAGGCTAGCTTCACACTAGCATTCGAGAGATCCGGCCGCGTGCAGCGGTTTTAGACTAGCTGATTCTCATCATTAGAGATGAGCGAATTTCAGGTTATGAAATTCGTTCACGCTTAGTTTACTGGTTAAAGGTGAATTAAATTGCGTTATAGATTCCGTTACCACGGACCACAATGCAATTCTATGACGGAATGCATAACGGAATGCTTTTAGAGGCCTTCCGTTATTCATTCCGTCATAATAGAAGTCTATGGCCTGCATAACGGATCTGTCCCGTTTCCATTATGCAGGAGAGGACTTGGGATCAGCAGAGGACTTGGGATCAGCAGAGGACTTGGGATCAGCAGAGGACTTGGGATCAGCAGAGGACTCACCTGCGTAACGGAAACAGGACGGATCCGTTATGCAGCCCATAGACTTCCCTTATGATGGAATGAATAACGGAATGGCTCTAAAGACATTCCTTTATGAATTCCGTCATAGAATTGCGTTATGGTCCGTGGTAACGGAATCCATAACGCAATTCACATTTTACCACCAAACAAAGTGTGAACGAATTTCAAAATATTAAATTTGCTCATCTCTACTCATCATATTTAATGGGGCCGGACGGCATTCATGTAGTTTCCAGCAGGAGTGTAGCTATAGGGGGTGCAGAGGTAGTAGTCACTACCAGGCCCAGGAGCCTGAGGGGGTCCAAAGACCCTTGTGCTGTATAAGGGTACTTTCACACTAGCGTTTTTCTTTTCCAGCATAGAGTTCCGTCACAAGGGCTCTATACCGCAAAAGAACTGATCAGGCATATCCCCATGTATTCTGAATGGGAAGTAATCCGTTCAGGATGTCTTCAGTTCAGTCATTTTGACTGATCAGGCAAAAGATAAAACCGCAGCATGCTACGGTTTTATCTTTGGCAAAAAAAACTGAAGACTTGCCTGAATGCCGGGTCCGTCATTTTTCCCCATAGGAATGTATTAGTGCCCTATCCGGCATTCAAAAATAGCGGAATGCCGGATCCGTCCTTCCGGTCTTCGCATGACAAGCGGAGAGATGGATCCGTTCTTGCAATGCATTTGTGAGACAGATCTCACAAATGCTTTCAGTCACATCCAGATCGGCGGATCACACTGCCGCAAGTGTGAAAATAGCCTAAGACACCAGTATTATAGAAAGTGCATTCATATAATACTCGCTCATTCCTACTGGTCAATTTACACCTCTGGCTGGAGGGAAGGGGTTAGGTCAAGAATTTGGAATGGGGGGGGCTGTTTAAATTTTTGTGTCGAGCTGCACAAAAGCTATGTACTTCCCTGACCACAAAACACTAACCCTGGGTTCACACCTGAGCGTTCTGAAAGGAGCGCTCTGTATGCGCGATTGTACGGGCGTTTACAAGCGTGCATACAGAGACAAGCGAACGCCCATTGTCGCGCGTTCCCGAAAGTCTATGTACCGGAACGCGCGACAAAACGCCCCAAAGAAGCTCAAGTACTTGTTTAAGCGTCTGGCGTTTTACAGCGCGATCGTACGCGCTGTAAAACGCCCAGGTGAGAACCATTCCCATAGGGAAGCATTGGTTTCTCCTTGTGCGTTTTACAGCGCGTAGGAACGCGCTGTAAAACGCTCAGGTGTGAACTTAGGGTAAAGGAAGGGGGGGCCCCAAGCTGAACTCTTGCACAAGGGCCCATGAGCCTTAGGCCGAATGCACACTATACGAGTGTATTACTGTAGTGCAGCGGCGGCATGAAGCGCACAGCGTCATAGCAACCAATGACGCCATGCGCTCCTGCTCTGAACAGGAATCCAGCCCGGCATACCACGGACCGCTCTCGGCCGCGGAACACGGCCGTGTGCATTCGGCCTTAGGCTAGGGCTACACGGCGAAATGTGTCACGTGGCATATAGGGTACAACTACACTGCAAATGTCGCGCAACATATTTTGTAATGGTAGTTAATGGTGTCACGGTGCCACACCAGATTCGCACAAAAATCCATCCTGGATGGATTTTTTGCGACTGTCAGGTCGCAGTGCAACACCATTGACGACCATTATAAAAATTGTCGCACGACAACTATCGTCATGTAGCCCTAGCCTTAAGCTACTCCCCTGGTTTCCAGTAATGCTAGATCCAGAGAGATTCCCCCGAATGCTAGTGTGAAACTAGTCTAAGTGTCCATTCACACGCCCATTCACACATTGAGCTGTCCGATTTTTTTTTCAGGACCCATTGAAAATGAATGGGTACAGATCTGGTCCAGATCTGTTCCGCAAAAAACGGAACAGATCAGGAAAGAAACAACGGACGTGTGAATGGACCCTAAGGGTACTTTCACACTTGCGGCAGAGGATTCCGGCAGGCAGTTCCGTCGCCAGAACTGCCTGCCGGATCCGTCAGTACATATGCAAAATTATGGCATTTATCAGGATCCTGATCCGTATGACAAATGCATTGAAATGCCGGATCCGTCTCTCCGGTGTCATCCGGAAAAACGGATTCGGCATTTATTTTTTTCACATTTTTTGCGGTCTGAGCATGCGCAGACCACAATGGCGGATCTGTTTTGCCGGAATTAATGCTTTTCAATGGGAAAAAATGCCGGATCCGGCATTCCGGCAAGTGTTCATGAATTTTGGACGGAGATAAAACCATAGCATGCTGCGGTATTATCTCTGTCCTGAAAAGGCAAAAAGACTGAACTGAAGACATTCTGATCGGATTACTCTCCATTCAGAATGCATGGGGATATGTCTGATCAGTTCTTTTCTGGTATAGAGCCCCTAGGACGGAACTCAGCGCTGGAAAAGAATAACGCTAGTGTGAAAGTACCCTTACTGCTCCAGCCATGTGGAGGTTAAAAGGTCGGGGTAAGGATATGTTCACATGTAGCAGCTGAGGTTCTAATAAGGGTTAAATGTGTTTCACCTGGTTAATAAAAAGACACCTCAGCTGCTTCGTTTGCACATACCCCAATAAAGCCAGGTGTGCAGGGAGGCTGGTGTAGGACCTGACATGGTAGCTGGAATGTGCTCCAAATGTGAAGCCACTGAAAACCACACTCCCTTGCAAGCTGCAGCTGTTTTCTATGAAAATTGATTGCCAATTGCTTGTTCGTTCATGGCTGCATGGTTATGGCCATTAACCCCTTAACACCCAGCGCCGGGTCTGCAGGGCTCTGGGGAAGGATCGGGGGGGCCTCGCGGCACCATGCCTGCTGTTACTGGCAGGCAGCCATGCCGGGTAAGGGCAGCATGGTGTTGCATCGCCCCCCTTCAGCTGCAAGCTGCGATTGGCCGATCAATGAGACCGGCACATCGCAGCGCAGAAAGCTGTCAGAGGCAACGGGGAGGGTCGGGAGGAGGTGGCAGGTGCTGAACAAATCGGCATCGGTCACCTCCGAGGTGAGGCAGTGCACACCAGTGTTTTGGGTCCCCTGCCAGCACTGCAATTGGCTGGAACAACGCTCCAGCCAATGGCAGCGCTATAGCCACACAGGAAGAGGCAGAACCTTTCTAGCTGGTGACTGCAAGCAGAGGTTCTGTGCTGCTTGCTGGGACTTGTGGCTGCTGAAAAGAAAGAATGAATAACATCTGTAATAGCTGCACAGATTATTTTTTAAACCATAAACCACTCTCCGTCCCTGTCCCCCCATCCCCATCCTTTTTTATTTTTATTTTTTTATTTTTTTATGGACGCCATTTGGTCTGTGTGCTTTTTTTGGTCTTTTTATTCTTTTACAATTTTTCCAGCACCACTTTTTCTGCGTGCGAGCTGTGACCGCCAAGTACTGTTCAGTGCGTACCTGCCTGATCAGCACCTGCGGATTATTTGTGCTGATTTTTTGGCACATTTCTTCTTTTAAAAGAAGAAAAAAGTAGTATAGTAGTATACTTTAGTATAAATATATATAGAGTTTTATATATATATATGTAACATTTTCTAGCCAGTGCTCACTGTAGTGAATTTTTGTACTACAATTTTTGCAGGCACGCTCGATCTGTGTGCGAGTTGCAGAGCACAAATCAGTAGTGTGCTCCATAGCATCTGCATATTTTTTTGCTTGTTTTTTTTTGTTTGTTTTATTTACATTTTTTATTTTTTTGGTGTGAAAAAAGAGATGCAGTTAGTGGTAGTTAGAGATATATATTTCAGTTAGGACTCCTGCACATGACTGTTGGTGTCCTGTTGCCGTATTGCGGACCGCATTTGTGGATCTGCAATACAGGGGCACCATTCCGTGTGCATTCCGCATCACGGATGCGGACCCATTCACTTCAATGGGTCCGCAAATTCGGATATGCGGAATGGTACGGAACTCTACGGAAGCACTACGGAGTGCTTCTGTGGGGTATCGTCCTGTACTTCCATTCTGCAATCCGTTCCGCAATTCGCGCCGCAGCACGGCCACGGGGCGCACACGTTCGTGTGCAGGAGACCTTAGTGTGAGTTTAGGTTTTTGCAGAAGACTTAAAGGTGGGAAGACAATGTAATAGAGCAGCACAAAATGCCAGCAGAATGCTTGGATGTATAGGGAGAGGTATAAGCAGTAGAAAGAGTGAAGTGCTTATGCCGCTGTACAGAACACTGGTGAGACCTCACTTGGAGTATTGTGCGCAGTACTGGAGGCCATATCTCCAGAAGGATATAGATACTCTAGAGAGAGTTCAGAGAAGAGCTACTAAACTAGTACATGGATTGCAGGATAAAACTTACCAGGAAAGGTTAAAGGACCTTAACATGTATAGCTTGGAAGAAAGACGAGACAGAGGGGATATGATAGAAACTTTTAAATACATAAAGGGAATCAACAAGGTAAAAGAGGAGAGAATATTTAAAAGAAGAAAAACTACCACAAGAGGACACAGTTTTAAATTAGAGGGGCAAAGGTTTAAAAGTAATATCAGGAAGTATTACTTTACTGAGAGAGTAGTGGATGCATGGAATAGCCTTCCTGCAGAAGTGGTAGCTGCAAATACAGTGAAGGGGTTTAAGCATGCATGGGATAGGCATAAGGCCATCCTTCATATAAGATAGGGCCGGGGGCTATCCATAGTATTCAGTATATTGGACAGACTAGATGGGCCAAATGGTTCTTATCTGCCGACACATTCTATGTTTCTATGCAGGAACACACCATCTGCGTGCATGCATTTTGCAGAGCCCTGTAGTGCATTTTTATACTACAGTTTTTGCACGCACACACGATCTGTGTGCGTACGTGCTGCAGAGCACCTATCAGTGCTCAGTAGCATCTGCACATAAAAAATATTTTTTTTTTCGTTTTTTTTCCCCCCAAAATTTTGGGTGTGAAAAAAGACCTGCAGTTAGTGGTAGTTACCTTCGTAGATAGATATATAAATTTCAGTTAGTGTGAGTTTAGGTTTTTGCACGAACGCACCATCTGCGTACGTGCATTTTGCAACCACTGAGCACCAATCAGTAATGTCCAATACGGATTGTGTCTGCCCAGTTTGCACTGCAAGCTTTTTTTTTTTACAACTTTTCTTCTAAATGTAATTTCAAATTTATTACAAGCCCCTTCACGTGTGAAAACACCACATACACACCCCACACTAAATAAAGGTTTACACATTTCACACATCACACCCCAATAAAATAAAAATGGCCCGTCCGTCCCAACGAGTATACTCAGCAGAAGAGGCATACGCCATGCTTGCCTCCGATACGGAGGATGCCACTTTCCTCTACATCATCATCATCCGCTGATGAGGGACCCTCTAGAACAGGGGTACTCAACTAGTTTTATTAAAGGTCCACATACCGGGGTCTGCAGTCAGATGAAGGTCCGAGCTGAACGCCAACAGTAAAGATGCCATGCGATCATGTGATCCATGCGCGTGGGGCGCTCTGACGTTATAGTGGAGCGCCCCGGGTAAGTCCCAGAATTAGTAATGGCCACATTAGTGCCCCAGTAAGAATAATGTCCCCATTAGTGCCCCCAGTAAGAGTAGTGCCCCCCTTCTCTGCTTTTGTAAAAAAAAAAAAAATAATTAGCATTCACCTGGCTGCGGTGAACATTCGCTGCTGACTGCACGCTCAGGACCGGTGCTCTAACGTGATGACGTCTTGTAGGTCCTGTCTTGAGCTTCTAGTCAGCAGGGAGTGTTCTCCACAGCGTGAGCAAATGGAGGTACTGTAATTTTATTAATTTTTTTACTAGCACAAGTATCGGTGGAGGTAAAGGCTGTACTAATGGGCGTTCCATGATGGAAGCGCTCATTAGTAAGGGTACTTTCACATTTGCAGCAGGACGGATCCGACAGGCTGCTCACCCCGTCAGATCCATCTTGCCACTACTTTGCCGTGCCGCTGCTCTGTGCCCATCGACTATAATGGGGATGGGGGCAGAGCTACGGCGCAGCACGGTGAGAGGCCGCCAGACTAAAAAGTTCTACATGTCCGACTTTTTAATCTGGCGGCCTCACGCCGTGCACTGCCATGTTGCGCCGTAGCTCCACTCCCGCTATAGTCAATGGGGAGTGGCAGTCCGGCGAAATAACGGCAGGACGGATCTGACAGGGTGAGCAGCCTGTTGGATCCGTCCTGCCGCAAGTGTGAAAGTACCCTAACAGTCCTTACAGGAAAATTCTAGCACCGGCAAGGGAACTAAAATACCAGCCTTGCTGGTGAACTACTGGCCGGGTGGCAACCCAAGCCACAGAACAGACATATAATAGTTTTGTTCCGCATCCAATTCCCATTATTGGGAAGCTCCTCCTCCTGCACGGTACAGTGTGCAGGAGAGGAGGAGCGCTCTGAAGGATGGCCGGGGTCCGAACAACTGGCGGCCGCGGTCCGTATTTGGACCGCGGTCCGCCAGTTGAGTACCCCTGCTCTAGAAGGCACCCCAGGGTAGCAGAGGAGGCAGTCCCCCAGAGTGAGGCCACATAGACCCCCACCCCCTGACGATTATCAGCCCCAAATTCCTGTTTGGAATCCAAAAATTGACTGCACGGGCTTCACACAAATTGATTTGT
The DNA here is from genome assembly GCF_905171765.1 of Bufo bufo. Classification (NCBI taxonomy): domain Eukaryota; kingdom Metazoa; phylum Chordata; class Amphibia; order Anura; family Bufonidae; genus Bufo; species Bufo bufo. Next base: position 350,263,219 of record NC_053391.1, on the reverse strand, counting down.
TCAAAATCTTTTTCTCAGAAGATTTTATAAATTTGATGGTGACCCAAACAAACTTATATGCCCAGCAATTTATTTCCCAGAACCCTACTTTGCCATATGCTAGACCCCTAGGTTGGACCCCAGTAAGTGTAGCAGAAATGATGACATTTTGGGGACTCGTGCTGCATATGGGCGTTGTAAAAAAAAAAACAACCATTAGACAATATTGGAGTTCGGACATTTTCTACCAGACTCCAATTTAGGGTCCATTCACACGTCTGTAGTGTATTGCGGATCCGCAATACACCCGGCCGGCATCCCCATAGAAATGCCTATTGTCTGCAATTGCGGACAAGAATAGGACATGCTCTATTTTCTTGCGGAGCTGTGGACCGGAAGATTGGGGGCGCGCTCCGGAAATGTGGATGCGGAGAGCACATAGTGTGCTCTCCGCATCTCTTCTGGCCCCATAGAGAATGAATAGGCCCGCACCCGTTCCGCACAATTGCGGAACGGGTGCGGACAACACTTGCGGATGTGTGAATGGAGCCTTACAGTCAGACCATGACCTGGAATCGATTTGATTCAATTTGGAAATTTCTACACTACAACGACAATGCACAGTGCCCACCCCAAAACGACCCAACATGTCACCTGTCATTGACCACTTCAGCACCAAGTTTGCTGAGGTGTACAACCCCGATAAAAATGTCTGTGTAGATGAGTCCCTATTACTGTTCAAAGGGAGGATTAGATTCCGCCAGTACCTGCCTAGCAAACAGGCAAGGTATGGCATAAAGATAGAAACTTTGAAAGAGAGTAGCTCCAGGTACACCCACAAGTTCCGCATTTATGAAGGGAAGGATTCCAAGATAAAAACCCCAGAATGCCCCCCCCCCCCCCCATCCTAAGAGTTAGAGGGAAGATCGTGTGGGACTTACTGTACCCTCTGCTGGATAAGGGTTACCACCTCTGTGGATAACTATTATACCAGCATACCCCTGCAAGAGGGACTGTGGCTTGTGGCACAGTGCGCACAAATCAGAGAGGCCTAGATCCCTGGTAGGGAAACCACTGAGAATGGGTAAAGGTAGGGCTCTCCTCCATGAGAACATGCTGGTGGTTAAGCACAAGGACAAGAGGGACATCCTTGTACTGACCAACATTCACACTAACGCCAGCTCCCCTGCCCCTGTACGTGGTACATCAACCACTACACCCAAACAAGTTTGTATCCTGGACTACAACAGGCACATGGGAGGGGTGGATCTTGCAGATCAACTTATGAAGCCCAACAGTGCCACACGAAAAACGAAAGTGTGGTACAAAAAGCTGGCCGTACACATTGCCTTCTGTACAATGTGCAATGCGTACGTGCCATTTCATTCTGCAGGCCACACGGGAACTTTCCTTCAGTTCCAAGAGGTGGTTATCAAGGCCCTAATTTTTCAAAGCAGGCCGGGAAGGTTCCCACTACTTCTGGAAGTCAAGGTGCCGGTGTTGTATCAGGGCAACAATTTCCAGGTCAAGTCCCCCAGACAGCAAGGAAGGGAAGGACCCCAAAAAGATGCAGGGTGTTTTAGAAAAGGGGGATAAGGAAAGACACCATTTACCACTGTAAAACCTGGCCTGTGCATGCAGGAGTGTTTCAGAATCTACCAAATCCATGCAGTATTAATTTAATTTCATCCATGATGTACCCTGTAGTTTTACCAATTTACTATAAGACGCACCTAGGTTTTTGAGGAGGAAAATAAGAAAAAAAAATGTTTTTAACCAAAAGGTGTGCTTTTGGTGGGTTTTGAACTAATGGTGGTCTGTGGCTGGCACTGTTATGGGGGGGGGGGGCAACTGTGGCTGGCACTGTTATGGGGGGGGGGGGCAACTGTGGCTGGCACTGTTATGGGGGGGGCAACTGTGGCTGGCACTGTTATGGGGGGGGGGCATCTGTGGCTGGCACTGTTATGGGGGGGGGCATCTGTGGCTGGCACTGTTATGGGGGGGGGGGCATCTGTGGCTGGCACTGTTATGGGGGGGGGGGCATCTGTGGCTGGCACTGTTATGGGGGGGCATCTGTGGTTGGCACTGTTATGGGGGGGCATCTGTGGCTGGCACTGTTATGGGGGGGCATCTGTGGCTGGCACTTATGGGGGGGCATCTGTGGCTGGTGTGTGTCATGCTATGCTATGTGTCATCCACAGTTCCCCCCAATAAGTGTCCCTGTGTAGTGTGAATCACCCCCACTGCCGGGCCCCGCTGCCATTCAAAACTAGATGCCGGCCCCCAGCCCCTCCGCCCTCCTCAGTGATACACCTGCCGACCTCGCTGTGCAGCATGCGGTCGGCGGTGTATCATGGTAAACTGCAGCATTCGCCCCTCAAGATGCACTGCAATTTTCCCCCCTAAAAAGTGCGTCTTAGGCCTCATGCACACGACCGTGCCGTTTTTTGCGGTCCTCAAACCGCGAATTTCCCAAAAACTGAAGCCGCCCGTGTTGCCTTCCGCAATTTGCGGAACGGAATGGGCGCCGGTAATATAAATGCCTATTCTTGTCCGCAAAGCGCGGACAAGAATAGGACATGTTATATTTTTTTAGCGGGGCCGCGGAACGGAGCCATGGATGCGGACAGCACACAGAGTGCTGTCCGCATCTTTTGCGGCCCCATTGAAGTGAATGGATCCGCATCCGAGCCGCCAAAACGGCGGCTCGGATGCGGACCCAAACAACGGTCGTGTGCATGAGGCCTAATAAAGTGAAAAATACGGTATATCTCTGATTTAGTCCGCATAGCTTACAGATCCACTTTTCACCAACCAATACATATTTATTTCTGTGAAACACCTGTTAGGTCAAAAGTGCCATTTCCACCCCTTAAAATGTTCGTAAGGAGGTGCTCTTTCCGAAATGGGGTCACTTGTTGGGGTTTTTCATTTCTGGGGACCTCAGTAATTTATTTAATGCGACATGGCACCTAAAATCCATGTCTGTTTATTCAGGCCTGTCAGCAAAAATCATATTTAGCTGTTTGACTCTAGAGCCCTGCTGTGCGTCTGTACAGAAGGCTACAAGCACATATGGGGTGTTTGCAAAATGGGGAACATATACTGGGGTGCATTTTCTCCTTTAACCCCTTGTGAAAGTGAAAAATTGCGGTCTGCTAGTATTTTTTCATTTTTACAAATGTGTACTTTGAATACCTTTCTCTAGTATATCTGCCTTCTGCGAGACACCTGTTTGCTGAAAAGTACCCTTTCCACCACTTAAAATGTTCGTACGGGGGTGCTCTTTCCGAAATGGGGTCACTTGTTGGGGTTTTCTATTTCTCGGGACCTCAGGAATATATTTAATGTGACATGGCAGCTAAAATAAATGTCTGGCAATTCAGGCCTGTCAGCAAAATCCATATTTAGCAGTTTGACTCTAGAGCCCTGCCATGCACCCATACATTATTTTTTGAGCACATATGGGTGGCGGCATATTCGGGGGGAAATGGGGAACAAAATGTGACAGCTTGTGAAAGTGAAAAATGTGGGTGTAAAGCAACTTTTTCTGGAATTTTCTTTTTATTTTCACAGCCAATCGTTTCCTAATTCTGTGAAACGCCCGAGGGGTCAAAGTGCTCACTACACACTTTGAAATATTCTGTGAGGGGTGTGGTTTCTGGAATGGGGTCACGTTTTGGGGGTTTCCACTGTAGGGCCACCTCAGGGTGTCTTCATATACGACATAGCTCCCAATTACCATTCCAGCAAAATCTGCTCTCCAAAAGCCATATGGTGCTCCTTCCACTCTGAAGCCTGCTGTGCGCCCATACATCAGTTTTTGAGCACATATGGGGTGTTTCTCTAAGGCCTCTTTCACACTTGCGTTGTTGGGATCCGGCATGCACTTCCGTTGCCGGAGGTGCCTGCCGGATCCGTAACAACGCAAGTGTACTGAAAGCATTTGAAGACGGAACCGTCTTCCAAATGCTTTCAGTGTTACTATGGCACCCAGGACGCTATTAAAGTCCTGGTTGCCATAGTAGGAGCGGGGAGCGGGGGAGCGGTATACTTACAGTCCGTGCGGCTCCCCGGGCGCTCCAGAATGACGTCAGAGCGCCCCATGCGCATGGATGACGTGATCCATGTGATCACGTGATCCATGCGCTTGGGGCGCCCTGACGTCACTCTGGAGCGCCCGGGGAGCCGCACGGACGGTAAGTATACTGCTCCCCCGCTCCCCGCTACACTTACCATGGCTGTCAGGACTTTAGCGTCCCGGTAGCCATGGAAGCTATTCAGAAAAAGCTAAACGTCGGGTCCGGCAATGCGCCGAAACGACGTTTAGCTTAAGGCCGGATCCGGATCAATGCCTTTCAATGGGCATTGATCCCGGATCCGGCCTTGCGGCAAGTCTTCAGGATTTTTGGCCGGAGCAAAAAGCGCAGCATGCTGCGGTATTTTCTCCGGCCAAAAAACGTTCCGTACCGGAACTGAAGACATCCTGATGCATCCTGAACGGATTACTCTCCATTCAGAATGCATTAGGATAATCCTGATCAGGATTCTTCCGGCATAGAGCCCCGACGACGGAACTCTATGCCGGAAGACAATAACGCAAGTGTGAAAGAGCCCTAAACTCCAGATTCAGGGTAATAGATTTTGCGTTTTGTTTGGCTGTTAACCCTTGATGTGTTGCAGAAAAAAATTGATTAAAATCTGCAAAAAAAAGTGAAATTTTAAAACTTCATTTTCATTTAATTCTCGTGGGACACCTAAATGGTTAGCAAAATTTATAAAACCAGTTTTGAATAGCTTGCGGGTGTAGTTTCTAAAATGGGGTGATTTTATGGGTGGTTTCCAATATGTAAGCCCCACAAAGTGACTTCATAACTGAACTGGTCCTGAAAAAATTAGGGTTTGGAAATGTTCTTAAAAATTTTAAGATTTGCTTCTAAGCCTTGTAATGTCCACAAAAAATAAAATGTCATCGTCAAAATGATCCAAACATAAAGTAGACATATGGGGAATGTAAAGTAATAACTATTTTTGGAGGTATTAATATCTATTATAAAAGTAGAGAAATTGAAATTTGGAAATTTTTCCACATTTTTGGTAAATATGGTATTTTTTTTTAATAAATAAAAATGAATTTTTTTTACTCCATTTTACCAGTGTAATGAAGTACAATATGTGACGAGAAAACAATCTCAGAATGGCCTGGATAAGTAAAAGCGTTTTAAAGTTATCACCACAGATTTGCTAAAAATGGCCTGGGCAGAAAGGTGAAAAATGGCCCGATTCTGAAAGGGTTAATGATCTCAATGTGAGCCAATGGGGGATATTTATTAAAACTAGTCTAAAGTAAAACTGGCTTAGGGTACTTTCACACTAGCGTTATTTTTCCGGCCAAATTCCTGGAACACTACCGCACTTGCCGAATCCGGCATGAATTTCCATAGAGATGTATTAATGCTTTTGATCTTTGAAAAAAAATTAAATACTGGATCTGTTATTCCGGATGAGACTGATCCGGTATATCACCGGATCAGTCTAACTGATTTCCGTTTGCATACGGTTTACCGATTCCGGCAGGCAGTTCCGTTGCCGGAACTGCCTGCCGGATCCGAACAATGCTAGTGTGAAAGTACCCTTATTTGCCCATAGCAACCAATCAGGTTCCACTTTTAATTTTTCAGAGCTCCTTTGGAAACTGAAAGGTAGAATCTGATTGGTTGCTATGGGCAATTAAGCCAGTTTTCCTTTGGACAATCCCCCCCCCCCCCCCCCAATATGTTTTTGTGAAAATAAAGAATATTTAGACTTTTGCTTTCCTTTTGTGCCTAGGCAGCAGATTCCAAAAGGGAACAGTTCAGAAGATACCTGGAGAAGGCTGGTGTCCTGGACACGCTTACTAAAGGTGAGGAGCATAGATTTGGCTCTACAATGGTAGAGATGGTGACAGTACCAGGACTTGTTCACACAAATAGATTTTACATCAGTATTTGTATAATGGAAACATTGTGTCTCTTCTGTTCTGGATCCACTTCTGGCTTTAGCTACAAATATTGATTTAAAACATTAACCACATACTGACTGCATGAAAGTGGCCTAGAATACAGTTCCATATTTTGGAAGCAATGTTTCTCTGGGGGGGAAGAGGCACCTTTAATACCTCCTAGAGAAAATACCTGTGTATGGAAAAGGCATACTCTGGGGTACTGTACACTATGGCTTCATAGATTTCTGTGGGTGCCATATTACCGGTCCATACAACACAGATCTGTAATTGTGCATGAAAGACAAAACTAAAAGTGGCCCCCATGTTGTACGTGGGTCCAAACTGACTGCGGGACAAATACAAGTAGGCTGGGCTAGCGGTACCATAGTGCAGCACAAACAACTGCCCCAGCAGAACCCAGTACCACAATGCAGCACAAATAAAATACCTCTCTCTCCAGAACATGCCCTGCCATGTTCTGTCCTCCTCCAGTTGTATCTAACTTAGATATGGAGAGGGGGTTGAGGAGGTGAGAATTGGGCCAAACATCAAGCAAGCCCTACCTTCAGCATGCTGCCTGGTCATACCATCATCCTGTTATGTCTCCTCTAATGCAGATGTTCTTTTTGCTCATCTCCATTTGGACCACACCGCCCTGACAACTTGTTTCGACCAGGTCTTGTCTTTCCAGTTTGTCACATAGATGTATTAGATTCACTTTTCCATCATCCTTAAACACAAACCGCCCCCCCGTCCTGTTGCCCTAACAGTGTCATCCAGGTGCCACCCGAACACGTCCTCTATGCTCCCCAGTGCGCCCAAACACTGTACTGCAGAAAAAATATAGTAGTAATAATGTCCCCTGTAGTGCTCCCAGAATACCCTGAGTAATAATTATGCCCATATAGTGCCTTCATATTAATTGACTATAGTTCCCCTGTAATAATGTTCATATAGGGCCCTTGTATTTAATTATGCCCCCTATAATACCCCAGTAATAATGCTGACAGTAACATTGGTGCTCCAAGTATTAATAATGCCCTATAGCACCACCAGTAATAATAATGCTTCCTATTGTTCCCCCAGTATTATAAATGTTCCCAGCATTAATAATGTTCCCCATAGTACCTCCATCACTAATAATGTCCCCTATTGTGCCCGCAGTCATCAGTGCCCCGTTATTAGACAAGTTGCCATGATGCCTCCAGTATAAGACATGTCCCCATAGTACGCTATTTGGTGCCCAAGTGGCCAGGTAATAAATCTAATACTCACCTGGGTCCTGTTACCCGATGGCATTTGTAGAGATGCCTCAGTCCTAGGAGGTCATTATGATGTCATTGTGCCACCTGAGAACTGGGTACAGGTAGTCATGATGATGTCATCACTTAGCAACCCTCTGTCTCATAGGCTTCAGACCTAATAGCCACAGTATTCAACTGTTTCTTTCTGCTTTACAGTGAATCCCTCTGGAAGCTGCTCTGACAGCTGGATGTGTAGCCCTCATCTCTGAACTCTTCCTGAGAGGTTAACTAATTTATGCCATATTCTTATCAGTTTGAGGCTGCATTCACAGGAACGTGGTGTCGCCTTGCCCGTGTTGCGGGCTGCAATCCACAGGTCTGCAAAACATGGGCACCAGCCGTGTAAACTACGCATTGCAGTATGGACCCATCTTGCAGATGGCCGACCCATTGAAGTCAATAGGTCTGCACTGTGATGCAGAGTTCAGCGGTGCCTGTGTTTTTCGGACCTGTAGTTTGCAGTCCACAAAATGGGCATTAGCTATTTATCAGCTGTCAGGAGTTCAGAGATAAGGTCTACAGATCAAGTCATTAGAGCATCTCCCTGACAAGTTCATTGTAAAACAGACAGCAATAATCGTCTGATAAACGAAAAGGTATTGAACATTTTTAATGAAGACTAAATAAGTAAAATTCTATGATTTTTTTCCCCCAGGGTGTTCATAGCCTTTAAGGATTTGCTGTACTTTCACACCATTTCATTTATTAGACAATCGTGTAACTAACAAATTCCTTAATCGCATCATTTAAAAATATGCATTCATCCACCTGAAAAAAAGCTGTAAAGTCATTGGCACAAGGGTCTCAATTCCACCTAATTTGCAGTCCACTACCAGTTGTCAGGCAAGATCGGTCCCTAGTAACAGAGACTCGGACGACTGCTCACAGGAAATGAGGGTGTCAGTTAGCATAGATCCTGAGCCTGATAAAAGAACTGCTTCTGCACAGCTTTTGGATATTATAGGAACCTCCTGTGTGTCTGTAAGTGTGTTTTCACCCTTGATATCTGCTCTGTGAGCTCCAGAGTTAAAAACAAATATAGTGAGAAGTAAGGGAAATATGTCTCAGCAGTACAGTGCTGGCCTTCACAGAATAGAGATGCTTCTTAGTGAAATGCATCTAGCTGTGCAGCTGAAAGAGACATTAGGCAAGCCCAACAAATTCCTTCACAGTTATGATTGTAGAAGAAGTACAACCATTATGCAATTTTTTTTTTTTTTTTTTTTTTTTTTTAACTCGGGTACACTTTAAAGAAAATTGTGGATGGGGTATAGCAGGAGCTGGTGTGACCTCCTACAACCCCACAGTTCTGATCTGATGCTTGCGCCTTGTCTGCATCTACGGGACCGACTGTGGATCCTCTGATCCGAACTCACTGCGTCATAGTAATTTATGATAGTCAGTTCCTGTCTGATCATGGGTCTATTGTACTGTGCTCAGTATAGTACAATAGATCTGCCATCAAACGGCAACTGACTATCATAAATTACTATGATGCAGTCAGTTCGGGTCAGAGGAGCAATGGCTGGTCCAGAAGATGCGGCCAACATATGGACCATGTTTATGGACAGAGCACGGTCGTGTGAATAAGCCCTTATCCAGCCCACTTGTTATGATGACTGGTGTATGAAACTCTAGTCTTTAGAACAGGGGTAGGCAACCTTCGGCACTCCAGCTTTTGTGAAACTACAACTCCCAGCATGCATACTTCTACTCTTCTAAGAACTCACATAGAAATGAATGGAGCATGCTGGGAATTGTAGTTTCACAACAGCTGGAGTGCCAAAGGTTGCTGATCCCTGCTTTAGAAGTTTCCCTTTTTATATTATTGAAAGTATTAGGATACATGCTGACAGCTGTTTGAGAAGGATGGCCTGTGGACGCCGTGGCCTTCTCCAGCTTTTCCTAGGCCAGTAACGACACGTTCATTGGACACATGGCCTAGGAGTAGCTCGGCCCCATAGAAGTGAATGGGGCTGAGCGCAATACCAAGCATGGCCACTATACTATGTACGGTGCTGTGCCTGGTAAGCTGCGAGAAGACTGCTGCACTCGCAGGAGCACCGCTGCCTTCTCAATCAGCTGATCGACAGGGTCCCTGTCGGAAAACCCTTTTATAGTGGATGCCATGTATTTCTTAATTTTTTTTTTCCTGGAAAAATATTTATGGAAGGGACTGTCTAGTTTCCTGGGACTTTTGAGAAGATAGGCAAGTCATGCTCTCACTTACATACTAACATTCGCAGGTCCCTGTGAAATGTTTCTACCCTTCAGTGCTATTCAGATATTTTTGTAAGATTGAACTTGTAAGTGTGCTTTATGAGACACACTTGGGTATATACACACGGCAGTGTAGTTTATGCTGATTGTCCAAGCGGTTTTCACTTGCGGATTTTGTCATGGGTTTTGACACGATTCGCCTCCGATCTAACCCCTTGCATTGAAATCTGCACTAAAAATCCACACAATTGATATGCTGCCGATTTTAAAGTCCCCATCGCAGGCCAATATCCAAGCAGAAAATTTCTGCGCCATCTCCATGAGATTTTGAAAACATGTGCGCCGTGTGGCAGGACCCTTAGGGTGCTCACACACGTTCAGGTTTTTTGATACAGTTTTTGAAGCCAAAACCAGTAGTGGATTTAAAAAAGTGGAGAAGTTGTACCTGTCCTTTAACACTTTCTCTCCTACTATGATCCACACCTGATTTTTGCTTCAAAAACTGCATCAAAAAGCCTGAACGTGTGTCAGCACCCTTAGGAGAATCAGTAAAAGGTAATGGAACCTGCAAAACTGTTACTTGTAGCATCCAGTGAGGCTGTAGTGTATGTCTTGTATGTTCCAGCATGACTTTAGTCATTTTGAGTCCTTGGAGGGAATCTGTCACCAGTGACTTCTCTATCCAGCTGTGGTCTCCCTGATTGAACATGTTCTTCTTTTGTTGATCCGAGGCTTAATTCCCAAGTTATGCTTTTTCTTAATATACAAATTAGACTTTTGGTGCAATGAGGGCGTCACCATTGCGCTTGTTGCACCCAAGCTCCACTCCTTTTTGTGGCCAGCCCCTCTCTCAGCTCTTTGCCACTGCCTAGTCCTGTCGGTCAAACCAGCAAGGGTGGGACTGGCCACAGAAAGGTCCAACAAGCACAGTGGCGACACCCTCACTGCACCAAAGGCCTAATCTGTGACTGATGCCTCATATAAACATACAAAAACAGCGTGAACCACAGCTACATGCCTATACACGTTGGATAAGGAGGTCGCTGGTGACGGATTCCATTTCAATTCTTTGTCTATTCAAGCACTTGGTCGACATCTGCGTCAGAAGTTCTGCTGTTGATGGAAAACATAATGCAGTATAATGACGAGTACCATGATTGACCCTGACAGACCCTATTACTAGACGGCGGGGGTCAATCATGTGATGGATCCCGCTCTGATCCGATGACGAAGCAGAAAACTAGAAATGACAATGCAGATGTGAACCAGTTTTAGAAGTCGGATCACTTTTGAAGCTTGCAGTTTTGCTGTGCACAAAACTAACCTATTTTGTTTGGACAATTTTTATGCATGGGTCCAAAAATACTATAAAATGCAAATAAATGTTCATTCTCTGTTGCAGTATTGGTTGAACTGTATGAAGAGCCAGAAAAGCCGAATAATGCATTGGAGTATCCTTTCTATGCATAACATTTTGTCATCCAAATGGGTAAAACGTTTCCATTACCAATATTGATGACCTATCCCCTATCAGCCCGGTGAGGGTGTACTAAGCACAGCGTCCTTCATTGTACAGCCTCGGTGGTTAGTAATTCAGCTCAATACCAGTCACTTGAATTGGACTCAGCTGCAACATCTCCGGCCGAGGAAGAGGCTGCAGTGCTCCCCTGAGTGCCACGGCCACTTCCACCAGCTGAATGGTGGACACCCCTACCCCCCCCCCCCTTCCACACCAATTGGATATTGATGACCTATCCTGAAGATAGATCATCAATATTTAAACTTTGGAAAACCCCTTTAAAGCCAGTCGGATTATTCATTTTTTCCCTACTGACAATTACTAACACAGTGATTGGAACTCCCGAAGAAATTAATAGAGAAGGGGCCTTGTATGAACTGGTAAATCTCCATTCACAGTGACTGCGGGTTAGGGGTACCTATTCTGGAGATGGGTGTGGGGCCAGGGGTATGGTATGCATTTATTTTTAAACCCCTTTAGGCCCCATGCACACGAGCGCATATGTTGTGATCCACAAACCATGAATACCAGCTGTAAGAATGCTGCCATTTTTTTCCACCTCCTGTAGAACTGTCCTATTCTTGTCCACAAAACGGCCAAGAATAGGACATGTTCTATCTCTTTTTGTGGGGCCGCAGAACAAACATATGGATGCGGACAGCGCACGGTTGAAATAAATGGGTCTGCATCCAATCCGCAAAAAATGTGAATTTGATGTGGTTGGAAAATACGATTGTGAGCCTGTGCCCTTAGTGCTGCCACAGTACTAGTATTTAGGAGGGGTCATTTGTGGCTTGCAACATTTTATTATAGTGTGGCTTTTTTTTTTTTTCTTTTTTTTGTTTTCTTTTCTTAATGAGAAGCTTATGGGAAAACGCCACACCCAGGACATGCTGCAAATTGGAAAAAAAACATCAAAGGATCAAATGCCACTACCAATTTTTTTTTTATAAAAGAGTGTTCTAATTGCTTATTGGCCAACATAGCACGTCAGTAGTTTATTTAATGAAAAACCTGCAGCCCACCCCTAGAATCTAGTATACACATGGTATATATGAATGTTTGGTACATTACTGAATAGAGGCACTTCCACCAATAGATAGAGATATATATATATATATATATATATATATATATATATATATATATATATCTCTATCTATCTCTCTATCTATATCTCTATCTCTCTATTAGAGAAAAGGTCAGGCAGCACTCCTTTTTCACAATTATACGGTGCCCGCGGTGGTCCCTCGATACAGGACGGATAAACAAATAAAGAAAGTCCGCAGCACTCCTTGAAGTAAAAAATGTGCAGTTTATTCACACGTCAGAAAATTGACAACGTTTCAGTTCTTTCACAGAACCTTTCTCAAGTCAAGTGAACATAAAGTGCATACGTGCATGTTTAAATACATTTTCACATTGTGTCCAATTAATTCATTAATTAATACAACTGCCGTGCACTCCCCTCACAGGCTAAGCTACATTCCACATAATTGGCTCCACATGTTCCCATAGGTGCCAGTAGATCTATGTATATATACTAATACATTCAATAGTGACCATTTATTATCGTGATAAGTGTATACAAGTGCATATAATAAAGTGCAAGGTGCGTTAAATCAGCTTAACCAAACTTTTCTGATACCTTGCTGAGGGTTTTTCCACGGAGATATATCAGGAGAGGACGTCTAAGCTTATGTGGAAGCACGCTATTCTTCCGTGTCTCCTCCTCCTCAATGCGCATGTGTCAGTCCTTCCCCCTTTGTGACGCAGTACATATCTATCATGCGTCCATAATAGGCGGAGACCCAGCGTAGTGACGCGCGATCATCCGGGTCAGCACCCAACGTGCATGTCATTCATGCGCCAGCGTACTACGCCAGACGTCCGCGCCACATCACCAGTCTACTCAACCATTTTACATTCGGGCACTCATCAGGACAATATATTCCATCTCTATTCCTCCCTATAGTCTCCGTTACATAACCCCTTCAGCAGGCACAGATAAAAATCTGAATAACTATTCAGACAATACATGTATATAAACATATCACAATTTAACGTGGATACATCCCTGTAGCTTTCATTGGGTCCACCTCATACAGACAACGGAACATACATCAGACTACAGATCTCATGAACAGATGTCAGCTGACCATTCCTCCTGTCACCCTGAATTCGACATTTAACCCTTTGGGTTTCAGAGTATCCAGCCGGATAGGGTTAAATGTCGAATTCAGGGTGACAGGAGGAATGGTCAGCTGATATCTGAACATGAGATCTGTAGTCTGATGTATGTTCCGTTGTCTGTATGAGGTGGAGCCAATGAAAGCTACAGGGATGTATCCACGTTAAATTGTGATATGTTTATATACATGTATTGTCTGAATAGTTATTCAGATTTTTATCTGTGCCTGCTGAAGGGGTTATGGTTGAGTAGACTGGTGATATGGCGCGGACGTCTGGCGTAGTACGCTGGCACATGAATGACATGCGCGTTGGGTGCTGACCCGGATGATCGCGCGTCACTACGCTGGGTCTCCGCCTATTATGGACGCATGATAGATATGTACTGCGTCACAAAGGGGGAAGGACTGACACATGCGCATTGAGGAGGAGGAGACACGGAAGAATAGCGTGCTTCCACATAAGCTTAGACGTCCTCTCCTGATATATCTCCGTGGAAAAACCCTCAGCAAGGTATCAGAAAAGTTTGGTTAAGCTGATTTAACGCACCTTGCACTTTATTATATGCACTTGTATACACTTATCACGATAATAAATGGTCACTATTGAATGTATTAGTATATATACATAGATCTACTGGCACCTATGGGAACATGTGGAGCCAATTATGTGGAATATAGCTTATCCTATGAGGGGAGTGCACGGCAGTTGTATTAATTAATGAATTAATTGGACACAATGTGAAAATGTATTTAAACATGCACGTATGCACTTTATGTTCACTTGACTTGAGAAAGGTTCTGTGAGAGAACTGAAACGTTGTCAATTTTCTGACGTGTGAATAAACTGCACATTTTTTACTTCAAGGAGTGCTGCGGACTTTCTTTATTTGTGTGTGTCTGTGTATATATATATATATATATATATAATCTCAAAAAAATAAAGGGAACACTTAAACAACACAATGTAACTCCAAGTCAATCACACTTCTGTGAAATCAAACTGTCCACTTAGGAAGCAACACTGAGTGACAATCAATTTCACATGCTGTTGTGCAAATGAGTTAGACAACAGGTGGAAATTATAGGCAATTAGCAAGACACCCCCAATAAAGGAGTGGTTCTGCAGGTGGTGACCACAGATCACTTCTCAGTTCCTATGCTTCCTGGCTGATGTTTTGGTCACTTTTGAATGCTGGCGGTGCTTTTACTCTAGTGGTAGCATGAGACGGAGTCTACAACCCACACAAGTGGCTCAGGTAGTGCAGCTTATCCAGGATGGCACATCAATGCGAGCTGTGGCAAGAAGGTTTGCTGTGTCTGTCAGCGTAGTGTCCAGAGCATGGTGGCGCTACCAGGAGACAGGCCAGTACATCAGGAGATGTGGAGGAGGCCGTAGGAGGGCAACAACCCAGCAGCAGGATCGCTACCTCTGCCTTTGTGCAAGGAGGGACAGAAGGAGCACTGCCAGAGCCCTGCAAAATGACCTCCAGCAGGCCACAAATGTGCATGTGTCTGCTCAAACTGTCAGAAACAGACTCCATGAGGGTAATATGAGGGCCCGACGTCCATAGGTGGGGGTTGTGCTTACAGCCCAACACCGTGCAGGACGTTTGGCATTTGCCAGAGAACACCAAGATTGGCAAATTCGCCACTGGCGCCCTGTGCTCTTCACAGATGAAAGCAGGTTCACACTGAGCACATGTGACAGACGTGACAGAGTCTGGAGACGCCGTGGAGAACGTTCTGCTGCCTGCAACATCCTCCAGCATGACCGGTTTGGCATTGGGTCAGTAATGGTGTGGGGTGGCATTTCTTTGGAGGGCTGCACAGCCCTACATGTGCTTGCCAGAGGTAGCCTGACTGCCATTAGGTACCGAGATGAGATCCTCAGACCCCTTGTGAGACCATATGCTGGTGCGGTTGGCCCTGGGTTCTTCCTAATGCAAGACAATGCTAGACCTCATGTGGCTGGAGTGTGTCAGCAGTTCCTGCAAGACGAAGGCATTGATGCTATGGACTGGCCCGCCCGTTCCCCAGACTTGAATCCAATTGAGCACATCTGGGACATCATGTCTCGCTCTATCCACCAACGTCACGTTGCACCACAGACTGTCCAGGAGTTGGCAGATGCTTTAGTCCAGGTCTGGGAGGAGATCCCTCAGGAGACTGTCCGCCACCTCATCAGGAGCATGCACAGGCGTTGTAGGGAGGTCAGACAGGCATGTGGAGGCCGCACACACTATTGAGCCTCATTTTGACTTGTTTTAAGGACATTACATCAAAGTTAGATCAGCCTGTAGTGTGTTTTTCCACTTTAATTTTGAGTGTGACTCCAAATCCAGACCTCCATGGGTTGAAAAATTTGATTTCCATTTTTAAATTTTTGTGTGATTTTGTTGTCAGCACATTCAACTATGTAAAGAACAAAGTATTTCAGAAGAATATTTAATTAACTCAGATCTAGGATGTGTTATTTTTGTGTTCCCTTTATTTTTTTGAGCAGTATATATATTTACACTCGCCTAAAGAATTATTAGGAACACCTGTTCTATTTCTCATTAATGCAATTATCTAGTCAACCAATCACATGGCAGTTGCTTCAATGCATTTAGGGGGGTGGTCCTGGTCAAGACAATCTCCTGAACTCCAAACTGAATGTCAGAATGGGAAAGAAAGGTGATTTAAGCAATTTTGAGCGTGGCATGGTTGTTGGTGCCAGACGGGCCGGTCTGAGTATTTCACAATCTGCTCAGTTACTGGGATTTTCACGCACAACCATTTCTAGGGTTTACAAAGAATGGTGTGAAAAGGGAAAAACATCCAGTATGCGGCAGTCCTGTGGGCAAAAATGCCTTGTGGATGCTAGAGGTCAGAGGAGAATGGGCCGACTGATTCAAGCTGATAGAAGAGCATTTGGGATGTGGTGGAACGGGAGCTTCGTGCCCTGGATGTGCATCCCTCAAATCTCCATCAACTGCAAGATGCTATCCTATCAATATGGGCCAACATTTCTAAAGAATGCTATCAGAACCTTGTTGAATCGATGCCACGTAGAATTAAGGCAGTTCTGAAGGCAAAAGGGGGTCCAACACCGTATTAGTAATTCTTTAGGTGAGTGTGTGTGTGTGTGTGTGTGTGTGTGTGTGTGTGTGTATATATATATATATATATATATTAGAGATCGACCGATTATCGGTTTTACCGATATTATCGGCCGATATTCAGGATTTTGACTGTTTTCGGTATCTATTTTGCCGATATTCCGATAACGTGTGGGGAACACAGATCGCGCTGCTCTGTGCTCTCCGTGTTCCCTCAGCAGCACAGGGGAGAAGGAAGCAGTGTCTCCCTCCCCCTGTGATGCTGCTGCCGCCAATTAGAGGAGAGAGGACAAAAGAAGGGGGGGGGCTGTGGCCACCGCTCCACCAATGAAGATAAGTCTTTCATTAATTCATATACAGGAGGCGGGAGCTGGCTGCAGAATCACATAGCCGGCTCCCGACCTCTATGAGCGGTAGCTGCGATCTGCGGTAATTAACCCCTTAGGTGCCGCGGATCGCAGCTACCGCTCATAGAGGTCAGGAGCCGGCTATGTGATTCTGCAGCCAGCTCCCGCCTCCTGTATATGAATAAATGAGAGATTTATGTTCATTGGTGGCACAGTGCGCCCCCCACCCCCTCCCCCATATTAAAAACATTGGTGGCGCAGTGCGCCCCCCACCCCAGTATTAAAAACATTGGTGGCGCAGTGCGCCCCCCCACCCCCCCAGTTTTAATCATTGGTGGCAGTGGCCACGGGGTCCCCTCCTCCGATCGGAACCCCAACAGTGTAATCCTGGGGCTCCGATCAGTTACCATGGCAGCCAGAACGCTATTGAAGCCCTGGCTGCCATGGTAAGCTCCATGCTGCTGTGTGCAAAGAGCACAGAGCAGCAGGGACAGTGTGAGATCATATTCACCCTGATAGAGATCTATCAGGGTGAATAGGACAAGGGTTCTAGTCCCTAAGGGGGCTAAAAGTTAGTAAAAAAAATAAAATAAAAATATTAAGTATAAATGAAAAAGAAAGATTTACAAAAAAAATAAAATACACGTTAACAATAAACATATTAATTTTCAGCAGATTTTTGTAGGAATTTTTATTTATTTTTAATGAAAATTCCCAGAAAATCGGTATAAATTATCGGCTATCGGCCTGAAAGTTCACAAATTATTGGTATCGGCCCTAAAAAAATCGATATCGGTCAATCCCTTTCGATACCCAATCGATACTTTTATGCCAGTATCAACTCTGTATCGTGATGTTCGTATCCTTAATGGTGTATCCAGCTTTCTAAAACAGCACATGGGAGCTGCCGGCCCTGAAACACCAGATGTAGAGGCTTTACGCTTGGAAATCGCAGAACTGAAACAAAAGTATGAAGCTGTTCTAGAAGAGAACAAAGAACTGAAAGCAAAGGTTAGCTCCTCTCCTGCTCTGTTTTCCTCCCCTTATCATTCCTTGTCTAATATGGCTGAGCATTTGTGAGCTCAGAGCTCCTCACGGGTAACGTGGATAGGGGACAGGAGAAGGTTCCTGGGCCAGAAATAAGTGTGACCAGGCAAATCAACTCCACGCAATGTCTTCTCTATTCAAACACTGCACCTGCACTAAACTCCCAGCAGCGCAAGTGCAGATGGCACATGTGGTGCAACTGAATGGAGGAGACATCGCATGGAGGTGATCTGCCTGGTCACATGACTCTACATCAGCAGCCATTTTATGGACAGCACTAAAGACTTGGCAAACCTAATGTAATATAAAAAAATGGGACAGAATATCAACAGAGACTATATTAGTAAGTGACATATAGTCATTTTACATACACATTGGTGAACAGTCACCAGAAAGTGGCCAACCCCTTTAAGCAGCAGCATGATGTAAGGACCCAAGTATCCGAGTTGGCTGTGCAGTCCATGTGTGAAGACAATTCTCGTGGAAAATTTACAAAACCGGTGTAAAGGAAAACTGGCTTGGGTCCCAATAGCAGCCAATAAGATTTCACCTTTTACTTTCCAAGGGAACGCTGAAAAATAAAAGGTGGAATCTGATTGGTTGCTGTGGACAGCTAAGGGGGAGTTCACATCACCGTTTCATTTTCTGTTCTTCTAATCAGTCAGAAGAACAAAAAAACAAGAACCTGTAAAAAAACAGATCCTGTTGCATCAGTTGGCATCCATTTAAGCCATTACCGTGTGAGATCCATTTTTTTTAGACAGAAAAAAAAAGTCCTGCATGTAGTATATATTATTTTTTCAGTCTAAAAAAGCGGATCTCAGAAGTAAATGGCTCTGATGCCAACTGATGCAACAAGATGTTTTTACAGGATCCTGTTTTCTGATGGATCACAAAAAAGGAAAATGAAATGGAGATGTGAACTTTCACCAAGGGCTCATGCATACGATAGTGTGTGGCCCCTGCCCGTATTGCGGCCTCTGCACCACAAAAAAAATGTTCTATTTTTATTGCGGTGCAGACTGAATCTTGCGGATTGTGGACCCATTCCAGTGAATGGGCCTGCAAATGGCTTGCACACACTCGGTGCCAGAGCATTGCGGACAGCAGTATGGGCACAGGGCACCCACAGATTTGCTTAAAAAGCCCATTTTGATAAATCTTGCCCACTGACTCGAGGACCCATTTACACAGGCCAATAGAGCAGGTATAGTGATCAGGAACATGTTGCTCCTCATCATGTCTGCTTGTGAGCCCCATTTACATGTAGCAATGATCACTGCTGTATGGGGATGAACGATTTCTGCTACGATCAATTGCCCCCATACGGTTTTCTTGTGTGTTGGCAGCACATTCCTGTGCCCCAGACAACCTGACAAACAATCTTCTGCTAATACATTTATACAGGTCAATTGTTAGGAACAAGCTCTGGTGGAGATGAAATCCAAGCTTGATCCTTGGTTACACACTGGAGAGGAGCACTGCTTGCAGAGGAGTCTGGGAAGACTATCCCATAAACAATTAGAGAGGGCACCATTCTTTGCCTCCATGTGGAATAAGTGTTCCATGTACGGCTGCATTTAGATTTGTGTCCTGCGCTCACGTATATTTCTATAGTAACTTTTTTTCTTTTTCTTCTTGCAGCTTAGTCAGCTTGAACCTCACACAGATGAAAAACGCCCGGAGTAACAGCCCTGATTTCTAGCACTGGATATGTAAATAATGAATGACCCTAGGATTTCTTATTATATTTTGGGCACAAATGTTCAGTTGTTTATAGTCCTAAATAAACCACTTGTCTTCTGCAACCATTTTGTTCCTTCCTGTATGATACAAACTGGTTCAAAGCGTTAAAAATAATAATTTATACATGACAACATTGTATTTTAAGGGTACTTCACAATTAATGGTGACTCTTACTTTAAGCAGTAGAGTTTGCCAAATAAATGTGTCCTTAATGAACACGGGATCTGATTATTACTGTTTATAATGCAGCAACCAGTTGGTCAGGATCACATTGCAGAACATGTAGAAAGTCACAACTGCTAAGTACAGACATACTGTGAGTCTCTGCTTGATATCGGTGACTGAAAACATTCTTTACGTTTAAAAAAAAACAAAAAAAAACTGTGCAGACATGATGCTGTGCATACTCCCATCATCAATCCAATCTATTTCTTGGTCTTTCCTATACCGATGCACTCTAAGGCCTCTTGCACACGACCGTGTGCTGGCCAGGTCCGTGATACGGACTGCAAATGCACGGGCACCGACCATGGGGCAGCCGCATGCGGATCGTAGACCTATTCACTTGTTCTTCCATTTCGCAAAAAAAAAGATGATTACCCCACTATGGAGTGCTTCTGGTCTGCACCGCATCTCTGGATTTGCGGACCCATTCAAGTGAATGGGTCCACATCCGTGATGCGGAATGCACACGGCCAATGCCCCATGTATTGCAGACCTGCCGTATGTGGGCCGCAATACAGCCACGGCGGGGCAATAGCCGTGTGCAAGAGGACACATTTCTGTGTCCATTTTTTGTCCATGGAAAATCCGTCCATGTTTCATTTCATCCATGAAGATGTCCGTGCAGAATCTGTGTTTGGACCATGTGTCCATTTTTTGCCCTCCGTGTGTCATCTGTATTCCACAAACACTGACAATTAAAGGGGTTCTGCAGTTTGTTTAAACTGATTATTTATCCTCTGGATAGATCAGCATCTGATCAGCGGGGGTCCGCCGGTCAGCTGTTTGAGAAGGCAGTGGCGCTCCAGCAGCGCCGCAGCCTTCTCACTGTTTACTGCTGGCCCAGTGACGTCACTACTAGTATCAACTGGCCTGGGCGTGGCTAAGCGCCATTCAAGTGAATACTATCTGTGTTGTCAGTGGTTTTCACGGACGCATAAACTTTTCCTATACTGTGCAAGTGCAGTGATTGGGCCGCACGTAAGTGTGGTGGCTTGATGGGGGTAGTTTTTGGTAGGTGCCCTTGATGATACATGGTTTAAGGTGCAGGGAAGGCATGGTCCCTGATGCCGTGACGTCAGCACCCTTGGGTGCAATTAAGGTGGTAGAATAAAGAGGAATCCGTTTGAATAAATAACTGGAACATTTACTGACAATCATTTGCCTTGAGGTAGATGTACAGATTATTGCAATGCGTTATTTGTAATCCATTCAAAAGACATCACAAGTTAGTTGTATCTGTAATCCCAATAACAGGCTCTTGGTGAGGTATTGATTCTGGTCACACTCAGGCTGTTGTAACTTCTGGCTGACCGTCTGTCTTCTAGGTGTGGCATATACATCAGTAAACTTCTCTTCTTCCCTTCCTGGCTTAGGGCTCTTTCACACTTGCGTTGTCCGGATCCGTCGTGTACTCCATTTGCCGGAAGTGCCCGTCGGATCCGTAACACCGCAAGTGAACTGAAAGCATTTGAAGACTGATCCGTCTTCAAAATGCGTTCAGTGTTACTATGGCACCCAGGACGCTATTAAAGTCCTGGTTGCCATAGTAGTAGTGGGGAGAGGGGGAGCAGTATACTTACCGTCCGTGCGGCTCCCGGGGAGCTCCAGAATGACGTCAGAGCGCCCCATGCGCATGGATGACGGGATCCATGCGATCACGTCATCCATGCGCGTGGGGCGCCCTGACGTCACTCTGAAGCGCCCCGGGAGCCGCACGGACGGTAAGTATACTGCTCCCCCGCTCCCCACTACACTTTACCATGGCAAACAGGACTTTGGTTACCATGGCTGCCAGGACACTATTCAGAAAAAGCTAAACGTCGGATCCGGTAATGCGCCGAAACGACGTTTAGCTTAAGGCCGGATCCGGATTAATGCCTTTCAATGGGCATTAAGTCCGGATCCGGCCTTGCGGCAAGTGTTCAGAATTTTTGGCCGGAGCAAAAAGCGTAGCATGCTGCAGTATTTTCTCCGGCCAAAAAACGTTCCGGTCCTGAACTGAAGACATCCTGATGCATCCTGAACGGATTTCTCTCCATTCAGAATGCATTAGGATAAAACTGATCAGGATTTTTCCGGCATAGAGCCCCGACGACGGAACTCTATGCCGGAAAAGAACAACGCAAGTGTGAAAGAGCCCTTACTCACAATTTCCAATAATCCGTCCACACTAGGTTTGTCACAATACCAACATTTTGATTCAATTTTGATACCATAAGGTATTGTGATATTCGATACCACACAAAAAAGCTGAGTCTATTCTGCATTTTATGGAACGTCCGACCCATAATAGAACATTCCTAGGCCACTTCACCAGCAATGAAAATAATTGACATTTATTATAATACTGAGAAGGAGGGTCTGTGGCCACTGCGCCCCCAATGCATACAATTAACCCCTAAATACAAATGTAGGAGATCTCGCCAAACCCTGTCAATTAAACTAATAATTGACAGGGATCGTGTACCCTCTCATTGCCGGCCATGTCACACAGCCTACATTTGTATTTAGGGGTTAATTATATGCATTGGTGGCACAGTGGCCACAGCCCCTCCCCTCCTCCTCAGTGTTATCTTCTCATTGATGGCCAGCGGCATCCACGTCACAGTGGGGAGGGAGGGACTTCCTCCTTCTGCATTGTGCCGGCTGATGAGAACATGGTGCAGGCCGAGACCGGAGCGCACCATGTTCTCGAACAGATACTAGGCTGTGCAGTAGTGCAGCCTAGTATTGGAAAATAGCAAATCCCAGTATGGGATCGATCCGGGTGCAAGAGTGTTGATTGGGTATCGAAAATTCGATACCCGGTGAAACCCTAGTCCACACAGGAATGCGGCTCTAATTACAGATTGTACTTCACTGTAGACTGTGAACGGGCACCGTAGGCTAACTCCTATCTCACATTGGATGCCAATGGAGTCTATAGGCTGAGTTAACACTCTCGTTTCCACGAGTCTCTTCTTATACTCTTCAACACTCTGTGTTTTTTTGTTATTCCTCTCTTGAGGCCTAACATTGGTCTGCGCACAAATCTGAGGGGTAGCTACTTGTCAGCTCTCCTTTTTTTCTGTGTTCAGCAGGTCCAGCCCTAGCTTTAGCCGGGTTGATTGTCTGACTTGGGGTTAGCTTGGTTGCAGACTGAACTTCCACTGACCTGACCGCACTGAACTGCTCTCACTTCACTTTCTTGACTCACTTTGCCTGCCTTTCCATACAGATATATTAATATATAAAACGGAAATGTGAACGAGGCCTAAGGGTGCCTGTACATATGTGACCCAGCTCCAGGATCCGTATGCGCCATACTGCTAACCACAGGGCTGCACATGTACTTAGCATTTGAAACCATGGCAAGTACAGGTACCACTCAGCAATTTATCAGTAATCTGCATGCAGATCCCTTGACCAGGCAGCACTTTTTGTGGGCATCCTAGCAGAAATGAGTCAGAAGAGGTTTTCAGACAGTGAATGTGAACAAATAAAATGTTATGAAAAAAATTATAAAAAATTGTATATATTGAGTGACTAAAACAAGTAGCCATTTTTAAATAATTACATATGTATAGTGATAACATTTTACTTGTTAAACACCTGACAATCCCATTAATGTGGTATTCCTATCCAAAGAATTTATGGCATATCCACATACCAAATTCACTGCTAGAGTGGGGTAACGCTTAAAACAAAATAATAATTATTTATTGAAATATAATTAAAAGTAGGTAGGAACAAAACACAAAAGAAAAAGTACCGATGTAGGCAGGAAAGCTGCCACCACCGATATCAACTACATCACTCAACCGGGGAAGTAGGCGTAAAGACTGCCCCCACACGTAGGTGTGACCCTGGTGAGAAAGTACAGGAGCCCACCTGGTCAAATATTGCTCAGTCTAACTCCCTCGACCCCAAGTGGTCAATTACTGGGTGGTTTACCTAAGCTAGAAATATGTGGGCAGATTACAAGAACAATGTGAACGATATATATTCGTTCAATCCCTTTGGGCAGAGCATCAGAAGCCTGAATGTCCACTGCGCTTCCTTTTGCAGTAATTTGGTGTCGATGTTACAGCCTGGCGGGGACATACGGATGGATTCAATACCCTGGAACATCATAGGCTTGAGTTCCACCGGATGTTTCAACTCCACATGTCTAGCTATAACAGTGTCAGATTTGTTTTGGATGTCGTTCAAGTGTTCGCCTATACGGCGTCGGAACTCCCGCTTGGTTTTGTCCACATATTGCATGCCACAGCGACATGTGGCCAAGTAGACAACCCCCACCGTCCGGCAATTAATAAATGCCCTAATGGTATATGCGCAACTGGTTACCGTACTGGAGAAAGAATTACCCATTCTAATTGCAATTCCCACAACGGAAAGTGTCCCTTGCCTCGGATTTAAGCCATGTCGCTGATTGCGGTTTTTGATAGAAACTGTGAGTCAACCTATCCTTTAGACTGTGTTCCCATCGGAATGTAATAAAGGGAGTAGACCTCACTAAATGACCAACATCGGGGTCCAGTTTCAAAATACCCCAGTATCTGGTCAAAATGTCCCTGACCTCCCGGTGTGCCATTTCAAAATTGGCCACAATCCGGATGTTGTCATCTGTATCGGTCCTGACTCGTGGATTGAGTAAGGATACCCGATCCACTCCCAGGGACTGATGGTACGCATCCCTAAGTACTGCCTCAGGGTAACCACGCCACTGGAACCTCTGCTTTAGATCTACCGCTGTCTTTTTGAAGGCCGAGAGATTAGAACACTTCCTGCGCACGCAAAGGTATTGACCCTTCGGTATTCCCCTCTTTAATGGATGGGGGTGACAGCTATCCAAATGCAGGAGACTATTTGTGGCCGTTTCCTTACGAAACAAGTTGGTACTGATATTATCATCCGCATCATGTGTGATGCTTAGGTCCAAGAAGGTGATGCAGAAGGGGTCTATTTCCGAGGTAAAGAAAAGCCCCATGGTGTTGTTGAGGGCGGACACGAAATTGCGGAAGTCCTCCTGTGACCCATTCCATAATATGAGAACATTATCAATTAAAAGGGGCCCAGAGCAGGATGTGTGATGCCCACATCGCCATTCCCAACATCTCTCTCCCACCAACCTAGGTAGAGGTTGGCATAGGATGGGGCTCCCCATCGCCACTCCTCTCGTCTGATGGTACACCAGGTGGTTGAAGATGAAGATGTTCTGCTCAAGAATAAAACGTAGGAGTCGGACAGTAAATGCATTATGTGCCCGAAGCTGGATCCCCCGTTCCTGCAGGAATTGACCCATAGCATGACAGCCCTGTTGGTGAGGTATAGAGCTATATAGGGCTAAGATGTCAAGGCTTGCCAAAATTACGCCCACGTCCACCTGTAGACCATCCAACTTCTTCAGGATGTCCATAGAGTCGCGGCCATATGATGGCAATGCAGAGATGAAGCACCTTAGAATAAAGTCCACATACACACTAGATGGATGTGTGAAACAACCTCTGCCTGACACAATGGGCTGACCCTTTAGCGGGTCTAGGCCCTTTTGCACCTTGGGCAAGCTATAGAAGCAAGCCTGTTGTGGAAAGCTTGGGCACATAAAGTCATCACCGTTCTTGCGTAAGTGGGAGCAGAAATCGATAGCGTCGTCCTTGCGTTTAATGTTTCTGCTGTTGGAGGAGGAGAGAGCGCTATGTGAAAAAAACGCTAGCGAACTCTCCGTCCAAATTGAGGCTGTAAAAAAAAAAAAAAAAAAAACACTCAGCACATAGAGAGTTTAAAAAAAAAGAACAAAAACTTGAACAAGCAATCAGGCAGTACACTGCACAGCTCAAAGAAAGGAAACACACACAATACATCAGAGACACTACTGACTTTAACTCCTTTAGTGACCAGATTGTTTTGGGCCTTACTGACCAAGCGTTTTTCTTTCTTTTTTCATTGTCCCCTTCCAAGAGCTATAACTTTTTTATTTTTCCGTCTATATAGCTTTATGACGGCTTGTTTTTTGCGGGGCAAGTTGTAGTTTTTAATGGCGCCTTTTTGGGGTACACACAACTTTCTGATTAACTTTTATTAACTCTTTCTGGGAGGGAGATGGGAAAAATAGCAATACTGCCACTGCATTTTTACATTATAAATTTTATGGCGTTCATTTTTCGGTATAAATAACATAATATCTTTATTATTATACCAAATACATATATTTTTTTTTAGTCTACCTACTTTTTTTTACAATAAGACCGCTTTTTTTTATAAATAAAAAAATGTTTTTGCAGTGCCGCTTCCCAAGACCCATAACTTTATTTTTCTTTCTATGCAGTTGAGGGCTTGATTTTTGCAGGACGACTTTTTCATTGGTATCAATTTGGAGTAAATGGCGCTTTTTGATTGCTTGTTATTACGTGTTTTTCGGTAGCAACTAAGAATAAATTAGCAATTCTGTATTATTATTTTTTTTACGGCATTCACCGTAGGGGATAATTTACATGATATTTATGTAGTCCAGGTCGTTACGGATGCGGCAATACCAGACATATGGGGGAGATTTTTTTTTTCATTGAAAAGCGTAATTTTTTATATGGGATTTTTTTTATTGAATAAATGTGTTATTTTTTTTTGTTTAGCACTTAATAATCCCACAAGGGGACTATAACAGACAACATTCTGATTGATTTCAAAATGCAATGCATCATCTATATAGTGCATTGCATTTTAATATCAGTGCTATTCTGACAATGCCCAACAGGCTGTGCCAGACTGCTGGAAATTA
Organism: Bufo bufo; assembly: GCF_905171765.1. Taxonomy (NCBI): domain Eukaryota; kingdom Metazoa; phylum Chordata; class Amphibia; order Anura; family Bufonidae; genus Bufo; species Bufo bufo. The sequence continues at coordinate 350,236,796 of NC_053391.1, read as the reverse complement.
CTGAAGGCTGGTCTGGGGCCTACACGAGACCCCAGCCAGCCTTCACACACATCGGCACCCAGCGATTGCATTTGCGGGGTGCCGATGGGAGACCAAGGGAGTCTGCTCCCTCTATCAGCACTTTACATGCGGCTGGCGCCATTGCCCGCGGCATGTAAAGTGTTAAACAGCCCGGATCGACACTCCTGCCGGACCGGGCTGTTAGAGCAGGGCCCTGGCTCTCATGTAAAAAAAAGCGGCGGCCCAGACTAAGGCCCCTTTGTGACCGCCGTAAAAAAGGCGTATGGGTGATCACTAAAAGGGTTAAGGAAGGACGACTGTTCGATTACACAAAAAAAAAATATCTAATCGAACCCTTGAAGCCAAAACTGAGCCCTCTTCATCAGAAGGCGAAACAGAAAAACAGAAACCGACACCATAACTAGCACTGTACCCATATCCCATGAACATACGAAAAGAGGTAACTATAGGGGCAGGACTAAAAGGGGTAGGGGGAGTAGTCGGAGAGGCGGTATTCACAACAATTATTTTTTAGGCAAGGGCCTGCCTTTCAGCATATATGCTGAGAGAGCGTAAAGACCAAGGAGTTCCCCCCCCCCCCCCATACGGATTCTGATGACCTCCAAATTGTCAACCTATCCCACAGAGTGCTTAGTACTGCGGAAATGCGTATTCTATCTAAAGGCCTATCGTTTGTACCATCCCATTCCTTCAATTTGTTTGAATGGATTAAGGATCGAAACCTATTCATTCGCAAGTTGAAAGGGAGGAAGTTCTTTGCCAACCATGTTAAACGAAGGTGCATGGAACTAGGCATTGATGTGGGAGATTTGCCAGATGTGGACATTCTATCTAACCTACTGGAAGAAAGTAGTAGACCAGTAAGGGAAGGTCCATTTACTGACTTGCGACCCAAATCACGTCTCAATCCGCCGTCAAATGACAACTCGCCATTGGATACATTCCTAACGGTGGTCACAGACCAGTTATTGACCCTGGAAGGGACGAGAGTTAGTCTGAACAATCTGCGGTCGGATGAAATGGAAGCTCTCCTGTCGCTTGGTGTCCTGCTCCATAGTCATTAAGCCGTCTGATGGGCGGCAATATTGTGGTTATGGATGGTGACCAATACCTGGATATGTGTAACAGGATTTTGGATGATCAAGCTTGCTATAGGGTGATCCAGTCTAATCCCCATCAGACCTTTTGTGCCAAGTTACAAGACATCCTGCGGGAAGGCCTTGAACAGCGTTTAATCAATCAGAATGAGTTCAACTTTATGTGCCCACGCTTTCCACAACATGCTTGCTTCTATGGCTTGCCCAAGGTGCACAAGGGCCTAGACCCGCTAAAGGTTTGGCCCATTGTGTCAGGCACAGGTTGTTTCACACATCCATCTAGTGTGTATATGGACTTTATTCTAAGGCCCTTCGTTTCGGCATTGCCATCATACGTCCGCGACTCTATGGACATCCTCAAAAAGTTTGATGGTCTACAGGTGGACGCGGGCATAATGTTGGCAAGCCTTGACGTCTAGGTCCTATATAGCTCTATGCCTCACCAACAGGGCTGTCATGCTGTGGGTCAATTCCTGCAGGAACGGGGGATCCAGCTTCATGCACATAATGCATTTACTGTCCGACTCCTAAGTTTTATTCTTGAGCAGAACATCTTCATCTTCGACCACCGGGTGTACAATCAGGCGACGGGCGTGGCGAGCCCCTGTGCCCCGTCCTATGCCAACCTCTACCTAGGTTGGTCGGAGAGTGATGTTGTCTTTGAGGAAGGAATGGCGATGTGGGCATCACACATCCTGCTCTGGGCCTGTTTCATTGATGATGTTCTCATCTTATGGAATGGGTCACAGGAGGACTTCTGCAATTTCGTGTCTGCCCTCAACCACAACACCACGGGGCTTTTCTTTACCTCGGAAATAGACCCCTTCTGCATCACCTTCTTGGACCTAAGCATCACACATGATGCGGATGGTAATATCAGTACCAACTTGTTTCGTAAGGAAACGGCCACAAATAGTCTCCTGCATTTGGACAGCTGTCACCCCCATCCATTAAAGAGGGGAATACCGAAGGGTCAATACCTTTGCGTGCGCAGGAAGTAGGGCTGCACGATATATCGCAAAAGTAATCGAATCGCGATAATCGGCAAATGCGGTTTGGCGATTCGGCCGAGCCGAAAATGCCGCGATTATCAATAGGGGCCCCTTCATATATAATAAAGTCCTCTGTCCTACTGATAACAGGTCCAGCCTCTGTACTTACATTCACAGTGAATGCACTGCAGCGACGAGCGGGAGCGAGCGAGGCAGCCGGCCGGCGCGGGACTGACGTCACTTAGTCACGCTCCTGCTTCCTGAATTAAGTGGGAGGAGCGTGACATAGCACACATCCCCCATAACAGTGCCCTCCGCAGGTCCCCCATAACAGTGCCCTCCGCAGGTCCCCCATAACAGGGCCCTCCGCAGGTCCCCCATAACAGGGCCCTCCGCAGGTCCCCCATAACAGGGCCCTCCGCAGGTCCCCCATAACAGGGCCCTCCGCAGGTCCCCCATAACAGTGCCCTCCGCAGGTCCCCCATAACAGCGCCCTCCGCAGGTCCCCCATAACAGCGTCCTCCGCAGGTCCCCCACATAACAGCGTCCTCCGCAGGTCCCCCACATAACAGCGTCCTCCGCAGGTCCCCCACATAACAGCGTCCTCCGCAGGTCCCCCACATAACAGCGTCCTCCGCAGGTCCCCCACATAACAGCGTCCTCCGCAGGTCCCCCACATAACAGCGTCCTCCTCAGATCTACACCTCCACAGATCCCCCACATAACAGCGTCATCCACAGATCTACACCTCCACAGATCCCCCACATAACAGCGTCATCCGCAGATCCCCCACATAACAGCGTCATCCGCAGATCCCCCACATAACAGCGTCATCCGCAGATCCCCCACATAACAGCGTCATCCGCAGATCCCCCACATAACAGCGTCATCCGCAGATCCCCCACATAACAGCGTCATCCGCAGATCCCCCACATAACAGCGTCATCCGCAGATCCCCCACATAACAGCGTCATCCGCAGATCCCCCACATAACAGCGTCATCCGCAGATCCCCCACATAACAGCGCCCTCCGCAGATCCCCCACATAACAGCGCCCTCCGCAGGTCCCCCATAACAGCGCCCTCCGCAGGTCCCCCATAACAGCGCCCTCCGCAGGTCCCCCATAACAGGGCCCTCCGCAGGTCCCCCATAACAGGGCCCTCCGCAGGTCCCCCATAACAGTGCCCATAACAGTGCCCTCCGCAGGTCCCCCATAACAGTGCCCTCCGCAGGTCCCCCATAACAGCGTCCTCCGCAGGTCCCCCACATAACAGCGTCATCCACAGATCTACACCTCCACAGATCCCCCACATAACAGCGTCATCCACAGATCCCCCACATAACAGCGTCATCCGCAGATCCCCCACATAACAGCGTCATCCGCAGATCCCCCACATAACAGCGTCATCCGCAGGTCCCCCACATAACAGCGTCACCCGCAGGTCCCCCACATAACAGCGTCACCCGCAGGTCCCCCACATAACAGCGTCACCCGCAGGTCCCCCACATAACAGCGTCCTCCGCAGGTCCCCCACATAACAGCGTCATCCGCAGATCCCCCATAACAGCGTCATCCACAGATCTACACCTCCACAGATCCCCCACATAACAGCGTCATCCACAGATCCCCCACATAACAGCGTCATCCGCAGATCCCCCACATAACAGCGTCATCCGCAGGTCCCCCACATAACAGCGTCCTCCGCAGGTCCCCCACATAACAGCGTCATCCGCAGATCCCCCACATAACAGCGTCATCCACAGATCTACACCTCCACAGATCCCCCACATAACAGCGTCATCCACAGATCTACACCTCCACAGATCCCCCACATAACAGCGTCATCCACGGATCCCCCACATAACAGCGTCATCCGCAGATCCCCCACATAACAGCGTCATCCGCAGGTCCCCCACATAACAGCGTCCTCCGCAGGTCCCCCACATAACAGCGTCATCCGCAGATCCCCCACATAACAGCGCCATCCACAGATCCCCCACATAACAGCGCCATCCACAGATTCCCCACATAACAGCGCCATCCACAGATCCCCCATAACTATGTCATACCTAGCCGCGTCAGCGGCTCATATGGGAAAATCCAAGCAAATAGACCTCTAGCACAATTCCCTTAAAATATCGCATCGCATATCGTTATCGCAATTTTTAGGGCCCTAATCGCAATCGCACAAAATTCCCATATCGTGCAGCCCTAGCAGGAAGTGTTCTAATCTCTCGGCCTTCAAAAAGACAGCGGTAGATCTAAAGCAGAGGTTCCAGTGACGTGGTTACCCTGAGGCAGTACTTAGGGATGCGTACCATCAGTCCCTGGGAGTGGATCGGGTATCCTATTTATTTTACACTCTTAAATACCCTGCACATGTAGAGGTACTTATACTGTATTTACATTTAGTCAGATGACTACTGATTGCCTACTCTTGACATGTGCATTGTGAATTTGTTAATCTCAATTTGCTTAAAATGTAACTTTTATTAGTCATTTTTTTTATATTTTGTGAATTCTTGATTCTCACCTACTATGTTTAAAACTTTCAACGGTCAACCAGTTGTGTGCTATACTTATATTTATTCTTTTATAATATTTGCTTATAATAGAGTGGCAGCATATTGCATGGCTATCTATCTTTTCGCTGTGTATCTCTGTATATACTCTCTAAGCTGTAATGATAGCACATTGCTAACTGTGCTGCCTGCTAGCTTTATCCAGACTTACTGACTTATTGTTGCAACATATGATGCTACTTTGTAGCTGGCGGCTGTTAGAACGCTACACTGGCTATGATCTGAATGCCTTCTTTGCTTATTCAACTGGTCTGTTTGATCTGAAATGGCGGCGCGTTCACTTATTGAACTACCTAACAGCTACTCTGTAGCTAGCACACGATATCTAGGTCGGCTGTGATCTAAAACCTAATTACTGCCCCCCAATCCACGAGTCAGGACCGATACGGATGACAACATCCGGATTGTGGCCAATTTTGAAATGGCACACCGGGAGGTCAGGGAAATTTTGACCAGATACTGGGGTATTTTGAAACTGGACCCCGATGTTGGTCATTTAGTGAGGTCTTCTCCCTCTATTACATTCCGACGGGAGCGCAGTCTAAAGGATAGGTTGAATCAAAAACCGCAATCAGTGACGTGGCTTAAAGGGAACCTGTCATGTGGATATTTGATTATAATCTAACTAATTATATACAATCATTAACTACTAAAAAGTACCTTAGATGTATTCACTTACTGGTGTGACAGATGGTTACCTCATAATATACACACAAAGATGCCACATGCCACATGCTAATGAGCTGATTGGAGTCCGGCGTGATGTCAGTGAGTCCAGCGTATATTTAATTCAGAGCTATAGCCACTCCCCTGCCCACCTGCTGCTGATTCATATGGAAACAAACTGTCATTCAGCAGCAGGTGGGCAGGGAGAGTCAGGAGCTCATGAATATTCAGGACTCATCATTATCAGCTGGAGCTTTTCAATACAAGATGTTGGCAGATTGACTGGGTCAATTAAAGAAAGTGACCCAGCATTTTGCTAAGAGAATCAATCACTTATTTATGTTGCCCTTAGTTAGGACACCATAAAACTGGTGACAGGTTCCCTTTAAATCCAAGGCAAGGGGCAAAATTCCTTTGTGGGAATTGCATTGCCTGCGGAGTAATTAGAACGAGTAACCATCAGAGCATTTATTAATTGCCGGACGGTGGGGGTCGTCTACTTGGCCACATGTTGCTGTGGCATGCAATATGTGGGCAAAACCAAGCGGGTGTCACGGCTGAGGATGGGGGAAATCCTCAGCCGTGTGGAGCCCGGTGATGTTACGGCTGCTTGGCCATGAAGACAGGATTAGGGAGCAGGTCACCTCCTAAAGGCATCCCTAACCTGACCCTGACTCCTAGCTACATGAGCCAACCTTGATGGTAGGAGGGCTCATGCTCCGGAACCTAGAAGTCCCTGCTAGCCCTCAAGATGGCCCTAAGCTAGGAGCTGAGTAAGACAGCCCACTCCTCCTAGACACGGAGGAGCAGGAGTCTCAACGGCCAAGCTGCTGTAAAAGGGGGAACATAAACAGCTCTATGGATATGGCAGGTGAACAAAGAGTTCCACCTACCTGCCACAGCCTTGCTGACTGGATCCCTGTGTAAGCAGGGTGCAGATCACAAGCGCATCCCTACACAGGGACCCAGATCCATAGCTGCACAAAATCACATATAAAACATCACACGGACATCACACATAACTAGAAATAACTTAATGAGACATTATGGTTATGACATTTAGGTTTATGACCACAGGGGTGGCTCTTACTGGCAGGTAATAAATACATGAGGCTGCTCTCAGCTAAGCATGGCTGAAGCAACCTCAAGGCCTGCAAAAGCAGTGAGGCTTTATAGGCCAAGAAGCCACACCCCACAGTCGGACACACCCAGTGATCACACACACTAGGAAGGGGATTAACCCTTCCAACACCAGGGAAGGGAAAACACCACTTAAAGGGAACGTGCACACAATAACATAAAACACAGTGCACACATCCACACATCACACACAAAACCGTATGCGCAGCGTAGCGAGCTGCATGGCACAGCTCAGCCTGCTACGCTGCCACATACATACTGTTGCCAGCGGCAACCACAGGTGAGGCCAATACCACAGCCCTCACCTGTGATTGAACACCAATGAAAACCGCTGACAACCGCATGCGGTTCAGGAGTCACGGTCATAGCCATGGCCGTGACACTCCCACCCCTCAAAGCCCCCCCACCAAAAAAAAAACACGTGAGGGACTCAGACAAGGGGATAGGAGAAGGGGACGTCCACTCTCAGTGCCGGTTCTAAAAAGGGGTCGCTGTCAGCTGCATCCTCTCCCGGCTCACACTAGCCAGTCCGACGAGGACTGCAGCCCGCACCAGCAACAAAGAGAAAAGAACCACTGAGAGATGGACGAGGGGACTCTCCACTCACGTCCCCACTCCAGTCGCTGCCAGCAGACACTCCTAACCAGCAAGCAGCCGGACCACCTACGGAGTGCTGCCAGCAAACGACCAGAGATGGGAACATGGAGAGGGACGAGGGATCCCCAACACGGACACGGAAGGAAAGGTGGCGGGGAATACGCCACCAACCGTGCCGTTAACGGAGAACCCCCAGGAACGCTCTCCCTCCGGAGAACGCGCATGCAGGCCACATGGATATGGCACTGCATGCTGCACCCTCTTTCGAAGGTATGCAACTCGCACACCAAACAAACACCCTAGTGCTATAAAATCAGGGGGACGCCAAACGAGGCAACGGTGAAGGGAAGGCGGGGAAACGCCACTCACCGCGCCGTCAGAGGCGAAACCCCCAGAACGCTCTCCCTCCGAAGAGCGCGCATGTAACCCTTCCGCAGAGGGCGGTACATGCTTCACCCTCTTTCGAGGGATGCATACTCCCACCCCTCAAAGCCCCTCCCAACAACAAAAGGGGAAAGTTGGTGAGGCATAAGAAACAATGGGAGGGGGGGAGGGGAAAGACAAACAAAAAGGGGACACCAACACGGACAACGGTGAGCTGAGAATGCCACTCACCGCGCCATAAATGGTGAAAGCCCCATAACGCTCTCCCTCCGGAGAACGCGCATGCACCCCATCCGTAGACAGCAGTGCATGCTTTACCCTCTTTCGAGGGAGCGCCACGTAAGAAGCGACTGTGGTCATACTGTCACGGCTGGGGATGGGGGAAATCCTCAGCCGTGTGAAGCCCGGTGATGTTACGGCTGCTTGGCCATGAAGACAGGATTAGGGAGCAGGTCACCTCCTAAAGGCATCCCTAACCTGACCCTGACTCCTAGCTACATGAGCCAACCTTGATGGTAGGAGGGCTCATGCTCCGGAACCTAGAAGTCCCTGCTAGCCCTCAAGATGGCCCTAAGCTAGGAGCTGAGTAAGACAGCCCACTCCTCCTAGACACGGAGGAGCAGGAGTCTCAACGGCCAAGCTGCTGTAAAAGGGGGAACATAAACAGCTCTATGGATATGGCAGGTGAACAAAGAGTTCCACCTACCTGCCACAGCCTTGCTGACTGGATCCCTGTGTTAGCAGGGTGCAGAACACAAACGCATCCCCACACAGGGACCCAGATCCATAGCTGCACAAAATCACATATAAAACATCACACGGACATCACACATAACTAGAAATAACTTAATGAGACATTATGGTTATGACATTTAGGTTTATGACCACAGGGGTGGCTCTTACTGGCAGGTAATAAATACATGAGGCTGCTCTCAGCTAAGCATGGCTGAAGCAACCTCAAGGCCTGCAAAAGCAGTGAGGCTTTATAGGCCAAGAAGCCACACCCCACAGTCGGACACACCCAGTGATCACACACACTAGGAAGGGGATTAACCCTTCCAACACCAGGGAAGGGAAAACACCACTTAAAGGGAACGTGCACACAATAACATAAAACACAGTGCACACATCCACACATCACACACAAAACCGTATGCGCAGCGTAGCGAGCTGCATGGCACAGCTCAGCCTGCTACGCTGCCACATACATACTGTTGCCAGCGGCAACCACAGGTGAGGCCAATACCACAGCCCTCACCTGTGATTGAACACCAATGAAAACCGCTGACAACCGCATGCGGTTCAGGAGTCACGGTCATAGCCATGGCCGTGACAGCGGGAGTTCTGTCGCCGTATAGGCGAACACTTGAACGACATCCGAAACAAATCTGACACTCCTATAGCTAGACATGTGGAGTTGAAACATCCGGGGTAACTCAAGCCTATGATGTTCCAGGGTATTGAATCCATCCGTATGTCCCCGCCAGGCTGTAACATCGACACCAAATTACTGCAAAAGGAAGCGCAGTGGACATTCAGGCTTCAGACGCTCCGCCCGAAGGGATTGAACGAATAAATATCGTTCACATCGTTCTTGTAATCTGCCCACATATTTCTAGCTTAGGTAAACCCCTTGGCCAACTTAATTACCACATGATCTAGGCATATTGTGGCGATCTTTGTATGAGTGGCATCTGGGTGCCGATTAATGTGGACAATAATCTGATTATCCACATAGCCCTAGTGATTTCAGTGGCGAGGTTTCGCTGTGGGCTATGTGGTGTGTGACTCCTTTGATCTCTTATACACTGCTGCTGTCGTCTCCATATTCCAACAGCTGATATTGACTGCATTGTCTCCCTGACTGTGTCGACACCTTGGCATTCCGGCCAATGAGGTATGCGGGGGGGTAGGGGGGATTCTGGATGTCCCCTCCGCCCTTCTCCTTCCGATTGGATACTGGCCCGATCAGCCCTACCCGGTGTAGGCGGGGACTTGTTCTTTTAAGTCAGCTGTGCATGCAGCCGTGGGCGGCCATACCAATGCCAGAGGCTCCACACCAACAGAGTGTGTGTAGCCAGTTCTCTTATTCTCTGTGTATGCTTCTGTTTGGCTCCTGATGATGCTAATATAAGCAGAAACGCGTAGAGCTAGGGAACAGGCAGGGGGATCATGCTGTGGATGGGCATGGGTAAAGCCTATAAGAGTAACTATCTGATAAGTGAGAGGGATACCGTTCCTGTCTTACAGTGTAGTATTAGTCAGCTCCAGCAAACAATGGCTGACCCCATCCTATCCTCACACAGCTGTAGCTTTTAGGAATTATGGGAACCACCCACTAATTGACCACTATTGGAGTTGCGGGAGTTAGACTGAGCCATATTTGGCCAGGTGTGCTCCACGTGTGATTGACCTGCATGGTGGACTAGTGGGGGCTATTTTTGGTTCCCCATACCTCCTGTACCTCCTCACCAGGGTCACACCTACGTGTGGGGGGCAGTCTTTACACCTACTTCCCCAGCTGAGTGATATAGTTGATATTGGTGGTGGCAGCTCTCCTGCCGTTAACATCGGTACTTTTTCTTTTGTGTTTTTTTTTTGTACTTTTAATTATATTTCAATAAAGAATTATTATTTTGTTTTAAGCGTTACCCCACACTAACAGTGAATTTCTTTTGAATCGATATAGCCATGAATTGCATATCCACATACCCCTTTCTTCTGATGCAACTTGGCCACATGTTGAATCAGCTTCACTGTAGTGGTGGAGTCTGAGAGGGCTAATGGGCATGACAGTAGCCTGTTTTGCAGTCCGCAAAACATGTATACCGGCGTGTTCATTCCGTATTTTGCGGAACAGAACGTCCTGCCATCTCAGAACAGTCCTATCCTTGTTCGTATTTTTTTGCAGTTGGAATGGTGTGCTGTCCACATCTTTTTGCGGCCCCATCGACGTGAATGTCTCCGCATCTGACCCACCAAAAATGTGGATCGGATGCGAAAAAAAAATACATTTGTGTGCATGAGGCCTTCTAAAAATGGCCAAGCAAGCATCAGTTTTTCTTTTGGATAGTTACGACAAATGAGACTTAACAGGAAAGTTTTATGAAAAAGCCAGGGTGCACGCATAGTGGTAGTACGCTGGGTGGCCAATTACCGAAGGCAAAACTGCACGTTTTACCATGAACTGCTGCTGTTTTGCAGTGCTATTATTGCCTGTGTGGTTTTTCACAGGTGAGACAGGTTACAAAACTGTGTTAAATGTAAAAACCATGGTTAGTACCTGCATGGCATTAGTTATATGTGAATTCTGCCTGAAGGAAAAAATATCTTTGCAGGTCAAAGCACCAGACCTTCTCAAACAGCTGGTCAGCTGGGGTCCCGGTTGTCGGACGCCCACCAATTAGATGCTAATGACCTATACAGAGGATAGGTCATTATTACAAATAGTCGGATAACTCCTTTAATATCCATTTCTGTTAAGACTCTGACCCTAAAATTGTGCCTTTTTGGTAGCTTTGACATCAGCCCGTAGGGTTAGTGAGCTCCAGGCTATTTCCATTAACCCTCTTTATACTACTATCTTGGAGGACAAGGTTGTCATTCATCCAGACCCAGCCTTCGTTCCTAAGGTGGCTTCTAGTTTCCTTCTGTAGTAAACCTAGATTGCAGGAGGAGGTTGAGCTGCATTCCCTAGATGTTAACCTACTTTCACATCTGAGGCAGTGGTAGCCTTCAGGCTGGGACCGTGCACCGCTGGACCTCATTGTCTATAATGGGATCTGGCATGGGTTTGTACAGTCGTGGCCAAAAGTTTTTAGAATGACACAAATATTCGTTTTCACAAAGTTTGCTGCTAAACTGCTTTTAGATCTTTGTTTCAGTTGTTTCTGTGATGTAGTGAAATATAATTACACGCACTTCATACGTTTCAAAGGCTTTTATCGACAATTACATGACATTTATGCAGAGTCGGTATTTGCAGTGTTGGCCCTTCTTTTTCAGGACCTCTGCAATTTGACTGGGCATGCTCTCAATCAACTTCTGGGCCAATTCCTGACTGATTGCAACCCATTCTTTAATAATCACTTGTCAGAATTAGTGGGTTTTTGTTTGTCCACCCGCCTCTTGAGGAATGACCACAAGTTCTCAATGGGATTAAGATCTGGGGAGTTTCCAGGCCATGGACCCAAAATGTCAACGTTTTGGTCGCCAAGCCACTTAGTTATCACTTTTGCCTTATGGCACGGTGCTCCATCGTGCTGGAAAATGCATTGTTCTTCACCAAACTGTTGGTGGATTGTTGGAAGAAGTTGCTGTTGGAGGGTGTTTTGGTACCATTCTTTTTTTTTTTTTTAAATATACTTTTATTCCGGGAAACATCAATAAGCATCATACAGAGGCAATATTAACACTTAATATACAGAGATCTCATTTCAAACACACATACAGTAAAGTGTCATATTGGGTACAATATAAGCATATTTCCCATTTTCAATTTTCTCCCTCCCCCTCCCACAAACCTTTCATTACCCCAACTTTGAGCCAAACCGTCGGTCAAGAAAATAACTCTCCATTAAGGATGTCTGCACAAAAAAAATCACGCTGTTCAATTTCTCCGCCTACAATCAGAGGATATCTAACCTTAGTTTAGTATAGACTACCCTTATGTGTGTTCCACTCCCAGCTTACCTAACGTCCCCTTTATCTGTTCTTCCAGGTACCATTTAGTATGACGGAAAGGTTTCATTACGTCTTGAATTTCAGTAGGAGTCAGGACATGACTAATGAAATCCTTCCACTTGCCAAAGAAAGGTTTCGTGGACTTCTCTTTATTGTTTTCTGCTTCCAACTTATCCATATAAAGAATGCGACTCCTAATGCCTATAGTTTCGTAGAGTGTGGGGATAGAAGGAAAAATCCAGTGTCTCAAAATTGTTTTTTTCACTGCCAATAAAAATAAATGGATACCTTTGACAAACGTGGAGTGAGTTATTTCCCCTCTGGAATCCTAAGGAATGTAATGAAATATACAATGCAGTGGATTTAATTGTATCTCCACCCCCCAGTTCTGCTTCATGAGTTCCAAAGCCCCCTTCCATAGGGGGATTAGAGAGGGGCATTCCAGCAGTCCATGCAATAGATTAGCTTTCTGTAATTTGCATTTTGGGCACCATCTAAGATAGTGTGCTGGGGCATCTCTATAGGATAAGTCAAAAGCATATGTTGCTTTGTGTAAAATCCTAAAGTGCATTTCTCTCCATATCTCGTTACCGGTCGCCTGCCTCACACGTTCCATTCCCTCTTTTAGCTTTGGAGCTAATGTCATGTCATCAAGTTCACTTTCCCATTTCTGGAATACTTTTGCTTCTAAAGGAATCGAGTGAGTATTCTGTATTTTACGGTACAGGTCTGATAGAGAGTAGTTTTGACTTCCCATCAGGGAATCGAACCAGGCACTTCTTTCCTGATCTCCCATATTTAATGATTGAGATCGGCAGAATGATCTTAATTGATTATAGGGGAGAAAGTGCGAGGGAGGCAACCGGAACTGTGACTGAATAGTTGGCCATGGTAGTAATTCACTTCCTGTGAGATTAAGTAGCTGCTTCAAGGAGGCAATACCTCTCTCCTTCCACAATGTGAACATTACCGACTGTCTCCCTGCTGGAAAAGCCGGGAGGGTCCATAATGGCATATATGGCGAGAGATACATAGGCAATCTAAACAGTTTACGTACTTCTTTCCACGCTGCTAGAGTATCTTTTAGCAGCGTATATTTTTTCAAAGTGAGAGGAATATCTCGAATTCTAGTGTGTAAAATAGCTCCCAAATCCCATGGAGCGGATAATTCCTTCTCCAAAGGGGTATTGGAGAAATTTGAGGTTCTCTTCAGCCAGTCCTTAATATGTCTCCAGAGGGATGCCAGATTATAGTTCCTGATATTGGGCATCTGTAAGCCACCCTCCCATTTTAGCAGGCATAATTTCGCATAAGCAATTCTTGGTCTCTTACCTCGCCACAAAAAGCGCGAGAAAGCTTTTTGAATCCTGGCAATGTCTACATGTTTTAGCAGGAGGGGAATGGTTTGCATGGGATAAAGTAGCCTGGCAAAGCTAACCATCTTCAATAGATGAGCTCTCCCACATAATGACAACGGCAAGTTCAGCCACTTGTCTAATTCTTCCTCTATCTTTTTAATCAATGGGTCATAATTTAATTTGTATAGAGATAATGGGCTACTACCTATTTTAATACCAAGATATGTCAGATATTGAGGAACCACCTCCACATCCTGAAGCTCAATTGGTGCATTACGGTCCCTGGTGTAACCTTTTAAATATAACAATTGGCTCTTATTTACGTTAACGCGGTAACCTGTCATATCTCCAAAGTACTGTAAGGAGTTTAGGACGTTTCTTAATTCTGTTTCCGGGGAATTAAGGAAGAGTAATATGTCATCTGCAAAACAGGTGAGTTTAACTTGTTTAGTCCCTACCATAATCCCCTGATACAAATCTGATTGTATCAGGAATCTAACCAGAGGTTCAAGGGCCAAATTAAAAAGGAGTGGAGATAAAGGGCATCCCTGCCTCGTGCCCCTGTGGAGGCGGAAAGGCGTAGACAAAAAAACAGGCAAGTGAACTTGTGCCATCGGACTAGCATATAAGGTGTTAAGAAACGTCCGAAATGGTCCTACAAAACCAAAGGCCTCCAGCGATTTTCCCAACCAATTCCAGTTCACATTGTCGAAAGCCTTTTCCGCATCCACAGACAGCAGAGCAGGGCAACCAACCGGAACCTGACTATGGAACAAATAATCCTGTATCGTTAGAATTGTTCTAATGTTAGTGACCGCTGCCCTCACCTTAATAAATCCTACCTGATGAGGACCGATCAAAGTTGGCATGAGTTCAGCTAACCTATTTGTCATTAGCTTCGTCATAATTTTTAGGTCTTGGTTTATCAGCGAGATCGGGCGATACGAGCCCATCTGAGCAATATCCTTGCCCGGCTTGGGGATAAGTTTAATGTGCGCTAGTTTTCCTGTTGACATAATGTCTCCTCCCTGTAGACAGGAGTTAAACAATTCCTGAAGGACCGGGGAGACTTCTGCTATAAGGGCTTTAAAAAACTCCGCTGGGAACCCATCTGGACCCGGTGCCTTCCCGTTACTGAGTGATTTAATAGTATATTGGACTTCCTCAATTGAAATTGGTTTATTGAGGCTGTTCAAATCATCTTCCGTGAGTTTGGGGAGAGGGACTTTAGCCAAGAGTTCCTCTGCCCTTGCCTGGTTATATCCATCCTGGGAATAGAGCATTTCATAGTACTTTCGGAAGCATTCCACAATATCCTTCGGATTTGTGTGTTTCTTTCCCGTGTCATCCAATATTGATCTAATGGTAGGGCTATAACGTTGTGTGTTAATCAAATTGGCCAGCATTTTACCTGCCTTATTGCCATACTTAAACAGCTTAGATGAGTGATAATCCATGTGTAGTTTAACCTGTTGCTTTAGCTGATGGTCTTAGTTGTGTTTCGCCGTTACCCATCTAACTCTGTTAATATCTGTGGGGCTCACTAAATAAGAGGTGTACGCAGCACAGACTTCCTCTGTGGCTTGCTGGAGTCTAAGCCATACCTTCCTCTTCCTGGCTGTTGTGTATGAGATAATGTTCCCACGAATAACCGCCTTTGCTGTATCCCAAAGGAGACAATGATTGTCCCTATGGCTAGAATTATTATCTAAGAACTCCCACCACCAGCCCTTCAACTTATCTAAAAAATCGTCATCTGACATGAGGTAGCTAGGTAAACGTCAAACCCTATCAGTGCCTCTAGGAGTGGCTTCAGCGATAGTGATGCACACCGGGGCATGATCGGATACCACCATGTCCGTGATCTCTGCTAGCAGAACCTTTTTTGAAAGCTGTGACGAGGTCAGGGCATAGTCAATCCTAGACCACGACCGGTGTACATGAGAAAAATGTGTGAGCTCCCTTTCTACTGGATTCAGAAACCTCCATATATCTACCATGCCTGTGGATTTAATAAAGGGTTCCAGGGAATACCTCCCCCCTCTAATAGGCTGCGTAGACTGGTGAGTGGGCTGAGTTTTTGTTTTCGGTCTTCCACCAGATTATGTACCGCGTTAAGATCCCACATGACTAAGATCTGGTTCCCTGCCTCTTGAAGAATCTTGCTTTCCAGGTTCCTAAAAAAGGAGGCCTGACCAGCATTAGGTCCATATACATTAAATAGGTCTAGAGGACCCACAGCAGTGGACATTTTAAGATGTAGAATCCTGCCTTCTTCATCACATTCAGTCGAAATCACATCGTGGCTTAATCGTTTGTGTATTAGGACAATCACCCCTGCTTTCCTATTTTTTGATGGGGGACCTAAAACACGTCCCACCCAGAGACGTTTCATACGCCATAGGTCCGCCTCCTCCAGGTGCGTCTCCTGAAGCAATGCAATATCTGCTTTCAATTTCCTAAGGTGTTTAAGAACCATTAATCTTTTCTGCGGGGCTCTAAGGCCCTTTACATTGCAGGATACTACTTTCATAAAATGTGCAATATAAAGGATATGCAGGGAGTGGCACCTGGAGGAAGCTTCCCCCTGACATAAACATCAAGTGCAGCATGTGCAAAACATCCATGGAGCATGACCATATAAGTGGCTAAAAACATTTCCCCCAACCTGTTAACAATAACATTAACATATTGCTTTATACGTAAAAACCTCAACAATCCGTCAAAGGGCATTTTGGACCTCACTTTTTTCGCACTGAACTGGCGAGTACATACAGACTCTGTCTCGCCAGATTCCCTCCAGCAAATACGCATCTTGTTAACATCTCCATTACCCATGGATACTGAGCAAAGGCTCCTCTCCTCTCCCGCCTATCTTCCCTCCCCCACCCTGTTAAGGCACTTTCACTAATGAACTTCCCCACAGTGTCAGTATAGGGATAAACATCCTACTACCGTCAGTAAGACTGGCATTAAACAAGTTCCAGGAAAGCAGCTTCCAACTTTAGCCGCTTTGCACGGCAGACATCAATCCCAGTCCTGATTAGAAACTTGGCTGACAACTTCCCCGGACATACGTGGGTAAGTATCACAAGGCCTCGGGTTCAAATGTCCGCCGGAACGGCCTCCTCTGGGTGAAGAACGTCCTCTGGGTGTTGAGCTTGGCTTCAGGCTTTCAGATGAGTCGCCGAATTCTAGGGCATCTATTGCTTCCCTTGGTGATAGATATGTGTCGGTCTCTCCACTCTGTTGGAATACACGCAGGACAGCCGGATAAACAAGTGCAAAACTGATTTTTTTTCTGCACTAGCTGTGTACAGATCTGAGAAAAGGCTCTCTGTCTTTTAGCAACTTCCACCGAGTAATCACCGAACAGTAAAAGCTTGCTTTCCCTTACCCTAAGGGGTTGATTTAAGCGTCGGTATTTCAGTAAGATAGCTTCCTTGTCTGCATAGTTAAGAAACTTGGCTATAACAGGCCTCGGTCTGGAAGCTTGGCCTTCCTGGCGCGGTTCCCTAGGGGGGCCAATTCTATGAGCCCTTTCAACCCCAGCGCTTTAGGGAGCTCTGAGGAGCAGAATCGCGCCAAATGATGCGCTGGAATGTCCTCAGGGAGGCCTATAATACGGATGTTGCTCCTCCTGGAGCGGTTCTCCAGGTCCTCTACTTTGTCTTGTAGGGCCTGGTTAATGCGCACTATTTCTCTTACTTGAGTTTGAGTTTTACATAATTCATCTTCCAGGGCTCCTGTTCTTTTTTCCAATTCCCGAATATGGGAGGAGTTTTGCGCAATGTCCTGCTGCAACTGCTTCATTGTCCCTGCAATGGTAGATTCTAGCGTAGCCTTAATGTCAGGAGCTAGTATTTGTGCGACCGCCATCGCTATTTCCTTGCTGGGGAGCTCCAACTCCTGGAGCTGCAGCAGCTGCTGCGAGTGCGGAGGTGTTTCTCCCCCAGAATTGTCAGCCTCGGGTAGAAGGAGGGGCTGTGAGGAGGAGCGGGTATTTCTCCGCTTACCCTCCGCCATCTTGTCTTGTTGCGGCTGGGCTGGATGTCGCGGTGGGAGTGGAGAGGTCGTCTGCGGGGGGGCCGGTGCGGACTAGGTATTTGTCCATGTGCCTCCCGACTCACAATTGGGGACAGCAATCCGGCATCTGGTCCCGGCAAACCCCCGATATGTGGCAGGGTATGCGGAGCTCCTTCACCTCGCGTCCTCACATGTGCGCGCCGGAACCGGAAGTCTTGGTACCATTCTTTATTCATGGCTGTGTTTTTGGGCAAAATTGTGAGTGAGCCCACTCCCTTGGATGAGAAGCAACCCCACACATGAATGGTCTCAGGATGCTTTACTGTTGGCATGACACAGGACTGATGGTAGCGCTCACCTTTTCTTCTCTGGACAAGCCTTTTTCCAGATGCCCCAAACAATCGGAAAGAGGCTTCATCGGAGAATATGACTTTGCCCCAGTCCTCAGCAGTCCATTCACCATACTCTCTGCAGAAGATCAATCTGTCCCTGATGGGTTTTTTTGGAGAGAAGTGGCTTCTTTGCTGCCCTTCTTGACACCAGGCCATCTTCCAAAAGTCTTCGCCTCACTGTGCGTGCAGATGCGCTCACACCTGCCTGCTGCCATTCCTGAGCAAGCTCTGCACTGGTGGCACTCCGATCCCGCAGCTGAATCCTCTTTAGGAGAAGATCCTGGCGCTTGCTGGACTTTCTTGGACGCACTGAAGCCTTCTTAACAAGAATTGAACCTCTTTACTTGAAGTTCTTGATGATCCTATAAATTGTTGATTGAGGTGCAATCTTAGTAGCCACAATATCCTTGCCTGTGAAGCCATTTTAATGCAACGCAATGATGGCTGCACGCGTTTCTTTGCAGGTCACCATGCTTAACAATGGAAGAACAATGATTTCAAGCATCACCCTCCTTTTAACATGTCAAGTCTGCCATTTTAACCCAATCAGCCTGACATAATGATTTCCAGCCTTGTGCTCGTCAACATTCTCACCTGAGTTAACAAGACGATTACTGAAATGATCTCAGCAGGTCCTTTAATGACAGCAATGAAATGCAGTGGAAAGTTTTTTTGGGATTAAGTTAATTTTCATGGCAAAGAAGGACTATGCAATTCATCTGATCACTCTTCATAACATTCTGGAGTATATGCAAATTGCTATTATAAAAACTTAAGCAGCAACTTTTCCAATTTCCAATATTTATGTAATTCTCAAAACTTTTGCCCACGACTGTATGGTTTATGGCAAGAGCATCGGGTTTTGGACTGTCTTTCTCCAGCTGAAACCCGGCACTTATATCGGAAATCAGCCGGATCCTTTTATAGTCAATGGGGTCTGGCGGTGAATGGCAGTATCCTGCTAGGCCGGATCAGGTGAACTCTGGCAGGCTGTTCATCTGCTAGAACAGTTTTCCAGACACCACCACCACCAAGGATTGGAGAAGATCCTCTTCACTGTTTGTCCATTTTTAGGGTAAAATTCCATGGCTAGATGGAGCAAGTTAGAGATTTCTTTGGCCTACTTATCGGCTAACCCTGAGGGCCATTTGGCACATTCTACTTGTGCTTTGGCCACTTCTTGGACTGAGAGCTTTTGCCTCTATTGAGCAGATCTGTAAATCGCCATCATCCTTTTTCAAGCTCTATCAGGTGAATCTTAAAAGGGTTGTTCACGTTTTATTTTCCCCTCCCCACGACAGCACCACAGAGAGGATCCGCCCCCAGGGACAGGAAACCTACAGAAATAAAAAGGTGGAGCCTCTCTACCCCTTCAGTGGTTTCCTGTCCCTGGAGTAGGAAACCTACAGGTTTTTTTTGCAGGTACCTACCGTTGGTCTTTTTTATTCCTAGGGGATCGCTAGAGGGCTGACTGTTCACTGCCGGGTCTATCGCGCTGACGTTGCAGGCTGTCAGGACCCTAGGATCCGGGGGGGCTCCAGGGGCTCCCCTGTATCTCGCGGCAGTTCGCGTGGGCATCTTTTGGAGAAAAGCTTGCCACATGGAGGCTTCCTATAGCCTCAGTAGGAACGCCGATACCTGGCGGTTGGCGCGCGTGCATCCTTGAGTTCAGGCTCTGCCGCGCTGCTGTAAAAATACCTCACTTCCGGCAGCGGGCGCAGAGGGTGACACACTTCCGGAAGCACGTGAACGCCCTTCGGTCCCGCAAGATTTGAAAAGAATCATCTTCTACCGGAACGCTGAGGTCTTACAGGCGACTTACCGCGAACGAGGAACGGCTCATCGGGTGAAGCAGCGCATACAGGATATAAAAGGAAAATAAAATGTTCAGGCGGACTTCTTAAGCAAATAAAATTTAAAACAAGGAGAGTGGTCCCTGAACAGTGCAGTTTTTTCCAAGATTACAAGTTTATAGAGGATTCCAGTTATAGATCTGTTTGCCTCACTCCAAAACAAGAAGGTAGACCAGTTTTGTTCCCTAAATCCGAGGGAATCCCCATATGGGGTGGATGCCCTTCTCATAAAATGGAACTTCTCACTAGCATATGCCTTCCCCCTCCTTTCCAGTTACTTCCAGTCGTTTTAAAAAAGATAAGGAGAGACAGAGCGAGGGTAATCTTGATTGCTCAGTTCTGGACGAAAAGGGCATGGTTTTCTCTGCTCAGGATAATGTCACTTTCAGACCCGTGGATTCTCCCAGAGATTCCCGATCTGCTATCCCAGGGTTCAGTCTTCCATCCAGCAGTAGGGAGTTTACATTTAACTGCATGGAATTTGGGAGGATTATATTGATAAAAAAGGGGTTTTCACAGGATCTTATTTCTACACTTCTGAAGAGTAGAAAACCGGTGACAGTTTCTATTTATGCTAGGACATGGAGAAAATGTATGGAATTTTGTAAATTTAACCCTGATAATCTGCCCCATTCAGTTCCTATTTCCTACATTCTGGAATGTCTTCAGAAAGGACTTTCCTTAGGATTAGCAAAAAGTACACTAATGGTGCAGGTTTTGGCCTTGTCGGTACTTTTTTAAAAGAATTTTGCCTCTGATCCATGGATTCTTAGATTCTTTAAGGCAGTGGGTAGAATGACTCCGGTTTGTTTCCAAGAATTCCTTCTTGGGATCTAAACCTAGTCCTGAAATCATTGTCTCCACAACCTTTTGAGCCTATTGAGTCATCCAATATAAAGCTTCTGTCCTATAAAATGGTTTTACTAATGGCTCTCACTACGGCCAGGAGAGTAAGTGAGTTACATGCCATTTCCAAAAATCCTCCTTTCACTTCAATTCTTGAGGATAAAGTCATTATTCAACCGTTCCCAGCATTCTTACCTAAGGTCCCCTCAAAAGTTCATAGATCTCAGGAAATTGTACTTCCTTCCTTTTGTGCTCATCCTAAAAACTGTAAGGAAAGCAAATTTCACACTCTTGACGTAAGACGATGCTTTGCATTATTTCAAAGCTACGGAAGGGTGGCGAAAGTCTTCCGCCTTGTTTGTTCTATTCTCAGGAGCAAACAAGGGTAAGAAGGCTACCAAAACTACCTTGTCTAGATGGATCAGACTTGGTATAGCTTAGGCTTACTTGGAGGCTGGTCTATCTCCTCCAATTTCGGTTAAGGCTCATTCCACTCGTTCTGTATTCACTTCTTGGGCTGAAAGAGTGGGGGGCAAGTATCGAACAAATCTGTAAAGCGGCCACTTGGTCGTCTCCCTGTACTTTTTTCCGGCACTATCGTTTGGACCTTCACTCTTCCTCTGACTTATCTTTTGGTAGAAAGGTCTTACAAGCGGTGGTCCCTCCCTAAGGAAGGCTGTTCTCTGTAATTCTCTCTGTAGTGCTGTCGTGGGGGAGGGGAAAAATGATGATTACACTTACCGGTAATCGGATTTTCCAGACCCCACGACAGCACCCTTCCTTATTCCCACCCTGGGTGCTTCTCACTTATTTAAATAAAAAAAATTCTCTGTGTGTGTGTGTGTATATATATATATATATATATATATATACAGTACAGACCAAAAGTTTGGACACACCTTCTCATTCAAAGTTTTCTTTATTTTCATGACTATGAAGGCATCAAAACTATGAATTAACACATGTGGAATTATATACATAGCAAACAAGTGTGAAACAACTGGAAATATGTCATATTCTAGGTTCTTCAAAGTAGCCACCTTTTGCTTTGATTACTGCTTTGCACACTCTTGGCATTCTCTTGATGAGCTTCAAGAGGTAGTCCCCTGAAATGGTCTTCCAACAGTCTTGAAGGAGTTCCCAGAGATGCTTAGCACTTGTTGGCCCTTTTGCCTTCACTCTGCGGTCCAGCTCACCCCAAACCATCTCGATTGGGTTAAGGTCCGGTGACTGTGGAGGCCAGGTCATCTGGCGCAGCACCCCATCACTCTCCTTCATGGTCAAATAGCCCTTACTTTCAAAGTTTTCCCAATTTTTCGGCTAACTGACTGACCTTCATTTCTTAAAGTAATGATGGCCACTCGTTTTTCTTTACTTAGCTGCTTTTTTCTTGCCATAATAGAAATTCTAACAGTCTATTCAGTAGGACTATCAGCTGTGTATCCACCTGACTTCTCCTCAACGCAACTGATGGTCCCAACCCCATTTATAAGGCAAGAAATCCTACTTATTAAACCTGACAGGGCACACCTGTGAAGTGAAAACCATTTCAGGGGACTACCTCTTGAAGCTCATCAAGAGAATGCCAAGAGTGTGCAAAGCGGTAATCAAAGCAAAAGGTGGCTACTTTGAAGAACCTAGAATATGACATATTTTCAGTTGTTTCACACTTGTTTGTTATGTATATAATTCCACATGTGTTAATTCATACTTTTGATGCCTTCAGTGTGAATCTACAATTTTCATAGTCATGAAAATAAAGAAAACTCTTTGAATGAGAAGGTGTGTCCAAACTTTTGGTCTGTACTGTATATATACAACAACACAGAAAATCCGCAGCACTCCTTGAAGTAAAAAAATGTGCAGTTTATTCACACATGTCAAAAAAAGACAACGTTTCGGTTCTCTCACAGAACCTTTCTCAAGTCAAGTGCCACTTGACTTGAGAAAGGTTCTGTGAGAGAACCGAAACGTTGTCTTTTTTTGACATGTGTGAATAAACTGCACATTTTTTTACTTCAAGGAGTGCTGCGGATTTTCTGTGTTGTTTATCCTGTCCTGTATCAGGGGACCACCGCGGGCACCTGCACAGCTACAGCTGTTTATTAAGGAGTGCTGCCTGACCCTTTCTATGGATCATATATATATATATATATATATATATATAAGTAGAAAAAGCAGGACTGCACTCCAAGTAGTGATGAAAGCAAAAAATTTTATTCACCCATAATGTGGCAATTCTGGCAAGATTTGCCACATTATGGGTGAATAAAACTTTTTGCTTTCATCACTACTTGGAGTGCAGTCCTGCTTTTTCTACGTATATTATTGGGGATTGCCGTTACCCCATCCTGGACTTTGCACCCACATCCTGGCTGGTGCTCCCGCTGGACTTTTTCTCTCTCTCTCTCTCTATATATATATATATATATATATATATATATATATATACAAAAAAAAATCTCTTAAGTATAGGTGGAGTGCCAGCGGCTGAGGAGGCGATCCCCCTCCAAACGAATAGACTGAAGAAATTCCACGGCACATCCAAGGCGTAAAAATAAATGTAAAGGCTTTATTCACCAGAAACGCAACGTTTCGATCTGCTTCCTGGAATCTTTCTTAAGCAGTGACAAAATATGGTAGTGCAATGTGCATATTTATACAGGTTCACATAATCAATCATTGATTGTCCTAATTAATCCAATAAATTACCAAAAATATCAAAATATCATATATAACATCATGTATCCACATTACATAATCCGTATTGCAATTTACCAAATCAAGTAATTTCAGTGCAGTGATTGGGCATTGTTTACAGGCCAACAGCAATCCTAAATTCATATATTCATAAAATAGTTAGCGTGATTATAATGTAATACATCTGTGCAATAATCATCTTCAAATACCTTAGTGCAGGTGTATATTAAAACAATCCTAGAGAGGAAGGTCCTAGAGAAAGCGGGGATGTGGTCCACATGGATGTCGGTGTGTTAGTTTCCTTAGTGCGCATGTCAAAGGACCTTTTGAAACTTCTCGATCACGTGATCGCGTATCCGATCATGTGATCGGGACTCTGTATTCTCGCGAGACCATCAATGAAGCCACTTGATACCAAACAGTGATCTGTGTTGCGTTCCACCACACCCGAGGCATGAACCGCAAGCTTCACTATAGAGACCCAAGAGCCAATCACGTATTGTCCACATTGTATCCGTGAGTCACGAACTCAGGCTCAAGAAGCGCTCAATGAAAATAACGTACAAACTCCTGTGGGTAAAAGTAACTTATACATTCGGAGATCACAAGGGGTCGATATAGTGTATGTGATATCACAGTCCTCATCACAGATCCTATGTATAAAAGTAAATAAATGTTATTGCGGAAGTACCGCATATAACAAGTTCACATTATTTGTTGAAAGACTGTGTCTGGATTCGGCAGTCGGTATTTCTCCAAACAATGCAATGGATCCGTGCTGGATCAACCAAACAGTATGTTGGTAAATTATATAGATTATACATCAGTCCCGAGTGTGCTGTACATCACTCATGGCATCATGTCCCCTAGTCATATGAAGACTCCAAAGTGTATGTCATGTGCTAGTAACACACGGCATCACGTCGGACCCCTCCACTGTCAATGGACAGCCATTCCTGGATGTCCAACCAGACAATGTGGAGTAACATCTCCCTGATTACGGGGGCAATGCCACTATATCTCATGTACTGTTAGTCTGGACATGTATCACCACTGTTCGATCTCGATGTTGTACAAACGTGACCTCTAAAGTTTAATTAGATAGTGTAAATACCCACAGGACATTGGGCGCTAAATTGAGGCCTGGGTCGCAAACTCATCCAGTTAATCTCATCCAGTTACTGTCTAAAACCACATATAGTTAATTCTACTAAAAGAAACAGATCATGATAAACAAACTGCTCAGTTTCATTAGGGCACTAAAATCGAGTGCCTCTCGCTCCACATAACCGATGTAATCATATTTAAATGGAAAAAATGACATCCCAGATGACCAGCATTCTACCGCTTTCTCTTCACAACATAACCATCTCCTCCCCATTAAAGACTCTTTATCTTTTGCAGATAATGGAGAGGAGATGGTTATGTTGTGAAGAGAAAGCGGTAGAATGCTGGTCATCTGGGATGTCATTTTTTCCATTTAAATATGATTACATCGGTTATGTGGAGCGAGAGGCACTCGATTTTAGTGCCCTAATGAAAGATTCTCTCTGCAATCTATATACCCCTGTGCGTTGACCCCTCAGCCTCCTCTAGGGTTGTTTTTTCCTCACTGAAGGTTTTCCCCCTTCCTTGCTGCTGTTTTTACAAAGTATATTTTTTATACATGTTAAATGAATGTATGTTAAATAAAGACTCTTTCATGTTTATATATACTTGTGTTTGGTGCTAATTTTTGGTGTGTTTAGTACATTGAATTGTTTGGGCTGCTCTCAGCACTATATATTCGTTATAACCCGGTGATCAAATCTAGTGGGTACAAGCATGTGCACTGCCACGCCATTCAAACTCTGAAGGACTGACGAAGATAGCTGAGTGCTGTATTAGCCTCTCTGAGGCCTCTTTCACACTTGCGTTGTTGGGATCCGGCATGCACTTCCGTTGCCGGAGGTGCCTGCCGGATCCGTAACAACGCAAGTGTACTGAAAGCATTTGAAGACGGAACCGTCTTCCAAATGCTTTCAGTGTTACTATGGCACCCAGGACGCTATTAAAGTCCTGGTTGCCATAGTAGGAGCGGGGACCGGGGGAGCGGTATACTTACAGTCCGTGCGGCTCCCCGGGCGCTCCAGAATGACGTCAGAGCGCCCCATGCGCATGGATGACGTGATCCATGCGATCACGTGATCCATGCGCTTGGGGCGCCCTGACGTCACTCTGAAGCGCCCGGGGAGCCGCACGGACGGTAAGTATGCTGCTCCCCTGCTCCCCGCTGCACTTTACCATGGCTGCCAGGACTTTAGCGTCCCGGCAGCCATGGTAACCACTCTGAAAAAGCTAAATGTCGGCTCCGGCAATGCGCCGAAACGACGTTTAGCTTAAGGCCGGATCCGGATCAATGCCTTTCAATGGGCATTGATCCCGGATCCGGCCTTGCGGCAAGTCTTCAGGATTTTTGGCCGGAGCAAAAAGCGCAGCATGCTGCGGTATTTTCTCCGGCCAAAAAACGTTCCGTACCGGAACTGAAGACATCCTGATGCATCCTGAACGGATTTCTCTCCATTCAGAATGCATTAGGATAATCCTGATCAGTATTCTTCCGGCATAGAGTCCCGACGACGGAACTCTATGCCGGAAGACAATAACGCAAGTGTGAAAGAGCCCTGAGGGTACTTTCACACTAGCGTTTTTCTTTTCCGGCACTGAGTTCCATCCTAGGGGCTCAAATCCGGAAAAGAACTGATCAGTTTTATCCTAATGCATTCTGAATGGAGAGAAATCCGTTCAGGATGCATCAGGATGTCTTCAGTTCAGTCTTTTTGACTGATCAGGCTTTTCAGAAAACCGTAGCATGTTGTATTTTTACCTCCGGCCAAAAATCCTGAACACTTTGACTGAACGCCGGATCCAGTCTTTTTCCCATTGACTTGCATTAACGCCGGATCCGGCTTTTGCATGTTAAACCCGAAAAATGTGAAAAAAAGTTAAAGTCCATAAATGGCGGATCCGTTTTTTCCAATGCATTTTTTCATTGTGATCAAAATCCTGATCAGGATTCAAATGTAATCCGTTTTTCCGGATCCGGCGGGCAGTTCCGGTGTCGGAATTGAACGCCGGATTTAAACAACGCTAGTGTGAAAGTAGCCTTAGACTATGCCATAGAGAAGAAGGGAGCGGCAGTGTGCATGCTCGACTGCTACTCCATTAGCAATCCTGTGGATAGCAGTCTGCAGAAAGAAGTGGGCACAGCTAAATCAACTAAGGGTGTAACATAGGTATAATTAAAGCACGCAACCCAGAGAAAGGAGAACAGATACGTAATAAATCTGTTCACACCCACAAAAGTAATGGGAAAAATGGACAATCTTTATTGGGGGGTGACACCAAGTAATATTATGAAACCTGGACTATCCCACATCCAGTTCAGTCAAATATCGGTGCAAATTGCAAATACTATCAATACACAAATGAAAGCGTTAACACAAAAATATGACAAATAGAAAATATAGTATATTCCAAAAAAAGATGTATTGCTTCCTAAAACGGAAGGAAGGAAAGAAAGAAACAACAATCTCTACAAGGTGGTATAGAAAAGCAATCTTGACCAAATGTTGAAATCTTGGGAAAATCCCATTTAATTTTGATGGAAGAACATTTCCAACTCTGTTCAAAGGAGTCTCGGCACTAAAAAGTGAGTCATGGCCCTTTAGCTGGGAGCTTAGAGGGGCTCCATGTTCACAGACCACCACCAGCTACACCCTCTGACATTAAAGAGGACCTGTCAGCACTTC
The DNA here is from genome assembly GCF_905171765.1 of Bufo bufo. Classification (NCBI taxonomy): domain Eukaryota; kingdom Metazoa; phylum Chordata; class Amphibia; order Anura; family Bufonidae; genus Bufo; species Bufo bufo. The sequence goes on along the minus strand of NC_053391.1, from coordinate 350,209,667 downwards.
CTTACTCAACACCTGTGTTCCCCGAAATCTAACAATTCTGAAACCTCTTATCCCATTTCTGTTATTCCTACTGAAAATGGATTTCCTTATTCTCCTTGTCACAGTTTACCACTGTTCAGTCAGCGCTGCCAGTGTCAGACTATGTGGAGACACACCCTTTGACAAAGGGAATGGTAACACTCAGTTGTTAATTTATAGTCATAAATTTCCAGTAGAAGTAACAGAGGAACGCCCCACAACATAGCGTTCTAAATAAAGAAGCTCCAGAATTGTTACTTAATGTACGGTATTTGCTGTAACATACATGGTTGGATCGCAGACAGGTTCTCATCACATTACTCACAGCAAAGTGCTGATGCAACATTCACAAGATCTCTAGTAAAAAGCACGAGGATCTCTTCAAAGACATTTTTATCTCCAGCTTCCTCATTTGGTTTCTCGTGTCAGACATTTCTTGTAGGGCAAGCAACTCTTTCTGGCAGTTAGTTTGTCCAAGTTAATTACAAATTTCCCCATGTCACCTTAAAAATGTATACACTCTTCCCGGTGTTAGTACACAAGGCTACAGCTGTGACTGCTGCAGCCAATCTCTGGCCTCAGCATTCCGAGCTGTATACAGTTGAGGAAAGCGATTGGCTGCAGCGGTCACGTACCCTCATGAAAGCAGAAGTTGATGCGGGGAGACACAGGACCTGCATAGCTAGGGGGGAGGCGATGGGGCTGGAACCCCACAGCAGGGATCAGGTATGATCCCCACCACAGGGCCGGCCATGCTGTGGGGTCTGTAAAAAAACATCATCAAGATGATGGATCCACGGAAGAAGCCAGTTGTTACTGGCAAAACGACGTCGGGAGGAGGCGGCTGAGGGTCCCACACGCATTCTTGGGTAGTTATTTGCTTATTCTTTCCACACATAGGTCTGTTTATGCCTTACTTAGGGTTTTTCTGTCTGATGGCTTCTATTGTCTTATTGGCCTGTTTGTGTGTGGCTTCTCTCTGCAATCTATATACCCTTGTGTGTTGACCCCTCAGCCTCCTCTAGGGTTGTTTTTTCCTCACTGAAGGTTCCCCCTTCCTTACTGCTGTTTTTACAAAGTATATTTTTATACATGTTAAATTAATGTATGTTAAAGATAGGGATCGACCGATTATCGGTTTTACCAATATTATCGGCCAATATTCAGTATTTTGACTGTTATCGGTATCTATTTTGCCGATATTCCGATAACATATGGGGAACACAGATCGCGCTACTGTCAGCGCTCTCCGTGTTCCCTCAGCAGCACAGGGGAGAAGGAAGCAGTGTCTCCTCCCCCTGTGCTGCCGCTGCCGCCAATGAGAGGAGGGAAGAGAAGAGGAGGGGAGGGGCTGTGGCCGCTGCGCCACCAATGAAGATAAATCTCGCATTCATATACAGGAGGCGGGAGACTGCTGCAGAATCACATAGCCGGCTCCCGACCTCTATGAGCGGTAGCCGCGATCCGCAGTAGATAACTCCTCAGGTGCCGCGGATTGCAGCTACTGCTCATAGAGGTCGGGAGCCGGCTATGTGATTCTGCAGCCAGCTCCCGCCTCCTGTATATGAACGAATGAGAGATTTATGTTCATTGGTGGCGCAGTGCGTCCCCCCTAAGCCCCCCAGTATTAATCATTGGTGGCGCAGTGCGCCCCCCACCCCAGTATTAAAAACATTGGTAGCACAGTGCGCCCCCCCACCCAAGCCCCCCTTCCCAGTATTAATCATTGGTGGCAGTGGCCACAGGATCCCCTCTCCCCTGCTCCTCCGATCGGAGCCCCAGCAGTGTAAGCCTGGGGCTCCGATCGGTTACCATGGCAGCCAGGAAGCTATTGAAGCCCTGGCTGCCATGATAAGCTCCATGCTGCTGTGTGCACAGAGCAGCAGGGACAGATCTATCAGGGTGAATAGGACAAAGGTTCTAGTCCCTAAGGGGGCTAAAAGTTAGTAAAAAAAAAAAACAAACAAACACCAAAATGTTAAGTATAAATGAAAAAGAAAGATTTACAAAAAAAAAACTACACGCTAACAGTAAACAAACATATTAATTTTCAGCAGATTTGTGTAGGAATTTTATTTTATTTTTTTATGAAAATTCCCAGAATATCGGTATAAATTATCGGCCTGAAAGTTCACAAATTATCGGTATTGGTATCGGTCCTAAAAAATCTATATCGGTCGATCCCTAGTTAAAGACTCTTTCATGTTTATATATACGTGTTTGGTGCTAATTTTTGGTGTGTTTAGTGCACATGCTTGACAGAACCCCTTTTTCATGATCGGTGGGTGTCAAGTAGTCAGACCCACGGTGCTATCCTGTGGATAGGTTATCAGTATAAATCTTGAGGCAGCCCATTTAATGGTGTGTAGTAATGTCATTGTGTCACGTTGCTATGGTCAGTCTCAGACTCATGTATTGAGATATTAGATGACTTAGGCTACTTTCACACTCTCGTTTTGGCTTTCCGTTTGTGAGATCCGTTCAGGGCTCTCACAAGCGGTCCAAAACGGATCAGTTTTGCCCTAATGCATTCTGAATGGAAAAGGATCCGCTCAGAATGCATCAGTTTGCCTCTGTTCAGTCTCCATTCCGCTCTAGAGGCGGACACCAAAACGCTGCCTGCAGCGTTTTGCTGTCCGCTTGACGAAACTGAGCCAAACGGATCCATCGTGGCACACAATGCAAGTCAATGGGGACGGATCGGTTTTCTCTGACACAATAGTAAACTGATCCGTCCTCCATTGACTTTCAATGGAGTTCAAGACTGCTCCCTCATGGCTATAGAATACATAATAAAACCGGATCCGTTCATGACGGATGCATGTGGTTGTATTATTGTAATGGAAGCGTTTTTTCAGATCCATGACTGATCTGCAAAATACGCTAGTGTGAAAGTAGCCTAACTGGAGCTTGGGGGTGGGTTGGATAGTCAGTAGTTCCTTTGCCTGGCACACTATCTATCTAGCTATCTATGACTTCTGTGAGCAGAAGCCAGAGAACCTCCGTACATACCTGCTGTAGCCTCTCATCAGGCAGGACACCCTCCCGCAAATGAATGAGAAGCCCCAATAGTATCTGGTGTGATGTGCAGTGATCTCATGAAATACTGTGATGTCATGTGCTCATCATTTGCATATGTAGCTGTCAATCAGTTGCATTTTATTCCCCCCCCCCCGAACACCCTGAACCCAACCGGAAACACCCACTTATGGGTTTTGTTAGCCCCACCCATTTTAGCCCAGAACAGTGCAAATTTGCCAGGACTGTCTCTGAAAATCAGGGACAGTCCCAGCAAATTCTGGACAGTTGGCAAGTATGAGTATGTGTCAAACCCCCCCCCCCCCCCCCCCCATCAAAACTGCTCGATGAAATCATATCAGAAGACTACTACTTGCAACCGTCTCACCATATTTTTTTTTTTTTTATGCTTAACACAAGATTTATTGAGAGCAAAAGAAAATCATAAATTACTGCTTAAACTGCTAAAAGTCGCAGGCAGAGTGGTACAGGAGAACTGCAGTATAAAGGAAGGCAATACCCTTAGAAGAGTAGTCATGAAATACAATCATCAATAATGTGCAAAACCAAAAAATTGTCATGTTAGCATTTAATAACTAACTAAAACCCAATCACAGCAGGTCTCAACTAGCACACGCAAGTAAATGTACAAAAACCAAGTAACATATAAAACCAGATTCAAAGCATAGATGGCAAGGCGGATTACTGTATACTGTACATAAAATGTATGGAGGTTACACCATGCCGGACAATATAACCTCTGTGCCATGCTGTACAATAAACAGTATAACCCCTACACAGTGTAGTGGTATACTGTACATTGTGTGGCACAGTGTAGAGGTATACTGTATATTGTGTGGCACAGTGTAGAGGTTTACTGTATATTGTGGGGCACAGTGTAGGCTATATGTGTATAACATAAGCATATTTCACATGAAAACTTACAATTACTTGGCTTGGCCCTTGGAGATCTAGGACACCACTTCAACACTTTGGCTGGGGGGCTCGGTGGAGCTGATGTGTTTTATCCTAATGAGAAAGATTTCATAATAAGGATTTGGAGAAAGGGCAGAGGGATAGCAGAGCGGGGAGAGGCTGGTGCTTCTACTAGGGGGTCATACCATGGGGGAGTAATAAAGCCCACCATAATGCCCCCCGCAGTAGAAATAATTCTCCTTATAATGTGCAAAATATACCCCTTTGTAATGCCCCCAGTTGAGCTAATGTTCCCATAATGTGCCAATATAAAATACCCCTTCTCAGTGCCCCCGTAGATGACCCCATAGTGCTCCTCTCCCCCCTTCCCCATTGTACCCACCATAATGTGTCCCAGTATAAAATGCCCCTATACAGAGCCCCCGTATAAAATACCCCTTTTTAGCCTCAGTAGATGCCCCTATAGTGCCCCTAATCATGTGCCAGTAATAAGTGCCCCAATAGATGCCCCCCAATCATGTGCCAGTAAGATGTGCCCCCATAGATGCCCCTAATCATGTGCCAGTAATAAGAGCCCCCATAGATGCCCCCCAATCATGTGCCAGTAATAAGAGCCCCCCCACTATCATGGGCCAGTAGCCAGAGTGCCCCCCTATCATCTGCCAGTAGCCCCCTTATGTGCCAGTAACCTCCTATCATGTGCCAGTAGCCCCCCTTATGTGCCAGTAGTCCCCCTTATGTGCCAGTAGCCCCCCTATGTGCCAGTAGCTCCCCTATCAAGTGACAGTAGCCTCCGATCATGTGCCAGTAGCCCCCCTTATGTGCCAGTAGTCCCCCTTATGTGCCAGTAGCCTCCTATCATGTGACAGTAGCCCCCCCAATGTGCCAGTATCAAGTGCCTCTCTCCTTCCCACCCACCCCATATGTGCCAGTATCATAGTGCCATCTCCCCCCTCCCAATGTGTCAGTATCAAGTGCCTCTCTCCTCCCCCCATGTGCCTGTATCATAGTGCCAACCCCCCCATGTGCCAGTATCAAGTAAGTATAACACTTATACTTACCTCCATGTCACTACTATACAGTAGATAGATATATAGAGATATAGCAGAGCTGAGTGTGCTGGGGTAGCTGTCATGTGTATAGATGTAGCAGAGCTGGGTGTGCTGGGGCAGCTGTCATGTGTATAGATGTAGCAGAGCTAGGTGTGCTGGGGCAGCTATCTTATATAGAGATATAGTAGAGCTGAGTGTGCAGGGGCAGCTGTCATGTGTATAGATAAAGCAGCGCTGGGTGTACTGGTGCAGCTGTCATATATAGAGATATAGTAGAGCTGAGTGTGCTGGGGCAACTGTCATGTGTATTAGATGTAGCAGGGCTGGGTGTGCTGGGGCAGATATCATATATAGAGATATAGCAGAGCTGAGTGTGCTGGGGCAGCTGTCATGTGTATAGATGTAGCAGAGCTGGGTGTGCTGGGGCAGCTATCATGTGTATAGATGTAGCAGAGCTGGGTGTGCTGGGGCAGCTATCATATATAGAGATATAGTAGAGCCGAGTGTGTGGGGCAGCTGTCATATAGAGATATAGCAGTGCTGGGTGTGTTGGGGCAGCTGTCATGTGTATAGATGTACACTGGCTATAACAGCTAACAGAGTCTACAGTAGAAGTCTGATATTTAATATTTTTTTCAGTTAGTGGCTATGCAGCTCTTATAGCTGTGTGGGTAAGTGCTTTGCCTCTGATACAGAAGGTCGTGGGTTTGAATCCCAGACACATCTCTCCCTCTCCTGAGCACGGCAATACAGATGACTATTCCTGGGATTCGTCGGATTGGAATCTTGTAAATGAGAAGCGTGCAAGTTGTGACAGCGCCGCGGGCGGCCACCCGGTCCAAGAAACAGCCCTGGTCCTGTGAACATAGAGGATGCTGCCTTTTGAATTGTAGAAAACCCCTTTAATTCCCTCCCAGACTTAAAACTTTCCACTTATTAGAGGAGATTAATCAAGACTGGTGTAAAAGAAAACTGGCTTAGTTTCCCATAGTAATCAATCAGAATCCAATTTTCATTTTTCAGTGCTTATTTGGCAAATTAAAAGGGGAAATCTGGTTGCTATAGGCAACTAAGCCAGTTTTGCTTTTCATCAGTTTTGATGAATCTGCCCCATTGACTGTATGAACGAGGCCTGACTATGGGAATAAGGTATTCTTCTCACAGACCTTCGGAAAGCATCTGGAGCTGGTATTTGTCCTGCACGGAATCCTGCAACGGCCATGTGGAAAACCACTTTATTTGCCTCCCAGACTGAAAACTCCCAACGTATTTGATCCTGTGGACGCAGGCAAAATGGGGCCAAGATGGGCGCCTGTAATAAAGTGGCCGTAGAGTGAACCTCATATCTATCTATTGTAGGACTGGACCACCAGGAGGTGCGATGAAGTGACCAAATTGTAAGAGAGTGCACAGTCTGGGGAATGATGACCCTGCCTGTGCGCACCCAGGAGTGATGATGTCACTGCATAGCGCCTGATGTGCTACATGCACCGGGAGAACAGGGCTAGGTGAGTGGAACGGAGGGGGAGGGCTACAATTGTGAGGGGCATTTTGCTGTGTGGGGTGGGGGGCAGTAATGGGGCATTCTACTGTGTAGGGGCACTAAGTGGACTGGAGTGGAATTAAAGGCGTGGCTCAGTGTTAAAAATAATGTCACTTCTTAGGCTTTTTAGAAGTTGGGAGGCATGACCCAGCAGAGTACAAGAGGATCCTCTATGGGCCCCAAAGTTTCAGGAGAAAACTGACATTAGGAATTGCCTTTGGAGACAATAACCTGACATTAGTGTCTAGTTCATACCATTTTTTGATGATATGGGGGTTGGGCCCAAGTAGCCCCTGTCTGGCTACTACGGTTGCCAACCGGCCAGTATCTCATTGGCAAGGCTGGTATTTTCCTACAAGGACAGCTACTAATGAGTGTGGAGTGCTCATCAGTGCAGCCTTTACCTCCCCCCCCCACTTGTGTTAATACAAATAAAAAGCACTCCCCTCCTCCATTTGCTTGCACTGCTCACTGGAAGCTCAGGCAGGACCTGCGGGACGTCATCGGGCTGGAGCGAGTGCTCACCGCAGCACGAGCAAATGGAGGAGGGGAGTGCTTTTTATCTTTTTGGGCAGAAGCAGAGAAGGGGGAACTAGCATTAATAGGGGGCATTATTCTTCCTGGGGGGCACTAGTGGGGCCATTATTTATTCTGGGCGGCACTAATGGGGGCATTAATATTATTGGGAGCCACAGTATGAAAGCGACTTAAAGGGGTGGTCTCACTTCAGTAAGTGGCATGTATCATGTAGAGAATGTTAACTAATGTATTGTGATTGTCCATATTGCTTTCTTCGCTGGCTGGATTCATTTTTCCATCACATTAAACACTGCTCGTTTCCATGGTTACAGACCGCCCCGCAATCCATCAGTGGTGGTCGTGCTTGCACACTGCGTGCGCTCCCACGGTCCCCGTCACCAAAGAGGCTGGCACTTTCTCCTATACGGCCACTGCTGATGGATTGCAGGGCGGTCTGTAACCATGGAAACAAGCAGTGTATGGAAAAATGAATCAAGCTGGCAAAGGAAGCAATATGGACAATCACAATACATTAGTAAGTGGCTTGTATTCACTTCCTCTACATGATAAATGCCCCTTACTGAAGTGAGACAACCCTTTAACGCCCTGTGTTAAGCCACGCCCCCACAACACTGCCTTTGGGGTGTGGCTTAACTTGGCCTGTATTGTGGTGAACCGTACTGGCTACTACTATGAGGTGAAAAGTCTAGAAAATCAGGACACTTAGAGCATTTTGCAGCATTTTCTATATGTATCCCAGTTGGAGTCGCTTCCTGTGGCGCACTTTGCACAGCACAGACTCTGGGCCGCACTGCTTATCCGGCACTTCCAGTAGCAGGCCAGGGTAAAGGTCACGTGTGACACCCGAACGCCCTCCTCTCTGCGCACTGCTTATCCGGCACTTCCAGTAGCAGGGTAGAGGTCACGTGTGACACCCGAACGCCCTCCTCTCTGCGCACTGCTTATCCGGCACTTCCAGTAACAGGGTAAAGGTCACGTGTGACACCCGAACGCCCTCCTCTCTGTCCGCGGTCAGGTGATTGCCAGCCACATGATCCCAACACAACCTACTTTGCTGAGGGACTTTAGTGAATGACTAGACGTCGCAACCAATCAGAAAGCCGCAGTCCCCGAGCCAGTGACCAATGAGGAGGCGCTACGCAGGAAGCTGGGTGTGCACCGCTGAGAGGGTTTGGTAGCTCCAGGAAAAGGAAAGAGAGAGCGGTGTGATTGTCTCCCGGTGCAATCACAACAATCCCGGGCGACGGGGTGCTGATCACATCACTCGCCGCTAGGTGGAGCTGGAAGGTTCGGGCTACCGGACCGCTGTGTCACGTGACAGTGCTGGCTGGATTATGGTGACCGGAACCCCGCGCCGGCGGCTTCTGTGAGCAGTCTATAAGTACACACCATGTCTATTCAGTACTCCGTGGAGGAGCCGCTGTCCGGCAGCTACGGGGTTGCCGACTCCTTCCCCAAGGACTTCGGCTATGGGGCTGATGAGTCCGAAATGGACGAGACTTCCACGGCGTCAGACAAGCCCCGCATCCTGCTGATGGGTATGAGGCGCAGCGGCAAGTCCTCCATCCAGAAGGTGAGGCTCTAGGGCCCCTAGGAGTGAAACTACTGCTCCCAGCATGGCTTGGTTGTCAGAACAGAACCTGGAACCTGTTTGGGGCGAGGGGTTGGCATGGTGACGGTGATATCAGAGCTGTCAGGATGCCAACCACAAGATGGTGGCATCTGTATATAGCTATGGCGTTTAACACGTAGATCTGTATGTGATATGTTCTAAGTTCTGTGGAGCTGATATACCAGTCGGCTTACATACACGAGCCGACTAATCCAGCAATTATCAGCATAATCCCGATAATTACCAGCTGGTGATGCACCTCTACTGCCACCATCGGTCCTCATACAGGGCAGCAGAGGACGGTTCACACAGCGCCACCTGCTGCACGAATCACAGGGCTATTATCGGGAATGGGCATTCCTAGTAACGCTCATTGCTGATAATCGGCCCGACATTTGTGCGGTGCAAATCCACTGTAAACGTATACAATGCTTTCCATGGCAGTTCTGATTGTCTGGCCGCGACTATCGGATCTCCTAAAATAAGCGCGATTATACCCACCGATCTAGTAGAAGGGATTGTGCCTAAGGAGTTCACCCAATGTCTGGAGAAGGTTGGCCACCCTTGAAGAGCCAGTGGCACATGTCTGCATCCTCCTTCCACAGGATAGACCTTCACTTCATCTAATTGGCTTGGGGCCCACACCCTGCTACTGCAGACCAGCTGGTCGGACCCCTGCCAGTAAGGCTACTTTCACACTCGCATTAAGATTTTCCGGTATTGAGATCCATCATAGGGGATCAATACCAGAAAAAAACGCTCCAGTTTTGTCCCTATTCACTGTCAATGGAGACAAAATTGAACTGAACAGAACGGAGTGCTCCAAAATGCATTCCGTTCTCATACCGGAGAGCAAACCGCAACCTGCTGAGATTTTCTTTCTGTCCTGCGATACCGAGCAAGACAGATCCGTCATGACCCACAATGCAAGTCAATGGGGATGAATCAGTTTTCTCTGCCACAATAGAAAACGGATCTGTCCTCCATTGACTTTCAATAGAGCTCATGACGGATCCGTCTTGTCAATGGAATAGAAAATACAACCGGATCCTAGTCTTTCCTTTGAAATGACAGAAAACTGACTGGCTCGTTCCTAAGTTAACGGGTCCGTCATAGGATGGATCCAGCACTCGGATATTCCACGACAGAGCGGAAAAGGGAATTTTATCTGAAGTGTGAACAAAGCCCAAGTCAGAGGTGTAGTCGTGTCCAGCATCTCGATAACTTTAGGATCGGAGGTGTTTCTTGTTGCATACATGGTTTCCAGTTCATGGTATATGATCTTGTATAATGCCGGATTCTGCAGATTACGAACATACTCGGTGGATCCGTTCCGCGCTGTTTTCCCGCTTGCAGTTGGTAAAATGGAAATGTTATTTCCTTTCAGAGGCCAAAACACAGAAATAATAGCAAAAACGCACTGCCTGAGCCCATTTATGAAACCAGCGCATCCGGAGGTCCAAGAGGGTCCCATAGGTGTCTACAGCTCCCCACCGCACTGGGTTAAAAGGGTTGTATCCTCAGATTGGGTCTTCTGGCACCCCTGCTGACATGAGCGCTGTATTCTCTTCATTGTTCATCTGCTTGCCAACACAACTTGAATTACAGCTATGGCGTCCCCATTCGCTTCTATGGGACGGCTCCGTCCTATTCACTTAGTCTGTTCCTAGGCCAGTGACGTCATGTTCATGTGTGACCTAGAGGCAGCTCAGTCCAATTCAAGTGAATGGACCTGAGCTGCAGTACCAAGCACAGCCACTATACAACGGATGGTGCTGTGGTGAGCCTCTTCCAACAGCTGATCCGTAGGGGTACTGGGAGTTGGACCCCCACCGATCACATGATGACCGATCCTGAGGATTAAACACTAGGACAACCCCTTTAAAGTATATCTGAAAGGCTGTGACATTTTTATGATATTATATAGCCCTTAGGCTTTTTTCACATCACGTTTTTGTTTCGTGTTTAATATATACAGCAATAAAAAAAGATGCAAAGTACATTACGCTGCCCCATCCTCCAGAGTCCAGCAGGAAAAGTATATGTTAAACGGATGCTAAAAAAAGAACCCTATAGTTAATGCATGTCATGTGTATATAACCCTCATGTGAACAGAGCCTTAAAGAGGTCGTGCCATGAAAAATATTCTACAGTTTTCAAACCAGCACCTGGATCTGAATACTTCTGTAATTACATGTAATTAAAAATGTAGTATAGCCACTGAGTTATGCAATAAAATGTATCTGTATAGCGCCACCTGCTGTTTGTCCTATTCCTTATTTCTTTGTCCTTCTCACTGAGCTGGTGGCATGCGCTTCAAGTGTCTTCTGTGGCAGTTACAGGGAGAGAGCTGCAGCAGAAAGCACACACCCTTGAGCTGTGATGGGGAGAGCGCTGCAGCAGAAAGCACACACCCTTGAGCTGTGATAGGGAGGGCGCTGCAGCAGAAAGCACACACCCTTGAGCTGTGATGGGGAGAGCGCTGCAGCAGAAAGCACACACCCTTGAGCTGTGATGGGGAGAGCGCTGCAGCAGAAAGCACACACCCTTGAGCTGTGATAGGGAGGGCGCTGCAGCAGAAAGCACACACCCTTGAGCTGTGATGGGGAGAGCGCTGCAGCAGAAAGCACACACCCTTGAGCTGTGATTGGGAGAGAGCTGCAGCAGAAAGCACACACCCTTGAGCTGTGATTGGGAGAGCGCTGCAGCAGAAAGCACACACCCTTGAGCTGTGATTGGGAGAGAGCTGCAGCAGAAAGCACACACCCTTGAGCTGTGATTGGGAGAGAGCTGCAGCAGAAAGCACACACTCTTGAGCTGTGATGGGGAGAGAGCTGCAGCAGAAAGGACCCCCCCCCCCCCCCCCCCCCAAGAAAGATAAACACATGAAGTACAAAATCCCCTGTAATATACTCAATGCTAGAACTTGGGGATCGACTTATTTTTTTTATTTTTATTTTTTAAGAGCCAATATCGATAATCTGTGAACTTTCAGGCTGATAATTTATACTGATATTTTATAGTTTCGGCGGCACGGCAGCGCACGGCGAGAGGCAGCTGGACTAACAGTACTGCGTGCATTACTTATAGATGACCTATCCTCAGGATAGCTCCACTATTAGACTGGTGGGGGTCTGACCCCAAGCACTGGCACTACATGTCTCCATCCACTAGTGGCCGTGCCTGGTTATTGCAGCTAGCAGGACGGGGTCCACCTGTAGAAGTTTCATTGTCTGAAGGCTTGGCATTAGTTGGGGAGGTTTTATTATGTGGTGGCAGAGCAGACCCCCGTTATATTTGAATATGGCTGTCCTGGAAAGAGTGGTGGGGGCATTTGCAGAAGTATCATGCCTTGTATGCTATTTCCTCTTTAGGTTTTCGATCTACATGTGATCATTTCTCTTTATGCAGAGGTCTTGAAATGTGGAATGGAGGCCACCTCTGGTTCTGTAGTGTGTGCGTCCGACCCAGAAGGGGCTGGTATATTACAGTATATTCAGTATATTCCCCCCTGCATGGATGATTCCTAGCTGGTAGCCGTCTCCCTTGCCAGGTATACCAGTAAGTGCCTATCCTCAGCAGGTGCAGCTCTAGGATACGTCCACGCGTGGGGTAAACGCTGGAGAGCAGATTGATGTATAGTTTTCAGGGAAAAGATTCAGTAAAACCTGTCATTTATACACTTATATCTTTCTTCTTTACACCTCCTGTGAACAGCTATTGGTACAAAGGGAACGTGTCACTGATATTTGCCGTATAGAAGTACTCAAACGTGGTTTTGTTCACAAATTTGCTGTGCAGTCTAGACAGTTCTAGATACGCCATTGGGCTGGGACTGTTTTTAAGTTTGGAGATGTACTGCTGGGCACTTTTGGGGTCATTTATCAAACTGGTGTAAGGTAGAGCTGGCTTAGTTGTCCATAGCAACCAATCAGATTCCACCTCCTTTGGAAAATGGGAGGTGGAATCTGGTTGCTGTGGGCACCTAAGCCAGCTCTACTTTACACCAGTTTGATAAATCTCCCCCTTTGTGCCTGTTTTGCATGTAGAACAAGCATCATTTTCTGGAAATGGCAAATGTGCAAAAGAATGCCAGAGGTCTGTTTTAAGCCGTGTTTACAAGTTGTACGCGCACACAGCGGCACGGTAGCATTACTTATATTGGCGGCATGTTCCCAATGACAAAATATAAACTAGTGCTTGGTCAGTGATCACATATCCTTTGTTTTGGGTATAAGTTGAGGCAGGTTCCCGCTATTACTGGGTGGCTTCGCCCCTAGCTGTGACATGGTCACGGTCATACAGATGCTGGGTATCCTCCTGTGGTATGTTCTTCCCAGCTCTTACAACCTGGGCCTGTAGTTCTGTCAAGGTGGCTGTTGGATGCTCTGCATGGGAGATCCAGTCCCATTTATAAAAAAGCAGCAGGACTGGTTCCATAATGTATGAGATATCCCGAAGGCTGTCTGTGTACCCCTCTGCAGAACCCAAAATAAAGGGTGCATCACCTTTTATACAGTCGTGTGCATGGGGCCAAAGGAAGACCCCACCAGAGGAACTAATATGTATTATCTCTACTGGACAGTCCATAATGGGTAGCTTCCTAAAATACATAAAGGAGGCAGCCCAGGGACACCAGTCATTGCTGGTATAATGTGCACTTCTGGCTGGATAGAGAATAATGTAAAACCCTTTTGTCCAAGACACCACAGATGTTGGGGCAGATTTATGAAACCGTCTAAAAGAAGAATTGTATTTTTTGCCCATAGCAACCAATCACAGTGTGGCTTTCAATTGTCACGAGTGGAATGTAGAGTGAAAGCTGCGCTGTGATTGGTTGCTATGGGCAGTGTAGACCGTTCCATAAATCCCTGATGCCTTCACATGTGCATCCTCCAATGGGGTTTGAAAAAGGCTCAGGCGTGAGCCGAAACTAGTCGCTGATGATGGTACTATGCCTTGAATAAACATCTCTTCTTGCCATCCAGGAAGTGAGTGCCGGTCCTCCTTCGCTATATAGCATCATGTCAGCGTCCTCTAAGACATTCCAGGCCTCTAAGGCCCCTTTCACACGGGTGCAATCGGTGAGGTGAGCGCATTGCACCTGCACGGAATCTGGACCCATTTATTTCTATGGGGCTGTGCACATGAGCAGTGTTTTTCACGCATCCCTTGTACGTTGTGTGAAAATCGCATTGCATCCGCAAGCAAGTGCAGATACAATGCGTTTTTCACTGATGGTTGCTAAGGAGATGATGTGAATAAATGGGGATGAGCCCCGGGACCCCATTAAAGTCCATTTACTTTATTATTTTCCATTTACAACATGGTTATAATGGAAAATAATAGCATTCTTTAGGAATGCGAAGTAAAATGACCATTGAGGGTGTCAAAAAATAATAAAAAAAATGACTCGCCTCATCCACTTGATTGCGCAGCTGTTATCATCGTCTTTCCTCCTCCTGCGATGACGTCAGCGCAGGTCCTGAAGGAAGAAAAAAGACCATAACGGCTGCGCGATCAAGTGGGTGAGACTATTCAAACGGTCCTAGAATATGGCGCGCTCCATAAGCTGCTACTTCTTATGCCACTGTTATGGTAGAAAAACATTGATAAATCTCCCCAATTGATTTAACATGTTTCACCTGTAAAAAAGAAATAAAAATGTGCTTTTTGTAATGTTTCTAAAAGGCAGCACAACAGCAACATGTAACCAGAAACCAATCCAGAATGAACTTATATAGACATACGATAAAGAACGCGTGTAAGCACTTCTCTGGTGGACATGACGTAATAGTATGTCATGGCGGATTAACCCCCTCTATGCCGCGGTCAGCGCCGACTTCACTATCTAATGGTTTGTACAGACTCGTAGCTGTGGGTCACCTGACTTGTTTATCTGAGGCTCCGTTCCAGAGTTATGATACTTGTTCTTAATATGCAAATTAGGCCTTTGATGCAATGAGGGCGTCACCATTGCTCTTGTTGCACCGAAGCTCCAATCATTTCTGTTGCTAGCACCTACCTGGCTGCTTTGATTGACAGGGCCGGACAATGGCAAAGTGAAGGAGGGGCTGTCCACAGAAAGGGGTGGATCTTGTGTGCAACAAGAGCAATGGTGACACCCTCATTGCACCAAAGGCCTAATTTGCATATTAAGAAAAAGTATCCTAATTTGGGAGTGGTAACGGCACCAAAAAGCACATGGACACATACAGAACTGTTTTTCATGCTTCCTATTCATTGCAGATTCCGACCCAAGATATAGCATGCTGCTTCTTATTTCCACATGTTCCAAGTGTATGGGAGGCTTTTTTCAGATGTTCTATAGCAGGGCTGGCCAACCTGCGGCTCTCCCGCTGTTGTAAAACTACAATTCCCACCATGCCCTGCTGTAGGCTTCTAGCTGTAGGCAGTCTAGGCATGCTGGGAGTTGTAGTTTTGTAACATCTGGAGAGCCACAGGTTGGCCACCCCTGTTCTAGAGGGTGATTTTGTGGTGGAAACACTGTACCAGGAGCCTCAGGTTTATTGCTTTCGCTTAGGCCTTTTGCACACAAATGTATTTCTTTCAGTGTCCGTTCCATTTTTTTTTTTTTGCGTACTGTATGCGGATCCATTCACTTCAATAGGTCCGCAAAAAAAAACAGAAGTTACTCTGTGTGCATTCCGTTTCCGTATGTCCGTATTTCTGTTCTGCAAAAGAAATGGAACATGTTCTATTACTGTCCGCATTACGGACAAGGATAGGACTGTTCTATTAGGGGCCAGCTGTTCCGTTCCGCAAAATACGGAATGCTCACAGATGTCATCCGTATTTTTTGCTGATCTGTTTTCTGCAGACTTCAAAATACATACAGTTGTGTGCAAGAGGCCTTATCCTGATGATGTATCACCCCATGTGTGATGTATTGGTTGCGCTCTTCTCTCAGGGTACTTTCACACTAGCGTTGGAGGAATCCGGCAGGCAGTTCTGTTGCCGTAACTGCCTGCCGGATCTGGAAATCCGTGTGCAAACGGATACCATTTGTTTCCGGATGCGGATCCGTTTGACAAATGCATTGAAATACTGGATCCGTCTCTCCGGTGTCATCCGTAAAAACAGATCCGGTATTTTATTTTTTTTCACATTTTTAAAGGTCTGCGCAGATGGGGAAACCGAATCCGTTTTTCCGGAACACTTGGTACCAGATCCGGCATTCTGGCAAGTGTTCTGGAATTTTGACCGGAGAAAATACCGCAGCATGCTGCGCTATTTTCTCCGGCAAAATACCGTAAAAGGGACGGAACGGAAGACATCCTGATGCATACTGAACGGATTAAGCCTCTCAGGCTGCAGCAGCCATGGGATCTAGCCTCTTCCTTTTCATGTGCCGCTGGCTCTCATCTGTGGGGACAACCCATCACAGGTGCAGACCTCTGCTTGAGGAGATGAATCGATTCGCTCATCTCTAGTCCGGACCAAAGTGGCCAGACTGGAGCCCATGTCTGTACTTACCTTAAACGGTTAGTATCACCCGTGTGACTGTTTCTTTTTTCCTCTGTTTGGCAGGTGGTGTTCCACAAGATGTCTCCTAATGAAACCTTATTCTTGGAAAGCACCAACAAGATCTACAAGGATGACATTTCAAATAGTTCTTTTGTCAATTTTCAAATCTGGGACTTTCCAGGACAAGTAGATTTCTTTGACCCGACGTTTGACTATGAAATGATATTCAGAGGGACGGGAGCATTAATTTATGTGATTGATGCCCAGGTGATTGTCTACACCGCGTATAGTGCATTTTCTAATGGTAGCTTTCTTGTTTGAACAACATATCCACACGCCCTTTCAGACAATATGGGGGTCATATGGGAAGATTGCAAGCTCCTCGGTAATTAAAGGGGACCTGTCCTATCCTTTATGCTGCCCTCGCTGTGATAGAGTACTTACCGCTTGCATCCGAGAAGAGTCCCTGGTTGGCAAGAGAAGAATCCACTTTAGTCATAAGATCCCTCTCTCCTCGACTACTTGCTGATTGCCACTTTCGGTCATGGTTTTCTCCCTAGGAGAAAGCTGTCAATCGTCAGCGGGTGGGTGGGGAGAGAGGAGTTTTTGAATAAGCCTCTCTGACCACTCATAACTCTACTTGGAGGCAACCACCTCATATGAGCACGTGAGGACAGTGTAAAGGATGTGACTGCTTACCTTTTACGAGAATGGCTCCTGCTCCAGCAGAATTGTCCCAGCCACTCATTTGAATAGGCTCCTTGTAATACTGCATTTGTCCATCAAGGTGACCAGACGAACCCTCCTCACCGATATCTGCTGATGTTCCAGGAGTTGGTGCCGCGGTGATCTGCTGTTGGCTTGGATTTTATTTTAGAGATGGCTTTGTCTTAATGTTAAAACCCTGTTTACTTATTGCCTTTATATCCGATACATAGAAGGTTAATGCAGCATAAATTATCAACTGCAGATGTGATAGATTCAGATTTGAGGGTAAAGAAGATGATAAACGGGGTTAGGAAAGCCACTTTTATTTTAAAGCAAATATTTGGTTTTGAGATTATACTTATGATTTGTGTTGAGCGACGCAAACTTCAGAATAATACTGTACGGAGCTCCGATGAGCCGAAGTAAGTTATTCACGAAGTCACGCGTGACTTTGTTGAAAAATTTTGGTAATTGATTAATAAAGTGGAAAACCACTTGAAACCGAACTCTGCTTCGCTTCCGACTAGTACCTCGTTCGGTTTCAAGTTTTTCCACTTTAAGTCTACATGCACACGACCGTATGTGTTTTGCAGTCCGCAAATTGCAGATCCGCAAAATAAAAGGATGACATCCGTACGCCATCCTTTTTTTTTTTTTTTTTTTTTTTTGCGGATCCATTGTTACAATGCCAATCCGTGTCCGCAAAATGGACAAGAATAGGACCTGTTCTATTTTTTTTTCTTTTTTTGCGGGGCTATGGAACGGATATACTGACGCGGACAGCACACGGTGTGCTGTCCGCATTTTTTTGCGGTCCAATTGAAATCAATGGGTCCGCATCCTACCCGCCAATAAAAAGGAACGTACACGGAAACAAAATACGTTCGTGTGCATGAGGCTTTATGATTCACTAACAGTTATTCACGAAGTCACGCGCGACTTTGTGAATAACTTACTTCGCCTCATCGGAGCCCATGCATCCTAATACTGTACTTAGACGAATCTCCGTACACTATTATTCCAAAGTTTTGAACAAAGAGACTTTGGATGAAGCACTACTGATGCTACATCGATTGTATGTCGTAGCAGTCAGTGTCCTTCCGATCAGCAGAGGTCTGACCTCTTGGAACTGCCGCTGGTTGTAACCCTTTAAGTTTAGTCACCAATTTCCAGCTGAATGTTGAATTGCAATGTACCGTATATTGAATGTCATCTTGTGCAGTGCGGAAGAAAGCCACACCGTGTTTAGGGCTTACTGCAACCATAATTGAGGTTTGTAAAAGTGGTGGGACATATTAAAAGTTTAGATCGGTGGTGGTCACGATCTCTAGAACGAGGTGGGAGAAGCACCTGCTTAGCTCTTCCTCCTCACTGCGGGACAGGAAGCGAGATGGATTCAATAGAAACTCTATGGGCCCATCTCACTTCCATCTCGTACAGCAAGGAGAGAAAGCGGCTAAGCGAGCGCTTCTCTCCCCTCGTTTTACAGATCAGTGCGGGTCTCAGCACTCGGAACCCCACCCATCTAAACTTTTGATATGTTCCTATGGTATATGAAAAGTTTAATAAAATGACGGTGACCCTTTAAAAGTAATTAATTCCTGGAGCTGCTTCGGCTACATGGGGACTTTCTTGTTGCGTGAGTGTCAATGGCGTCTACGTGACAGTTGCAAGAAATCCAGATATGTCTGATTTTGTGTTGCAAGACATACTCTGTTGACTTTAATGGGAATCGCACGTGACCGGCGGCTTGCCTGTGTTTTCACAGTCCAATCACAGTTGCAGACAAGTCTCACGTATTTTTGTGCCGTGTAACTTTTCTGCAACACATGTTGCGGTACCCTAAAACTTTTGTGCACCACGTACAAATGCATAATGAGCGGGAGGTTATTTACCCACAGTGCTGTACATGTACACCATAGAGAAGACCGCATATGTGCCACCGCGGAGACCTGAATGTAGCATATGTCAAATAAGGGTTTACGCATGTTATACTTGTTAAGGGCTCTTTCACACGAGCGTGGAATCCGCTGCGTGAAAGAATGCCAAACCCTGCTCCGGACAGCAGAGACTCGGTGATCTTTTTACTACAAAATTACGGTGACAACTTTATTTTTGTAGTAAAAAGATCAGAGAGGCACGGAGCATTATCAGTCATGTTACTGCTCCGTGTATCTGCTGTCCGGAGCGGGGCTTGGCTGTCTTTCACGCAGCGGATTCCACGCACGGCATCCACCCATGTGAAAGAGCCCTAAGGGCAGAGTGTTGGAAGTATCCTCATGCACTTGACCGTATTTTGCATCCATGTTCGATCCTCATTGTTTGTGGATTGCACATGGATCCATTCATATCTATGGGTCCACCCAAAAAAAAAAAAGAAGCCGCACATGTCTGCATCCGTATAGAAGTTATAGAACAAGTTCTGTTCTGGTCCAGCGTTGTGAACGAGAATAGCCATTTCTAGTGATGGGAAAGAGTAAAATGCAGAAAGGACACAGAAGGTATCTGTGGTTTGTGGACTTAAATCCAGACATGGTCGTGTGCCTGGGGCCTGATACTGTATGCTCTAGATGCAATGCTCACTATATATTACTGTTTTCTGACAGGATGATTACATGGAAGCCCTAGCACGACTCCATGTCACAGTCACCAAGGCCTATAAAGCAAATCCTGACATGAATTTTGAAGTTTTCATTCACAAAGTAGATGGTTTGTCAGATGACCATAAGATAGAAACCCAGAGGGATATTCACCAGAGAGCCAATGATGACCTGGCCGATGTTGGACTGGAAAAGCTTCATTTAAGGTGAGCTAGTGTGGGTTTACCGCCCCTCATGCCTCATGTCGCCCAAACCCAGCAATGTACCGTGGAGGCAGAAGAGTGGGCCACTTTATTTAGTTTTTGTTAATTGGGATTGAGTTTACATGGCCATACACATTCTATAACTTGGCCTGACATCTAAGTTGCCAGACATCTCTTGAACCTCATATCTCTTTCAGAGCAAAAGTTCAGATATGTTTAAATCCAACATGTCCAATTCTGGTTCTCCATGGCACCAGGATTCCGAGGATAGTCAGGCGACCTCCATACACTGTAGGCTGTTAGGATCAAATTGTCTTAAAGAGGACCTTTCACCACTCCTGACATTCCTGTTTTAATGGCTTCATATATTTCCCATGTAATAACAATTCGGGAGCATCTATTATGTCTGTATGTTGTCCCATTCCTCTATTATTTCTACTAGAAGTTATGAGTGAATTGCTAGCAGTCTGCAGTAAGGGTACAGAGGGGAGGTAACCAGTTGGGGGTGTGTACCTGCACAGTCTGACAATGGCAGCACTGATTGGATAGAGTCAGACTGTGCAGGGAAACACCCCCAACTGGTTACCACCTCTGCCGCTGCTCCTCTGCCTTCTTTCACTTGAGCTGTGATGTCATGTTTTGGCTGCAGCGGTGACATGCCATATACTGCACATGACCACTGTAGTCAATCACTGGTCTCAGTATTATGCCTCATTCACACTTCAGTGATTTCTATCAGTGATTTTGAGCCAAAACCAGGTGCGGCTCTGAACACAGAACAGGTGCAGAGCTTTCCCTTATACCTGTGGAGGCTCCTATTCTGGTTTTGGCTCACAATCACTGATGAAAATCACTCGCCAAACACTGGCGTGTGAATGAGGCTTTATACTGCACAAGAGTGCTGAAGCCAGTGATTGCGGTATTATAATAATAATTTTATTATTATTCATATGAAAAGGGGTATACATGCATAATACAGACAATTGCAATAAGCATGAGCAAGACGAGTTACAAACTGGTACAGAAGGAGAAAGGGCCCTGCCCGTGAGGGCTTACAATCTACATGGTATGGGAGAAGGACACAGTAGGTGCGGGTGAAGTTGGTCATGGCGGTATAAAGGCAGCAGGGTCACTGGTTGTAGGCTTGTCTGAAGAGGTGGGTTTTCAGGTTTCTTTTGTGAAGGATTCCACTGTAGGTGAGAGTCTAATATGTTGGGGTAGCAAGTTCCATGGGGGATGCACGGGAGTATGGGGGATGCACGGGAGAAATCTTGGAGGCGATGGTGGGAAGAGGCGATAAGAGGAAGAGGAGAGAATGAGGTCTTGGGAGGATCGAAGAGTGCGTGTGGGGATGTATCTGGAAAGTAGCTCAGAGATGTAGGGAGGGGACAGGTTATGGACGGCCTTGTATGTATTTGTTAGTATTTTGAGCTGAATTCGCTGGTTTACAGGTACGTCCCTACTGCAGCCAGGAAAACGAATGCTGGTAGGTCAGAGCAGCTCTAATGGAATGGAGAGGGCTTGGGGAGTAAGTTTAAGGCTACTTTCACACCTGCGTTAGGTGCGGATCCGTCTGGTATCTGCACAGACAGATCCGCACCTATAATGCAAACTATTATCCGTTCAGAACAGATCCGTTTGCATTACCATGAACAAAAAAAAAAATATAATTTATTATATTTTTTGTTCATGATAATGCAAACTGATCTGTTTTGACTTACACTAAAAGTCAATGGGAGGCGGATCCGTTTTCAATTGTGTCGGTGAAAACAGATCCGTCCCCATTGACTTGCATTGTAAGTCAGGACGGATCCGTTTGGCTCCGCATAGTCAGGCGGACATCAAAACGCTGCAAGCAGTGTTTTTGGTGTCCGCCTCCAGAGCGGAATGGAGGCTGAAGGGAGGCAAACTGATGCAGTCTGAGCGGATCCTTATCCATTCAGAATGCATTGGGGCTAAACTGATCCGTTTTGGACCGCTTGTGAGAGCCTTGAAACGGATATCACAAGCGGACCCAGAAACGCCAGTGTGAAAGTAGCCTAAGCCTTTTGATAGCTTCCTTACTTTAGAAAGAAATAATAAATAAATTGCAAAACCCCCTTTAAATGTTAGTTGCTTTTTACTATCCTCTTATAGGCATGGCCAACAACTGCTACATTGACCTCTTTTCCTAAGGATATGCCATCAATATCAGATCAGCCTTTTGGGAGTAGCCCTGGCACTGAAAATACTCCGTCCATTGTATAGTGGGCAGAGATGGTTACTGCAGTGTTTCTCCCATTGAAATGAACAGCTGATTGTCAGACTCCTGCCAATCTGATAGTATGGCTTATCTTGACGATAGGCCATCAATATCAAAGTACTGGAAACCCTCTTTAGGGTTTCCACCTTGAAGTTTTCTGCTGCTTCTAAGAGAACTGCTGTCACAAGGTCGATGGCTTCTATGTGCACCATCCTCGCTGTCTGTAGAATTCATTGACATGCCTGTATGTGAATGGCTGGCCATGCGAGAAGCCGAACTTATGGTGCACGCTGACGGCTGCCCCTGATGGAATCCTTTTGAATTGATGTACAAATCCCTTGGGACAGCTTTATTAAAGCTGGCATTTATACTTAAACTGAAGTGTGTGCGAGTACAAAGGACCACATTTATTATATAGGCATACACCTAAACCTTTTGCATCCTGGACCGTTCAGCAGGCATAGATTTGCACCATTTTCTGCCTTAAAACTTGAATCATTTGTTGGAAACTTGCTGGCCCCCACTCACTAAACCCGTCCCACTTTTCACTGCCATTTTAAAAATGGTCGAGAGGTGAGGAGTCGCAAATTACAAAAATATAACGTGTCTAGTAATTTGCCCATTTTTAAAAAAAAAATTTAACAGAAATGGTGCTGTTGACTTGCTAAATTCCCCTTTAATTTTCTTGTTGGCACGACCCTAAAAAATTGATCTTATGGATGTGTGTGTAATGATTTCAGGGTAAACATACGCCCTACACCAGGGATGCTCAACCTGCGGCCCTCCAGCTGTTGCAAAACTACAATTCCCAGCATGCCCTAATAGCTGTAGGCTGTCCAAGCATACTGGGAGTTGTAGTTTTATAACAGCTGGAGGGTCGCAGGTTGGGCTTCCCTGCCCTACGCAATAAGATTTGCTTTTTCCACATAGCTATTCTGGTGGCCTTGTGTGACATTACGGCGACTGCCGGCAGTTCCTGTCGCGTCATGGATCCGCTTCTTGGTCATCTGCCATTGTGCTGTGAACCCATATTTCCCTTTTCTTGCAGCTTCTACCTGACAAGTATTTATGACCACTCAATATTTGAAGCGTTCAGTAAAGTTGTGCAGAAACTGATTCCACAGTTGCCGACGCTAGAAAACCTGCTAAACATTTTTATATCTGTAAGTATATGGCGTTATCTCGTGCTGCACATATGTGGTATTGAGGAAGGGCAGGAAGTAGTTATTATAAACCCATTTAATAAAATATTGAAGACCGTGTAACCTCTAAGTGCCTCAGGAGATGCCCTATCCTAGAATCGATGTATCTTTATTGTTTCCTGATCTGCTAGTGTGGCTTCGCTTCAGCAAACCGCATTTATGGCAAAGACCATAGGCGGGAACACCCCTTTTAATTTCATGGTTATTTCCCTAATTTAGGGCTCATGCACACGAACTTTGGGTGTTTTGCGGACCACAAATTGCAGATCTGCACAATAAAGATACCACGGCTTTGTGCAATCTGTGTTTTGCAGAACGGAAGGGTCGGTCCCATATAGACAGTCTTATCCTGGTCTGTAATGCGGACAATAATAGGACACGTTCTATTTTTTGGCGGACACGGAATGCACATGCTTCCGACATGAGACATCAGCAGATCATGTGATGTCTGGCAGCTTTGTAATAGATCTTAAGACGCACTCCTGAGTAAACCTGAATGACCCTTGTCTGCTATGCCAGTGTTCATATCTTAAATACTGCTACAATTCCTGCATTTATGTAAGGGCTCCATGGCCTGGAAAACATGGTGTGCATGTCTGCTTCAAGAGATACCTAATCGGATATGAACTGACGGCATCATAAAACACTTATGATACAGTCAGTTTGGTTCAGGGCAACCATGGTTAGCCCGGGAGACCCAGCAGACACGGGGACCATGTTTTCCTGTCTGATCACGGTTGTGTGCATGACCCCTGAAGGTAGTGTTTGGGTTGGGCAGTCCTTTTCTGGTGGTCATTGCAGCAGCTCTCCATTTTGGATGATATAAAGAAAGGGGGGGTTGCAAGTGTCAAATCAGCCTGAATATCACGGGTTGACACTTCACGGGCAGATTTCTACATTCACAGATTCCTTGAAATGTGATACAGGAGCAGGGGCGATATTGCTGCATAACCTGGTCGATGTGTCAATCGGAAGTCTGGGAAGGATGGAAGAAACCCTCTTCACGAGCTGCTGTTGTTGTTTTTTTTGCCAACCAGAAATTCTGTTCAGCCGACCCTTGTCAGATGAAGGACCCTATACTGGATAATGCTACGCTGATCTGATTTTCCTTATGTCTTTCAGAACTCTGGCATTGAAAAGGCTTTCTTATTTGACGTGGTCAGCAAGATCTATGTTGCAACCGACAGTTCTCCTGTAGACATGCAGTCCTATGAGCTGTGTTGTGATATGATAGACGTTGTAATAGATGTATCTTGTATATACAGGTAAGCATGTGTGCTGCGCTGTGATCATTGTGCAAAATAGTAATATGTATACATATAAATATAATAGTACCTTTTTATATTGGTACGGACCAGCTTTGTGCCTATGTCTAGCCAACCACTGCCGCTTTTTTATATTGATGACCTAGCCTCAGGATAGGTCATCGGTATCAGATCGGTGTGGGTCTGACTCCCCTGCCATCAGCTGTTTGAAGAGAACACAGTGCACATATGAGCGCTGCCTTTTCTTCTCTGTTTACCTGCTCGCCGTTGCAACGGCGATCACAAACCGGTGTAATTACAACTATGCCGTCCCATTCCCATCAATGGGACGGCTCTGTCCTCCACCAATCTGACATTAATGTCCTATCTATCCTGAAGGTAGGTCATCAATTTAAAAAAAAAAAAAAGAAAAATTTAAAGCAACCAAACAAAATACAGCAAATGCACTGCAACTCGACAGCTGCATGCTTATCCCGATATTTAAAATAAATTATTGGTCTTACAGCCAAAATACAAATATTAGAAAGTTAATTTATGGTGTATGCAGAATATGTAAATGAGAAGACTTGACCCCGAATTTCCAGCCCAGCAGAATTATTTCCAGCTAAGTCTCTCCATTCCCCTTTAGTAAACTTCTCCAGTCCTACAGAAAGGCTGCACATCTCCCTTGGTTTATTCAGCGGGCCTGCTTTCGGGAGTTGTTGCACATGGCGTGTGTTTGACAATGTGATAGATATAGAGGATCTTGGGATGATCCCTGTGGTGTTGATTTTTGCAGACAGGCAGATGTCTTGTCATGAGTCAGAGGGACATCTTCCCATCCACAGCCGCCCTTATTATGTTCCTAAGATTGCTTCAGTTTACTACCCGTTTCATGTAGACCTTTTTCTTTGCACAGTTTGCATGCTGAGTGTAATGGGACAGCGTATGACAAGGAGTCCATGGCCATTATCAAGCTCAACAACACGACCGTTCTCTACTTAAAAGAAGTCACAAAGTTTCTGTCGCTTGTTTGTATTCTTAGGGAAGAAAGCTTTGAGAGGAAAGGTAAGCATATGGCCGTACTGTAAAAATCCAGGCACAGCTAAACCTAACCGAAACTTGCTGACTGGCTGTAGATCTTGTAGAGGTTGTTTCATCTAAGACTTTGGTGGCATATCGCTAGGATGTCAGATAGGTGCGGGTCCCACCTATAGAAGTGAGCGGAGAGCAGCCGTGCACCATTTCTATGGGACTTCTGAAAATAGCTGAGCACTGTCTCCTTCGGCTATTTTCAGAACTCCCATAGAAGTGAATGCAGCGCACGCCGCCAATGCGCAGTGCGCTCTCATTAACTTTTAGGGGCCCCTTTTAGAGATGGAAGCGGGTCTCACTTCTGATATGCCATCAAAGTCCCAGATGAAACAACCCCTTTAAACATAAGAATACGTTGTTGAGAATTCATTTTGAAGTGAGCATTGTACCTATAGAACGTTATTTTACCTTTTGGATTCCAGAAAATTACAGCTGAAAAAGAAAATAAATCTTATTTGTAGAAGCAGAGGCCTCGATAACACCTCTCCAGGCTGTGATGCATGTTATGGCATCTGTATTGCCTATTTCAGTGTATAAGGGTCCATTCACACGACCGTAGGTCGCCCGTACCCATATTGCAGACCTCAAATATACTAGAACCAGCCGTGTGAATCATGGATGTGCACCCATTTGCTTGAATGGGTCTGCAATCCTCAAGATGAGGCACTGATCGAAAGCACTCTTAAGCTCTTCCGTGGGCTTTTTGGTCCATGCCTCCGCACTGCAAAAGATAGGACATGTCCTCTCTTTTGCCGTATATTGCAGATCGTGGACCCAAGTGAATGGGTCTGCACTACAGTACGGGATTCAGGCGGCCTGTGCGTTGCGGTCCGCGGCAACCACAAGATTTGGGTTGGACGAAGTTCTCAGAACCATTACATGTTTTACCTTTTGCACTGAGCTGTCAGCATGTAGCAGTTTAAAACTAAAAAATTTTAATTGTATTTTTACCCTGCTGAAAAATATTTAGTGTGACCTCTGCTTATAACATATTAGTAGAAGTTAGGCTACTTTCACACTGGCGTTTTGGCTTTCCGTTAGTGAGATCCGTTCAGGGCTCTCACAAGCGTCCAAAACGGATCAGTTTGCATTCTGAATGGAAAAGGATCCGCTCAGAATGCATCAGTTTGCATCAGTTCCGTCTCCATTCCGCTTTGGAGGTGGACACCAAACCACTGCCTGCAGCGTTTTGCTGTCGGTCTGACGAAACTGAGCCAAACGGATCCGTTCTGACGCACAATGTAAGTCAATGGGGACGAATCCGTTTTCACTGACGCAATAGAAAACTGATTCGTCCCCATTCGTCTGAACGGATGCAGACGGTTGTATTATGTGAACGGATCAGTCTGTGCAGATCCATGACGGATCCGCACCCAACGCGAGTGTGAAAGTAGCCTTAGCCACATCACCTTCCGAAAATGTAACTGTATGGGATCTGCATAGGAAACTCTGTCTATTGCATCGGGGGCAGGTAAGAAAGATACAGAGATGATTATAAAGATAAATTGTAAAGGTAAGTTCTTTGGTCTGAGAAAAATTTCAGTAGGGAAATAAGATTGTACATTTATTATACTTAGAAAAAGATAGCTGCCTTATTTTTCCACAAACGGCACCACATCCATCCACAGGTAGTAAGCGGTATTGCAGCTCATTCCCGTTCACTTCAGAGGAAAGGATCTGCGATACCAGGCACAACCCATGCTGTTTCTGGAATAAAGCGGTGATCGTTTTTCGAATAGTTTTTCTTTAACGTTTAGGAAATCAATGAAATTGATCCTGGTTTCTTTTGCAGGATTAATAGACTACAATTTTCACTGCTTTCGAAAAGCCATCCATGAGGTGTTTGAGGTGGGGGCTTCCACCCACCGGACCTTCAGCCATCAAGCCAGCAGTCCCAATCTCAACGCAGTGACTCACAATGGCACACCCGCAAACGCCGTCTAGAGTAAAACCTTGTGGACGTTGCCACCAGTAGCCCAGGTGCACTGCCCGCCACATGGAGTGTGTCATTGGAGAGGAGGCCAGTGCAAGACATACAGGGTACTACAGACAGAAGAAACCTTGTGGATCTCCCTTTAAGTGTCTGATCATAGTGACATGTTTGCGTTCCTGCCACGATTCCACTTTTGCAATGGATCCTTTTGGTTTGGATTGGTTTTCCTCTGGTAAATCTCAGCAGCAGTGTATGCATGTAAAAAGCCGCATGTCATCTTACCTGTTGTTTTTTTTTTTTTTGTTTTTTTTTAAATAAATGCTGACTGCATTGCAAATCTTTTGCCATTACTGTCAAACTTGGGATCACAAAAATACATACTTTCGAGGGGTTGTTTTTGTTCACAAAATCCAACCTCCAGACCTGAAAACATTCCAGAAGGGGGCGCACTTGTGCTCGGAGAGAGACTGGCATCACTCTGGGGATGTGCACATCCTACATAAGAAGGACCTTTGTGCTAGGAGCAGCTCCTTTGGCTTCTTACAGACACTTGGAAATAATCCCTGGGAATAGATTTCAGTCGTTCTTCACTGTATTGCTCTTAGTCAAGCGCACACCTCTCTACCCAGGATCAGATAATCTTCATACTCGCAGTTCTTCAGCTTAATTCCAAATGCCTTTTTTGGGGCTTGTGCCTGTATCTGAAATGTGTTTTATTTTATTGATTTTGAGGTTTGTTGTGAAATAAACTGCACAGTTAGCAGGGGGTGCCATATTGGTCCTGAGTGTGACAGTCTAATGACCATTTCCTTCTTTGTGATTAAATAAGGTGCAAGCGGATGATCTGCTCGAGAGCTGCTACTAACCGCACTGATTCTTCATCTACATGAAGGCGTTTGGGTCCTTTTTCCCCACTTGAGACGGGTACTGACAAGACTCCTTGGGCTTTTTTTTTTTTTTTTTCACCTTCAGCCTAGTGCCACCTGAATAATGTACGACAGACTGGTTGGAGCTGTCTGGCGGCACCATTTAAAGTGGACCCACGTCTGCTTTAGTAAATCCTTGTATTTTTCAAAAAATTACATCTCTTTAGCATATTTTATTAGAACTCTTCCTTGTGCTGTTTCTCATAAAAATATGTAAATAAATTATCAAAGACGTGTGTCCCTAGACAGGCTTAGGGCTCCGTGCCCACATTGCGGTCTGCCGTGTGAATCCTATATTGCGGTGCAGACCCATTGACTGGAAGGAGTCCGTGATCCGAAAAATACGGCAAAAGTTAGGACATGTACAGACCCAAAAGCCCACAGAAGCACTTCAGAGTTTTACCGTGGGCTTCCAATCCCTGCCTCTGCTCTGGAAAAGACAACTTGTCCTATCTTTCGCCATATCTAGCAGATTGCGGACCACTTCCAGTCAATGTGTTTGCATCCGCAGCACAGAGTGAACATTGGCAAGTGCCCCGTATATTGTGGAGCCACCATTTGCAGTTCGCAATATGGGCACTGAGCCCTTGCGTTTGTCTGAATGAGCCCTCATATTGTGAGCATGGACTGGACAGTGTCTAAGTGTAGGAACACACCCAGTTGTTTACTCATACATTTCTAGGAGTAATAACAGAGGGCTGCTACAACACAGGGTTCAAAGGAAAGATGCTCTAGAATACTTACACATGGTCAGTATTGTTCATTAGTATTTGTAAGCCAAGACCAGACCAGGAGGCCTCTGGGTCTGGTCCGCAGAGGCACACATCTTTCCTGTATACTTATTTTTTTTCTGTAGGTTCCACTCCTGCTTTTGGCTTACAAATCCTGACTGTGTGAAAGTGTCCTGAGGGGAAAACAGGGTTGTTGGAGGTGGCGACAGGTCCTCTTTAAAAGGATGCTCAACCTGCGGCCCTCCAGCTGTTGTAAAACTACAACTCCCACAATGCCCTGCTGTAGGCTTTGTGTGCATGCTCGGAGTTGTAGTTTTGCAACAGCTGGAGGGCCGCAGGCTGGTTGCTAGGGAAGTTGTCTAACACAAGGATGGCAATTTTATTCATATTTTTTTGTTTTTGTTTTTTTAAAAACTATTTTAGATGGAGGAATAAACCAGTAGGGAAAACTGCTCATGGGGTCCACCATTATGAATTGCAGAGCGGAGGAGGTATTGGAGTACTTGTAGACTGTCCTGTATGCACTGATTGATGACTTCTGTTTTGTATATGGTGTAAATGTTTTAAGCACATGCCTGTACCCTTGTGGTAAAGATTAACCCCCCCCCTCCTGTAACACTACTTTTCCACTAATCAGATCATTTCCACCATACAGATTTTTGGCGCGGTGCGTTCGTTCTCCGCTTTCTTCAATCCACTGGTGTACTGTAGGCTGGTGCTTAGTCCATAATGTTGCACCTCTTGCTGTACCAAAGGCCCTCATGATGTAACTCGTTTGTATATGAACCTCCGTGTGGCCGATTAGAGTGCGTTCTGCAAATGATCAGTGATTTTGGGGAATTTTAATATGGACCAGAATGAAAGTCAACGGAAAATGTGGGGGGAAAAAAAGCTTCTATATTTATATTTCCTTTCAATGAATGATGTATAACAAGGGTTCTCAATAAAGATATTTACTCACGGCACAGTTTCCTGCTCCCGGATCCCATCCAGCTTATATCCCTTTAAATGGGGCGAGGGCGACTACAGAAAGCGGTCTCTCTTTTGAAGACGTCAGGTATTCACATTGCCTTGTATTTCTACCACTCTGGACATTTGGCCCTCTTTAGAGGTTAAGTGCTCACTTAAAGGGACACTATCATATATTTTTTTTTCAAATCATGATCTGTAAATGTTAAAGTTAAAGAAGTAAATAAAATCTGAAATAAGTTTTTGGCTATATGTTTTTTATTAATGTTCAAATTGATGCATCCAGTTCAGCTAAGTGTCCATTTTCTGAGTTTGCGCAGTAGCTCTATTTCCCTCCAGCATCTTCACCTCTAAACTTTTAGGGGACGTCTACACTGCGAGTTTGACCATGACAAATGTTGCACGACCAAAGATCGCAGTATAGGGGGCTGCCATAGGAATGAATGGGGTCGCAGCACGTCTGGCACATTGGTAGTCACAAAAAATTCCTACACTGCTGGATTGAGTTAGAGCAGGGATGGCCAACCTGCGGCTCTCCAGCTGTTGCAAAACTACAACTCCCAGCATGCCCAGTCTGCCTACAGCTATCAGCCTACAGCAGGGCATGGTGGGAGTTGTAGTTTTACAACAGCTGGAGAGCCACAGGTTGATCAGCC
This sequence comes from Bufo bufo, assembly GCF_905171765.1. NCBI lineage: Eukaryota > Metazoa > Chordata > Amphibia > Anura > Bufonidae > Bufo > Bufo bufo. Next base: position 350,178,951 of record NC_053391.1, on the reverse strand, counting down.
CTGAGTTAGAGTATCGCGGCTGCAGCAAACTTGTGAGTCGTGACCCCATTCATTCCTATGGCAGCCTGGCTACACTGCGTTACTTGAGTGACAAGGGCGTGTGACGCCCAAAATCGCTGTATACACGTACCCTTTATGATGATTTTGAATTTAAACTAATGTAAAGTTTGTAGGATGGTCAGTCTTGTTTTCTGATCCAAGCTGTGGAAAGAAATCCATTTGTTACTGCACGGTTAGTAATGGCCTACTCGGTGAGATTTATCGAAACTGGCGCTAAGGAAAACTGACAACCAAGCAGGGTGATCCGTTCATTTTTCAATGAAGCTCTCAATAATATAAGGTAGAATCTGATTGGTTGCAATTGGCAACAAAGTCAGTTTTTCTTAGCACTACTTTTCATAAAACTCCCCCAAATATTGTATCATGAACATATGCTTTTTCATGGTAGTGTCCCTTTAAGAGAAGTGTATGACTTAAAATCAGCATGCATATCAGTGTGAAGTTGATAAAAAGCACAATTTCAACCCAAACAAACGTTAGTTTGGTAAAATCTAACAAGGAATGATTGTTTCAGCCGACTAATGAGAGATCAGCATTTCCTGGGAAGAAATCTGTGTTTAAAAATTTAGTCTGATAGTTGCCAGTCCTTTACGTTCCCTGGCCATTCTGTACATTGGGGACTATAATTTGCAGTCTGCAATGCATGGCCATCATCTGTGCAGCTGCTGCAGATGGATGCCGACCCATTCAACTTGAATGGGTCCGTGATTCGCGCACAACCATTTCTAGGGTTTACAAAGAATGGTGTGAAAAGGGAAAAACATCCAGTATGCGGCAGTCCTGTGGGCGAAAATGTCTTGTTGAGGCTAGAGGTCAGAGGAGAATGGGCCGACTGATTCAAGCTGATAGAAGAGCAACGTTGACTGAAATAACCACTCGTTACAACCGAGGTATGCAGCAAAGCATTTGTGAAGCCACAACACGCACAACCTTGAGGCGGATGGGCTACAACAGCAGAAGACCCCACCGGGTACCACTCATCTCCACTACAAATAGGAAAAAGAGGCTACAATTTGCACGAGCTCACCAAAATTGGACTGTTGAAGACTGGAAAAATGTTGCCTGGTCTGATGAGTCTCGATTTCTGTTGAGCCAATCAAATGGTAGAGTCCGAATTTGGTGTAAACAGAATGAGAACATGTATCCATCCTCTGATGGCTACTTCCAGCAGGATAATGCACCATGTCACACAGCTCGAATCATTTCAAATTGGTTTCTTGAACATGACAATGAGTTCACTGTACTAAAATGGTCCCCACAGTCACCAGATCTCAACCCAATAGAGCATCTTTGGGATGTGGTGGAACGGGAGCTTCGTGCCCTGGATGTGCATCCCTCATATCTCCATCAACTGCAAGATGCTATCCTATCAATATGGGCCAACATTTCTAAAGAATGCTATCGGCACCTTGTTGAATCAATGCCACGTAGAATTAAGGCAGTTCTGAAGGCAAAAGGGGGTCCAACACCGTATTAGTATGGTGTTCCTAATAATTCTTTAGTTGAGTGTATATATATATATATATATATATATATATATATACAGTACAGACCAAAAGTTTGGACACACCTTCTCATTCAAAGAGTTTTCTTTATTTTCATGACTATGAAAATTGTAGATTCACTCTGAAGGCATCAAAACTATGAATTAACACGTGTGGAATTATATACATAACAAACAAGTGTCAAACAACTGAAAATGTCATATTCTAGGTTCTTCAAAGTAGCCACCTTTTGCTTTGATTACTGCTTTGCACACTCTTGGCATTCTCTTGATGAGCTTCAAGAGGTAGTCCCCTGAAATGGTTTTCACTTCACAGGTGTGCCCTGTCAGGTTTAATAAGTGGGATTTCTTGCCTTATAAATGGGGTTGGGACCATCAGTTGCGTTGAGGAGAAGTCAGGTGGATACACAGCTGATAGTCCTACTGAATAGACTGTTAGAATTTGTATTATGCCAAGAAAAAAAACAGCTAATTAAAGAAAAACGAGTGGCCATCATTACTTTAAGAAATGAAGGTCAGTCAGTCAGTCAGCCGAAAGATTGGGAAAACTTTGAAAGTAAGGTCTATTTGACCATGAAGGAGAGTGATGGGGTGCTGCGCCAGATGACCTGGCCTCCACAGTCACCGGACCTGAACCCAATCGAGATGTTTTGGGGTGAGCTGGACCGCAGAGTGAAGGCAAAAGGGCCAACAAGTGCTAAGCATCTCTGGGAACTCCTTCAAGACTGTTGGAAGACCATTTCAGGGGACTACCTCTTGAAGCTCATCAAGAGAATGCCAAGAGTGTGCAAAGCAGTAATCAAAGCAAAAGGTGGCTTCTTTGAAGAACCTAGATTATGACATATTTTCAGTTGTTTGACACTTGTTTTTTATGTATATAATTCCACATGTGTTAATTCATAGTTTTGATGCCTTCATAGTCATGAAAATAAAGAAAACTCTTTTGAATGAGAAGGTGTGTCCAAACTTTTGGTCTGTACTGTATATAAATACATTTTTTAAAGAGAACCTGTCGCCACCTCCGACACCCCTGTTTTCCCCTCTGGACACTTTCACACAGTCAGGATTTGTAAGCCAAAAGCAGGAGTGGAACCATCTTTGACAAAAGCCATTGAAATACATAGAGTTAGTTAACCTTTTTGTGCCATTTTAAGCCTTATTCACACGTCCGTGCTCAAATCCATGAGCAGGTGGTCAGTGATGCATCCGTGAAGCTGTCTGTGTTGGGGTCCGTGTCCGTTTTTTGCAGTCTGTGTTTCACTGACACTGAACAGCTGAAAAATTATTTTCAAAGCATCTCTTCTTAATGATCTGTGGTTTTCACAGACCCATAGACTATAATAGACGTAATGGATCTGTGAACACGGACAAAATAGAGCATGCATCCGTGCTAAAAACACTGACCCACGGACGGTGCTAAAACACTGATGGTTGAATACACACATTAAGATGAAGGGGGACGCGTGCTGTCCGTGAAACACTGACGTGTGAGTGAGGCTTTACTTAACACGTTAACCAACAAGTTTAGCAAAGCTGCATCTGTGTATGTGTGTATATATGTGTATATACACTCACCTAAGGAATTATTAGGAACACCATACTAATACGGTGTTGGACCCCCTTTTGCCTTCAGAACTGCCTTAATTCTGCGTGGCATTGATTCAACAAGGTGCTGATAGCATTCTTTAGAAATGTTGGCCCATATTGATAGGATAGCATCTTGCAGTTGATGGAGATTTGAGGGATGCACATCCAGGGCACGAAGCTCCCGTTCCACCACATCCCAAAGATGCTCTATTGGGTTGAGATCTGGTGACTGTGGGGGCCATTTTAGTACAGTGAACTCATTGTCATGTTCAAGAAACCAATTTGAAATGATTCGAGCTTTGTGACATGGTGCATTATCCTGCTGGAAGTAGCCATCAGAGGATGGATACATGTTCTCATTCTGTTTACGACAAATTCGGACTCTACCATTTGAATGTCTCAACAGAAATTGAGACTCATCAGACCAGGCAACATTTTTCCAGTCTTCAACAGTCCAATTTTGGTGAGCTCGTGCAAATTGTAGCCTCTTTTTCCTATTTGTAGTGGAGATGAGTGGTACCCGGTGGGGTCTTCTGCTGTTGTAGCCCATCCGCCTCAAGGTTGTGCGTGTTGTGGCTTCACAAATGCTTTGCTGCATACCTCGGTTGTAACGAGTGGTTATTTCAGTCAACGTTGCTCTTCTATCAGCTTGAATCAGTCGGCCCATTCTCTTCTGACCTCTAGCATCCACAAGGCATTTTTGCCCACAGGACTGCCGCATACTGGATGTTTTTCCCTTTTCACACCATTCTTTGTAAACCCTAGAAATGGTTGTGCGTGAAAATCCCAGTAACTAAGCAGATTGTGAAATACTCAGACCGGCCCGTCTGGCACCGACAACCATGCCACGCTCAAAATTGCTTAAATCACCTTTCTTTCCCATTCTGACATTCAGTTTGGAGTTCAGGAGATTGTCTTGACCAGGACCACACCCCTAAATGCATTGAAGCAACTGCCATGTGATTGGTTGACTAGATAATTGCATTAATAAGAAATAGAATAGGTGTTCCTAATAATTCTTTAGGTGAGTGTATATATATACACACACACACACACACACACACACACACACACACACACACACACACACACACACCATTTCACTCTTATCAGGTAATGCAACTTTATAATGTTATATCTGAAAATGTCCACTAGATGGCAATATAATACTGTACTGTGAGTGGGATGAGAGACAGATAGATATACATATAACACTACTTTAAATAAGCCAACTGATTAAAAGCACATGGTTAAAAAAAAAACTGGTAAGAATCACAGTTGAAATGTATTAGTCGATTAGGTTTTGCCCTATGACAACTCTGAGCTGCTATTTGTTGGAAAAGTTAATTTGGTCTTGGGGAGATAGGCACCATGGACTATGCTACTAAATGCTTGTTCACACGGCTGTTGTGTTTCCGTGGCCGTATTCACTTGAATGGGTCCGCAATCACAGAGATGCAGAACGGAAGCACGGATCGGAACCCCACGGAAGCATTACGGAGTGCTTCCGTGGTGTTTGTCTGTTCCTCGGCACCGTGAAAAAATACAACTTCCAGACCCGGCTGCACAGAACGGAGCGGCAACGGCCGTGTGAATAATCCCTAAGTGTGTGTCCTGTGCGATTATATGCATGCCTTGAATAGCCATTTGAGGGTGAATACATTTGCACTGGATGCAAGCATGTTGAATATTTGGAAGCCCTTGGAGCAGCTTGCAACACGCAGGGGCATTGCAAACCTGGAGAGAGGCTTAGACCTCACTGTGCAGCCACTGGCTGGGGTCAGTGAAATAGAAGGGGGCAAGATCAGGACTAAGGGGTCAGTAGTTGGGTTAATGTAGGAAGAAGGGGTAGAGGGAAAAGGGCCAGGGAGGCTAGTCCTGAGCTGGAACGCCCTAGTAAATATGCCTGTTTGGCTGATATTAGGGATGAAAGCCCAGGGCCAGCAACACTGCAGCAGGGTGTTTCTCCTAGCAACCAGGAAGGTGACCACTGCAGGAAGGATGGGAAAAGGAGTACAGCAAAGGTAGGACAGATGCTGGTGGTAGGGGGCTCTATTATTAGGAGGACAGACAGGGTCATCTGTCGCCAAGACCGTGAATGCCAAACAGTGTGTTGTCTGCTTGGGTACGGCATATTGCGGATCGGATTGACAAATTGCTCGGTGGGGAAGACCCGGGGGTCATGGTCCATTTTGGTACCAGTGACAAAGTCAGGGATGATGGAAGGTCCTTAAAAATGATTTTAGGGAACTAATGAGAGAAGCTCAAGTCCAGGACTTCCAAGGTAATGTTTTCACAAATACTACCAATGCCACAAGTGTCACTAGAGAGACAGCAAGAACTTAGGGAGTTAAATAAGTGGCTTCGAAGCTGGTGCAGGAAGGAACGGTTTGGGTTCTTGGAGAACTAGAACAATTTAACTGTTAGTTACCGGTTCTACAGTCGTGGCCAAAAGTTTTGAGAATGACACAAATATTAGTTTTCACAAAGTTTGCTGCTAAACTGCTTTTAGATCTTTGTTTCAGTTGTTTCTGTGATGTAGTGAAATATAATTACACGCACTTCATAAGTTTCAAAGGCTTTTATCGACAATTACATGACATTCATGCAAATCGTCAGTATTTGCAGTGTTCGCCCTTCTTTTTCAGGACCTCTGCAATCCGACTGGGCATGCTCTCAATCAACTTCTGGGCCAATTCCTGACTGATAGCAACCCATTCTTTCATAATCACTTCTTGGAGTTTGTCAGAATTAGTGGGTTTTTGTTTGTCCACCCACCTCTTGAGGATTGACCACAAGTTCTCAATGGGATTAAGATCTGGGGAGTTTCCAGGCCATGGACCCAAAATGTCAACGTTTTGGTCCCCGAGCCACTTAGTTATCACTTTTGCCTTATGGCACGGTGCTCCATCGTGCTGGAAAATGCATTGTTCTTCACCAAACTGTTGTTGGATTGTTGGAAGAAGTTGCTGTTGGAGGGTGTTTTGGTACCATTCTTTATTCATGGCTGTGTTTTTGGGCAAAATTGTGAGTGCGCCCACTCTCTTGGATGAGAAGCAACCCCACACATGAATGGTCTCAGGATGCTTTACTGTTGGCATGACACAGAACTGATGATAGCGCTCACCTTTTCTTCTCCGGACAAGCCTTTTCCCAGATGCCCCAAACAATCGGAAAGAGGCTTCATCAGAGAATATGACTTTGCCCCAGTCCTCAGCAGTCCATTCACCATACTTTCTGCAGAAGATCAATCTGTCCCTGATGTTTTTTGTGGAGAGAAGTGGCTTCTTTGCTGCCCTTCTTGACACCAGGCCATCTTCCAAAAGTCTTCGCCTCACTGTGCGTGCAGATGTGCTCACACCTGCCTGCTGCCATTCCTGAGCAAGCTCTGCACTGGTGGCACTCCGATCCCGCAGCTGAATCCTCTTTAGGAGACGATTCTGGCGCTTGCTGGACTTTCTTGGACGCCCTGAAGCCTTCTTAACAAGAATTGAACCTCTTTCCTTGAAGTTCTTGATGATCCTATAAATTGTTGATTGAGGTGCAATCTTAGTAGCCACAATATCCTTGCCTGTGAAGCCATTTTTATGCAACGCAATGATGGCTGCACGCGTTTCTTTGCAGGTCACCATGGTTAACAATGGAAGAACAATGGTTTCAAGCATCACCCTCCTTTTAACATGTCAAGTCTGCCATTTTAACCCAATCAGCCTGACATAATGATCTCCAGCCTTGTGCTCGTCAACATTCTCACCTGAGTTAACGAAACGATTACTGAAATGATCTCAGCAGGTCCTTTAATGACAGCAATGAAATGCAGTGGAAAGGTTTTTTTTGGGATTAAGTTAATTTTCATGGCAAAGAAGGACTATGCAATTCATCTGATCACTCTTCATAACATTCTGCAGTATATGCAAATTGCTATTATAAAAACTTAAGCAGCAACTTTTCCAATTTCCAATATTTATGTAATTCTCAAAACTTTTGGCCACGACTGTACAGTAGGGACCGGCTGCACCTTAATGGGGAGGGTGCAACTGCTCTGGGGGAAAGAATGGTTAGAGATCTGGAGGAGCTTTTAAACTAGGATCTTTGGGGAGGGAGGGGGTCATACTAATAAGGGGATAGATAGAGAGTGGCATCTAGGAGGGGACAGTGGGAATTTAGTGGGGGGTGGGGTTAGTGAGGAAAGTAGGGAGGTGCCTGGGTAGAACTGTACACCGATGAAAAATAGAGCCGCTGGTAACATGGACCTGTTACATACAGTACCAACAATATCAACCAAGGTACCAAAAAAATCACAGGTATATAATAAACAGTGAAAAAATAATACTTGGTGTAATCTATAAGACCCCCTAACATCACAGTGGAGTTAGAAGTTCAGCTGTATAACCAAATATAGCGGACTGGTACAGTGGACATAATGGGAGATTTTAACTTCCCAGACATTGACTGGGGTTATGGTTCTACCTCAACTGCAAAGGGGAGAAAATTGCTCACGTTGCTGCAGGGCCAGTTTGTATAAGATCACACTATGGGTGATGCTCTGTTGGATCTGGTAACTTCTAATGGGGAACTTTTTCTGCGTAGGGTATATTAGGGTCATTGCCCGAGTTTGGGGTCAGGTCTCCGGACGGGGTCGCCCCTTTCGGGGCGAGTGCTCTGTGTAGATAGGCAGGGTATTCCTAGTCCCCTCCCCCGACCTTAGGGTCATTTAGGGCTAGTGGTTCCTGCTGCCATCTCTATCCAAAGTACAAGGTGCACCCGCTGGTTTACCTGTTCTACAGTCAACAATATCAGAATTGCCTGGCACATCAGGTCTCCACATCATTTCTGGGGTTCGTGAACCTTCTACATCCAATTGAGGATTCGCTGCACTTCTTGGGTGAGATTGTTCCAATTGTTTTCTTGCCAGTATGACTGATGGGGCTTGTGAGAATTGTGCTCTGGACTAATATAGTCTAGGTATATCATGATATGACGATTATGTTTTGTATGTCCCTTTGTGTAGTGTGGCGATTTTATCCTATCATTAAGTAAAAGTTAAGTTTTATCTCCCTATTGCCTATAGGCCTTCAGACGTTTTCTAGCTTTTAATGATGCAGAACTTGTTGGAAATGTTACTATTCGAGAAACACTAGGTAATAGTGACCACAATATAATTATATTCCCCCTGAATTATGGGAAGCAAACCCTTGCAGGGAGAGCAAAGACACAATTTTAAAAACGGGACGCACACGTTCATGTGCATGAGCCCTATAGCTAAGGCCTCATACATACAACCGGATTTTCAGTCCGCATAGCATTTTCTGCGGATTGGATGCAGACCCATCCATTTCAATTGGGCCGCAAAAGATGCATCCGCACGTCCGTTCCGCAGCTCTGCAAAAAAATAAAAAATAGAACATGTTCTATTCCTGTCTGTATTGTGGACACGAATAGGCATTTCTATCATAGGACTGGACGTTCTGATCTGCAAAATGCAGAGCACACAAGGCCGGCATCCGTGTTTTGTGGATCTGCAAAAATGGAAAGATGAGGCCTAATAGTGGTCCTCTGGAAAAGGGTTCTTGCTCCTTATGCTCGGGAGAGATTATAGTCCATAGCTGGTAGCTGTAGTCTCTATTCAAGAAATGACTGTCATGAAGTTTAAAAATAAATGTTTTTACTTTAGTTTTATAATGCAAATTTTTGTGATTTTTGATGCTGGTCTTAGTAAGAGCCTAAGGGAGCATTCACACGCGGCAGGTTTTGTTGCAGAAAATTTTTGCGACAAAAAAATCCGTTCCATTCATCTGGAATTTGGCGGCAACCACATGGATTTCCACAAGCCTCATCCAGATAAATGGAACTGATTTTCAGTCACAGAAATTTCTTACATGAAATCTGCCACTTGTGAAGGCACCCTAAGGTGCAACGCTTATTGTGCCTACAGGCTCCAGATATGTGAAGCCCGTACTGCTTATAGAGTATTAAACAATAAAAGTGTGAGTATACCTTTGTGACATTGGACCCTCCCGATCTTTGGAACAAACTGGCTGGAGGGCACTTCCCATTATCGCATCTGTCTACATTTCCAAGCTGTTTAAATCTACCAGCTGTGAGCTGATGGTATCTTTTGATGTGTCTATGACATTTCAGAAGAAATATGCACATGCCCTATAAAGCAGTGCTTCTCTAATTGTTTGGCAGGCCTCACTAGAGAGATTCCCCCCAGTTCTTGTCTAGACATAGGAAGTATCATAGATTCAGCAGGACAATCCTTCAGTCCTGGCAGAAGGTTTTCTGGGACATTGTCCTGTGCTGGTCTACACAGGATGGTGGCTCATACAGTGATAAGTGTGATGGACAAAACAAAAAGAACCTGGACTGAACGCCCACTCTTTAAAATCAATGGTTATTGTCATATGCATGATTTTTTTCTATGGGCCATTGGTCTATGGAGAGAAAATCTCACCATGCTCTATATTCATCTATTTTTCATGCCCATTCAAGTCAATAGATCAGTAAAAAAAAGCTGACAGCACACAGACACCATCCATGTACAGTCTTATGGGTGTGTAATTTTCATTCTGATATGTTAATTATTTTGGCACAGAGGTCACCACTGCTAGGCCTAGGCATTGCTATGGTTTCCCTGGTGGGGATTCAGAAGAAATAGTTTAAAGGGGTTTTCCAGGAATACTATGTTAATTATCTATCTTCAGGATAAGTAATCAATATCAGATCGCTCCGGGTCCGACTCCCAGGCACCCTGGCTGATCAGCTGTTTGAAAGGGTTGAGGGCTGCGGCCTCCTCACAGCATACCAAGCACAACACCGTACATTGTATAGCGGCTGTGCTTGCTACTGCTTCCCACGGCCATTAGCTTGAATGAAACTGAGCTGCATATAGGCCACGTGACAAGTGAACATGACATCACTGGGCTAGGAAGGGTTTGTTGGCAGTTGGAGCCCACCAATCAGGATAGGTCATCAATATTTTACTCCTGGAAAGACTCTAGTTTAGGGGGATAGTCCAGACTTATGCAAAAAAATATATATATCCCAGTTTCAGTTACTAAAGCTTATCTATAAAGATGAGCGAATTTATAAAAAATTTGATTCGTCCGGTTCACCGAATTTTCCGAAAAGATCCGCTTCGATCCGAATTTTTTTCGCGGCAAATCGCATTAAAAAAAAAAGCCTATTTCTGGGCTGCAGAGAGCCTTTATAGGGGTGTAGAACACTGTGCCTTGTAGTAACATTCATAAGGAGTCTGCTGTGGTAGTGAAATAATACTGTGAGTCAGCATGACATGCAGATGACAGGCTCTTAGAATCACTGCACACTTCACTTAGGGTCCATTCACACATCCGTGTGTGTTTTGCGGATCCGCAAAACACGGACACCAGCAATGTGCGTTCTGCATTTTGCGGATTGCACATTGCCGGCACTAATGGAAGTGCGGATGTGTGAATGGAGCCTTATTTGGGCAGTCATGGGCCAAAACTGACCAAATAACTCAAGTATGAACTCAGCCTTACAGGTCGATGTTAGCGTCAAGAAGAATTGCACTCCTTTTACACCGTCTCCAGCTGATTCCACATAGATATTATCAGAACCTGTTCTATTAAACGCTTATACAAGTAGAGCCCCCCGACAGAGCAGCGAGGGTATCAGCAGTAAGTTTGTGTTGACGTCACTGATTCATTTTCCCTTCCTCTGATCTGTCAGAACAATAACCCACAAAAAATGGATCCTGTCTGTGGACCATACACCTTTACTCGGTCAGCATTTGGTCAGTAATCCATTGCTAATGCCAAAAAAAAACAGGAGTGGATCTAAAACACGTGAAGATGACACGTGAACTGAATATTTGCATGCCTTCTGTGTTTTGTACTCTCTCCTGCTTTTGGCTACCAAATCATAAGCCAATTCTGATGGGACCATACAGGCCCTACAGCTGCTACACATAGAGGATCTGTTGTGCATCTCATTTTACCTTCCTTCTGACAGATCAGAAGAAGGGTCAAACAAATGATGTCAGCGAGGCTGAAAGGCAAAATAGTGGCCGAGTCAAGAAGTGGGAAGGGTGGGAACAGCATGAGGAGACCACAGAGTGGCCCAGTGACAGGGTCTGGGGGTGGTGGCAGCATCAGGAGGTCACATAGTGGCACAATGACAGGGTCTGGAGGTGGCAGCAGTAGCAGCATGAGGAGGAGGCACAGAGCGGCACAATGACCGAGTGTGGAGGTGGCGGCACCATCACGAGACCACACAGTGGCAAGGTGACATAGTGTGGAGGTGGTGGCAGCATGAGGAGGCCACAGAGTGGCACGACAACGAGAGATTGCAGAGGTGGCAGCAGCATGAGGAGGCCACAGAGTGGCCGCTTCGTCTATTCATTTATAGTGAATATGGGACAGAACAGAAGGTTAAAATTTCTCAACTTTATAAAGTGCTGCTTAAAAGACGATTTAATAATACACGTTCTGCGGCACAAAAGGCTTGGCAAATTGATTGTCTGTGAATTTCCCTTGAAGATTTGGGTAATAGAACAGGCCTCTAGTAGCCACAGACAATGAGAAGACCAAGCGTCAAGATAGCTTGGAGCCCGGAAGAGTCGTGAAGTTCATCAAGATTGAAACTGTTGTGGAAAAATTATTGTTCGCAATATGGTCGCCTTCTATCCTATGGAGATGCGCAGATTCGTTCGCATTCGCACGATGGTCTGGTCGTCCCGACCTGTAGCTGATATGTGCCTGGCCTGGTATTACTGCAGGATACCAGTGTCATGGCGCCGGCTGAGACGGGAGGAATGGGGACCGTCGAGCGAGGGTTTCTTCATCCATGAGGATAAGCGTGGCAACGGAAAGGGCGCGTACATAAGTTTGCGCGATCATTCACATCTTCGCCAGCCAATCACTTCATACCATAACTTGTCTCCTCATTGGTCAGGATTGTAAGACCGCCTTCCAGCCAATCACTTCATACCATAACCTGTCTCCTCATTGGTCATGATTGTAAGACTCCCATCTTCTGGTATAAATAAACCACGCCTAGCCGTTGGAAGCAGGCACATTATTGGAACCTACTTGAGAATGTCTCTGTGATGTTATTTTGGAGGAATTGCGCACACATCGACGCACACTACACCAAGGATTTCCCGATTGTACTTCTGGCGGTCGTTTTCGGTTGTGAGAACGAGACAAAGGAGCACACGGCGATATTAAAATCATAACTACCAGCCCCTGGTCTCTTTGTCAGGGAAAACCACACAAGTTCCCAGTCATCATGGATGGGAAGGAGGACATCCTGTGGTGCACGGAGATGGAGAGGGTCTTCAGATTCCCCCCGCACTATACGGACGTCTCAGAAATGAACTGCTGCTCCCGTCAGCAGCTCCTGGAAAGGTCATGGAGCGTCCCGGTCATCCGGCATTTATACGCCCCGCTGAAGGATTATTTTAAAAGTGTGTAGAAGCCACACGGGGCCCCCACGCTGCAGATTTATCATGGAGACATCATGGAGATTTTACCGCATATCACTACAGTGCTGAACACTGAATAAATGTTGTTTTTCGACCGAAATACTTCACTAAAGATTTTACCGCATATAAGGACAGCGTTGAGTGCTTAATACATTTTGTTTTTCAACCGAAATACGTCACTAAAGATTTTACCACATATAACTACAGCTCTGAACGCTGAATAAAATTAGTTTTTCGACTGAAATACGCCCCAAAAGGTTTTGCCGCATATAACTGCAGCGCTGAACGCTGAATAAAATTTGTTTTTCGACCGAAATATGTCAATAAAGAATTTACCACATATGACTGCAGCGCTGAACGCTGAATAAATTTAGTTTTTTGACCGAAATACGTCAATAAAGACTTTACCACATATAACTGCAGCGCTGAACGCTGAATAAAATGTGTTTTTTGACCTAAATACGTCAATAAAGATTTTACCACATATAACTGCAGCGCTGAACGCTGAATAAATTTTTTTTTGCTACCGAAATAGGTCACTAAAGACTTGGAAAGCGAGGGACTGCAGCACCAGCAACTTGGATAGCAGTACGTTCAGCTTCTGCGCCATTGGATGCGTGCACGCATACTGTTGTCTCTTGGCAATTGCTTCGGTGATCGATTACTGACGGAATGACTGACAAGGAGTAGGAGGAGCAGGAGCATCAGGACCAGCAGACGATGGGAACAACAGACAACTCCCTTTACCTGAGGTGGTGGAGCCTTGACTGCCTGAAATCGGATGCGGCGTGCCAGTGGGCGATGCAGAGGTTATTGCGGCAGGCTGGACCACTACATTGGAGCCACGGTTCTCCCAGGCCACTTTATGTTGCATATGTTGACGCAGGGCCGTGGTGCCAACATTGGCACACTGGCCACGCTTCACCTTCTGCCCACAGATTCTACATATGGCCATGTTCACCTCCTCCGGAGGCTGTACAAAAAACTGCCACACTGCAGAGTAGGTGATTTTACCGACAACACTACGCACTGACTGACTGCTACCGCCGCTGCTTCCGTGAACCCCTCCTTAATAAGGATACATTTTTATAAGAATACATTTTTTGTTTTCTACTGAAATACGCAACTAAAGGCTTTACCACGTATAACTGCGGCGCTGAACACAGAATAAATGTACCATTTTCTACCGAAATACGTCACTAAAGGTTTTACCACAAATATTACTGCAGCACTGAATGCTGAATATATTTAGTTTTTCAACCGAAATACATCACTAAAGGTTTTGCCACATATAACTGCAACAGTGAATGCTGAATATATTTAGTTTTTCTACCGAAATACGTCACAAAAGTTTTTACCACATCTAACTGCAAAAGTGAGCGCTGAATATATTTTGTTTTTGTACTGAAATAATAACTGCAGAAGTTAAATGCGTATATATTTTTAATTTTGTACTGAAATAGGCCACTTAACTCTTTCACCACAAATAAATGCAACAGTGAAGTGCGTATATTTTTTTCCTTTTTGTACTGAAATAGGCCACTAAACTCTTTCACCACAAATAAATGCAACAGTGAAGTGCGTATATTTTTTTCCTTTTTGTACTGAAATAAGCCACTAAACTCTTTCAACACATAACTGCAGAAGTGAAATGCATATATATTTTTCCTTTTTGTACTGAACAAGGCCACTTAACTCTTTCACCACAAATAAATGCAACAGTGAAGTGCGTATTTTTTTTTCCTTTTTGTACTGAAATAAGCCACTAAACTCTTTCAACACAAATAACTGTCTTAATATATACTAGGCATAGTAGGCAGCGTGAAAACTTCATCATTTTATGATTAAAAAATATATATATAGATAGATAGTAACATAGAAAATGAAAACAAAATTTGCCCAAAAAAATTAAAAAGCGGAAAAAAAAAAAAAATCATTAAACAATAATTCATTTGCTGATTAAACATTCCCTTTAAATTTTATAGGCTGTTAACGTGAATTAAGTGACATGATTCTTCAAAAAATGGAGAAAAGTGAACACTGCAGTGATAAAGTGATGAAGCAGGTGTCACCACTGGAGATGGTATGGTGCAAACATAAGATGATAATGCCCCTGCATAGTCAATTGTAGTTAAGTGGCATAGTTTCGTTGTGACAGTGAGTCCTGTGAAGATACAGAATGTTTAGGACGGCCTTCACAACATTTTTTTTCACAATGTAAGAAATGGAGTCATCTAGCACTGCACAATTGCAAACAGGGCTGGTGCAAGGATCTTTGTCAACACAAGCGAAGCTACATTGTCAGATTTCTCCCCCTCCATGACAAATTCTCCCCCTCCAAACCATTTCACATCACCCCCTTCGTGTCACATCATGATCACATCATTACCCCCTATTGTGTCACATTTCAGCCCCCCTCCATGGCACATTTCCCCCCTTCCCCCCTGGCCGGCCATGGCCCCATCCCCATGTCACAGACTACAGACATTGTCCCCGCTCCCATCATGTGCACTCTGGTGCTAGTGCGCTCATCAGTGATCATCTGCCCACCTGTCCTGCTGCTACAGCAATCTGGCTGTGTGTGAGTCAGACTCACAGACACAGTCAGCATCAGTCCCTGCTGCCGTCCGCCGCCGCGCCACTCGCCAGTCACACCCCCCTGGCCTGACCCCCTGACCGTTTTGCCGGGCCCATGCCGCTCTGTGAGTGAGGGCCGGGGCCGCACGGCGCTCGCAGGCTGGGGCGGGCGGCCGTCGGCGCTGTGGCGCAACTTACAAGTGATTTAAAAAAAAAAAAAAAGAAGGTTCATTTTTCGTCTGATCGTCCTGGTACTTTGAAAATGGCTAGTTTCTGTATTCACCCTTCGCCTGCTGTTTGGGCTCTATCTGTCTCTCCTGGTTTTGGCCCTGCTTGTCCACCACTCTTTGCACCCTGTCGTTCTGGTAGGTCTGCTACTGTTAAGCTTGCATCCATTTTCTGCTACCTTACTCCACAAATGTAACCTGGGCCCCTAGCAACTAAATAATATGGGCTCAGGTGGGCTCAGGTAAAGAACCTTGGGGTAGCCTTAGCTTCCTTCCACCAGAAGAGGTTAAGGAAGACTGGTAGCAGTTTCTGAGTTTGCTGGTTTTGGTTCAGGATGGTAACGATGGTACAAACCGGATTCCAAAAAAGTTGGGACACTAAACAAATTGTGAATAAAAACTGAATGCAATGATGTGGAGATGGCAAATGTCAATATTTTATTTGTAATAGAACGTAGATGACAGATCAAACATCTAATCCGAGTAAATGTATCATTTTAAAGGAAAAATAAGTTGATTCCAATTTTCACGGTGTCAACAAATCCCCAAAAAGTTGGGACAAGTAGCAATAAGAGGCTGGAAAAAGTAAATTTGAGCATAACGAAGAGCTGGAAGACCAATTAACACTAATTAGGTCAATTGGCAACATGATTAGGTATAAAAAGAGCTTCTCAGAGTGGCAGTGTCTCTCAGAAGCCAAGATGGGTAGAGGATCACCAATTCCCACAATGTTGCGCAGAAAGATAGTGGAGCAATATCAGAAAGGTGTTACCCAGCGAAAAATTGCAAAGACTTTGCATCTATCATCATCAACTGTGCATAACATCATCCGAAGATTCAGAGAATCTGGAACAATCTCTGTGCGTAAGGGTCAAGGACGTAAAACCATACTGGATGCCCGTGATCTCCGGGCCCTTAAACGACACTGCACCATAAACAGGAATGCTACTGTAAAGGAAATCACAGAATGGGCTCAGGAATACTTCCAGAAACCATTGTCAGTGAACACAATCCACCGTGCCATCCGCCGTTGCCAGCTGAAACTCTATAGTGCAAAGAAGAAGCCATTTCTAAGCAAGATCCACAAGCTCAGGCCAGGGATCATTTAAAATGGAGTGTGGCAAAATGGAAGACTGTTCTGTGGTCAGACGAGTCACGATTCGAAGTTCTTTTTGGAAATCTGGGACGCCATGTCATCCGGACCAAAGAGGACAAGGACAACCCAAGTGGTTATCAACGCTCCGTTCAGAAGCCTGCATCTCTGATGGTATGGGGTTGCATGAGTGCGTGTGGCATGGGCAGCTTGCATGTCTGGAAAGGCACCATCAATGCAGAAAAATATATTCAGGTTCTAGAACAACATATTGCTTCCATCCAGACGTCATCTCTTTCAGGGAAGACCCTGCATTTTTCAACAAGATAATGCCAGACCACATTCTGCATCAATCACAACATCATGGCTGCGTAGGAGAAGGATCCGGGTACTGAAATGGCCAGTCTGCAGTCCAGATCTTTCACCTATAGAGAACATTTGGCGCATCATAAAGAGGAAGGTGCAACAAAGAAGGCCCAAGACGATTGAACAGTTAGAGGCCTGTATTAGACAAGAATGGGAGAGCATTCCTATTTCTAAACTTGAGAAACTGGTCTCCTCGGTCCCCAGACGTCTGTTGAGGGTTGTAAGAAGAAGGGGAGATGCCACAAAGTGGTGAAAATGGCCTTGTCCCAACTTTTTGGGGATTTGTTGACACCATGAAATTCTGATTCAACATATTTTCCCCTTAAAATGGTACATTTTCTCAGTTTAAACTTTTGTTCCGTGATTTATGTTCTATTCTGAATAAAATATTAGAAGTTGGCACCTCCACATCATTGCATTCAGTTTTTATTCACGATTTGTATAGTGTCCCAACTTTTTGGGAATCCGGTTTGTATTTCCCTACAATGCATTTGATTCTGAAGTGATAACAACTGCTGGTGCATGGTCGGAGGAACTAGATATGGATGTTAATACTGTATTACATTGGTTATTACAAATTCTGTCCCATCACATGACATCATCACCATCATTCTGAACATGTCTCAGTCATTGAACATGTATTAGTCTTTGACATGATTTCTGCCTAGATTGTAATTTCTTTAAAAAAGAAATAACTACCGGTATAACTTTCTTATATATAGTTTCTACGTGATTCCATACATATCACAGAGCAATAGTTTACATCTTTCTCATACTAAGAGATTTGCCCATGGCAATCTACATTTCTTTGACTACACGATATAAACAGAGATGATCCACAGCCCTTCTGTATGAAAGCTATTTCATTGATCAGATGATCGGCACAACTCTAGTGACACAACAGATTTTTTATTTATATTTATTTTTATTTTAGCTGATGTTAGTGTTGATGTATGTTATATATTGGCGGATCAAGTCCACCAGAGTCAGAAATGCTGCTTGTTAGCATCTCTCCTTTCTGGCTCCATTTTCTGTAAAAGTCCTGTAAAGTCCTGATGCACACACAACATCATGTAAACTGCATGAGAGGGTGTATGAGCGATTGCATTAAGCTACAGATACAAGACAGTAAGAAACAATAGCCATGAAAAACGGACGCTGTTTGTTTTTCATTGCCTTTTTCAAACCGATTTTGCAGCCATTTTCTGGCTATCTGTCTGTTTTTTATGGGCGTCTTGCACCCGTTTTTGGCTGTTAAAATGGCCATTAAAATGGATAAATCTAATTTCCTTTTTTTTTAAATCCCAACCGCTGCAGTGCTCTCTGTATACATAACGTCCCCCATGGTGCTCCCTGGACATCAAATCCCCTACCCCATAGTGCCACCAGTATGATTCATACTCCATTAGTGCCTTCCAGTATTATTAGTGCCCCTAGTATTATTAATGCCCCATTAGTGGCCCCCAGTTATGAATGCCTGACTTCTTGGCCCTCTAGTAATGTGAATGCTACCCTCAGTGGTCCCCAGTATTATTAATGCCCCCCGTAATGGCCTCCCCTATTATGAATGCTACCCTTAGTGGTCTATAGTATTATGAAGTCCCCCAGTATTATGAATACCCCCATTAGTGGACCCCAGTATTATGAATGTCCCCATTAGTGGCTCCCAGTATTATGAATGCCCCCATTTGTGGACCCCAGTATTATGAATGACCCCATAAATCACTCTCAGTATTTCGCCCTTTGGCCCCCATTCTGCTGTGTCAAAAAATAAAAATAAAAATACTCAACTCTGCAACTCCATTTGCATGCCTAAGGATTCTTGCTTTCAGCAGGAAAGGACCTGCGCTCCCAATATGGTGACATCATCATGCTGGGAACGTCAGGTCCTGCTGCATCTAATGAAGAGTAAGTGTCCCTCCTGGTTCAAGTGGATGAGGTGAGTATTATTATTATTATAATATTAATTTAACCCCTGAAAGACCAAGTGTTCCCTTTTTTTAACAGCCGCTAGATGGTGCAATCCTGTCTAAATGGCGTTAAAAACAGTCCCATTGATTTTATTGGGTCAGTCTGGGTGTGAAAATGGTCAAAAGTATGACATGCCCTATTTTTTGATGGCCACTATTCACTGGTCATTAAAAAAACAGCCATGTGAATAGCAACATTGACTTCAGTTGGTTCTAAAAACGGCTTTCACGTGCCCGTTTTTCACTGAATGTAGCCTTAACGATTGGTTGTTGCGTATCTTCAACCAGCTCTTCTTCTTATTATTATTATTATGTAAAAGGACCCTTAGTTTCATGCCATCGGCAGACTGATTTGTTATAGAAACCATAGAAATCCAAGGTAACCTTTCTTATCCTTAATAAATATATGGATAATATCTGTATGATGATGATGATGATGATGTACGTCCTTTCTGCTCTTTGTTCAGCACTGTCTGTCACCTTTATCTCATCTACTTCTAAGGCTAATTATTGCAGAAATAAAGTAAAATAAAAACCCTTTCTTTTCCTTTTCTGTGAACCTTAAAGTTTCTTGGACCTTCTTCACAGTGTAAGTTTTACAGATCAGATCGCACTCAGTGCCAAGCAAAGAACAATAACTTAAAAAGTGTCTTTCTTTAAATTCCAATTTCATCATTTCGCAGAAGTCGAGATCAATAAACCTGCTGTTAACGGCTTTGTTAAGAACTTAGCTGTAAAATGAAATAATGCTCCTTCTTCTGGCTGAAACTACAGAGATGTTAATTCGTTGGATCTCATGTCAGTTAAGGGCAAATTAGCCTTCCAGCTTCCAGTCATGACTCATTATACCATTACACTACCATGCAATTTAGATCCAATAAAAACTATGACAGCGGTTTTATCCACTTCATTAAGCTACTAATTCCTTTAAAAAAAAGTACATTAATCTTTTTACAGCTCTACACAGAATAACGTATCTTCAGTCTATAACATTGATCACAAGTCGTGGAAAATCATTTTTGTATTACTTCTTTTATGCAAATAAAGTTCTTATATGCTCTTTTTTTAGGCCCATATGGACATTACTAATCTTCTAATCAAAAACAGAACGTGCCCTTTATAATTAAAGATTGGATAAAAGAAGAATAGGTTAATAAGGTATATGACCACAGGCTTCAAGATGTTGGGGTTAATGAATAGCCAAAATTTTGGAAATGTGGTGATTAAGGTAGGCCTAGGTGAGGGTGCTAGGAATGCTCATTCCTGGTAATTGCTCTGTAGAAAGATAAGAGCGCCCAATGAATGACCATCACTGATGTAATTACCAAAATCATCGTTTCTGAGCAGCAGATCCTGCTGTGTTAACAGCAATCTGCTGCCCAGAAACAATGATTTTCTATGAGGATGAGCAAAGACAGTAGTGATCGAGTAGTCCACACAGTGGAGATGATTGCTGCATGTAAATGCAGCTCTCACCTCCTCTGATAAGCAGGCAATTATCAGAATGAAACTGTTTGTTCTCAATAATTCCTGCTGTGTCAGCCCTTGAAAAGGGGCCATTAGGTGACCACATCAATGATGCTTTCACTAGAGAGCGTTCATTGGGTGATTAGCAGCACCTTTACACAAGGCAATTATTGGGAAAGAGTGTTCTTAGCTCCTTCTTGATAATTTCCCTCATTGTTGGCCCACGTAAAGGTCCCATAAATCATCATTTCTGGACAGCAGAAGGTGCTGTGTTAACAGGGATCTTCTACTCTGAATCAATGGAATCTATGGGGACAAGCTACTGCAGCAATGATTCCTCACCCCTGCACAGAAGATGATGACTGTATATAAATGCAGCTATCACCTTCTCTGATGAACAGGCAACAGTCGGGAACCAACAGTTCATTCCTAATAATTGCCCACTGTTTCACCTGTGTAAAGAGGCCTTTAGAACAAAGTGAAGGTAAGGTGATTAAACTGGTTGTACCGGGTGATCTATCACGATGTGGGGACCAATGGTTCGGTAATTTTGTTTCAAAATGCATTATTTTTCTATTATATGGCCATGCAAAGCTCCTTATTAATGGTAAACCCAGTTAAAGGTTTAATTGTTTTACTTTGTAAGTTAGCAGTCATTTTTCTACTAGGATGCATACTGGTGCATATCTTATCTTTTGCCATGTCCTTTATTGATAATTGGTAACATATTGTCATGCCCGCTACGGGGCTGATGGGTGCATTCTCATTTGCAGGCAGTGCTGCTGGTGCCTGGTTGTCAGGGTAACCAGTGAAGGTGCACTGGCCAATAAAAGGTTGCGCCAGTGCTTCCGGCACGCTGCTGACATCACAGGACATCACAGACAACCTATATTGTCTGTGATCCTGTGATTCCAGGCACGCCATGTGACCAGGAAGTGCTGTCTATTTAAAAATGCAATCTGCTGGCCACATGTGGCCTGTGATTGATCTTCTGGATAACATCACTAGCCCCCTACTGGGTGTGCTATACTGGATTTTGACCTCTGATTTGGACCCGGACCTTAATTATTGCCTGATGATTCGGACCCTGACATTTCTTCCTGATTTTGACTCTGGCTTGATATTGTATCTGATTTGTCTACTTCTGGTTTTAACCCTGTCCTCTCTCCTGGCATTGACTTTGGAATGTTTTTGACTGATTTATAGTTCCTGATTTGGTTTAGTCTTGTTCTTCCTGGTCTGACGCAGCTTGTTGTTTCCACTGTATTCCGCTGTATGCTCCTATTTAGGAAGGAACTGTCGCCCAGTTGCGGGCTGTTGCTTTGGGTCGGGGAGATTGTGCAAGTAGGTAGGGACAATGGGACGGGTGTATTTAGATTTCAGTTCTCCTTATCATGACACATATGGCACAAATAGTAAGTCTGGCTCACTGGGGTACCAGATGACACTCTATGGGCCTGGGTTCTGATACAATAGATCCAAAAGTCCAGCAGAAAACAAACCCCATTTCATACTCATTTGCAGTGAATCTCTTGCTTCTTTGGATGGTTCTTATGGGTGGATTCACAAATAATTGTTAGAATTTATAAATGATATGTGTGTTATGATAAGAGTATTATTTAAGAGGTAATTAAAAATAGACCTATTCAGCAGTGACATACCTTCAATGAAGGCAGACCATGCAACTGCTATGGGGCCTGGGAGGAAGACCATAATGCTGAACTCCTTCTCCTTATCCTGACTAGTGATGAGCGGCAGGGGTCATATTCGAATTCGCGATATTTCTCGAATATTTTGTCGAACATTCGCAAATTTGAATATTCATTATATTCAATGATTTTTTACTCGAAAAATCGGCAAGGTAATGATCGTGTAAAATGCAAATTTTCGTAATGCGAATTTTTAAACTTACAACTATTAGACAAAGAAGATTATAGCACTATATTAGCTAAATTGCTCTATATTAGTTTTTTTTGTTTTTTCGAATATTCGCTATATTGCTATAACTTCGTTTTTTCGAATATTCGTAATATTCTAAAACAAGAATATATAGCAATATAGCGAATATTCGGAAAAAAAAAACGAATATAGAGCAATATAGCTAATATAGTGCTATAATCTTCTTTGTCTAATAGTTGTAATTTTTTTCTCATCTGAAGTTCAGATTGGAAAAAAATTACAACTATTAAAAAAAAAGATTATAGCACTATATTAGCTAAATTGCTCTATATTTGTTTTTTTTTTGAATATTCGCTATATTGCTATAACTTTGTTTTTTCGAATATTCGTAATATTCAAAAACAAGAATATATAGCAATATAGCGAATATTCGAAAAAAACGAATATAGAGCATTTTAGCTAATATAGTGCTATAATCTTCTTTGTCTAATAGTTGCAATTTTTTTCTCATCTGAAGTTCAGATTGGAAAAAAATTGCAACTATTAAAAAAAAAGATTATAGCACTATATTAGCTAAATTGCTCTATATTAGTTTTTTTTCGAATATTCGCTATATTGCTATATATTCTTGTTTTAGAATATTACTAATATTCGAAAAAACTAAGTTATAGCAATATAGCGAATATTCAAAAAAAAAAAAAAGAATATAGAGCAATTTAGCTAATATAGTGCTATAATCTTCTTTGTCTTATAGTTGTAAGTTGAAAAATTTGCAATTAAAATTCGCAAACAACACTACTCCTAAAGTCAAATATACTGCAGCCTTCTCATTGGCCAACAAGCTAGAAGCAGGGAGGGATCATGTGTGCTGATTAAAAAAAGAATCGAATATTCGAAATTACTAATATATATCACTATATTCGAAATATTCACGAATTTTCGAAGTGCCTATATTCGCGATAAAAATTCGAATATTCGTGATCAACACTAATCCTGACAAGAAAACACTGCATTCTAATGCAACCACCATTAGGCAGAGCTCAGTGCAAAGAGGTTATTACAGGTTTCATTCCTAGTAAATGGTAACTGTATAAATTTGTATGCACTGAACTCCTCCTAGTGGTGGCTGCAGGAAGCCAGCTTTGTAATAGAAGTTGTCTGGTGTAAATACATTGAGAAATGGAGTGTCATATTTATAAAACACCTATACCACTTTTTCTGGCAAAGAAGTCAGATAAAGTGGGTGAGGTGGAGTAATTTTTTCACTGAATTGTTTGCTCTGCCTATTTAAATTAAGCAATTAAAAAATCCATACATTCACCATAAATGTGGGGCTTTGTGCTTGGTGTTGCCTTGGAGTGATTGTAGCATGTGTACTGGGAAACTGAATGGGGCAGCAGGATCCATACTAAGTTTTGCCATCGGGCCAAATGACATCTGTGTATACCCCTGCTGTTCAGTATAGATTGACTTCAACCCCTTTCCATCTCTGCATTCCTAAAAATTTTCTATCACCATAGCCCTATGCAGACTGCTTTTTTTGGCTAAACAACTTGTAGTTCATTGGTGCCAGTTGGTGGTAGATACAACTTTATTACTATTTACCCAGAAATCTCCTTTAAGCCTCCAGATTGCCATGGCCATGGCAACCCTCCCTTTGTAAAACCACTTGGTTGCTGCAGTATGAATTGACTGTAGTTACCCAGAACTACATCTTATTAGCCCTGTAAATGTGTGGAACGGGGAAAGGTTGAGCCATCAGAATAATTTACTCTGGTTGGTCCATAGCACGTCTGTCTGACACTGTAATCATAAGTGTAAATCTGATATAATTAGGTCAAGATTTGTGCTATGTAGGGAGATATTGAACACTTCTCAAAGTCAGTTTGGGAAATTATGACCCAATTCTTCTCTCATTTGTGGCACATAGGTGATCACTGTACAGGCAGTTTCCTCCATTACAGTGAGACATCTTCCCACATATAGACCCTTTTAAAGGTTTTCTTCATATTGCTATGAAATCTTCGATTTTCAGGATCTATACATATGATGGCGGATCCTTTATGATCTGTCATGAACTGTTTGACCGATGCATCATGACCTATTGTGATCCTCATGGCTTTGTATTTCCTAATTGACTTTTAACAGAGCTTTCGGGTATACATTTTTTTCTGTAAGGAATAGAATAGTAGAGCATGCTATATTATTCAGGGAGCAAATCACCTATATCAAATTCGAGACACTCTGCACACATATAAGGATATATCAAAAGTGACTTTATTTATTCATAAAAATAGAGCTAAAAAACTATTACATGCATTGGCACACCACGACCACAAGGTTTTTTTTTAGCACCTGTATAATATGTTATTGTGTACTTT
This sequence comes from Bufo bufo, assembly GCF_905171765.1. Taxonomy (NCBI): domain Eukaryota; kingdom Metazoa; phylum Chordata; class Amphibia; order Anura; family Bufonidae; genus Bufo; species Bufo bufo. Next base: position 350,154,348 of record NC_053391.1, on the reverse strand, counting down.
AATGGCCCATATTTATAGGTATGCTGTTATTCAGAGAGCAACAAACACTGAATGGAAAAGAACTGACCCAAGTATGAATAGAGCCTCAGGCAACCTACAGTATATTGTCTGTGCATTCCTAATCGGTCACTAAGAGTGGATGTCCTATCTTCTCTTTGCATCTTTAGCAATACGATGTAGGATAGAAAAACAAATGCAGCTATTTTGTTACTAGAGTTTAATTTCCTATCCGACCTTTACTGCATCTACACTGAACAAAAATATAAACGCAACACTTTTGGTTTTGCTCCCATTTTGCATGAGCTGAACTCAAAGATCTAAAACATTTTCTACATACACAAGACCCATTACTCTCAAATATTGTTCACAAATTTGTCTAAATCTGTGTTAGGATGCATTCACACGTCCGCAATTTCGTTCCGCATTTTGCAGAACGGATTTGAGGACCCATTTATTTCTATAGGGCAGCACGATGTGCAGGTCCGAAATTCCGTTCCCGAAAAAAATAGAACATGTCCTATTCTTGTCCGCAATTGCGGACAAGAATAGGCATGTTCTATTAGTGCCGGCAATGTGCGGTCCGCAAAATGCGAAACGCACATTGCCACTGTCCGTGTTTTGCGGATCCGCAAAACACGTTACGGACGTCTGAATGGAGCCTTAGTGAGCACTTCTCCTTTGCCGAGATAATCCACCCCACCTCACAGGTGTGGCATATCGAGGTGCTGATTAGACAGCATGAATATTGCACAGGTGTGCCTTAGACTGCCCACAATAAAAGGCCACAAGAAATGTGCACAGTTTTGCCTTACTGGGGGGCTAAGGGGGTCAGAAAACCAGCCAGTATCTTGTGTGGCCACCATTTGCCTCACGCAGTCAGTGGCGGATTACAATAGGGACGTTCGGGTCGGCAGCCCCGGGCCCAGCACCGCTGGGGGGCCCAGTGCCGACCCGAACGCCCACATACTGCGGCGGGGCACGGGAGCGCATAGCTCCCTGTCCCGTCGCCTATCACCGCCATAGGCTTCAGGCCTAGTAGGCCTGAGGCCTATGCGGTAGTGAAATCCCGGCGCAGGCATGCGTGATGACGTCACCACGCACGTGCGTGATGACGTCATCACGCGCCTGTGCCGGGACACAGCACATTGCACGCCTGCCTCATCCCGCCTTCGTCTGCGATCAAGTGCCTGGCCCTGGATGGTAAGTATTTAGCTTTTCATTTTTTTTTCCAATTTTAATTTTTTTATTTCATGTGCCTACTTTGGGGGACGAGACACAGAGGAGGACATATTAGGGAAGGGACCTCGAGTACATGGGAGGGGGAATGTGTGGCTGTGTGGGGCTAAATTTTTATGGGAGGGACTACTATGTGGGCGAAACTATTGTGTGGGGACAGTGTGGGGGTAATTTCTATGTGGGGGCAGTGTAGTGTAAATTACTATGTGGGGGGAAATTACTATGTGGGGGCAGTGTGGGGGAAACTATTGTGTGGGGGTAATTTCTATGTGGGGGCAGTGTGGTGGAAATTACTATGTGGGGGCAGTGTGGGTTCAAATTACTATGTGGGGGCAAATTACTATGTGGGGGCAGTGTGGGGCAAATTACTATGTAGGGGAAATTACTGTGTGGGGGCAAAGTACTATATGGGGGCAGTTTGGGGGAAATTACTGGATGGGGGAAATTACTATGGGGGAATTACTATGTGGGGGCAGTGTGGTGGAAATTACTATATGGGGGTGTTGCTAATGGGGAGGCACTGTAGGGGCAATTCTATTATTTTTGGGGACACTATACAGGGATTATTGCCTGGAGCACAATAGAGGGTGGTATTATTACTGGGGCACTCTAGGGGACATTATAGCTGCTGTGGACACTATAGGGACATTTGGGGTAATTTATCAAACTGGTGTAAAGTAGAACTGGCTTAGTTGCCCATAGCAGCCAATCAGATTCCACCTTTCATATTTGACAGCTCTTTTGGAAATCCAGTTCTACTTTACACCAGTTTGATAAATGACTCCAATTATGTCTATTAGGGTCACTATTTTTTAAGCAGTATAGTACCTTGGACATTGGGGGGCACAACGGGCACAGTATTGGGAGTGGCAGCAGGATGACACTGTGGGGACACCAGGATGAGGAGGAATTGAGAAATCTAACGTGTCTGTGTTACAAACTGTAGAGACGAGATGCGGCTGAAAGAATTTGCCATGGTGGTCTGGGTCAAATGGAGGTGAAGAGGAAAGAGAAGGTCTACATGACAGGAGATGTCACTGGATGTAAGAGGTATGTGGTGCTGTATTCTCCTCCATGTCTTTTTTATTATAATTATATGTATTTTAAATTTGGCGACCACATTTTTCAGTTTAGGACCCAATTTGGGGTATTTTTTTTTTTGTCTGAAGATGTTGTATGGCCTAAGAAGAGACTGTGGCGCTCATGAAGCACCGCAGCCTCTTCATACAAAAAAAAACGAAACTAAAATGGGGGGGCCCAAGTTGGTTAGACAGCCCCGGGCCTATCATGCACTTAATCCGCCCCTGCACGCAGTGCAGCACATCTCCGTCGCATAGAGTTGATCAGGTTGTTGATTGTGGCCTGTGGGAAGTTGCAGAATATTGGCAGGAACTAGAACACGCTATCGTATACGCCGATCCAGAGCATCCCAAACATGCTCAATGGGTGACATGTCCGGTGAATATGCTGGCTATGCAAGAACTGGGATGTTTTCAGCTTCCAGGAATTGTGTACAGATCCTTGCAATATGGGGCCGTGCATCATCATGTTGCAACATGCGGTGATGGTCATGGATGAATGGCACAACAATGGGCCTCAGGATCTCGTCACGGTATCTCTGTGCATTCAAAATGCCATCAATAAAATGCACCTGTGTTCGTTGTCCATAACATACGCCTGCCCATACCATAACCCCATTGCCACCATGGGCCACTCGATCCACAATGCTGACGTCAGCAAACCGCTCACCCACACACGCTGTCTGCCATCTGCCCTGAACAGTGAAAACCAGGACTCATCCGTGAACAGAACGCCTCTCCAACATGCCAGATGCCATCGAATGTGAGCATTTGCCCACTCAAGTCGGTTACGACGATGAACTACAGTCAGGTCCAGACCCCGATGAGGACGACGAGCATGCAGATGAGATTCCCTGAGATGGTTTTTGACAGTTTGTGCAGAAATCCTTTGGTTATGCAAACCGATTGTTGCTGCAGCAATCCGGATGGCTGGTCTCAGACAATCATGGAGGTGAACATGCTGGATGTGGAGGTCCTGGGCTGGTGTGGTTACACGTGGTCTGCGGTTGTGAGGCCAGTTGGATGTACTGCCAAATTCTCTGAAACGCCTTTGGAGACGGCTTATGGTAGAGAAATGAACATTCATTGCACGGGCAACAGCTCTGGTAGACATTTCTGCAGTCAGCATGCCAATTGCACACTCCCTCAAATGTTGCAACATCTTTGGCATTGTGCTGTGTGATCAAACTGCACATTTCAGAGTGGCCTTTTATTGTGGCCAGTCTAAGGCACAACTGTGCATTATTCATGCTGTCTAATCAGCACCTTGATATGCCACACCTGTGAGGTGGGATGGATTATCTCAGCAAAGGAGAAGTGCTCACTAATACAGATTTAGACAGATTTGTGAACAATATTTGAGAGTAATGGGTCTTTTGTGTATGTAGAAAATGTTTCAGATCTTTGAGTTCAGCTCATGCAAAATGGGAGCAAAACCGAAAGTGTTGCGTTTATATTTTTGTTCAGTGTAGATGGCAGACAAGAAAGCATATGAAGCTTTCTATAAGGTAAAAGTGAGGATCTATTTGGCAACAAAGAATATTCACTTCAGGGAACCAGAGCATAAGGGCTGTTATCTCTAGACACCAGCAAATATGAGCAGTCTATTTAATTGACAACCAGAGAACCTCATTATGTATACTAATATCTACTATATAATGAGTGAATTACCCAATATAACCAATGCATACCAGTATATATACTACAGTGTAGCAGACGCTGGGTACTCTGTAGCTCACAAATTAGGAAATATGCTGCCTGCATACCTCAATTGGCCATCAAAATTGGACACTCTTGACTACACTGTGAGGTAGGATCCACTTACTTGGACATTTTCTATATTGCCATTTTTTTTGCTTATAGATAACTTTGCCTTAAAGGGGTTCTCTGGGCTCTCCTATATTGATGACCTATCCTCAGCAGAATGAATAGATATGGCATATGGCACGTACACACTGCATGCAACGTCTCCTCATACAGCTGATTGGCGGGGGTGCCGGGTTTTGGACCTCCGCCAATTTGATATTGATGACCTATCCTGAGGATAGGTCATCAATATTAAAAGCCCAGAGAACCCCTTTAAAGGCTATGTACACCTTTGGGGGCTATTTACTCATTTTGGGCTAAAAATAATTTTTTCAATTTAAAAATATTGAGCCATTCTGTCACATAGGGTTAACTTTTTTTTCTAGCTGTGTGAATCCTACTTTCGCTTTCACTTTGTGCGGTCATCTAATAACCCATATCTCTAAATTACTAAAAGGTCATAAACACTTATTTAAACCACATTATTATCAGTATGATGAGAACTGAGCTATAATGAGTGTTTATAAGGTCAGAGATTAGAGATAAGTAGAGAGCTGGCTGATGGAACAGAGAGAAAATTCCGATCCTGCTACTAGAGCATCTCAGCCCTGTACAGAGAAAAGAGCTCCAAATATTTAACAAAGACCAATTAAAAAAATATTATTTTTAGCTCAAAATGAGTACAATGTGAACAAATTGCCCCAAAAAGTGTACATAGCCTTTAAGACTGTGTATTTTAAAATGGACACAATGATTCTTCAGCTCTGACCTGTCTTAAAGAGCACCTGACACGTTGAACATGGTGTCCTATCTGTGAGTATCATGTTAAAGAGCAGGAGAAGCTGAGCAGATTGATACACTGCTTAGTGGGAAATGAGTCAGTATAACTTGTAATTTATTGCACTAAAAAGCTGCTTATTTTGGGTGTAGGAGTCCAGTGGGTGGTCCTAATTAGTGACTGACACCTTTCCCTGTATCATTATATATACAGTGATAACTGTTAAGTAGGACTGCCCACTGGACTCCAAAGCCAAGAATGAACATGGATATACATAAGTAAATTACAAGTTATACTTAATCTTTTCCCATAAAATTATATATCAATCTGCTCAGCTCCTCCTCCTCTATAACATACTACTCACATATAGGACACCATGTTCAATGTGACAGGTTCCCTTTAACTATGCTTCACTTTTGTAAGACCAAATTGCTTGGAAACAGGGCACATGACTGGTAAGTACCCACAGTGCCTCACCTGCTTATGATAGCGGTTGTATAAAGCTCCCATGCAGTACAATACTATCTAGATAAATCAATTTTTAGCTCCATCTATTCGTGTCTACATGGAATCAGAATTATATACATTTTCAGGTGACAACTCAGCTGCACTAAATTTAAGTAGAACAGAATTTTGGATCTACTAACAGAATAGATGGCATTAACTTTAATGATTGTGAGCAGAGGGTGAACGGGGTATTCCTAAGTTAAACTTTTATGGCACCATATATCCAAACTCTGAGGCTCTGCATTTTTCGTAAACCCCTGTAGACCTCAACAGAGAGGGCCACATCTCTACTGACTTCTATAGGGATGGAGTCTAGTGTAATTCCTGTGGATATGCCCCTTTAAGAGTAGATGAAAAGGACAATTTCTGGCCAACAGTTTTATATTGGAATATCGTGAATTTCAATGCTAGCAATCCAATACATGGGATATATAGGAATCACCAATATATGGAAAATCTGATGACCTCTATCTACAGTAGTTAAAGCATGCCTTCTATAGCATGCAAGGATTAGAACAATTGATGACATTTTTTGTCATACAGTTGTCTTATATTTTTCCTGTTTGGCTTTTACAGGAAAGATTATTTACTACAATAGCAAATGGCATCATCCCACTCCTATTTTTTAACAAAATAAATATGTGGCCTAAGGTAAAATGCATAGGAAACATTTCTCAAATGACAGTGTAATTTCATACTGATGTGACAATTTACTGCCTGAATACTGCAGTTCTCCATATTCCAGTGGAAAAAAACAAACATGTTATTTTCCCGGAGGATAAAGGGATTACCTGTCCAAAAATAACAGTTTTGTGAACACTAGCTTTATGGGACAAGCTAAAGAAATTCTTTATTTCCTTGTGTCTTATGTGTTTCGCTGCCTACTCACATCATGTCTTTGCAGCTATGTCTCTGTATCTGAGACATCAAAAACTACCTTTTTTTACACTTCCTGGGGGAATTTCAGCTTCCTCCTATTAAACATGAATAATAAAATCCAAAGCTTTCATCCTAATGGGGTTAGAAGGAGGCGTCGGCTTTTTATAGCTCTTCAGATGATCCAAAAGCAGATGAAAACGGCACAAAATTAGGAAAGAGGATGATTCAAACTGGAATGCTTTAGAACAGTTGTGGAGCAACTCAAAGTCTCTATCCTGCTGCTAGTGGATTTAGATTAATTAAGCGTGAAGACCATCTTAGAATCCAAATGATCCAGTAAGGATTGATAAGAACTTAAGCAAAGGTTCCTGGGAAAATTAACGTGTATATGTGGCAGTGTATTTCACACTTTGACAGAAAGCTTCTATTCATTTTTAGGTCTTTTTTTATATGCAGCTTCCTGTAATCTAAATATCTCAATATTAGTATGCATTTGGTGGTGAACAAATAACATGAGCTAGCTGCAAGGACCATACCACAATAAATTATTCATACTACCTTGTGAATTTATGCAATATAAATTGTAGTAGGAAGGGGTGGACACCAGCTGAAAAATGCCCACATACAAGTTCATCCAGTTCAGCCTGCAAATATAATCCAGAGGAATGCAGAATAAACGTTGTTGAAAAAAAATCCTTCCCGATCACTGTCTAGCAAAAATAATAACTCCCTAGATCAACGACCCTTCTCTAGTAGCTATAGCCTGTAATATTATTACGCTCCAGAAATACATCCAGGCCCCTCTTGAATTCCTTTATTGCACTCACCATCACCACCTCCTCAGGCAGAGAGTTCCATAGTCTCACTGCTCTTACCGTAAAGAATCCTCTTCTATGTTTGTGTACAAACCTTCTTTCCTCCAGACGCAGAGGATGTCCTCTCGTCACAGTCCTGGGGATAAATAGATAATGGAAGAGATTTCTATATATACTGTACGACGTCTTTGATTTCTAACTGTGAATTTGATTGCGGTGGAAAAGTAATGGTAGACCTGTGTACCTCACTTGTGATGTCACAGGAGTTACATGACTGGAACACAGTAGTGATGACCCAGTAGCTTACCTGAGTAAAACCTGCTTGTGATATCACAGCAAACAACCTACGACTGATTACCTGTTAAATTGCACTTGTGATGTCATAGAAGTGTACTGGACTAAGGGTCACTTATGATGTCACAGCAGATTAGCTGATGGAAACACTAGTGATGTCACAGTAGCTTACCTAAATGAAACCCTGTTGTATATTCACCACAGCATACACTAGTAAAATCCATGTGTGATGACACAACAAACTGCTAGTGTTACACAATGATGTTACAGCAGCTGACAACCAAATTCATCTGCCAAATTCTACTTGTGATGTCCCCATAGCTTTTCTGACATAACATGGGGGGGGGGGGTTTACTAATCAAAATATTGCACAATTCTTATTTGTTTTTTGAATATATGCAATGGCGACTCTAGGAACAATATATAGGCGGGGCACATAAGATACCACAGTCAAAAATGGGGGGGGCACTATTAATTTTCTCCACTTAATCATACTACTGAAAAAAACTAAATAAGTATATATAGATAAGATTACAAAATACGAGAGTATTGCGGTATGCAGGAATACCTTTTTATTGTACTAACCTAATACTTAAAAGACAAGCTTTCAAGAGTTTTCCTTTCTTCCTCGGTATTGCTTCAGACCTGAGAAAGAGAGAAACACTCTTGAAAACTTTTCTTTATAGTTTAAAGCAGTTTCAGCAAACAGCAGGGCTGTGTACATAATCCCATATGTTAAACATGTCACTAAAGAAGACCAATGAACAGACGCTCACATTCTTATTCACAGAAGGGTGAAGAGTTTGAAGAAGGGAACAATCTAGGACAACAAAACTGAATAGAAAAGTGAGCTGAATTGGAGAATTTTTTCAAATCAGCTATGTTGTCCTGTATTGTTCACTTCTCCTGACTTCTCCAAACTCTTCACCCTTTTGTGAAATAACCCTGTGGGTGTTGTTGGAGTGTGCAACTAAAACTACTTACCGCATTCTGCTTGTAACGCAGAATGCGGTGGTCAGGGGTGCGTGTAACTCAGGGTGCGCTGGTCAGGGGTGCTTGTAACACAGAATGCGGCGGTCAGGGGTGCGTGTAACGCAGAATGCGGCGGTCAGGGGTGCGTGTAATGCACAATGCCGCGGTCAGGGTTGCGTGTAACTCAGGTTGCGCTGTCAGGGGTGCTTGTAACGCAAGGTGCGCTAGTCAGGGATGCATGTAACGCAGGGGGTGCTGGTCTGGGGTGCATGTATTGCAGGGAGCGCTGGTCAGGGGTGCTTGTAACGCAAGGTGCGCTAGTCAGAGGTACATGTAATGCAGGGGGCGCTGGTCAGGGGTGCATGTAACGCAGGGGGCGCTGGTTAGGGGTGCATTGCAGATAGAAAAGGTACTTACAGTTCTGATGTGCTCTGTCCTCGTGCCTTCTTCCTCTAGGCGTGGTGGCAGGGGGAGGGGCGCGCAACGATGTTTACTGATGTTAAATCCCCAAGCCGCATTCTTTTCTGCCTCTGCAGGCCCTGCTAGGCTGAAATACACAGGCAGCCAATGGCAGTGATGCCCTCTCCCTCACAGCCAATAGCATCTGAGGTGGGCGGGAGAAGATTCACTTGGCTGCCGACTGCTGAGGAGCCCGTAGTGAAGCGGGTGGGCAGCATGGGCAGTACTTTCAGTTTGGCAAAACTGACAGATCGCCGCTGTAGCCTGTACTAGAGGCGGCGGCCAGCGTTTTAAAGGGGAATCAGCGGAGGGGCACGGGGGGGGGGGGGGGGAGGAATAACCTAGCAGGGGCAATTGCCCCCCCTTACCCCTCTGTAGCGACGCCTATGAATATATGAATTGTGACATACCTTTGTGAATTAGGATTTAATAACATTTATGTGATATAGCTTCTCCTTCATTTCGCACTGTCCATGTTGTTTTTAATTGGACATTTTTAATTGCTTTAATTTGTTTTGTAAAATAATAATAATAATGATAAACATTTTATTGCTTTTGACTTGATTTGGCTATTTTGTATTTGTGGACTGCACAGGACTTCTGTAGGTTCATTGTAATTTGTGTATAATGTAATGTGAGATGTTTCCGCTCAGGCCTATTTCCATATCTAGGTTTCTAATCTTTGTTATTGAGACTTGTGATTGATGTAAAAGTGTTTTTTGGTGGCTTTTTTTTAGTTACAAAGTGTAACTAAACAGTGTTTTTTAATGATTTTTTTTTTTACCACTATAGAGAAATCTATGAAAAAATACCTAAGACACACCCTACCCAGTACATGATTTGTGTTAAAAAAACACCATGGACCAAAAAATTCAATGCAAGTGAAGAAAAACACCACAAAAAGGAACTGCTTTGTAGTGTGTTTTTAATTTCCTATTGACTTACAGCAAACATCTGGATGCAGTGTCTCTTTTCTTTTTTTATGTGGCATTTTTACTGAAAATACTGTGTGAGACCACAATTAATATGTATTCAAAATGGTTCTTTTAAAAAATATAACTCGTCCCACAAAAAAAAAAAAACTAGCCCACATATGGCTACGAATATGGAAAAATACATTTTATGACTTTTGAAATGTTCCATGAAATGTGTCCTTATTGTGCAAAAGTAGTAAAACATACAAAAGTGCACATATTCATAATTATACCGACCCAAAGAATAAACATAATGTGCTACTTATATCACATGGTGAAGGGTGCAAGATTTCAAATGCAAAAGTGTGTCCATGTCTTAAGTTTTACACAAACCTGGTAAATGTCTGTGCTGGATGGGGTATTGAAAAGACTGTCATGCAGCCCATTTTTTTTTTAGCTATGCCCCTAATTGTGTAACAACACTGAATGTTTGCAAGAACAGAACTGGACATCACCTATAGGCTTTAGCAGTCATCTGTCTCAGTTCTTGGTACTAACAGTGTCTCCTGCTACCCAGATACCCCCAGTAGGTATCATACAGGAAGGTCAAATTGTAACACAATTGTATGCTCACAAAAATAATAAAACATACTGTATATCAGAACTGGCAAGTAACAAATGTACAGAAGTAGAAACTCAACTATAGATTACAGGAAATGAATGATGATGGTTGATGGAGATGTCAGTCAGGTAATGGAGCAGATGGAAGAAGGTGATGGTATTCAGTCTTGAAGTGGATAAATGACAATGGACAGAAATATAGGACATTGACAGAAACTGACCCTAATATGCTCACAGAAGTTTTATCAACCAACTGATCAGATGGGGTGCCAGGGGTTGGGCCCCCATCGATCTGATATTGATGACCTATTCTGAGGATAGGGACTTTGCGAGTTCAGGTACCTGGACCTCATCACGCATATCGCAGGTCCTCTGGCAGATCCTGTTCAGTGAAGATTGTGTCATGGCCTTTGGTTTGTGCTGTGACACTGTTTCCACACTTGCGGTTGCCCGCGGCAATGTGTTGCTGTGAGAGCATGCAGTGGTAGTGTCTCGGCCTTCTGGGTGATTGCCGTGATATGGTTGCCACGCATTCTGTTGCCGGTGGTAACGTGTGGTTTGGTATGCTTGTGTGTGCACTTCCCCTTTTAGTGGCTTCCTTCTTCTGTCTGGTGTTGGCAGGGTTAACTCCCTTCCTAGTGTTTTGTGAACACTGGGTTTATGTGTGTGGCTGCTTGTTCTACTTAGCCTCTGCTGGATGCCTGAAGCTCAGTGTTCCTCCAGCCTTGGTGTATGCTGGTGGTTCACTGTTCCTGGCTTTTACCATCAGTCCAGTGAGGGCCACCCTTGTGGTCATTGATGTTATTATGGTGTCTCTTTCCCTTCTTAACTTTTGGTTTGCGTGGGTTATGTTCAGGGTGTGGTATGTCTTGTGTTGTGTTATATGACTAGTGATGTTTGGTGTTCAGCATGTTTGCCAGACATTCCCCTGTCTCATGTTTATTGCAGCTATGGGTGTCCTGGGTTCCTGTGTGGTTGTGGCTAGTGCTGTGTCCTTAATGTTGGTGTGGACAGCAGCACTTGTGCACGGGCTCCAGTCAGTGTGTCTGTGGCAGTTAAGTGTGTTATGGGTTTTGCTTACCTGCCAACTCCATATGCTGTATGTGTTCCCCTCTCCTTGTAGCCTGGCCTCAGATAGAGACTCCTGTTCCTCCATGACTGGGATGAACAGGTCTTCTCTTCCCGGCTCCTTGTTGAGGGATTAGCAGGGCGACTCGGGGTCTCTAGGAATCTAGAGTATGAGCCGTCCTACCATCGGGGGTCCGCTCATACGATGAGGAGTCAGGGAGAGGATTAGGGACGCTGTAGGAGGTGACCCTCTCCCTTATTACTCGTTTTGGCCAGGTTGATCCCTTTTTACCCTTTGACACAGCACGGTGGGGGGTTTCCCCCACTCCCCCACCGTGACAGATTGAAGAAGTTGCTGCAGTGCGATCAAGTGGATGAGGTGAGTTGTTTTGCATTCTGTCTTAAGAATGCTATTATTTTTTCGATATAACCATGTTATAACAGAAAATAATAACGTGAAGTTTGGGTCCCCATTGACTTCAATGGGGTTCGGGGTCAAGTTCGGTTTCAAGTTCGGGTCACCAACCCGAACTTTGACTCTTAGAAAACCCCTTTGAGCAAACAACCCAAAAATTTCTCATGATTTTCAAAACACATCCAGATTCATTTGTTAGTTCCTACTATATGTATCATCTTTATTTCAACATGGCATCAAATGTCAAATATATTCTGATATAACAAAATAATAAAGGCTTAGATTTATCCAGATAATATAGGGGGGTGACTAAATCATTAATACTGCAGGCATGATTACATTACTCTCTAAGTCTCAAGAAAGACACAAATAAAAGGAAAAACACTGTTGTAGCGTTGTGTTCTTTGTTAGTTTTTTTCTGACTTGCCACCATTTATCACCCAATTAACACAATACTGCATAAAGCCAAGTTATTTGTAATAAAAATAAAACACATTGACAACTTCTCTAGATGTGTCTGTAACAGACAACCTGCAAGAAACATAACATTCTCTGTTTTATCTGTGACACTAAGATAGTTATAAAACAAAAGTACGGTAATACACGGATCAGCCATGACATTAAAACAGATCCTAGATAAGGCATATTTCACCATAGTCAAATGGTAGTGAAGGGGTTAATGGTAAAACAGAATACACATTTATAGCTAACACAAAGAGTCAAGCATACCAAACACCAAACCTTTAAGTGGTGGCATTAAGGAGATTCCAAAAAGCAATATGATAAGTCGTGAATTTTTTAGCATATGCCTAAAATTTACATCAACATGACCCCCAAACATCACTAACTTGACACTAACCAGACCCCAGAAAACCCAAAGACCACATAACAAACAACAGTATAGAGACATCAGTCCAGACCCCAAATAAAAAAAAACAGACCATACCCTCTAAAGAATCAGAAATAGCCTAAATAAATACAGATGTCAGACCAGACTCCTAAATAACTACAGAGACCTCATACACTTCAATACTGAAGCTCAAACTCTCCTCCTCCCTGAAACCTTGCTGCTATGCCCTCTGGCTTCAGGACCTGCTCACATACTGTCATGTGACCTTGTTTGTGCAGGTCCTCCAACAGCCCTGTGTATATTTGAGCCTGGGATCAATGCACATAGTTGCAGTTTTTGCAGTCATTCTCTGCAAAAAGCAATATAGTAAAACCATGATGTGCGTCAATTCCCTGTATTTTTTTATTTAAAAAAATAAATAAAATTGCACTCCTAAATACCTGGTGTGAGGTGGCACCTTAACTTGTCCCAGCTCTGTATTAAAATCATCTGCCTATGCTATCTGTAGGTTCCTGTTCTACCAAGAAAACCTCCACTCCACAAGACTTCTGAAGGTGTCCTGTGGCATTTAGCACCAAGACGTTAGCAGAAGATCCTTTAAGTTCTGTAAGTTGGGAGGTGGGACCTCCATGGATCAGATTTGTTTTTACAGTGAAGCTTCATGTTATATATTGTAGGAGAAAATCTCACAGTTCTATTTGCCAGCAGACCATTGTGCTGCAAAGTATAGATAACCCAATATTTTTACAGGAAGGTTTGTGCCTAGGCAATTGTAGATTATTTCAACCACCAATAGCCAAAAAGGCCGAATCAGCAGGCATACCCACCAAGTATGTAAAATACCCAGGTACCACTCAAATCTCCATCAATATGGGAAGGTATTGTATGATATCTTAACCGCTTGCCGCACACGTAACGCCGATAGGCGTCCGGGCGGCAGCTCTCTCAGAGACCTGAGATTTCCTGTGAACGCGCGCTCACAGGAGTGCGCGTTCACAGGATCGCGAAGTAAACAAGTTGAACTACAAGCCGGCTGGCAGGCTGTAGATTTTTAAAATAACCAATGAAACCAATTTTGTATATAGCGTCTGATATACCTGCTACCTGCTCCTCTGGTGGTCCCTTTTGCTTGGATCGACCACCAGAGGACACAGGCAGCTTTGTAAGTAGCACCAATCACCACACACACACACATTACACCCCCCCTGTCACTTATTAACCCCTGATCACCCCATATAGACTCCCTGATCACCCCCTGTCACTCCCCTGTCATTGATCACCCCCCTGTAAGGCTCCCTTATCACCGCCAGGTAGTTAGCTACTTGTTAGGTAGTTAGCGCCCAGCCCACTGCACCGCAGTCACTGATTAGTCGCTGATTAGAGTCATCGCTGTCGCTAATCAGCACTAGTACTATATAGTATCTGTAAGTGATCAAGACTGATCGCAATCAGATCTATATAAGTACATGAGGGTCACCTTAGGCTCTACAAAAAAACACAGTGTTCTCCCGATCAGGCCTGATCTTGTGCGCACACTTGCGTTCAGTCCGCTCCACCGCAGTGACAGAATTTTTTTTTTCTGATCACTGCAAAAACACTGTAAAATCGCTATAAAGATCACTTTTGAGCTTTTTGGATTTTTATTAGCGATTGCAGCTTTACTTCACAAGCACTCCTTTTTACGAGGCAGGTGTGCTCTTTTTCCTGGGTAGTCTCAGAGGAATACCCCCTGAATTTAGTTATCCCAAAATGTCAAACAAGGGGTATTCCGCTGAAGAGGCCTACAGGATACTGGCCGTGATGGATGAAAGCGATGGGGACGCCTCAGCCTCACCCGCTGAATCCAGTGGTTCAGAATATGAACCTGTAGACAGCAGTGGCACTCTAACCGCTAGTGAAGATGACGAGGTTGAGGTCCCTGCTACGGTCAGGCATACCCGATCCCATGTCAGTGTTCTGCATACCCCGCATGATGAGCCTCATTTGCAGCAGAGTGGTGCTAGCGCAGATTTTTTTTATGGTGCGGCATACACCAGCAGCTCAGCACATCCTGGACCTTCTACCAGCACTGCCGTATTCCCTGGTGAAGTGGCGAGCACCAGAAGGGCAGTTCAAGCTGGTACGGTGGCACGTGTGCAGTAACTCCCCCGTCGCAGCCACCACGTTCACAGGCCCATAGAGCCCTTAGTCTCCCAGAGGTGCTGGCAAACCCAAATTGGCAATCCCCTGCTTCCGCCGCACCCGTATTGCCCCCTTTCACTGCCCAGTCTGGAGTTCGCGTGGAGACAGCTCATTTAGGATCAACCCTCGAGTTTTTTGAGCTGTTCTTCACCGCGGATCTCTATGACTTTGTTGTGGCAGAAACCAACCGCTATGCCACACAGTATATAACCGCCAATCCGGAAAGCTTCTATGCCCAGCCTTTCCGGTGGAAACCAGTCACAGTTTCCGAATTTAAAATATTTTTGGGCCTTATCCTCAGCATGGGTCTGACAAAAAAAATGTATTGCGGTCCTATTGGTCTAAAGACCCAATACATTACATGCCCATGTTCTCTGCTGCTATGTCCAGGGCACGTTTTGAGGGCATCATGCGCTTTATGCATTTTACTGACAATAAAACCTGTCATCCAAGAGGCCACCCTGCTTATGACCGGCTCCACAAAATTCGGCCCCTCATAGACCGTTTGTCATCCAGGTTTGCAGATGTGTATACCCCCAATCAGAACATCTGCATAGACGAGTCCCTTGTACATTTTACCGGGCGCCTTGGCATCAAACAGTACATCCCCAGCAAGCACGCCTGGTATGGGGTCAAACTGTATAAGCTCTGTGAAAGGGCCACAGGCTATACATATCGTTTTAGGGTCTATGAGGGAAAAGACTCAAAACTGGAGCCGGTCGGATGCCCTGACTACCTGGGGAGCAGTGGCAAGATTGTCTGGGACTTGGTGTCACCCTTACTCCACAAGGGGTACCACTTATACGTGGACAATTTTTACACAAGCGTGGCCCTCTTTCGGCACTTACATATAGTCTGAATTCAATGCTGTGGCACCGCGCGACCTAGTCGCCGGGGCTTCCCCCAACGGCTCGTTAATACCCGACTTGCACGGGGGGAGAGGGCTGCCTTGTGTGACCAAGAACTGCTCGTGGTGAAGTGGAGGGGCAAGAGGGACGTTTACCTTCTGTCCACCATTCACGCAGACACAACAGTACAAATTGAAAGGTCAACTGGAGTCATTGAGAAACCCCTCTCTGTCCACGACTATAACCTTCACATGAGAGGGGTAGACTTCAATGACCAGATGTTGGCTCCCTATTTAGTGTCCCACCGCACCAGACGCTGGTATAAGAAGGTGTCTGTTTATTTAATTCAATTGGCTGTCTATAATAATTTTGTTCTCTACAGTAAGGCTGGGAGAACAGGATCCTTCCTAAAATTCCAGGAAGAGATCATTTCAGAACTCCTGTATCCAGGAGGGTCAGTGCCCCAAGTCCCTGATGTAGTTAGCCGGCTACATGACAGACACTTCCCGAGTGTTTATCCTGGTACCCCAACTCAGCGTTCCCAAAGAAAAAGATGTTGTGTCTGTAGCACGGCTGGAATAAGGCGTGACACCACCTTTTTTTGTCCTGACTGTCCTGACCAGCCTGCCCTATGCATAGGGGAGTGTTTCCGCAAGTACCACACACAGGTACACTATTAGTGTAGGGATCGCGTGACACAGGACAGGCACACAGGGGTCTTAGGGCCCTTTCACACAGAGCTGCTACAAACCTCTCCTTTCACCTGGGACAAAGTGCATAATGTACTTCGCCACATCTCTGGGCGATTTGCGCTTTGCACATTGTCCCATGGGGAAGGAGAGGTTTGTCCTCTAAAGGTAAAAAAAAAATCACAGGTAAGCAAAAAAGTTAATGTTCTGTTTCAAATGTTATATAAAGTTTATAAAAGTTGATGTTAATAAATTTATTTATTTTTATTTTTTTTTACCTTCTAGGTGGACCAAGCGATCAACCAGCTGCAGCACTGATGTGCATTCTGACAGAAGCATTGCGCTGCTGTCAGATTACACAAAGTCGGTGTATGCGGCGCTGCAAGACTAGATTTCTCCTCTGCAGTAAAAAAGATACGTTTGCCGAGGCTTATGAGCTGAGGGGCGGTGTTCATAAAAAAATAAAAATTCTGGCAATGATTTATTCATCCACATTGATTGATGTGAATGGAGAAATCGGGTTTGCCAGGGCATACGAGCTGAAGTGGGTTTGGATGTTGGGCGGAGCTCCTATGTCCTGGCAGAAGCCTTTCCCCTCTTTTTTTTTTTGCACATTTTTTGGCAGAGATTTTTTCATCCACATTGATCGATACGAATGAAGAAATCTGTGCTGTTCCTTTTTTCTTTCAGCCCAGAGGCTGAACGGAAAAAAAATCTCATTACCCGTATGCTCAATATAAGGAGAATAGCAGAAACTCCTAATGCTGGCCATACATGTAATGATTGTGGAGACCCTCAAATGCCAGGGCAGTACAAACACCCCACAAATGACCCCATTTTGGAAAGAAGACACCCAAGGTATTCGTTGAGGGGCATATTGAGTCCATGAAAGATTTAACTTTTTGTCACAAGTAAGGCCTCTTTCACACTTGCGTTGTCCGGATCCGGCGTGTACTCCACTTGCCGGAATTACACTCCGGATCCGGAAAAACGCAAGTGTACTGAAAGCATTTGAAGACGGAACCGTCTTCCAAATGCTTTCAGTGTTACTATGGCACCCAGGACGCTATTAAAGTCCTGGTTGCCATAGTAGTAGTGGGGAGCGGGGGAGCGGTATACTTACAGTCCGTGCGGCTCCCCGGGCGCTCCAGAATGACGTCAGAGTGCCCCATGCGCATGGATGACGTGATCCATGTGATCACATGATCCATGCGCTTGGGGCGCCCTGACGTCACTCTGGAGCGCCCGGGGAGCCGCACGGACGGTAAGTACACTGCTCCCCGCTCCCCACTACACTTTACCATGGCTGCCAGGACTTTAGCGTCCCGGCAGCCATGGTAACCACTCTGAAAAAGCTAAATGTCGGATGCGGCAATGCGCCGAAACGACGTTTAGCTTAAGGCCGGATCCGGATCAATGCCTTTCAATGGGCATTAATTCCGGATCCGGCCTTGCGGCAAGTGTTCCGGATTTTTGGCCGGAGCAAAAAGCGCAGCATGCTGCGGTATTTTCTCCGGCCAAAAAACGTTCCGTTCCGGAACTGAAGACATCCTGATGCATCCTGAACGGATTTCTCTCCATTCAGAATGCATTAGGATAATCCTGATCAGGATTCTTCCGGCATAGAGCCCCGACGACGGAACTCTATGCCGGAAGACAACAACGCAGGTGTGAAAGAGCCCTTAGCGGAAAGGGAGACTTTGTGAGAAAAAAAAATAAAAAATCTTCTATGAACTCGCCATGCCCCTCACGGAATACCTTGTGGTGTCTTCTTTCCAAAATGGGGTCACATGTGGGGTATTTATACTGCCCTGCCATTTTAGGGGCCCTAAAGCGTGAGAAGAAGTCTGGAATCCAAATGTCTAAAAATGCCCTCCTAAAAGGTACTCATTGAAATTTGGGCCCCTTTGCGCACCTAGGCTGCAAAAAAGTGTCACACATGTGGTATCGCCGTACTCAGGAGAAGTAGGGCAATGTGTTTTGGGGTGTCTTTTCACACATACCCATCCTGTGTGTGAGAAATATCTCTGTAAATGACAACTTTAAAAAAAATTTTATACAAAGTTGTCAATTTACAGAGATACGTCTCTCACCCAGCATGGCGAGTTCATAGAAGATTTTTTTTTTTGGCACAAGTTAGCGGAAAAAGATTTTTTTAATAATTTTTTTTTTCTTACAAAGTCTCATATTCCGCTAACTTCTGCCAAAAAAAAACAACTTCTATGAACTCGCCATGTCCCTCACAGAATACCTTGGGGTGTCTTCGTTCCAAAATGGGGTCACTTGTGGGGTATTTATACTGCCCTGGCATTTTAGGGGCCCTAAAGCGTGAGAAGTAGTTTGGAATCCAAATGCGTAAAAATTGCCCTGTGAAATCCTAAAGGTACTCATTGGAATTTGGGCCCCTTTGTGCACCTAGGCTGCAAAAAAGTGTCACACATGTGGTATCGCCGTACTCAGAAGAAGTAGGGCAATGTGTTTTGGTGTGTATTTTTACATATACCCATACTGTGTGTGAGAAATATCTCTGTAAATGACATCTTTTTACATTTTTTTATACAAAGTTGTCAATTTACAGAGATATTTCTCTCACCCAGCATGGGTATATGTAAAAATACACCCCAAAACACATTGCCCTACTTCTTCTGAGTACGGCGATACCACATGTGTGACACTTTTTTGCAGTCTAGGTGCGTAAAGGGGCCGAAAGTCCAATGAGTACCTTTAGGCTTTACAGGGTTGCTCACAATTTAGCCCCGCCCAAAATGCCAGAACAGTAAACACACCCCACAAATGACCCCATTTCGGAAAGTAGACACTCCAAGGTATACACTAAGGGGCATAGTGAGTCCGCGGGAGATATTATTTTTTTTGCCAGAAGTTAGCAGAAATTTAACCTTTTTTTATTCTCAGAATGTGTCATTTTCCGCTAACTTGTTAAAAAAATTAAATCATACATGAACTCACCGAATACTTTGGGGTGTCTTCTTTCTAAAATGGGGTCATTTGGGGGGTATTTATACTATCCTGGCATTCTAGCACCTCAAGAAACATGACAGGTGCTCAGAAAGTCAGAGCTGCTTCAAAATGCGGAAATTCACATTTTTGTACCATAGTTTGTAAACGCTATAACCTTTGCGCAAACCAATAAATATACACTTATTGGATTTTTTTTATCAAAGACATGTAGCGCAATAAATTCTGACACAAACTTGTATAGAAATGTCATTAGATTTGAACAATTTAACCAGAGAATGGTAAAAATACACTTTTTTGGAGAAAATTGCGGTCTATTTTGATTAATATCAGAAAAACGAAAAATCTCAGCAGCAATCAAATACCACCAAAAGAAAGCTGTATTTGTGAGAAGAAAAGGAGGTAAAATTCATTTGGGTGCCAAGTTGCCAAATGTACAAAGTACAAAGTGATCATTTAAAAAATATTTTACTGTGCAAAGATTACACAAAAACCCAAATCCTACATAGCTGTAAAACTATTATATAAAGTATACAAAAATCTATTTGTACCACTAAACTGCACCAAAATCCCTCAAATTATCCAGCATAAAATGAAGATTTATAAAGCCAAGGCAAGGAAAAATGAGGTTTTTCATGTATCATCCATTTTTTTGCAGACCTACAAAAAAAAAAAAAGTGAAGGAGGAAATTATCATTAAATAAGTCCTATTTTCTACTGCCTTTACAACATAGAGAACTCTGTTAGATTCATCTGCTTGGCTTTCATTGCTATCTGGCGATTTCTTCCTGATCAAAAAACTCTGCGGATGAGGTCCTCCTATACTGGCCTCTTACTCGGTGATATGGAACGATGACTAACCGAGGAAGTGAAAGAGGCCCCTAGGTTCCTCCCGTTGAAAGGGCATTTCTGTACCTTGTACACCGACCTGTGGCAGCACCCGATGTCGGTGACCACATTTGGCCTCTTGCTGGTGGCCCTGCTGGCAGCTTCACCTTCCAAAACACCATCATGAGGCACAGCGTTTTGCCAGAGAAAAGGCTCATGAAGATATAACCCATTTACCCATTGTTGCATTCCTATCTTGTTTACACAATTTCCCCATTTTGACATTTCCGTTTTTTCCACCTTCCTAGTGACCGGGAACTCCTTTGCATCCCTGCATTTTGAGTTCCTGCTGAGGATCTCAACTATTTCTTGGCTTGTACATCAAACTTATGAAGTCATCTGAGAGACGGTGATGCCACAGCCCAAGGTGGAAGATTGGCTCTGTATCGCCGAGGGCTTCCAGGATTCAGTGGAGTTTCCAAACTGCATCGGAGTGATGGATGACAAACAAATCCATGTTAAGAAGCTGCCTCACTCAGGGTCCCAGTACTTCAATCACAAACAATTTTTCGGTGGTGCTGTTAGCATTGGCTAACAGTAACTACTGGTTTATAATTGTGGATATTGGGGCCTTTAGGAGCACATCTGATGCCTGCATCTTTTGTGTTTACAGAATGGGTGAATGACTTCAGGCCAACCGGTTCGCCCTTCCAAAGACCAAAAAACTGGCCAGATGTGCAGGACCACTGGCTTCATTTGTCATTGTGGCTGACAAAGAGATTGTGTTGTCAGCCCACCCTTCCTAAGATACAGGATGACAGGAGACGTATCTTTAACTACCAGTTGACTAGAGCCCTTCGGTATTTGGAATGTGCTTTCAGAATACTTTCAACCAAGTGGGAGGGTGCTCCTGTCATCCTTACAGATGGATCCAGACAATGCTATCCTAGTAATTCTAGCCTGTAGAGTCATACACGACTTAAACAGGATTCTTGATGCTTCCTTGAATGCTGATCTGGACCAATATCTAACCTCATCAACTGTCAATTTGGACCAGACCCTGCATGGATGACCTGGAACGTCAGGACTGGCTCTTTGGCAACTCAATGCAGACTATTTCAGCAACCCTGAGAGAGCGTTCCATGGTGAATGACGCTATTTGTGGCAGTCACTGATTTGATCTGAACTCTGGACACTTTAGTTTAACTGTTTTTCTAGTTAGTTAGTTTTCCTGTTGTTAGTCAGTGTAGGGACTCACAAGAGACTGAGGACCCTTGACGTGAGCTTGCGAGCTGGGGTATTTTACAGTACAAATTTAATTTTCAACCGGAATATTAGGATTGATTGTGTGCAAGTAATGTACTTTTTTCAACATCAATAGAACACAGAATTTGGCGTAAAATACACTCTAATACCTCATACCAACCAATCACTCCAAAACCCAGTTTTCAATAAAGTATTATGATTTGTCATTTTTTTTTAAATTAGACAGCAAAAATAGGTTGAATCAGATTATTCAGACGGCCGTAGTGTTTTGCAGTCCGCAAATTGTGGATCCGCAAAACACAGATACTGGCCGTGTGCGTTCCGCATTTTACACACCGCACATGGCTGGCACTATGATAGAAATGACTATTCTTGTCTGTGATTGCAGACAAAGAATAGGACATGCTCTATCTTTCTTGTGGGGCCGCGGAATGGAACTACGGATGCGGACCGCACACGGTGTGATGTGTGCATATTTTTGTGGCCCCATTGAAATGAATGGGTCCGCACCCATTCTGCAAAATTGCGCAACGGATGCGGACCAATTCATACGGTCGTCTGAATGAGCCCTAACGTTGGGGAATCTGACAGCCTGTTTCGGCATAAATGCCAACTGTCGGTCTGACTACTGCATGCAGCTGTATTTGTTCTGCCAAAAGCTGGCATTTATGCCAGAAACCAGCTAGATCACCATTAGATTACATTATAGTCAAAGGGGATTAGATGTTACATGGAAGTGTCTGCAAGAACAGAGTAATGAAGTCTATGCTGCATAAAGTCAAACTAGCTGGTTCTCAACAGTCCTACCAGTAGATTCACAACAAAGGCATACAACTCAGTCCAATGCATAGTCGCTGTACTTCCTGACTGCAGTTGTACTCCACTGGAGTAACTCCCTCAGTGTGGAGTAGGTGTGTGCGTGAGGTTGCAGACCGCCGTAAAGCATTGCAATTTGCCCTTCATTATTTCAGTTTTACTATGTAAACACTGCAATATGAAAAAAATTACACCAAATTGATTATGTGCTTTAAAAAATTTTTTTTTTATAAATAGTAATAAAGAAACACAAAAAAACCAAAAAACCCTAGTATAAGGTCCAGGAGCTTGTGAAGGGGGAGGCCTTCCCTCTGCATGTTACCTCTGTATGTTGCCCCATTGATGTTGGTCCATGTCCATGTGTTGTGTGCCTCGGGGGAAAATATTGTGAATGTTCAGGCTGATAAAAGTTTTCTAATTCCTAAGAAAACAGGGATGGAGCGGAGTATTGTGCATAGGAAGTTGGTGGATGAGGGCTTAGAGTGCTCTGTAAAGCAGAGACTGGACACACCATTCAAAGACAGCTTTATTCCACACATTGATCAACATCCATTGGTTCACTGGGCCCCACCAACAAATCCAGCACAGATACTATCAGTGTCATAAACCGAAGGTGCCACTATTGTGGTATCCATCTCAAGTAGTGCGACCCATGGGCAACAGCCATGGGTCCCTTAAAGCAAATGTTTGTCGTTTGCAGTGAAGCAACAAGGGCACAGGGCCCCTTTTAGTGATATGGTGATAGATGGTACCCAGGTGTAGGAATGCCAGAGTGCTGTAGGCTGACCTAAATGTCCCTTAATGTTTTGCGCACGTGTCACACTGCTCCTACCGGGATACCTTGGAACCCAGGCGTTGTCGTCCGAAGCAGAAAAAGGGGCTAGTAGTAGTAGGGGATGAAGAATAAATTGAGTCCAGACCTTGTGATGAAGTTGATAACAGTTTTACTTTCAATAAACGTTCTTCCAAACAGTTTACAGGCTTTATCTTGGTTTCCTGCAGGCTTCGGCATTAGCTGTGGCAGGCAAACTCCTCTCTGCTACGTCTGTTGCTCTATGGCTCTGCTGTGCTAACAGGATGGCTATAGAACTCAACTTCTTCTTTATGCTGTACTTCACTTTCTGTGGTCTGGTCTGCCTCTAGCTTCGTCCAGGGAACTATACTCCTGGCTTCTGAGGCTTCCAGCTTTGGCCTCCATATCCAGCTGAGCTGAAAGTGCTCAAGCTGGTCTAGACAGGGCTCATCCAGCAGGGACAGACTCCTGCTTCCTTCTCCAAGCAGGGGGTCAACTCGAACTAACTCTAACTAGAGCTCCACCCTCCCTGCAGCAAGTGGGACACGCCCACCACACCACAGAGGGGGGTTAGAATGTAAAGGAAAGCTCCATTCTCTCTACTGGTAGCTCTGCTATTGATGCTGCCACCTACTGGTGAACCAGGCACATTACACGTGAACATAAACAGTTGCAAAATAAGAGATGCACATTATGCAGGACCTGGAAATAAATACATAGGATGACATTAGGTTAACCATAGGAGACGGTACCGAGGTGCAAAGGTGGTAATGCACCTCTGGGGAGTTACAGTAGGCCAGATTACAAAGTAAAGTCTCCTCATAGCCCTCAGCACTATTCCTGTTCAGATACTCGAACATTTGAGCATCAATCATGGCCCAGGTATCCAAAACAAGAATAGCCTGAGGATGCCCCCTTCTTTGACGTTTTGAGCGGGTTCCTAAATGCTGGGGTGTTACATCATGTTCAGCTGGCTGGTGCGAAACTTCAGGTTCTGCTGTCTGGGCTTCTGTTGCAGCAGTTTGTGCTCCAACTGTGTTTCATTGAAATCTGCTGCAACAGCATCAGCCAGCTGGTCAACAGTGTTGAAAAATAATAAATGTGAAGAATTATAATTTGTTAAGTTATAATATAGCTTTGAGCACAGGGAACCTTACTGAGTGTGTTCTGCCTGTAAGTCATTATTTTTATGATTCTGTTGTTCAAGGCCATTGGATCAGGAGCATAGCTGCTATGCAAGAGTTGAGTTTTTGCTCTCCACTTGCCAGGAGACCTTAAAAGGAGTAAGCCATGCCTAAGGCCTGTTAGTGTCTACCATAAAAAACACTCTTGGTGGTCACTTATTTGGGTATACGAGCTCCTCTACTATGACAATTATCCATCACCTTTTTTAATTGAAAACATTGTTGGACAATCAGATGGGTTCTCTGAGTTCAGGCCCCGCACCAACTTGGCACAATCACATGACCATGGAGGCACAGGCCATGTGTTGGCCTCATCTCCTATTCCATGCGTAGCTCCCCTGACCAAAAGTTATTGCATCATAGTGATTTATGATATAGACTGATCCTTTCTTATTACACCTCTATTGTAAGGGTACGACTACACGGCACGGTCGTGATCTGGTTGGGTTGTGGCCGTGCTGCTGTCAAGAATCGCGCGGGCATTCATTTAACTAAGACCACACTGCTTAGTCAGTGTTCACTGTTAATGGCCGCACAGTATTGAAGTTGCCACGCAGCCATTAACAATGAAGACTGACTAAACAGTGCGGTCTTCTCTAGTTAAAGGAAAAGCAGCTGCAGGCTAATTGGCTGCATGGTTCTTGATCGCAGCATGGCCGCCACCGAACAGATTACAACCGTGGCCTGTGATCATACCCTAATGTGCTCACATTATCTATGTGAGCAGCGTACTGTAGAACAGAGCCATGATCAGACTGGAACTAACTGTATCATACTTCAATATCATGTAGTCCCTTTTGGAGCGTGACAAATGCCTCTGGCACTGAACAGGGTCATATGAATTCTAAAATTTGATAAAAGTTAAAAACATAACAACTTTAATTTGTTATTATTACAACTAGGCAATGGTCGAGATCTTTCAAAATTGTTGTAAAGAAAAATTGATTTTTTTTGCCAGAGCAACCAAAATGATTGATCTTTGCATGTTTCATAGGAGGGTAAATAAGTGGGTTCACAGACTGCAGGGTGCATTAGTGGGTTCACAGACTGCAGGGTGCATTAGTGGGTTCACAGGCTACAGGGTGCAAAAGGAGATTCACAGACTGCAGGGTGCATTAGTGGGTTCACAGACTGTAGGGTGCATTAGTGGGTTCACAGGCTACAGGGTGCAAAAGGAGATTCACAGACTGCAGGGTGCATTAGTGGGTACACAGACTATAGGGTGCATTAGTGGGTTCACAGGCTGAAGGGTGAATTAGTGGGTTCACAGACTGTAGGGTGCATTAGTGGGTTCACAGACTGCAGGGTGCATTAGTGGGTTTACAGACTGCAGGGTGCATTAGTGGGTTAAAATTCTACAAGGTGCATTAGTGGGTTCACAGACTGCAGGGTGCATTAGTGGGCTCACAGACTGCAGGGTGCATTAGTGGGTTCACAGACTGCAGGGTGCATTAGTGGGTTCACAGGCTACAGGGTGCATTAGTGGGTTCACAGGCTACAGGGTGCAAAAGGAGATTCACAGACTACAGGGTGCATTAGTGGGTTCACAGACTGCAGGGTGCATTAGTGGGTTCACAGGCTACAGGGTGCATTAGTGGGTTCACAGGCTACAGGGTGCAAAGGGAGATTCACAGACTGCAGGGTGCATTAGTGGGTTCACAGACTGTAGGGTGCATTAGTGTGTTCACAGACTGCAGGGTGCATTAGTGGGTTCACAGGCTACAGGGTGCAAAAGGAGATTCACAGACTGCAGGGTGCATTAGTTGGTTCACAGACTGTAGGGTGCATTAGTGGGTTCACAGGCTACAGGGTGCATTAGTGGGTGCACATTCTACAGGGTGCAAAAGGAGATTCACAGACTGCAGGGTGCATTAGTGGGTACACAGACTATAGGGTGCATTAGTGGGTTCACAGGCTGAAGGGTGAATTAGTGGGTTCACAGACTGCAGGGTGCATTAGTGGGTTCACAGGCTACAGGGTGCATTAGTGGGTTCACAGGCTACAGGGTGCAAAAGGAGATTCACAGACTGCAGGGTGCATTAGTGGGTTCACAGACTGTAGGGTGCATTAGTGGGTTCACAGACTGCAGGGTGCATTAGTGGGTTCACAGGCTACAGGGTGCAAAAGGAGATTCACAGACTGCAGGGTGCATTAGTGGGTTCACAGACTGTAGGGTGCATTAGTGGGTTCACAGACTGCAGGTTGCATTAGTGGGTTCACAGGCTACAGGGTGCATTAGTGGGTTCACATACTACATGGTGCAAAAGGAGATTCACAGACTGCAGGGTGCATTAGTGGGTACACAGACTATAGGGTGCATTAGTGGGTTCACAGGCTGAAGGGTGAATTAGTGGGTTCACAGACTGTAGGGTGCATTAGTGGGTTCACAGACTGCAGGGTGCATTAGTGGGTTTACAGACTGCAGGGTGCATTAGTGGGTTAAAATTCTACAAGGTGCATTAGTGCATTAGTGGGTTCACAGACTGCAGGGTGCATTAGTGGGTTAAAAGTTTACAGGGTGCATTAGTGGGTTCACAGACTGCAGGGTGCATTAGTGGGTGCACATTCTACAGGGTGCATTAGTGGGTTCACAGACTGCAGGGTGCATTAGTGGGTTCACAGGCTGAAGGGTGCATTAGTGGGTTCACAAGCTGCAGGGTGAATTAGTGGGTTCACAGACTGCAGGGTGCATTAGTGGGTTCACAGGCTGAAGGGTGCATTAGTGGGTTCACAGGGTGCATTAGTGGGTTCATAGGCTGCAGGGTGCATTAGTGGGTTCACAGGCTGCAGTGTGCATTAGTGGGTTCACAGACTGCAGGGTGCATTAGTGGGTTCACAAGCTCCAGGGTGAATTAGTGGGTTCACAAGCTCCAGGGTGAATTAGTGGGTTCATAGGCTGCAGGGTGCATGGTAGATCCCTGTTGTACATCCAAAATCTTCAGCATGACGTGCAAAGGTTGTGCGGTTTTCCCATAACAGTTCATCTACCTTCCGGATCTGTTCCAGAGAACACGAAGAAGTCTCTATCTTAATCTGTTCTTGAATTGCACCGCCTTTCCATTTAGGGGTGGGGTTCTCGCCTTCCCCCATAGACACGGTTACGGTCCATTCATCTCGTTCAGCCGGCCTCAACTGCATCGGGGTCGCTTTCCTCACTTCCTCCGGAGTCACATAGAGGTTAGCCAACAGTCTTCCTGGGGCTAGGTCTACACTCTGATCCTGGGTGTTCACACATCGGAGGGGTACTCTCCCATTGCGGAATACTGCCAAGGAACGGGCTACTAGCGGATCAACACTTCCTCCGGCTGTCGGCAGTGGTTCTATCAACACAGCTATGCCCTCTAGTTTCCTACAGGTGCCTACAGGCATGGACACTATCATCTCCCGTCTGGGTGGCAACGTAACTTTTGTATGCAGAGGGACCGAAATTCGAGCAAGAGGACACTGTGCATCTGAACTTTTCTGTAAGCCACATGTTCGGACCAGCCGCTGGAAGGCCGTTTGAGTAGGCCGATGGCTAGTGGTTTCTCTCCAATAACCGTGACCTTTCTTTTCAAAGAGAATTTGATCCAATTCTTTTAACACATTCATCCCCAAGATGACAGGGACCTTTACTTTATGTGACTCCTGTACCACCACAATGCCTTTCTTGCCTAGATCTTGGCCACATAATCTGACATTCATCCAGGCCACTCCCACCACCGGTACTGGTAACTGATTAGCTGCGACCACTCGTATGAATGTATGGGGATCATATTTCACATGTTGCTGAAAGTACCGTTCGTAACAGTCTCTACTCAGGGTCGTTACTTGGGAACCTGTGTCAATCATCCCGGTAACTGGAATACCTTCCAATTCCATCTGTATGATGGGACTTGCAGCGATCAGGTCCTCTTCAGGGCATTCTCCCCTCATAGTCTCCTTCTCAGTTTCCCCTACTGCCCGCCCTACTGCAGCAGGGGATTTCAGTTTAACGGCGGTCTCTCATAAGCTTGTCGCTGCTCTGGACATCTAGTAGCAATGTGGCCTACGCGTCCACACTCCCAGCAGCGTATTTCCCGTCGCTCTGGCCATCGGTTTGGGCCCCTTCGGTAAGCCCCATCGGTCTCTCCTGAGAGTTGTACTACATTATTGGGACCCCTTCAGTAGGTCCTATCCTCATCCCTCCAGCGGGGTTGTGGGTGATTCTGACCTTCTTGGTGTGAATGGCCCACCCCTTCGTCTCTGGTCTCCTGGAGGCATGCAATTCTCATAGAATTCTCATTACAACTGGTTTGTAGGTGTTCCATTCGCTCTTGCAATTTCTGCATTACTGTAAGTATCTCTTTAACTGTCCCTTTTTCTACTGTTTCTGGGCCAGAGCTAGCCCCCTGCGACAATGTAACTCCAACTGCGGTCTAAGGCTTCTGAACCATACTATTGGCACGTGAGATGGCCTCTACCTGTACATCATGAAATTTAGCATCAGTCTCACGTCGTATAAAGTCCTGCATAGCAACAGTCAAACTGCCATCACGGATCCCCAGAATAAACTGGTCACGGAGTGTCCGATCAGGGTTACAGAAGACTAGCGAGCCCCCTCTTTCCTTCCCTTGAATATCTCGGAGCAGTTCTTGTAGGGCATTTGCATACTGAGAGAGACTTTCATTCTCCTTTTGTACCCTCTGGAAGAACCGTGCCTGCAGGGACCCCAGCAATGCGGTTTCTCCATAAATAGTTTCTAGAATCTGGACAACTTGCTCAAATGTCTGTCTTTGTTCAAATGGCTGCAATATCACTGTAGTCTTAGCATCTCCTTGTAACGTCAATATGGCTAGCTCTACTAGTACTTCTGGTGCGGTCTGGTACATGCGCTGTACCATTCGTATCTGCTCTGCCCACACACTCACAGACATATTATTGCCATCAAACTTTGCTAACTGACTCATTACAGCCCCTGCTGGCATTCTTCCTCCAGCACCATCCCTCCTAACGGGTGCGTCGCCGTCCATTCTGGTAGGCGGATCCTGCCGAACTACGCCAATTTGTGAACCGAGAACAAGGCAGGTGATTTGACTCCGCCACCAGAAAAGAGTGCGTACGCAGAAGTCAAGATTAAGAAAATTGCATTTACTATAAATTAATAAAAGCAGGTTAACAGTGACGTTACAGAGGTAAAGACAAGCAAAATATTCAAAACAGTATAAACAATACAAGTTAAACACCGCAACAATTTTCACCTTTGCTGTGTCCGTATTCGCAGTGCGGACACTAAGAAATAATAGTCCCAGAAACTGTCCCTAACTGACCCTAACTTTCAAGTGGGTGCGCACCCCCCTTATCCTAGTGGTCCAAGTGGACCGTTTACAGTTTGTGGAAGTGCACGGTGGGGCCCGATGTCGTCATTTTCCTTTAACCAGCGCAGGATCCGCAACAAAGAAGTCCTCTTCAGCAGACCGGAAAACCAGTTGAATATAATCCAGAATTTTATAGTTACTGTCCGGTACCTCGACAGCACTGTGAGTCTCTTTACTGTTTGGGGCAATCCACACAGCTCAATGTCGGCTCCACAGGTTAGTTGCTGCACACAGTCCTTTTTAACTTGGCTTCACTAAATGCACGGTTTCTTTGTACTCCATCCGTCTCTAGACCGAAGTTCACACAGCTTGGCCACACAGGGAAGTCCTTTAGTATCTCCACACACGTCTTACACAACACAGAACTTGTTTTCTATCTTGCCAATATGGCGGCAGCTGCAGTTCCAGTCTCTCTTCCTCCTTCTTCCTGCTCACACTGAGGCAGGGTGACATCATAAGGGGCGTGTCACTTCAACACTTAGCTGCTGCCTTAAAGAACCAGTGTCACTAATACACTTTGTCTATGGTAAACTCCAATGCAAATTGGTCCTATGCAGCCATCTACTGACCAAACGAATACTGCAGACATTTTACATAAAATTTTAACACAGTTTACCAGGATAATGAAACTTAGAGACATTACATGACTGTTTATTACAACTGCAGGGTGCATTAGCGGGTTCACAGACTACAGGGTGCATTAGCGGGTTCACATTCTACAGGGTGCATTAGTGGGTTCACAGACTGCAGGGTACATTAGTGGGTTCACAGACTGCAGGGTACATTAGTGGGTTCACAGACTGCAGGTTGCATTAGCGACTTCACAGACTGCAGGGTGCATTAGTGGGTTCACATGTAATGATGTGAGGAAGGGAGACCTTAAAGGGAATTTGTCACCTAGTTTGAGCAAATTAAATTGTTAACATTGCAATGTTCACTAAACTACCTTCATTCCAGCAAGGGTCTTCTTTCTTTTATTCATGTTGTCATTTAGATAAAAATTCGATTTTTCAGATTTGCTAATGAACCTTCAAGGTGCCCAGAGGGGCGTTATTCCTCTCCTCTAAAGCCCAGTAACGCCCCCCTGCAGTGCCCAGCCCACCTTTATTTCAAGCCCAGTACACCTCCTCATAAATAAATTTACTCCCACAGCCGAGCCGAACGGCACCGCCCCCTCCGCTATGTCATATAATTTATTCAACAGACGAACCTTGCGTCCTCCTTTCTTGCCCATGAAATCTCGTTCAGCCTCAGTATCGCCGACTGCCTGCGCCTGTCCGATCCTACGGCTCCTGAGGGCAACAGCGCTTTGATTACGTCACTGAGCTCGGCGCATGCCCAGTGACACTATTGAGGCTGTTGCCCTCAGGAGCCGTAGGATCAGACAGGTGCAGGCAGTCAGTGATACTGCGGCTGCGCGAGATTTCATGGGTAAGAAAGGAGGACGCAAGGTTCGTCTGGGCTGGGCTGGGCATTAGCAAATCTGAAAAATCGCTTTTTTATCTAAATGACAACATGAATAAAAGAAAGAAGACCCTTGCTGGAATGAAGGTAGTTTAGTGAACATTGCAATGTCAAACCAGGTGACAGATTCCCTTTAAATGTATTTCTTTGCATGTGTAAATTGTATAATTTCTGCAATGTCTCACTTCGGTCAGTAGATGGCAGCAAAGGTCTACAATTTGCTGCCTATCAGAATAATATGAATAACCTGTTTTGTTTACAAAGTTGGTAATTAGCTAATTTATGGGCTGTGTTTGACCCATATAGGTGTGATAGTAGGCTATATATGTAGGTTTGACACTGCACTGAGCAAATCACTTATTGCATCACAGGAAGTGAACAGACGGAGGTTGTGATTGGTGCTGCTGGAGACCAGGGGAGATCTTCTCTGCAGATTCTGGAAGGGACTGGACCGGCTCACAGCAAAGACTGGCGACTACACGAAGGAGAGGTTTGCAGCGACGACCCCGGAGTGTCTGGAGGATCCAGTTCGGGAGTGGACCAGGAAATAAGTTAAAGCACCAAGAACCTGCTCAAAGAACTGTAAGTGTGGCTCTGTCGCGTCACATTGCACCACACTGGTAAAGTGGCATTTAGACAGGCAAATACGCTCCAAACACAGTTGCATTGCGGTGTACGGGCTGCAAGTATAGCCCTAAGGGACTCACAAGCTGATACCTTCCTATCTCACTGGCTGTTCAAAGTGTGTTATATACTGGGGGCTGGAGTAAGAATTAAAGCTGCAATCAAAGGGACAGACAGACAGTTACCTCTGGATTACAAATAGTATTGCGCAATACTTAGGGTGAAATCCAACGAGGAACTCATCCAGGAACATACAGTGGGATGCAAAAGTTTGGGCAACCTTGTTAATCGTCATGATTTTCCTGTATAAATCGTTGGTTGTTACGATAAAAAATGTCAGTTAAATATATCATATAGGAGACACACACAGTGATATTTGAGAAGTGAAATTAAGTTTATTGGATTTACAGAAAGTGTGCTATAATTGTTTAAACAAAATTAGGCAGGTGCATAAATTTGGGCACTGTTGTCATTTTATTGATTCCAAAACCTTTAGAACTAATTATTGGAACTCAAATTGGCTTGGTAAGCTCAGTGACCCCTGACCTACATACACAGGTGAATCCAATTATGAGAAAGAGTATTTAAGGGGCTCAATTGTAAGTTTCCCTCCTCTTTTAATTTTCTCTGAAGAGAAGCAACATGGGGGTCTCAAAACAACTCTCAAATGACCTGAAGACAAAGATTGTTCACCATCATGGTTTAGGGGAAGGATACAGAAAGCTGTCTCGGAGATTTCAGCTGTCTGTTTCCACAGTTAGGAACATATTGAGGAAATGGAAGACCACAGGCTCAGTTCAAGTTAAGGCTCGAAGTGGCAGACCAAGAAAAATCTCAGATAGACAGAAGCCACGAATAGTGAGAATAGTCAGAGTCAACCCACAGACCAGCACCAAAGACCTACAACATCATCTTGCTGCAGATGGAGTCACTGTGCATCGTTCAACCATTCGGCGCACTTTACACAAGGAGATGCTGTATGCGAGAGTGATGCAGAGGAAGCCTTTTCTCTGCCCACAGCACAAAAAGTGCCGCTTGAGGTGGGCTAAAGCACATTTGGACAAGCCAGCTTCATTTTGGAATAAGGTGCTGTGGACTGATGAAACTAAAATTGAGTTATTTGGCCATAACAAGGGGCGTTATGCATGGAGGAAAAAGAACACAGCATTCCAAGAAAAACACCTGCTACCTACAGTAAAATATGGTGGTAGTTCTGTGGGGCTGTGTGGCCAGTATGCTGTGGGGCTGTGTGGCCAGTGCAGGGACTGGGAATCTTGTCAAAGTTGAGGGACGCTTGGATTCCACTCAGTATCAGCAGATTCTGGAGACCAATGTGAAGGAATCAGTGACAAAGCTGAAGCTGCGCCGGGGCTGGATCTTTCAACAAGACAACGACCCTAAACACTGCTCAAAATCCACTAAGGCATTTATGCAGAGGAACAAGTACAACGTTCGGGAATGGCCATCTCAGTCCCCAGACCTGAATATAATTGAAAATCTGTGGTGTGACTTAGAGAGCTGTCCATGCTCGGAAGCCATCAAACCTGAATGAACTAAAGATGTTTTGTAAAGAGGAATGGTCCAAAATACCTTCAACCAGAATCCAGACTCTCATTAGAACCTACAGGAAGCGTTTAGAGGCTGTAATTTCTGCAAAAGGAGGATCTACTAAATATTGATTTCATTTCTTTTTTGTGGTGCCCAAATTTATGCACCTGCCTAATTTTGTTTAAACAATTATAGCACACTTTCTGTAAATCCAATAAACTTCATTTCACTTCTCAAATATCACTGTGTGTGTCTCCTATATGATATATTTAACTGACCTTTTTTATCATAACAACCAACGATTTATACAGAAAAATCATGACGATTAACAAGGTTGCCCAAACTTTTGCATCCCACTGTACAAGTGAAGCTAGGCTGCTTAATGGACTTTGGAGAAAACATCACATTTACTGGGTTATTGTTAGGCTGTATTAAATTCACTGTTGATTTATTTTTGGTGTCAATCTGTTTATATATTCTCAGCTTCTCTGTACACTATATTGTTCAGTAAACTCAACTGCTGGGAGTTGTCTGTGTGGCATCGTGTACCCTCTGTACCTGTGGGCCCAGCCCTCGGTCATCTTTCACACATACTACAAGGTGCATTAGTGGATTCACAGACAGCAGGTTGCATTATTGGGTTCACAGACTGTAGGTTTAATTAGCGTGTTCACAGGGTGCATTAGGAGGTTCACAGACTACACAGTGCTTTATTGGGCTCACAGACTGCAGGTTGCATTAGTGAATTCACAGACTGCAGGGGGCATTAGTGGGTTCACAGACTGCAGGGGGCATTAGTGGGTTCACAGACTGCACGGTGCATTAGTGGGTTCACAGACTGCAGGGTACATTAGTGGGTTCACAGACTGCAGGGTGCATTAGTGGGTTCACATTCTACAGGGTGCATTAGTGGGTTCACAGGCTGCAGGATGCATTAGTGGGTTCACAGACTGCAGGGTACATTAGTGGGTTCACAGACTGCAGGTTGCATTTTGAGTTCACAGACTGCAGGGTACATTAGTGGGTTCACAG
Organism: Bufo bufo; assembly: GCF_905171765.1. Classification (NCBI taxonomy): domain Eukaryota; kingdom Metazoa; phylum Chordata; class Amphibia; order Anura; family Bufonidae; genus Bufo; species Bufo bufo. Next base: position 350,120,070 of record NC_053391.1, on the reverse strand, counting down.
ACTACAGGGTGCATTAGTGGGTTCACAGGCTGAAGGGTGCATTAGTGGGTTCACAGGCTACAGGGTGCAAAAGGAGATTCACAGACTGCAGGGTGCATTAGTGGGTTCACAGACTGTAGGGTGCATTAGTGGGTTCACAGACTGCAGGGTGCATTAGTGGGTTCACAGGCTGCAGGGTGCATTAGTGGGTTCACAGACTGCAGGGTTCTTAGTGGGTTTACAGACTGAAGGGTTAATTTTGAGTTTACAGACTGCAGGGTGCATTAGTGGGTTCACAGGCTGCAGGGTACATTAGTGGGTTCACAGACTGCAGGGTACATTAGTGGGTTCACAGTCTGAAGGGTGTATTAGTGGGTTCACAGACTGCAGGTTGCATTAGTGGGTTCACAGACTGCAGGGTACATTAGTGGGTTCACAGACTGCAGGGTACATTAGTGGGTTCACAGACTGAAGGGTGTATTAGTGGGTTCACAGACTGCAGGGTGCATTAGTGGGTTCACAGACTGCAGGGTACATTAGTGGGTTCACAGACTGCAGGGTGCATTAGTGGGTTCACAGACTGCAGGGTGCATTAGTGGGTTCACAGACTGCAGGGTGCATTAGTGGGTTCACAGACTGCAAGGTACATTAGTGGGTTCACAGACTGCAGGGTGCATTAGTGGGTTCACAGACTGCAGGTTGCATTAGTGGGTTCACAGACTGCAGGGTGCATTAGTGGGTTCACAGACTGCAGGGTACATTAGTGGGTTCACAGACTGCAGGGTACATTAGTGGGTTCACAGGCTGCAGGTTGCATTAGTGGGTTCACAGACTGCAGGGTGCATTAGTGGGTTCACAGACTGCAGGTTGCATTAGTGGCTTCACATACTTTAGGCTGCTTAATGAATTCACATACCTTTAAGTGCAACGGTAATTTGGCATAATAAAGGGTGCATTTGGGGCTTTACAAACCTTATGGGACTTTTGGCGGCTTACATACTTTAGAATGTATTAGAGATTTTACATAATTTAGGTTTCACTAACACTGCTGTCTCCGGTTGGCTTTCTTCCATTTGGTGGGCAGTAGCTTGCTTGTCACCTTGTGGACACGGTTGTTGTATTAGAATTTCCTCTTATCCCATCACTGAGGTCTCTACTGTACTGGTGTGTTTTTCGACATCCTCCAAACATGTCATTCCTTGGTTTTCCACATACTAACGCTTTGCAGGACACTTTTGCACTTTCAAGATCTGTCACAAATGTTCCTCTTCATGGCTCAGAGGACTGTCCCATGAGTTTCCGGGCAAAGGGTCCGCACTGCAGATGGCACATGGCCGGCTTCCGTGTGTCATCAACATTTTTGCGGACCCATTGATTTAAAGTGAAGTTTGTGGCCAAGAATACATGTTCTATAAATTGTGGAACAGACACAGGGACACGGAGAGCACACAGATGACATCCGACAGATGACATGCTTTTTTTCAGAGCCCATTGAAATCAATAGGAAAAGCATCCGAACCGCAAAAAAAGGTTTATTGGATGTATAAGAAAGATGCAGTCGAATGAATGAGGCCTTATTGAGAGGAATAAGATTAAACTAGTTTTAGGAATAAACTATTTTTGTTTACAAGCACAGCCTATCAGCTCTACTGAAAGAGCGGCTTAATCAAGGTCCGTACAGTAAATTAACACAAGAAAAATGTCTAAAGAAGAATTGGGTGCAATTTGTTTAAATTCCTTTAGATGGCAGTATTTCTCCTGCATAGAAGCAGGACCTGGAATCCCATTGTAAAGTTTTGAAGTCTCTTGTGCTCCTGTGCTTTTCCGCTAGAAGAAAAAAGGTTATGCACGCATAGCCGCACCATTGTACACTTACTGTGAGCAAACAGACAGGCAACGTATGGGAGGGCAGCGGGAAACAACTGGCGAAGGTTTCGCTGCGTTTGTTAAAGAAAAAAAAATCTGATATTGAGTGGGATTTTAATTCTCGTACCATCATCACTGCCACACATTAACCCTTTGAAGACTACTGTATGTGGCTTATTTGGGTCTAGTGGCCATTGTCGCATATTTATATTTAAGTTTAATAAAGGGTTAATAGCACTGGAAGAACAACTGTATAAACAGCTCTTTGGCAAACAGTTTACTAAAGTTTTGAAAGTATGCAACCAACTATAATGCTGAAGAAAATAAAATTCACTAGTCCCTTAAAGGGCACCTCCAATGTTGCTGGTGTTCATGGTCGCTCTAGAAAAAAATATTTGGGCATTGTACAGCTGCCATAAGATTCAAACTTCTAGCAGGAGACGAAATCCCCAGCGACACTCAAGGTACCCTTCAAGTATTTGATAGTATTCTCAGATTTATTAGTTAAAAGGTGGAATATCATAGTGCTGCTTTATAACCCTAGATGTCTGTAAAGTACAGCATAAACAGAAAATTTACTACCCTCTCCCAATCCTTACAAATAAAATGCAACCATTATTATTACTATTACCCATAATGTACTGAAAACATATTAGATGCAGACGATTATCTCTCTAGTGCTTTATTTTACCCGCTAAAGATTATTCTGCGGGTTGTTTGGAATTTGAAATATATTCATTATGCTGATTTTAATTCATCATCTGTGCGCACACCACTATCTATCTATCTATCTATCTATCTATCTATCTATCTATCTATCTTATCTATCTATTATCTATCTATGTATCTTCTATCTATTATCTACAGTACAGACCAAAAGTTTGGACACACCTTCTCATTCAAAGAGTTTTCTTTATTTTCATGACTATGAACGCATCAAAACTATGAATTAACACATGTGGAATTATATACATAACAAACAAGTGTGAAACAACTGAAAATATGTCATATTCTAGGTTCTTCAAAGTAGCCACCTTTTGCTTTGATTACTGCTTTGCACACTCTTGGCATTCTCTTGAGCTTCAAGAGGTAGTCCCCTGAAATGGTCTTCCAACAGTCTTGAAGAAGTTCCCAGAGATGCTTAGCACTTGTTGGCCCTTTTGCCTTCACTCTGCGGTCTAGCTTACCCCAAACCATCTCGATTGGGTTCAGGTCCGGTGACTGTGGAGGCCAGGTCATCTGGCGCAGCACCCCATCACTCTCCTTCATGGTCAAATAGCCCTTACTTTCAAAGTTTTCCCAATTTTTCGGCTGACTGACTGACCTTCATTTCTTAAAGTAATGATGGCCACTCGTTTTTCTTTACTTAGCTGCTTTTTTCTTGCCATAATACCAATTCTAACAGTCTATTCAGTAGGACTATCAGCTGTGTATCCACCTGACTTCTCCTCAACGCAACTGATGGTCCCAACCCCATTTATAAGGCAAGAAATCCCACTTATTAAACCTGACAGGGCACACCTGTGAAGTGAAAACCATTTCAGGGGACTACCTCTTGAAGCTCATCAAGAGAATGCCAAGAGTGTGCAAAGCAGTAATCAAAGCAAAAGGTGGCTACTTTGAAGAACCTAGAATATGACATATTTTCAGTTGTTTCACATTTGTTTGTTATGTATATAATTCCACATGTGTTAATTCATAGTTTTGACGCCTTCAGTGTGAATCTAGTCATGAAAATAAAGAAAACTCTTTGAATGAGAAGGTGTGTCCAAACTTTTGGTCTGTACTGTATCTATCTATCTATCTATCTATCTATCTTCTATCTATTATCTATCTATCTATCTATCTATCTATCTATCTATCTATCTATCTATCTATGTATCTTCTATCTATTATCTATCTATTATCTATCTATCTATCTATTATCTATCTATCTATCTATCTTCTATCTATTATCTATCTATCTATCTATCTATCTATCTATCTATCTATCTATCTATCTATCTATCTATCTATCTATCTTCTATCTATTATCTATCTATCTATTATCTATCTATCTATCTATCTATCTATCTATCTATCTATCTACTTTATCTATGTATCTTCTATCTATTATCTATCTATCTATCTATTATCTATCTATTTATCTATTCTCTGTGTCCGAGCCGAAACGTTGCCTCACCGTGCCACTTGGGCTGAATAAATCACGGTTTTCTATTGGAAGTACTGTCCATATCCTTATATATATATATATATATATATATATGATACACAGATACAGATGAGATAGACAGATAGATAAATAGATAGATATGAGATAGATAGATAGATAGATAGATAGGAAATAGATAGATAGGAGAAAGATAGATAGATAGATAGATAGATAGATAGATAGGCAGATAGATAGACAGATAGATGTAAATTGTTGTCAATCATGCATCAGGCCTATCTCCAATGGAGATACAATATCTATCTCTCTATCTATCTATTCAGTAGGACTATCAGCTGTGTATCCACCTGACTTCTCCTCAACGCAACTGATGGTCCCAACCCCATTTATAAGGCAAGAAATCCCACTCATTAAACCTGACAGGGCACACCTGTGAAGTGAAAACCATTTCAGGGGACTACCTCTTGAAGCTCATCAAGAGAATGCCAAGAGTGTGCAAAGCAGTAATCAAAGCAAAAGGTGGCTACTTTGAAGAACCTAGAATATGACATATTTTCAGTTGTTTCACACTTGTTTGTTATGTATATAATTCCACATGTGTTAATTCATAGTTTTGATGCCTTCAGTGTGACTCTAGTCATGAAAATAAAGAAAACTCTTTGAATGAGAAGGTGTGTCCAAACTTTTGGTCTGTACTGTATCTATCTATCTATCTATCTATCTATCTATCTATCTATCTATCTATCTATCTATCTTCTATCTATTATCTATCTATCTATCTATCTATCTATCTATCTATCTATCTATCTATCTATCTTCTATCTATTATCTATCTATTATCTATCTATCTATCTATTATCTATCTATCTATCTATCTTATCTATCTATCTATCTATCTATCTATCTATCTATCTATCTATCTATCTTCTATCTATTATCTATCTATCTATCTATTATCTATCTATCTATCTATCTATCTATCTATCTATCTATCTATCTATCTATCTATCTACTTTATCTATGTATCTTCTATCTATTATCTATCTATCTATCTATCTATCTATCTATTTTCTATCTATTTATCTATTCTCTGTGTCCGAGCCGAAACGTTGCCTCACCGTGCCACTTGGGCTGAATAAATCACGGTTTTCTATTGGAAGTACTGTCCATATCCTTCTATATATATATATATATATATATATATATATATATATATGATACACAGATACAGATGAGATAGACAGATAGATAAATAGATAGATATGAGATAGATAGATAGGAAATAGATAGATAGGAGAAAGATAGATAGATAGATAGATAGGCAGATAGATAGACAGATAGATGTAAATTGTTGTCAATTATGCATCAGGCCTATCTCCAATGGAGATACAATATCTATCTCTCTATCTATCTATCTATCTATCTATCTATCTATCTATCTATCTATCTATCTATCTTCTATCTATCTATCCTATTCTATCCTATTCCCAAATCTACAGTTCAACAGGGTAACAATTTATGTGTGCAATATATTATTGATTTATATATATTTTCTGCATTGCAATCGTGATAGGAAATAAAATGCACTATAGCCTAGTGATGGAGCTTGTATATACGCTTTTATAAACCCAGACATTTAATTAGTTTGTAGAAGTCGTATGCTACTTTAGTAAATAGGCAATGCAGTGGTAGTGGGTGTGAAAATGAAAAAGTACCTCCAACCTCACACTTCCACCACTGTGCCTAGCATAGGTAATTGTATTCTTAGTTAGAAAGTACATGGGTTTTCTTGTAATATATTATCTGTGACTGACACCCTTAAGCCCATGTATCCTGTGTGAACTGCATAATAGAAGCATATAAAGGCGTATTTTGTGTTTAACCGATTCACTGCTTCAAAAAGGTGGCAAGGCTGAATGTTGTTAGCCTCACACGTCTTGGAAGGGTTAATTTGCAATCTCCCTACAAATGAGAATTGCAAATCCCAGAAGCTCCCAGCTATAGTTTTTCCAGCATGTTTATCCTGAAGCTTAGCGCTGCTTCCTGGATTCAGAATTTGTGTGAACCAGAAAAATTATGGCTGATGCAGAATTCCTTACGACCCTAGTTTAATTACTTCATTGGTGACATAGGATGGTGATCTTTAAAAAAAACATGTGGTTATTGATGGATAGTGTGTGGGATGAACGAATGAATAAGCCCAGCATGTTGAGTGATGTCCAGCTTCTTACTGTATACAAACCTTGCCACCCATGTCACTGTCATCAGCAGTCACTTTCGAGGGTCTCTTAATGTTTGTTTCAAGAGATCTTTGTTTAAAGAACATAGAAAAACTGTGCTGTGAAAAAATGTACAAGTATATCTGATCTTTACTGTATTCTTTTAGTAGTAGGTGTCTCTGGGTGACAACTGATATAGTCTTTACCACAATTCACATAGGACTTGTTGTCATCCGCCTTTCTGCATGGGTATGTAATATGTGTTTATTGAGGGTGGAGAAGTATCAGACACATCCAGACTTTGTTGCCTAAAATGGCCCCCTGACCAGTATGCCACAGCGCTATAAATGGGAGATGATAGTTGGGATCCTAGTAGCTTCAAGTTACACCTCTGGAAGAACACCTTCATAATTCAGCATGTGAAAGAACATGCCACCATTTATGTTTCCTCACAATTTGTATGGACCCATATAATGTTATACGTACAACACAAAGACGTCACAAAGTATTGGACAAGAGGCCCAATGGTGGCCATATTGGTTGTCAGTCATCTCCATAGAAAAAGAACCATGAAGTGTCTACAATTTCTATAACTTTAGCCTGGAATCACACATGCAGTTCAGATCCAGTTTTCATAGTCACAGTTACTTCTTTACATACCCCCTTCCTGAATTTGCCTCAAAAACTGCATCAAAAAGTTCTCCAAAACCAGCATAACTCTGGGTCTTATAATAAAAGGCAACTATTTTTTTAAGATGTGGTTTTTATGATATTTTTTTAGTTTGGTTAAAGATCAGGATCATTCATTTGGTCTTTTAGTTTACCTTACTTAACAAAAAAAAAACTGCTTCTGAAGTATATATATGTCTTCCAGGTCCTGTCAAAGATTTACTCTGCAGAGAAAAAGGGGATATTTTCCTCTCGCATTTAACAAAAAATGTCTTATGAAAGCTCCAGCTACCCATAACTTAATCCCCTCCCTGAACATTTACATCGTATTTTACACTGGGTATTTATCTGCCTGTTCTGCTCTGATTGTAGAAACCTCCCCTAGTTGTCAAAACCAATAGAATGTAGATGCAAACCATATTTTAGACTTGAATAAGGAAGCTTTAGAGGTTTGCAATCAGAAAATATGTTAAGAAATGTGTATTAATCCCCTCATTGTCAGAGACTGTGTTTTCTCATCTAGTAAAAGCCGCCGCTTCTCCTCCTAGTTGAACATTATATAGTGAATTTGCAGAATCTCCTGCGATTTCTGGGATTTGGATTGGGACGGAGTTGCTTCTGCAGAGCCTTGTAATGTAATTTTATTCAGACAAATGTATAGATTAACTCTGTATAATATGCTATTTCTCCTTCCTTAGAACTTCCCAGGCATTTTAAACCTTATCCAATGCAACAGAAAACTCAAGAATATTGCAAGGGAGATGTGGATATTTTTTTTCTTGATTTCTCAATGATTAACAGGTCACGTCTTTTCAAATAACGTTATAATTGATCCACTTAACTCCAGTACAGAATGAGTTAAGGTACAGCCACCAGTGTAAGTTTTTTTTATGCAGTTTCTGAAGCCAAAACCAGGAGTGGATTCAAAAGAAGAAAATAAATAATACCCGTCCTTAATACATATTTATCAAGTTTAACTTTAGCCCCACCTATATTATTCCTGGGCCCGTTTGAATTTACTGGGACAGTCCCTGCAAATTCGGGCCATTCTCTCATTTTATGATCCATACCTGATTTTGGCTTCAATAAACCCCATTGAAGTCTATGGGTCTGTAATAGAATCCATGTTCCTTCAGTAGTTTTCATTGACCATTGGTAGGAGATGCTCTGGAGATCCCCCTTCCAGTCTACCAGTGCACATGGTAAATGGATGAAACAGGAGGCCAAAAAAACATCACATGGACTAAAAACTGTCTTTTCACAGACATCTTCACAGATGAAACACTGACTGTCTTTTCATGGACATTGTCTTAGACACAAAGATGTGAATGAGGCCTTAATAGGAACTCTGGGAAATAACTGATTGAATCTTAAGGAGGAATACAGGAAATTAATTGAAAGACAAGTCTGTATCCATTTTATGGTTACCTGTACTAAAGGATACTTGCATCTTACTTAATTGTTGATACATGAGCCATGTTAGATGACAGTAAAGAATTACATAGGTAGACATTTCATAGTATAAGGTTACGGGAATTGTGAATTATAATGTTCATTGAGTGATTGCTGACATCTTTTACACAGGCCAATTATCGGGAATGAGCTTTTCTACAAATGCTTATCCTTATTGTACTCGGAGCTTGTACCGAGTTACCTCTATTCGGATATCCCAGCACATTTATACTGTGTAGGCACTGTCCTCCTTGTGTTTCTGGGATATCCGGGGTCTTTTCTCTTTTTCTTCTAATTGGTCAGAGTATTGCTTCCTGTAGGAGGACCATAAGTAAGACAAATACAAGTAAGGCACCTTGGTAAGGTTTACTTCACATTATTTTGAGCCTTTGTCAGCAGTCCTTTCAAGAACAGTCCTGCATGTAACTCTGTTTTTCCTTTTAAAATGGCAAATAACACAATGGAACCTAATGGATCACACTATATGTCAGTGAGGCCCGTCTTGCCCAGTAGTATCTATTGCGCATTGGATCCAGCATTGAACCCGATTTCCATTGTAAACAGAAACTAAGACACAAGTTTTATGAAGTTTGTAATGACCTATGAAAAAGTAATAGCATTATTTTCAATATGGCAGCCAACACAATAAGCACAACATGACCTTCTGTTCTGTAGTCATATGTCCATTCTTACCAACAATTATATTGGTAAATTTAGAGCCTTTTAAGCCCTGCTCCTGTGCACTGCAAACCAGAATGAGAATACCCACTTCTAGATGAGTCTTATATAAACCCCACCTAATTTGAGCCGGGGCAAACTGAAATTGTCAGAATTATCTCTGAAAATTCAGGATAATCCAGGTAGACATGGGACTGTTGGCAACTAGGCATGTCATCACTGTCCAACCAAATCTTAGTCTGCCCATACATGTTAAAGGAGATGTCCTGTGTTAAAGGGTGCGACCACCATTAAAAACCAAAGCAGAGAGCCACTACAAAGAGTATCTTAGGTGTTATGTCATAGCCCCCGTATATCGGTGTTGTACATAGAAGTAAGGGCCCCATAGCAAGGATCAAACCAGGCCCCCCACACAGGACAGAAGGGTTTCTGTCTAAACCCCTTTCAATGATCCTTGGGCCATTTTTCCGCTGCTTAATTTGCTAAAAGTTGTTCCTTTAGAGGGTAGAGTCCTGACCAGTAGAAGAGGGGATAATCCCCAACTAAGACTAGGCCCCCTCTTGCCCTGGGCCCCATAGCAGTCGCATGGTCTGCCGCTATGGTAGTCACGCTCCTGCCCGATATAATAGCTTTGCTTTAGCCTATTTCAGTTGTTATATTTCACATGGACATCATAAACTAATCTGGTACAACGATCTTCAAGTTTCAACCCTTATGTTTGCTTTATCAATTGCCAACAGAAATGATGACAGAACTAAAACATTAGAAAATGAAACCTAAGAGAAGGACGTAATAATATCAGGAGAAGATGACAGCCAGAACAATATGATCTACATGGAACCAAGGAGCTAGCAGGAATATGATCAAGAAACATAACTCGGTATAAACAAGCTGTTTAAAATGACTATCCATGAATTACATTATGTTAGAAATACATATATGTACTCTGCATAGACATGGAGGTTCATGAAACCTGTATAAACACCCCCACCCCTGCTTTGTTGCCAATACAACCGATCCCACGTCACAGCTTTTATTCTGATTTCTGTTCTTGAAAAATTAAATCTGAGCTGTGATTGGTTGCTATGGGAAACAAAGAGATTTTTCTTTTTTTACAGGTTTCATAAATCTGCCTCATAAATAATGCAATTCTGGTCGCTTGCAGTCTCTACTAAGGGAATCTTACTGGGTATGCATAATACTAAGCATACTGAGCTCCACATAGTAGTGGTTGCAGGAAGCACAGTTCTATCATTTGACTTTGTTATGCTGGAATATTGGGGCTCTCTGTCAGTAAAAATTAAACTCTAACCCGCTATTAGGATATTTTAAGAAATTAAAGAGGTTTTCTGGTTTCATGATATTGATTGAGGTTGACCGCAGATGGGGCCGCAGCACATCCTATTCAGTCTTTACCTGTATGTCATCAACATCCAAGTGAATGGAACAGGATATTCCAATATACCATAGACACTAGGAAGTGGTGGGGAGCAGGCAAACATCACACTGAGGCAGGGGTGGACTGGCTATAGACCCTACAGGAAATTTCCCGGTGAGGCGATGACTAGGTGGCCACCCGAGTCTTCCTCATGGCCGCTGGCCAGGTACTTAACAGTCTGATGATCTCAGCATTAATTAAAGGAAATGTGCCACCAAAAATTTAATCTGCCAGTTAAAACCAGATAGTGACAGTTTATTTTCTGTTTGCAGATTTATTTATTCCATTTCCTGAACATGATTCTGGGGGCGGCCATCTTGCCTGACCGATTCTTAACAGTATTTAGAAAGCAAAGAGAAAATTGCTTTACGGCAGCCCCATGGGCCATAGACACAATGGTCAGGAGGAGACCTCATTGACTTCTATGGGAGAGCCTGGGCATGCTCTGTGACCTGTGCAGAGGTCATTGTACGTGGGAAAGAATAGATGAGCTCTGACAATCACTTATTGTGAATTGTGGACCCTGTCTTATCTGTACAGAGAGGTGATATCATTACAGGCAGGATTAGAATGAATTAACTGAAGTAAAGGGATCTGTACAAACCAAGAAGTGGCGTCAATTATTAGACATAGTGGCCGGTGTGAAAACTGCTGGATTTCTGGTTTTAGTTTAAATATAAAAAGTGACATGGAAAATTAAAAATAACATCATCAAAAATAATTAAAATATGAATTATTAATCTAATTATTTATAAAATATGTTAAACATGAAAAAGTGATTTAAACAGCAGGTCATTTTCTGAGGACACATTCTCTTTAATGCTAGGAGCATCAGATATTTATGCACCTGGCCAGCAGCCACAGGTGCCCTCCTGAACTCTTCTCCGTCACCGTCCTCAGAATGGTGATACGCCAGTATTGTATGCTTCACTGTGGCATTTGGCTTTGATGGGGTGTTATTTGGTGCTGCACTACAGTATTGGGGCGTCTACTTATATTGCCCCACATTCTGTCAAGTCGGATTTACTTACAACATGGGACAACTTTTAGTTTTTTTTTTCCCAGGGCTACTTTAGTTTCCCAGTCTGCCCCTGCACTGAGGTATCGCCTACTGCAATGGTGCTAGTTACTCTGACAATGCACCTTGATTTTGGAATGCAAGCAAAATTCAAAATGATATTGTAACATTAAGCCTTAATTGATTCTTTAAGGTTTCTTTCACATCTGTGGTGGATGCTCTGTCAGGATATTCCTTACACACATGAATAACTGTGATTTTAAATTTTTTTAACCACAAAAAAAAAGTAATGTTTTTGTTTTTTTTAACAAGTGTGTTTTCTGTCATGTATTTTGTGATGTTTTTTGCAAATGCTAATGCTGTTTTTTACCCCTATAGAGAAGATGTCAAAATTCCAGAAAAATGATAACAGCTACAGCTGTTGTGTAAAAAACACTACTGTGGCCCGCGTTTTGAAAAGACACTCAGCTTACATCTGGAGCTGGTGAACATCTGAAAAATGTGCATATTTTATAAAATAAAATGAACAGTCCACTCTTAGTTACATTATTATTCCCTCACGACTAATTTTCCTAGAATGATATTACATCTTTTCCATTACAGCCCAGTGTACCAATATTAATTAGTAATTATATAAAACAAACAATATATTTTTGAGAATTGTTTCCCAGTTTTCTATCCAGTATCTACAGATTTATTGGCACCAAAATATTTATTTCTGGTTGGCAGATACTGGTACCTGGCACTGATTTCTGACGGAGATCTTAAGCTGCAGACCCCTGAGGCTAGCATAACTTTGCTCATTTAGTCTAAATGAATACATTATCTGGGTTTCTGTTGCTGCAGGTGGGTATCACTGTATCAAATCATTCCACAAGCCAGAGCATTATTGCATTTGGTCTTTCCCAATAAAATCAGCTATGGTCTTTCTTCTCTGGGGGCATTGTCTTCACTACGTACGTATTTCACACATGTTCATTCATTGTGTAAGTCATAAACCCCCTAGTATTGCATAGGAACTGATTATTCTTGCATACTTTTATATATTTGACAAGGTCAGATCTCTAATCATGGACTGATTGTAGGAAACCCAACTTAGATGTTAGCTGTATGGCACAGGGTTGGATTCAAAAGCAATAGAAAATGTTTGGTTGTAGTTTATTGTCCAGGACTGGGCCTGTTGCTGCTGCTGTTCACATTAGATCCACGCAGGGGCATACATAGAAATCACTGGGTCCCATAGCAAGAATCTGAATTGGGCCCCCATACCCTGCCCCCTCCCACTATATACTCCTTCCCAGCAGTGTAGCTAAAAGCTCATGGGCCCTGGTGCAAGAGTTCAGCTTGGGCCCCCTCCCCCTTTCCTCAGTGCTTTGTGGCCAGGGGCAGGGGTGCACCTAGCCTTTCTGCTGCCTAAGGGTAAAATTGAAACGTCCCAACATGCCAAATTTTCAACCTAACCCATTCCCTCCAGTCCCACTGTCAAAGGGGTTGTCCTCTTTTTACTAATGATGACCTATCTCTTCTCTCTGCAGAATTTGACAAACAGATATCTCAGTTTCCTACTTTTCCATCACCCTCCCCACCTTCTCAACAACCCATCCTGCCACCCCCAATACTGTGTCCGCTGTTCCCCCCAATACTATCCTGCAGAAACAGTTCACCTGAATATACTCGTATGACATAGATAGTGCGCCAGTACAAAAATAACCCTCTATATTGTGCACCAGTACCTCCTTACCTTTCAGATCAGATCCCATATCAGACCCCCATATCAAATCTCAGATGAGACCTTCCCATCTCAGACCAGACCTTCTTAAGACCTCTATGTCAGACCCCATACCACACCTCAGATCAGACCCCCATTAGACCTCCATGTGAGACCACCCCAATATCAGACCTCCATGTCAGACCCCAATATACCTCCATGTCAGACCCCCCAATATCAGACCTCAGATAAGACCCCCATTAGACTTCATTGTCAGACCGCTCCAATATCAGACCTCAGATGAGACCCCCATTAGACCTCCAGACCCCCCATATCAGACCTCAGATCAGACCCCCATTAGACCTCCATGTCAGACCCCCAATATCCGACCTCAGATAAGACCCTCATTAGACCTCAAGACCCTCATTAGACCTCTCAGAACCCCATATTAGACCTCAGACCATACCCCCATTTGACCTCCAGACCCCCATATCAGACCCCCATATCAAACCTTAGACCAGACTTCTAGACCCCCATTAGACCTCAGACCAACCTCCAGACCCCCAATAGACCTCCAGACCCCTATATCAGTCCCCCATTAGACTTCCAGATCCCCATTAGACCTCAAGACCCCCATTAGATTTCCAGACCCTCATTTTAGACCCCCATTAGACCCTGATATAAGACCCCCATATGAGAGCCCATAAGACTTCCAGACACCCATATCAGACCCCCATATGAAACCTCCATTAGACTTCCAGACCCCCATATCAGACCTCAGACCAGACCTCCAGACCCCCATTAGACCTCAGACCCCCCATATCAGACCTCAAATCAGACTGTAAAATAAATAAATTAACTTACTTCTCCTGCTCTGCTGCCACTCTCCCGATCCTGCGGTTCTCTTCTCGGGGCCCGTGCTGCACAGTCACCTGACTGCCTGCAGCGTCAGGTCCCAGTGCGCTCTGTACGTCCTGACACTGTAGGCAGCTAGGACACAGCAGACTGGGCCCTGAGAAGAGCAAGCAGGAGGAGCGGTAAGTACAGCGCTCACAGCACTTCCCTCTCCTGCCTCCTGCATAATAGTGAGCGCTTTCATTATGGAAGCACTCACTAGTATTCCCTTTATAAGATGCACTGCATCTTATAAAGGGAAATATGCATCATCACTGGCAAAGGGGGGCCACTGCGACCCCTATAGCTAATCTATTTTGCAAAGAAGAATTGGAAAAATGTCAGCCTCTAAATGTGCAAAGCTGGTAGAGACATACATCAAAGGACTTGCAGCTGTAATTGCAGTGAAAGGTGGTCCTACAAAGTATTGACTCAGGGGGGCTGAATACAAATGCACACCACACTTTCCAGATTTTTTTTTATTAAACATTTTTAAAAACCATATATCATTTTCTTTTCACTTCACATATACTTGCTACTTTGTGTTGGTCAGTCACACAAAATCTCAATAAAATACATTTAGGTTTGTGGGTGTAACATGAAAATATGTGGAAAAGTTCAAGGGGTATGAATACTTTTCAAGGCACTGTATCATTTTCAGCCATATTTGCTCTCGTGAATGTTTTTTCAGCTAAGTAATCAGCCAGAGGAAATTCTCGATTCTTTCTCTCTTATTTTCCTGGCTTTTAAAAATATTTTATGCTGGGTATTGTAGTGCATTATTGATCAATTGTGGGGAAGTAATTAGCTTTCCCTAAGTGGGTTTAAATAGAAATCAATATAGCTGGCAGCACAAGACATAAGGAAAGAAACACATTTCTGAATCTGACTTTCACATTTGAATATTTTTTAAAGTTAAAGGGGTTGTCCATGCATTAAAATTATTTAGAAAAGCCTCAGAATGGTATAAATAAATAAAAATTATATTCATCTCTCCAATCTTCCACTGTTCCTCCACTTCCCAAGCTTCTTCACCAGTCTTTACTTCCTGGTGCTTTTCAACACACAGTAAATGTCCACTCAGATAATCACTGGAAAAGCTGGGTCACCACTGTGGCCAGTGATTGTAAGTCACTATTTTCTGCATGGCGAGAGCCAACAGGACATAAAGGCCATCCGGAGACCAGAGAAGTGTTCAAAACAAACAATAGGGGATTGATGAGGTGTGTATGATTTTTTGAAACAGTTTTATACTATTCTGAGGCTTTTTTAGACCATAGTTATCTCTTGGGCTACTTTCACACTGGCGTTTTGGCTTTCCGTTTGAGATCCGTTCAGGGCTCTCACAAGCGGTCCAAAACGGATCAGTTTTGCCCTAATGCATTCTGAATGGATAAGGACCTGCTCAGAATGTATCAGTTTGCCTCCGTTCTGTCTCCATTCTCGCTTTGGAGGCGGACACCAGAATGCTGCTTGGAGTTCTAATTCTTATAAATATTTAAGAGATTAGATCAGTACAGACTATTAGATTCAAAAATAAAATTATGCTAAAACATGGACAGTGTGCTACAGTCAACTACAGAGATCAATATATTTTTGTATACCTATATCATAAAAATCAATGTCTGTTTGTCTGTCCTCTAAGACATAGGTATCTGAACTCTTGCCCGGAACTGCTGGACACCAAATTTAGCACATAGGTACATTGCGTGTCTGGGAAGGTTTTCATAAAGGTCTCAGCTCTCCAGGAGCTCACAGCTCCTTCACTCATATCCTGATATACCCCTGGACACATGACCCTTATTAGACAATAGAATCTCCCAGGTCCTTCAGTCTTTGACTCACTGACACTTTTTCACCAGGTGTTCATAACAACTCAGCTAATTTTTCTTCACTGTTATAGGACACTGTGGAGGTCAAATTTAAGGGAGCGGGGCACTGTGGAGGTCACAGTTAAGGGGGCGGGGTGCCGTAAAGGTCAAAGTTAGGTGTGCAAGGTGCTATGGAGGTCACAGTTAAGGGGGTGGGGAGCTGTGAAGGTCACAGTTAGGGGGATCTCTGGAGGTCACTCTTAAGGGGTATTGCACTGTGGAGGTCACTGTTAAGTAGAGGGTCGCTGTGGAGGAAATTGTTAAGGCGGTGGGGCACTGTAATAATAATAATAATAATATTTATTTATATAGCGCAACCATATTCCACAGCGCTTTAAAGTTTCATAGGGTTCATGTACCAAACAAAAGTAACTGGCTAATATACAACTGAAACACTAGGAGTCAGAGCCCTGCTCACAAGAGCTTACAATCTATGAGGAATTGGGGTGACACATAAGGTAGTGTAAAGGTTACAGTTAAGTGTGCAAGGTGCTGTGGGGGGTCACAGTTAACGGGGTTGGAAGCTGTGGTGGTCACTCTTAGGGGGCGATGCTCTGTGGAGGTCACGAGGTCACTGTTAAGTAGAGGGTCGCTGTGGAGGAAATTGTTAAGGGTTTGGGGCACTGTAATAATAATAATAATATTTATTTATATAGTGCAACCATATTCCGCAGCGCTTTACAGTTTCATAGGGTTCATGTACCAAACAAAAGTAACTGGCTAATATACAACTGAAACACTAGGAGTCCGAGCCCTGCTCGCAAGAGCTTACAAAGGAATTGGGGGTGACACATAAGGTAGTGTAAAGGTTACAGTTAAGTGTGCAAGGTGCTATGGGGGTCACAGTTAACGGGGCGGTGAGCTGTGGAGGTCACAGTTAGGGGGGCGCTGTGGAGATCACTCTTAAGGGGCAATGCTCTGTGGAGGTCACGAGGTCACTGTTAAGGAGAGGGGCAATGTGGACGAAATTTTCAAGGGGCGGGGCACTGTAAAGGTCGCAGTTAAGTGTGCAATGTGCTGTGGAGTTCACAGTTGCAGGGGCAGGCGCTGTGGAGGTCACAGTTAGGGGGGGCGCTGTGGAGGTCACTCTTAATGGCGATGCCAGGTGGAGGTCACTGTTAAGGCGAGGGGCGCTGTGGACGAAATTGTTAAGGGGCGGGGCACTGAAAAGGTCACAGTTAAGTGTTCGAAGTGCTGTGGAAGTCACAGTTGGGGGGGTAGGCACTGTGGAGGTCATTGTTTAGGGGTGGGGCACTGTGAAGGTTACAGTTAAGGGAGTTTGGCACTGTGGAGGTCACTGTTAAGGGGGCTGAGCACTGTGGAGGTCATAGTTAAGTGGCAAGATGCTATAGAGGTCTCAGTTAGGGCAGGGTGCTGTGGAGGTCACTATTAAGGGGTGGGGCACTGTGGAGGTCACAATTAAGAAGGTAGGGTGCTGTGAAGGTTACTGTTAAGGGGGCAGGGTGCTGTGGAGGTCACTATTAAGGGGTGGGGCACTGTGGAGGTCACAATTAAGAAGGTAGGGTGCTGTGAAGGTTACTGTTAAGGGGGCAGGGTGCTGTGGAGGTCTCTGTTAAGAAGTGGGTGCTGTGGAGGTCACTGTTAAGGGGCGGGGCACTCTGTTGTAGTCACTGTTAAGGGGATGGGGTCTTGTGGAGGTCACTTTTAAGGGGTAGGGTGCTGTGGAGGTCAAAGTTATGGGGGCGGGTGCTGTGAAGGTCACTGTTATGGGGGACAGTTAAAAAATAAAATAAACAGTGTGCAACTGCTGGGCTACTAGCGATTTCTCAGTAAAAAAAAAAAAAATGCTGCAAATTCCTCTCATGTAATGACCAAACGTGTCATACCAATGTGTTAACTTAAAGTGTACCTCCAGTAATAAATGAAGAATCATATGCTGCAATGAAGAATCATATGCTTTAAAGGGGCCTAATCCAGTCATTGTTGAGCGGGCAGTCCAAGCCATTTCCTGCATATCGAGCTAATTTTCAGATTTTACCTCAAAGAGCATCTGTCAGCATGATCTACTCTATTAAACCAGGCATATTGCCTGGTAGGGTTGATCATGCTGAAAAAAACATATAAATATTTGTTATATCTGTAGGTAGAACTGTTCCAGATATTTGCAACAGCCCTTTCTACCTGGTCCAGAGGCTCTGCTTTCACCAATGAGTGCCGGGTCCCACTGATGGCAGTGAAGTTTGTGGCAGTGAAGTGGAATTGGCCATTTTGAATTTATTCTCCATTATGGCGTTCACCGTACGAGATAAATACATTTTGGAATGTGGTGATTTTTATTTTTAATACGGGAATTCATGAAGCCTGCATTCTAGAATTCTGTCTTTAAAAAGTTAAATACTGTAGGACTTTTGCGACTTTTTCAAATCACTTTATCAAAACATTTGCGACTTTTACAATGTTTATACCACTCATTGTAGTTTTGAAAAATAGGTGAGAAAGTGGGCATAGTAACCTATGTTAATGAGTTTCACTACAGATTTATGACCGGGACTATTTAAAAAGTTGCAAAAGAAGTCCCAAGTTGCTCCAGCAAGGGGTGGTGTAGAAAACTGGAGTAGCATTGATAGACAAAAGTGTTAGGTTTTATGATGCTCCAAATTTAACAAACAGTGGGGCAAAGTTTGCCAATACAAACTCAAGGAAAACTGACTTTAAATGTTACCATCATGGTAAATTCCTCCCTGTGTTTTATTCTAAAATTCTGAAGCATTTCAGAAAAACAATGTTTTAAAAGAACAGGGTACAGACAGCAGTATATAACCGGGTATAGGGAGAAGCCTTGAGCCCGGTGAGGAGATGCTATAGAGGACCCACCTAGCAGATTCTTCTCTTTGTGCATCTTGTTTTAAAACAATAGAAGACATTTTTCAAGTTTTGTTTGGCTTATTATGATATGTTGAGTTATTATGCACCAAGTTTATCAAGCGTCGCACATTGTTTAGCAAATCTGGCGTATCTTCAAAAAATAGCACTTATCTCTGTACATGTTACAAATTTTTTTTACACCACCCAATATTATCCCTGCTGGAGTAAGATTGCATTTTTGTGAATTTGTAAAAAGTGGCAATTGTTAAATCTAATGTATATCTCATTAACATGGTTAACCACACCCACTTTCCCATCCACTTTTCAAACGTTGAATGAGAGGTTTAAAATGTGGCATTTTGTCACCACTGTTCTGGCACAGGGGGCTAATATATTTACCCCATTTCAGAATAAATTCTTATTCTTTACATTGTGTAGAGCCTGTCAGTATTTCATGCTACATGTGGTTAGGGCACCATAAATCTAGTGATAAGTTCCCTTTAAGAGTTGGTGTTATAAACAGCAAGCTATTATTATAGGCTATCTTTTTCTAAAGGACCCATATAATGAAAAATAACAATAATTTAGAGCGGTTTGTTATGAAGTCTTAACGCCCCCTTCTTTTGTAGCCATATGTCTACCTGAAATGACAATTAATGATGTTTTGGATCTTTTAGTAAAAAAGTTGTAATTTTGACACTCTATAGACTGGTCAGAGTGGTTTGAGGTTTGCCTTTGAAAAGGATTTGACCCTGTCTTTGTCTACTGTGATGTATACTGCAACTCTGTCTGTTCAGATTGGCTGCTGTGCATAAGCACAAGCCCAGTACAAACTTGTCAAGAGGCCAGTGCATGGAGAGATGATTTCCAATTTCCATTATAGCTAGGATAGAATGATGACGTGTAGATCATTAATAGGTAACTGTCACCCATATACTGAGGCAAACCAATAAGGATGGGTGTTTTTGTACCATGATTTTACATAGCATTGGATACTATATCTATTATTGACATTGAATTGAGTAGAAATATAAGAAGTAAGTTCTAGTCTACATTTCATCTCTTTAGGATCTATCATTTGGAAGAGGACAACTGTCAGTTTTTTCACCTGCACTTCATATCATAGCACTTTAAATTGTCAACTGTGCAGTTTGGAGTAAAATTTTTAAAATCAGTACCTCCATTCCTGGAATGGTTCACGCTGAGGTCCATACTTTATAGTACAACACGATAAAAAGGGTACATGTTTTTAACAGCAAAGCAGGAGAAGGTCAGGGGCAGGACCTTCTAAGATCATATAGCGTGAGAAGGTAAAACACACCATCAAAATGCATGAATTTCAGTAGAGATACTTGAGAATTGACAGTATATGCTGAAGGCAAGGGAGACATCTAAGCACTCACACTATAAATGGACTGTCTTTATTATTTGTTCAAGTTTTCACAATGAAGAAGATACATTGTATGCTAATATCAGCTAGAAATACATCATGACTGGCTAGAAGATATGCCATTAGCTAAGCAGAGGAGGAAAAGAAAGAGCAGCCTGGTTCAAACTGAATGATAAAACCAAGTCCAGTATGATCTCCACATAAAACAAATCATTGGTCCCTGATGCATTCAGGTGAACATCATGTAGGTTTAGACTAGTGCATAGGATGGAGCCGTATTTTTTAGGAAACATAATAAGAAAAACATTTGATATACTAGATGATGCAGACTATGGAAGCATTGACCAGGTAGATGTAAAGTACAGGGGAAACTGAGTATTTCTTTGCTCTTTTCATGGAACTTGATACCGATCAGCAAGCTTTAATCATCAAATATAACAGTATAACTGGTTCTAGTCTGGTCAAGTACCTATAGAATGGTTCATACTATCACCTCACTAAAGCTGGCCATACACATTAAATTAATGCTGGCCAAACTTGACATCTTTGGTCAACTGGCCGACTATCTAGTATGTGGGGAAGCCTCCTGACTGGTCCCAGATAGCAAATGTTGAAAGAGATCGAAAGGATCGTCAGATGTTTGAGGAACTAAGGATCAGGCAGTTTGATTTCAACATGCTGAATCCTCTTCTTTTTAGTAAAATAACCACTGTTGGAAGTGTCTGGCAGTGGCTTACTCCCGTTCAGTCATTCAGAATACATTCACGCTTAGCATAGCACATGGAGTATTTAGGTTGGCCAACAGCCATATAACATGCATGGACATCTTTACTCTACCAACATCCTGTCCATACATACTAGAAGAAGATAATTTAGTGTATATTGGGGACTGAAGATTCAACATCCTTCCATATGCTGATGACTAGGCTTCATAGATCCGAAGTTGATTCATTCAAATACTTTGATTTTAATGCTGTTTCTGTACAACATTAAAATGTATTGGCCCAGTAGAGCCAAAGTTTGTTTTGTCCAGTTCGGATTCCTATTTTAAATTGTTTTTAAATAGATATATATGAATACAGTAGGAATTCACCTAAGTCTCGCGAGACTTTGGGCAAGAAGAACTTTGGCTCCATGGAGACAATGCATTTTAATGCTGGACGGAAACGGCATTAAAATAGAAGTTTTTGAACGAATCGACTTCGGATCTATGATCGAAAGGTCGGTTTGTTTAAGCCTACTGATGACATTACAAAAAAAATACAATGAAGAAGACCAAAGGAAGGTGAGTTAATGTGACCTAACAGATATGATAAAAAGATATTATAAAAGATAAGTAACTTTAGATGTGAGAAGAGATGATAACTTGTTACTACCTACATATTTTATATTTTGACAATAGGGATTTAACATTCAAGAAATACCACACAGATTGTGTGACAACAGAGTACGGCTTTAAGAAATGCTGAAAATTGAAACCAGTTGTCGTATCAGAAGCATAGGAATGAGGATGTGCGATTTAGATTCACTCTACATATCAATACAATTTATGCTATAAACTTCTTCCCCCCCCCCCCCCCCCCCCCCTGAATCAGCACTCCTCCCCATGTGGCTCAGGTGCTTTTAATTAGCAGAAGTCTGCAAAGGGTCTATAAATTCCTACCACATCTCAGTTGGAGTTCCTGAGAGGCTGTGAACAGGTGAGCCATTTGCACCAGTTCACATGCAGCGCTGGACGGCGGCCATCTCTGCTTCTGTGCCGTGCTGGTGGAGTGATGGGACCCGGGGCCCAGGTGGCCTCACTGTACAGTGGGGCCGCTGTGCGGCTGCTGGGTCCCATTGCCTGCTGGAGCGGTGTGGAGGCACGGTGGTCGCCGCACGGCTCCGCGCCATGGTTAGAGTAGGTTCCCACTTAAACAAGAGGCAACCTTGTCGCGGTAAGTGGGCCTATGCTCTTTGATCAAACTGTATACTAATTGCCTCTTTATAGTGCACAGCAAATGATTGATAATAGTGCTGTATAGCCATGTTTTATCAAAAGAAATGCTGAAAATTGAAACCAGTTGTCGTATCAGAAGCATAGGAATGAGGATGTGCGATTTAGATTCACTCTACATATCAATACGGCTTTAAGATCTAACACAATCTTTAAAATGAATTACCGTACTTTTCAAAGTACAAGACGCACCAGACCATACAATGCACCTTGACGCATAAGGAAAATAAGAAAAGAAAATACAGTATTTTGAACCAAATGGTGTACTAAACTAAGGCCCTCTACAGTGTCTTCAGCAGTAACAATGCCCTTTCATAAGGCACCCCTTAAGAGCCACCAGTAGATACAAGGCATATACTGTATTTAATTCTAGACACAGGACTCATATACCGGTATATTTTTGGCACAACGTCTGTAGGTACATATACATGTATTACAGAGCCTGTATATAATATTCCGGACATAGCCTACTGCAGAGCCTATTGCACACAGATATGCAGATTTGCAGCAACGTACTAGATTTTAGAGGTAGGGGTAGAGCCTGCCCTACATGTACACATACTACGTGCAGAGCTTGCAGATATACCTCTATTATACAGTGTGTGCACACTGCTGTGTGAGCTGAATACACATAGTACAGACATCAATAAGTATACTGTACACATGAGAAGGAGACACAGTCAACCTGCACAACAGGCCTGGCTCCCTCACCTTCCTCTACTGTACTCTTCCACCTTACTCCATGACCAGCAACAGAGTAGACACTAGCACAAGGGCAGAGACTCAGTGTTACGGCCTCTGTTGTGTGCGCCGTGACATGGTTGCCATACATGCTGTTGCCTGCGGCAACGTTTAGTTGTTGCAGCATGTAGGTGGCTCCTCCTTTCCCCTGGGTCCTTCCCTGTCTAGTGCCGGAGGGGTTAATTATCTGGCTGGTGTGGAATTAGGTGTGTCTTGGGTGTGGCCTCTTGGCACTTTATAGGTTGTGTTGTGAGTCTGAGGTCAGTTGCCTTCAGCCTTTGTGTGAGCTGGAGTGCTGCTCCTATCCTGGATATTTCATCTGTCCAGTGGGAGGGCCTCCTAGCTAGACATCAATGTCACCTTGATGTCTCCCCTATGTTCCCTATGTCTTTACCTTACCTTGTATCTATGTTTGGTGTGGGTTATGTGCGGGGTCTGTTGTATGTCTAGTTGTCGTTACATGTCTGGCTTGTGGGTGTCTGTCTTCCAGCATGTTTGCTAGAAATTTTCCCCTGTGAGTTGCATACCCTCCGGCATACCCTCTGGGTCTGCTCATACGGTTAGGAGTCAGGGCCAGCATTAGGGCGGCTCTAGGAGGTGACCTGCTCCCTTTTCCTGGTGCTCAGGCCTTGTTGCTTCCCTGTTTTCCCCCACACCCCACTGTGACACTCAGGCAGCATGGACAGGCCTGTGGCCTCAGCCAAGAGTTGAAATAGTAGGCTACAGACAGAGCCATACGAGGAAGAGGCGGCCATAGATGAAGTGATGCGGGGGAAGAACCAGCACCAGGAGCTGGATGCGGATTGAGCAATATGGGATGAAGCTGGCAGCTTATGGAGAAATGGGAGGAGGCCATAGACTGAGCAATGCGGGGAGGACCCCGCCGGCAATGAAGTGAGTGTAAGAGCAATGTACAAACACCTGAAGGAAAGGGGGGACTTAGGGTAGCCTCTGTTTTATAAGATACACATTTTGGCCCCACTTTTGGGGGAAAACGTACGTTGTAAGCCTCATGCACATGGCCGTAAGTGTTTTGCGGTTGGTCATTTGTGGCTCCTGGCTGTGAGCAAGGACAGGTTCTATTTTTTATTTTGTGCGGGACCACAGAATGGACAGAGGGATGCGGACAACACATGGTATGTTGTCTTCATCCTTTGTGGCTTCAAATGAATGGGTCTGCATTCGATCTGCAAAAAAAATGTGGATCGGATGCGGACTGAAACTACGGCAGTGTGCATGAAGCCTAATAGTGCAGAAAATACCCCACTGAACCTGGGACTTTGACCAAGTCTAGTCCATTCTTGCACTCAAGGCCCAAATGACAAAGTGATGCTATCTTATGTCAGGACCCAGCACTTTTTGAAAAAGTAAGTTATGAAGTAGACCATCCTAGAGACATTTTTGCCATTGAAAAGTGAGAAGGCCCAAGCAGAGCTGATTGATTGCCCTAAAGTCAAAAAAAAGAAAAGAAAAAAAAAAAAGATTCCAGCAGAAAATATTAATGTGAGCCAGAAAAAATGCAAATGTGATTTCGTCACCAAGTCTGTTTGTATATATTGTTGCTGATGAATTTCAGTAAAGGAATACTTTAGATAGATGTGATCTTATTTTTCTATTTACTTTTTTTAACATCTAAAAACTGGATCTCGCCTTTGCATTTTTAAAAAGGTCATTTTAAATATGGGTCATCTAGTGAAATGAATACTTACATCCATACATACACATGTAACCCAAATTACTAACTAAGCATACATATGCATGTATTCTTATGTCCGGTCATAAATATGTTGCATTAATGCAGAGATAGATGTGATTTATAAATGTATATGTAAAATGGAAAGCCTGTATATACATGTATTCCTATTATCTATCTATCTATCTATCTATCTATCTATCTATCTATCTATCTATCTATCTATCTATCTATCTATCTATCTATTTATCTCTCTCTCTCTCTCTCTCTCATATCTATCTATCTCTCTATCATCTTTTCATGTAGCATATACTTGAAACATACATATACAACCTAGAATACTTTGATGAAGATTGCTATACTGGGTCTTCAGCTTTCTTCCTTGGTGGCAGATATAAGCATTTTGATTGTAATGTAGCAAGCATTTGGTGGAAATGAAAATGAATACAAAAGAACAAATAGAAAAAAAGCTATAAAATTATAATGAGGGAGCACGCAGCCTCTCTCAGCAAGCGGCTCAACAGAGCAGAAGCAAGACCCCAGTTACGGCACTGTGACTCATTATTAGAATCCTTTGCCTAAAGGGTTGGAGCAGTGATGCAGTGGAACATCATGCTGGGAACCTGATAGCTGGATGGAGTGACTGTGAGGCTAATCAGCTGAAGGCTCACACTTGTTTCCTGACAGACATATGCAGAATCAAGCATTGCAAAGTGGGACGTGGCTCAGGCTGTCTGGGTGCAGACTCCTGAACAAGTGAAAAATGGGTGCTGCCATAGCATGGCTTATATCTCAAGTAGGGGGATGGAGTCATGACTGCTCGGCAGAGCTTTGAATCATGTGTGCCCTACTATAAATCTTTGCAATCAATAAAACGTCTGCGTGGATGTGACAAAATGTTTAAAGGGAGAGTATCTAAAAATCAGGATCCGATGCCTTTTAATGTATGAACAAAGGTCTCTGGTTTTGGTCTATAGATATTTAAAGTAAAACGTATTTATATATTATTCCCTATATCTATATCGTTCTATAGCTATATTTAATGTTATATTAGCACTTTATTTGTATGTAGTGGATACAGCGGGTAGTAGAATATAAAAGCATGGTGGTGAGGGTCAATACCTCCAACTTTAGTGTCAGCAGTAGTGGGCACTGGGGGCCCATGCCTCTGATCTCAGACTATGCGCCCCAAAAATGATCACATTCCTTTCCTGACTGCTGTCAGTACAACATGTAGCAAATGAAGGAGTAATAGCGGGGCTTCTTGCTGCTGGCTGTGTCTTCTAACTTTTCGCGTGTAGGCCATAGTAGATACTAAACCACATTTACTAGGCCTATAGATTGGTTAAACGTATACAGGCTTTCTAGACCTGCACCAGATCTATCACAGAGGCTCAGGCTGGATGATAAATCTGGTGCAGGGATGGATCATTTTCTCTGACTCTGTACCTATTAGTTGGCTTACTCTGAGAAAGAATTTTACACTACAATTATTCAGCAATTTTTATGTAAAATGTCACATTTTAAGCCACGACCCCTTTCTTGCTAAATCCCGCTCCCTCTGCTAAGCTCCACCCCCTTTTTGAGCGATTTGGAAAGAATTGGAGAAACCCTAGTTGCGCCACTTTTAGACAGATACTAGGTGCAGAAACATTAGTAAATCTGGGCCACCGTGTGTCAGTAGGGCACTTGCCTATTCTGTACACAGAAACTTGAGGATTCTCAAAATTAATGAAAAATTGCAATACACTTTCACTTTTGGTTCCTCATACTGTTTCATGTGTTGCAATAATTTAATAATCCTGTAACAATTCAGATTAAAATAAACTGTAAAATCTCTTTTTTTATAGCCTGCCCAGTAAAGGATTGGATTCTTCACCTCCCATGTGCTAACATAAGGGCAGTATGCTAGATGTCTCCTATGTAGGATGCATATTGGAGAGGACACTTGATAGGATACACAGATATTGTGTTTTCCACCATGTTAAACTCAAAGGTTCAAAAGTCTTAACACAATTCTGTTGATTGGAATATCTTTCTAAAAATGTCCTGCCAAAAACATATTCTTGGTAAGGGTGTATGTCTGGAGCTATGTAGAAAGCGGAAATAACATTTGTCAGGAGCAATTGGTCCTTAGCATACGTAACTTCAAGCAGAGAGATGCATGTCATTATCTTACCTTTCTTTTTCTCTTATTAGTATAGACTTCTTGAGAAAAAGGCAAAACTGCATTAACCCTTGGGCTGTAGGATAGAAGTACTACCTTCAACACAAAAGGGAATTATGTACTCTAAAGAAGAATATTGGTCAGTGGCCTGTAACTTTAATTTAAGTTTTTAGCCTAATATAATTTTGGACCTATGGTATTATTATATAATTCTATGAACATGTTTTCTCAAGATAGAATACAGTTCCACAATGGACTAATAGAGAATGCCTATGTTTCTGCATTATGGATGGATGGATCCTATTCAAATGACCACTGAATCTGGTCTAGTCAGAGACTACTTAAACAGCATTTATCATCAGAACATGACATATGGTTAAACTATTAACATTAGGACATGCTTAATTATTTGGATGGACATCCAAGTGTTCTGATGTCAGCATTCACCGTGTCAGTTTGAAGAATTGCGTTTGGTGGATACAACTTCAATCTAAGCATTGGGACAACTTCTCTGTATGCTTTAAAACTATTTAGTGGATGTTCTCAAGCTAAATTAGTCATTGAAAAAAATTACTGGTGTATAAACACAATGGTTGATTGAATTCTTTCCTTGTGCAAAATCAGCAGTCATCTCATTATCATCACAGGTCAGATTTCAATGTAAGCTAAAACTTTTATTATATACAGTAGCTGTAGAGTGACACATGCAGAAGTCACACTCATGCTCTCACATGTCCAAAAGTTGTTTCCTTTTGTCAAGGTGCATTATGTAAAACAAGTTGCAGCAGCTTAAGACATATGGCTTCCTCCATAATTATGTAAAAATAAAGAATAAAAAAAAGAATGGTTTAGAGAAAAAAATAATCATAATTCTGTAAAGATTTTTTAATTGTTAAAGTGACCTTCCAAAAAAATAACATTAACTAGGGGAAGAAAACTTTTATCTTTTCAGCTACAGATCCACTGATTCTCAGCACCACTTCTCAGACTACCTGATCTAAACTGTGCATCGGTAGTCTAAGATACTTCTTAGACTTGGAAACTTGGTAGTCTTGGAAACTTCTGAATTACATGAACCAGTGGGTAAGAACCCACTGTGCGATGTGTCCTACCTCCTCTACGGGCATTGTCTAAGTGAACACCTTGTTCTTCACAGTACCCCTGATGGCGGGGATAGACTTCCCGAGGGGAACACCAGGTCGCTACCTCTTGAGGAGGATTGGCACACGAGGCAGCTGGTCGAGATGGATCAGGAAGTACCAGAGCAAGGTAACAGAGGTACAGACGTAGTCAGCAGGCCGAGTCGTAACAAGGAGCAACAGTACAGGACTGAAGGATGAGGCAGAGGTGAATTCAAACAAGCAATAGGTCCGCGAAGGCGGCACAGGTACAGGTCAGGCAATCCGGATCGGCAACAGGAGAGTCAAGGCAAGCAGACAGGGATCAAGCAGGTAGTGGAGTCCAGGAACACAAGTATGGGTCAGGTAAACAGGAACACAAGCAGAGATATCAGCAACCTTTGCAGGACACAAGGACCTTGACGCTCAGGCATCTGGGAAGTGGACTGAGCCACTTATATATGGGCGGGAGGGCTAGGATTGGTCAGCAAAGTCACATGTGCTAACACATAAAACACAGGAAGTTATGCGCGCCGGCCCTTAAGGAAGTGCTGCAGGGAACAAGCAGCAAGCATGCTGTGGCCAATGATGGAAGGAAACCATGGAACGGATTCCAGAACAAACAATGCCTGCAAGGACAGATCCCAGGACTGTAGCGGTGAATGGGAACACCGGCAGCAGATCACCGCTGAACACCGAGCCCGGCACTGCAGCGGTAAGCACTGAAAAGTCATGAGGCCATCCAGGATAGAAGAAGAGGAGCCCAAGAATTGGGGACCTCGGAAAAGGAGGGCACCTGATAAGTGTTCTATTCATTCTATTCTATTCATTCCCTAATTAATGTGAATTTTTTTCTTAAAGCAGAGGGTTGCTTTAAAAAAGAATGTAATTCGATGTCTATGTACCCTAAAACAGTATATGGGAATCGGGCAACTTCTTTTAAAGGGGTATGATGGTTTTGCAACTTTCAGCATCATTTCACAGGAAACAACACATTCTCACTTACTTATAGTGATTTATCTGCAATGCCCCGTTTCCCAGGACTCCATCACAGCCATGTGACATTTTCCACTGTAATTATTCCTTATCCTGATGACATCACATCAAGACCTGAGGCGTGGCAAGGCTTGTAAGTCTCTGCTCTGAAGGTGGTGCTCTGCACATTCTCCTGGACCCTGCCCAGTAGACATGATGTCTTAGGGTAGGATTTCGAGTTTGGAGGGGAAAGAGAGGCAGAGACCTGGTTCCACAAACAGTCCCCATGAGTCTTGCGCTGGGATGTAAATACAGGGTGCAGGTCACAGATCGCAACTGCTCTGGAGGAGTCAAAATGCACTCAGAACTTCATCATCTGACTTATGTAACGCATGAAGGTTGAAGGCTGGTGTTATATTTGTTTTTGTGAAACCGGAAAGTGTAACAGTATTAGTATGTGTCTAATATAACACACTAGTGTGAGATTAGCAAAGCAGTCTTCTTTTTTTTTACAAATAGCGCCACTGTTCTGCATATATACTTTCTGGTATTGCAGCTCCATTCAAGTCAGCTTAGCTATAGTGTCTACAGGGATTTTTAGATCTATCTACTATCTATCTATCTATCTATCTATCTATCTATCTATCTATCTATCTATCTATCTACCTATCTTTCCATTATATATATATCATAAGGGGTCTTTAGAATACCAGTGGTTTCGGAACAACTGTTCTGCTGCAAATCCATAATATCTGAAACCTCTTTTGATTGTTATATACATTGGTGAATGTCACCAGTTACTTTAGTATGAAGCAAATTGTCTCTGAAGCACTTTCCCAGATTCTGTTCTTGTTCTTTGAGTGCTGATTATTGCATCTTATTGCTGCTCTTCCTCTTCTTGTACTTCTAAAGTCTCCACTAACTGCTCTTCAACTACAGTATTTTGTGCTGCTCATTAAGACATGAAAGAATTGGACCCTTTTCAGTCCTTTCCTATACAAGAATACTATAGAGGTTTGGTGCAGCACACATGAGCCGGCATCCTTTGCAATGACAATTGCTGCTCCCTGTTGAAGAAATGCATACGGTTTCCAGCACTTGCTAATTTGGAATATATATGACTACCCCATTTTATTATAATACTAAGGTAGAATTACCTTTACAAGGCTTTTACCCGCAATAACAGAACTACACAAAGCCAATATAACATACAAGTTGTAAAAAGTGCGGATCCACAGATGTACAGTTAAAAAAGAAAAAAACGCCAGTTAAGTTTTAAGTTATTTATTGTCTGCGATTCTCATTATCCTAGAAACCAACCACCTTAAAAACATTTCTAATGCAAAAAAAGCTTGTATTATTCTCATTGTACTTACAAATCTAGTCATAAAACAAGTGTGAATGTATGGGAAGAGTAAACCTACATTTATTCTCCTCATGGTGGCTATAACGGCTCCACTTCTGTCTTTCTGACATAAATTAATGTCTTTGGGGTGCTACTTATCGACTTTTTTGCCTTTGCAGGAGTGATAAAAAACAAAGTGTCACCATTCGCAAGGAAAATACAAGGAATTCAATTTGATGAATTTACTTTATTTGCTGTTGTTAACGAACTGTGCATACTCTTATGACCCAATGGGACGTGTGTATCAAAGTGTAGCAGAAATTGGAGCTAAGTCAATTGAAACAGTTTTGGAGGCACTGCTTGTTATGTCACACATTGCATAGTTATTAGGATATTAAAGTAATACAATGCTGTAGTGTTGAAATCACAAAATTGTCTCATTCAAGTTTACACCTATATGTCTTGTAATGGGGTACATTTAGCGAAAGTGCAAGATCGTACACTGTTCTTTGCAAAGTGTAAAAGCATCAGACTTGACATGACCTTAAAAAAGTAAAAAAAAGTAAAAAAAAAAAGGACGGAGCGTGTATGATTTATCCTTCTGCTCCAGTATTGGAAGAAATAAACATAAACTTTGACAAGAAAAGAAGATATCCTATGCTGACCTATAAACTGGCTCATAAAATATCTACGCTGTAGCCAAAGAAGCTCAGGCTCCCAATACTTACCAGTACCTTGCACTCCTGACCAGTCCTGGACACTGGAGGGCATTCTACTATGGAACATTGTATAGCATGCCATTAGTCTACAAAAGGAAGAATGACAACATATTTTACACAAACGTGTATGAGGTGGTCTTGCATTGTCGGCAAATTCTTGGAAGTACACAAATCTCACAGGGCCCCTAATCAAAATTTTGCATGAGCCCCTCCCCCTTCCCCACCCAGTTTGCCAGTACATGTGTGTCAAACACTCCCAGGCAACATAAGACACAGATTTCTAATGAATTTACTTTTTTTTTTTATTAAAAAGAAGTGATTTTTATTTTAAAAAAATTGTAATAAAAAGAACTCACACTTGTCCTCGCCTACTTTACTTTGGAAAAAGTGGAACAGGTGCTTCATAAATATGGTACTCTTTCTGAGCACCATATTCCTCAATGTATCCACACCAGACAACTGGCATAAATACTTTGATAAATCTCCTGACACAGCTGACTGTCTGCAGCCATCACTAGGGGGAGCTCAATGTATAGGAATTTAAACTGTAAT
This sequence comes from Bufo bufo, assembly GCF_905171765.1. Lineage (NCBI taxonomy): Eukaryota > Metazoa > Chordata > Amphibia > Anura > Bufonidae > Bufo > Bufo bufo. Next base: position 350,088,586 of record NC_053391.1, on the reverse strand, counting down.
AATCTCTTTGCATTGAGCTCCTCTTAGTGGCAGCTGCATGAAAATGCATTGATTCCATGTTGGGAAGAGAGGTAGTTCATCGCCGGGCAGCTTCTCCCCCTGCATGGTCTGCCTCCATTGAAAGTACGCTATTCTACTTTGCTCCTACTGTAATATACTGCATATTATCCACTACTAAAATCCATATGGAAAATGGACAACATATGGACCTACCCTAATAAACGATAATGTGGCTGAGCTAAGGATAAATCCTTGATGCTGTCTGTGAGCCACAGGAAGAAATTTAAACAAAATGAAGGTATAATAGTTTTTTTTAATTATAACTTTCAGTGGATAAATAGAACTGTAAAGAAAGCAATAAATGACAAAAAGAAAGCATTTAAATCACTAAAACAGGAGGGTAGCGAGGAAGCACTGAAAAACTATAAGGAAAAAAATAGAAAATGTAAAAAACAAATAAAAGCAGCCAAACTAGAGACCAAGAACTTATTTGCCAAAGAGAGCAAAACTAACCCTAAAATGTTTTTCAATTATATAAATGGTAAAAAGTATAAATCTGTATTGACTGAAGAAAATAAACTGTCAGATGAAATTCAGAATGTAAAAGTTAACTCCCCATTAAAAGTGCCCTGTCTGACCCAGGAAGAAGTACAGCAACGGCTTAAGAAGATTAAAATAGACAAATTGCCAGGACCAGATGGCATACACCCTCATATCCTAAGCGAATTAAGTAATGTCATAGCCAGACCCGTATTTCTGATATTTAAGGACTGACAGGGAGTGTTACACAGGATTAGTGCATAGCAAATGTAGTGCCAATATTCAAAAAGGGTTCAAAAACAGAGCCCGAAAACTATAGGCCGGTAAGTTTAACAACTGTCGTGGGTAAACTGTTTGAAGGTTTTCTAAGAGATGCTGACTTGGAGTACCTCAAGGAAAATAAGCAAATAACGCCATATCAGCATGGCTTTATGACGGATCGGTCATGTCAAACTAAATTAATCAGTTTCTATGAGGAGGTAAGTTCTAGACTTGACAGCGGCGAATCAATGGATGTCATATATCTGGACTTCTCCAAAGCATTTGACACTGTACCGCATAAAAGGTTAGTATATAAAATGAGAATGCTTGAACTGGGAGAAAATGTCTGTATGTGGGTAAGTAACTGGCTCAGTGATAGAAAACAGAGGGTGGTTATTAACAGTACACACTCAGATTGGGTCACTGTCACTAGTGGAGTACCTCAGGGGTCAGTACTGGGCCCTATTCTCTTCAATATATTTATTAATGATCTTGTAGAAGGCTTGCACAGTAAAATATCAATTTTTGCAGATGACACTAAACTGTGTAAAGTAATTTACACTGAAGGGGACAGTATACTGCTACAGATGGATCTCGATAGATTGGAGGCTTGGACAGATACTGTATGTTGAGGAACGGTTGAGACGTGTGCATATATATCCATGCATGCCTGCAAACACGTGTCGGCATGTATGGTATATATATGCATACATTAACCACCGCATCATGGGGTGATGCCCATGGTGATCCCCAGGGGCTCATGGTGGCCCCTGTGGGAAATATGTGGCCCCTGGAAGATGTGCCCCCTTATATATATATATTAATGTGGTCCCTTATATAATCCCCCTTAGAAGTATGACTAATGTATACATGTGTATGGATGTGCCCCAAGCATCGATACACATGTATATTCATATTATGCCCCCTTGTCATATCCCCATACCATATAAATCCCCCCCCCTTACATGGACACAGATGCATCAATGTAAATGTGCCCCAAGCATTTACATTGATGTAATCTGAGTGAAGGCACCAGGATGACCGGACAAGGTCCGGTCATTTTGGTGACCTCAAAAGGATTCAAATTCAATAGAATTTGAATCCTTTTGTTCTAATTATCTGCAGTCCTGCTGGAGATAATTAAGCATAATAGAGAGAGAGGAGATACCTCCGCTCACTCTATTATGTGCATTCTGGCATCGCAATTCCCTTGCGATGTCCGGAATGCTGGGAGCTACAGGCAGGAGATCAAAGGATCTCCCGCCTGTCAGCAAGTGCACGCGGCGCGCGTGCAGGGACGCGCGGGCAGGCGCGGTGACGTCATCTCACCGCGCCGGCCCACGTGTCCTGCACTGTGGTGTGGGTGCGCGCGCGCGCCCCCTGGTGGCGCGGGAGTGCGGGCCGCCGGGGGGATAAATATCCGGCGGCCCTGGCACTCGGGCAGTGAGGAAAGGGCCCCCCACCTGGATAAGCGCATCGGCGCTTAGGACGAAGCGCCCCCCCCCCCCCCCCCTCCGGCTCAAGGATCTGGGCCCCACCTGGCAGAGGAGCGCGTCCTGCGTTCCGGGAGTCAGGGCCTCCCACGTGGCAGCTGCCCGGACAGATGGGAGAGCGCGATCGGCGCTCAAGGCTGCCCTCAGGAGAGAGGATCGGGACCCCCCCCTGGACGAACGAGCAAGTATACTAGTATCACTCCCTATACCACCAACGATATTAACCCTTAAGTCCCCCACCCCTTATTCCTGTTCCCCTGTTGTACCCCTGATCCTGCAACCCCTGATCCACCCCTATCCCACCAATACACCACCTCCCCTGATTAACCCTTTATTACCCTGATCCCTGGTTAACCCCATATCCCCTGATCCCCTACTGATCCCTGGAACCCTAACCCTGATTAACCCCTAGTGGTTACCCTGGTCCTGTAGAGCATGCTTCTGCTCTGCAAACAAATCCTTTTAACCCTTCGTCATACCCCGTAGGGACAGTGAATAGTCAGGTGGGGTGGGTTCATATACTTGAATGTGTGAATTGTATAGTTAGTTTATGGGCGGAATTGGGAACGTGTAGTGTAGTTGAGTACTGTATAATTAGTGCTGTATTGTTAGTGTATTGCGCAGTGTATTGTTAATAAATACTGTTATATTTGTATCTATCTGTGTAACGTGTAGTTATTGGCAATAGTTAGTAAGGCGCATGCAGCTAGTGTAGCGATCAGTGTAAGGCATAGTGAAAATATTGTTATTGTTATATAAAGGCATAAATAGGCGGAGTTATCAATAGCTGACTCCTCCTATTTATGAATATTAATTACCGATATTTACATAAATATTGGTGATTAATATTCCCCCTTTACATTGGCGAGCCAGGCCCACTGCGTGGATTTTGCGCTTATTTTTGGTCTTAAGGTTGAGGGTCGCTAGTACTGTGAATTAGCGGGCAGGAGAGACGCGGTCAGCGGAGTGTCTGAGCGTCTAGGACCCGATAATTCGTACAGGAGAAGCGATACTTCCCTTAGAGTACCAGAAATAAAACAAAATCTTTTGCAGAGAATCTATAATTGTTCTGTGAATTAATATTTTTGTATTTGCTTTACACGGTCACCGTCGCTGGGGTAAGAGAAGAAGACACGGAAAAGTACAGCACCAACAAGCATCGCTCAAGTGATTGCAAGGGAGAAGACACATCACTGAAGGAGATCCATCTTCGGGGGAGCGGCGTACAAGTCAGGCTGGTCGGGAAGAGGCGATCCGGGAAAATGGACTTCTTCCAAGCAGCTGCGAGATACGGCGCCAAGGAGAAGATGGACACTCATCAAACGGTGAGTATGGACTTCCCCACACTGCAACACTTGAGCAGACACAGCACATTTAACCCCATCCTCCCCACTACATACAAGTCAGCAGAAATGCTGTGGTCCGATTTGTTAGCACAGGCTTGTAGTTACGACAAGCTTTGTGTTAACAAACGGACGGTTTTGAACAAGGCCACCAAACGGCTTCGGATGCTGGCCAAACTCGTTCATACGTTTGAGGCTAGCATCTGTAAGCCAAAGGAAGTGGCGCTGGTGTCTCGGTCAACGGAGACAATTCCTCCGGCCATTCACTGCCAGTGCTGTGCCAGTAATTCGGACCAGGTTTCGACATTGCAGGCGCAGCTGGCAGAGAATGTGCAGTCTACTGTTGACCGAGATGCGCAGGTGGCTAGGATAGAGTCACAGTTAATAGAGCTGCAGAGGCAGAAGGAGGAAATTGAGGCTAAGTTGACTCAGTCTTATACTGAAGTCAAAGCCTTCAAGGAGCGGACTGCCTCTACTGACGTGACGGTAGCCAAATTGAAGGCTCAGGTTGCTGTAAGGTCCCAGCTAATGTCTGGCATGCAACAGGTAATCACCAAGTTGGTGCCGGCCCTTTCTTTTTCAGTAAAGCCAGGGTCGGAATCTCCCAAAATGTTGCCCTGTGCAGGGCCACAAGGGGGGAGAGTAGTCTGTGACCGGTCAAATCATCAGGTCAAGCCGGTCCAGACTAACAGAGATTTTTCCCTGACTTTGGGAAAAAGAACTGTGTTGAAGAGTGCGTCCCTGAGAATGGAACAATTCAGGAGAAGGGAGCACGACTGCAGTGTAGATGGACCTGGGCCATGCAGAGCAAACATCAGATGTTTTGCATGTGGTGGCCTAGGTCACATAGCGAGACACTGCAAAACACACAGGACAGGAAACAAAGTCACGTGTTTCAGGTGTGGGAACAAAGGACACATTGCAAGGAATTGCCCTTGTGCAAGTAATTGCAATGTGTCCAACAGTATCAGCCAGGTAACAAATTGTGCAGTGGGGTCTAGTCAGCCTGGCCATAACGGGGTTACCTCTCTGCAGCATCACCAGCTGCTGAGGGGTCAGAGTGGCCAAGCTAGGCTAGGCAACATTTGACACCCCTGTACTATTTGTTACACCATTTGTTCCCTGTGTATGTCCATGTTGTGTGTTTTTGTTATCTGTTTGTACGTTCTTCTTGATGTTGATGGTGGTAATCCTTGTCTACGGATGTGTTCTACCATGCTGATTTATGTAGTGTTGTAAGTCCCGTCTGCTGTCTTTGTTTCATTCTGTGTCCCCTTGGAGTGGAACAGTGTTATACTGTGGATCGAGAATGTATAGGTTTGCGAGCAGATAATATCACACGGGAAATCCTGCTGGTCGGGAGAAGGCATGGACCTTCTCCATGCAGCACACAAAGGATGATGTGATATTATTCTGGGCAACTAGGGTCTCAGATCGATACGGGTAACACTGTTGTGCTCAAGGTTTTCAGTAGGGCTGTGTTGCGCTGGGGACTGAGGCGGACAGACAACATTGGTGTAATGTTGTGCTGCGCATTTAATTCTAGTCCGGTCAGGTAGCACAGCTCTGATAGGGATTGGACGCAGAGTGTTTGGCAGCAGAGTGTGGACTGTGTTCTTGTGTTGTGGGGGCCTGGGGAGCCAGGGCATGCCTATGCCATTGGTTCTGCGGGCCTCCACAAGATGGGATCACAGGGGGAAATCGGCCTGGGTACACACGAGTGGACGGGGATACGGTGCCATCAATAACAAGATGGTGCTTTGTCCACAGAACTCCAGTTATCCTAACCTAGTAGGGTGGCCATCCTTATCTGTTGGTGCAGAGGGATGTGCAGCAGAGGACTCAATCCTCTGAAGGTAGGGTGTTCAGACACTAGTGTTGGGATAACGAGGGGTCCTGTGAGATAAAGGGCAGCCCAATACCTTTCTCTACCCATGGGTCAAATGTATTGGGGCGGGGAATTTTCACATTTAATTGCACTGTTAGGGGAGAAATTCCCCTGGGAGCGCCTGGTGTTTTCTTCTGCCATAGGTGTGATTTTATAAGGAGCGGAAGAAAAACTCAGGAGATGCCACAGAAGAGACCAGCTATTCCCCCTGACACTGTTGTGAAAGCTCCAGAGGATCCCACTGGATTTTGGCAACAAAGCGACCTCTGCCTAGAGGTGTTATAGAAGACTGCCACAATCCAGCGGGAGCATTATTTAGGCTCTGGAGGAAGACTTGGGAGACGTTCGGGTGGAAGAACTTATTCAATTGTTTCACCCAGTGAAACTTCTTCTGGTTCTGGTCATCGTAATCGGAGGGTCAAGGGACTTATTGACCAAATACACCAGAACCAGACAGAACTTTACAGAACTATCCCGAGGAGGAGGCTCAGGACATAACTCAAACATTGTTCCTGTAGCCAAATATTATGGACACTTTGTTTCCTATGAGGGTTCGGGACGTATAACTTGTACTACCCCGAAACCCCATAGCACATTGTATTTATTGATTGATTGTGTTTGTTGCTCGATGGTGTACCCATGGACACTCTAGGTACAAATGTGTGACAGCCTATATTCGGCTGTACACATTTGCATCCTATAGTCGTTTCCCATTGACACAGGGGTCTGCGACCTACCTGTGTCTTTGGAGGTGTAGAGATATGCCAGGTTGCATGAGTCTCTATGGGTACACATACATATAATGATTTTGGTGGTGTTGGGAGGGATGTGACATGTGTTTTGTGTGAATGGGGATAAGGTTAGGTCACGATAGGGACAGGCATCATTCATTTGCCACCTTGAACCCTGGAACGGTGAGGTTCTTAAGGGAGGGGCTGGAGGTGTAGTGTGGCGGAGGTGTTCTCCGCAGTAGAATTTAGGTACTATGACATCACCGCTTAAGAGTCTGACCTGCCTTGTAAAGACCTATTAATCTGTCCACGGGAGAACTGCACCCATCAAGATGGAAACAAACGTTGGATAGAAGAAAGTTGGGACAAAGACTGTAAGGGTGAACCCGCTCCAGAATTGGGGGGGGGGGCGAAGATACCTGAAGATCGGCAGAATTACCGAGAGACTGTGGGGGTGTGGCCACTCCAAAGTGGGGGTGGCCAACACCAAGAGACTGTTATAGAAAGGTAAAGACTGTAAGGGTGAACCCGCTCCAGAATTGGGGGGGGGACGAAGATACCTGAAGATCGGCAGAATTACCGAGAGACTGTGGGGGTGTGGTCACTCCAAAGTGGGGGTGGCCGACACCAAGAGACTGTTATAGAAAGGCCAGTTAAAGACTGTAAGGGTGAACCCACTCCAGAATTGGGGGGGGGCGAAGATACCTGAAGATCGGCAGAACAACCGAGAGACTGTGGGTGTGTGGTATCCTAAAGATGTCAAGAAGAAGACGGTGTATCCGGTGGACGGAGGAGGTTACGGTGAAGGGCAGGTCGGAGGAAGCTGGATGAGGGATGTCTAAGTACCTAAAGATCAGTGTGCACTACAGTTCTTCCTGAACTTCCACCAAAGATGGGGTTGAAGGGGGGCAAACATATCTCAACCCGTTCCCCCATTATATTGTCGTATTATATTCCGACAACAGGGGGATTGTTGAGGAACGGTTGAGACGTGTGCATATATATCCATGCATGCCTGCAAACACGTGTCGGCATGTATGGTATATATATGCATACATTAACCACCGCATCATGGGGTGATGCCCATGGTGATCCCCAGGGGCTCATGGTGGCCCCTGTGGGAAATATGTGGCCCCTGGAAGATGTGCCCCCTTATATATATATATTAATGTGGTCCCTTATATAATCCCCCTTAGAAGTATGACTAATGTATACATGTGTATGGATGTGCCCCAAGCATCGATACACATGTATATTCATATTATGCCCCCTTGTCATATCCCCATACCATATAAATCCCCCCCCCCCCTTACATGGACACAGATGCATCAATGTAAATGTGCCCCAAGCATTTACATTGATGTAATCTGAGTGAAGGCACCAGGATGACCGGACAAGGTCCGGTCATTTTGGTGACCTCAAAAGGATTCAAATTCAATAGAATTTGAATCCTTTTGTTCTAATTATCTGCAGTCCTGCTGGAGATAATTAAGCATAATAGAGAGAGAGGAGATACCTCCGCTCACTCTATTATGTGCATTCTGGCATCGCAATTCCCTTGCGATGTCCGGAATGCTGGGAGCTACAGGCAGGAGATCAAAGGATCTCCCGCCTGTCAGCAAGTGCACGCGGCGCGCGTGCAGGGACGCGCGGGCAGGCGCGGTGACGTCATCTCACCGCGCCGGCCCACGTGTCCTGCACTGTGGTGTGGGTGCGCGCCCCCTGGTGGCGCGGGAGTGCGGGCCGCCGGGGGGATAAATATCCGGCGGCCCTGGCACTCGGGCAGTGAGGAAAGGGCCCCCCACCTGGATAAGCGCATCGGCGCTTAGGACGAAGCGCCCCCCCCCCCCCCTCCGGCTCAAGGATCTGGGCCCCACCTGGCAGAGGAGCGCGTCCTGCGTTCCGGGAGTCAGGGCCTCCCACGTGGCAGCTGCCCGGACAGATGGGAGAGCGCGATCGGCGCTCAAGGCTGCCCTCAGGAGAGAGGATCGGGACCCCCCCCTGGACGAACGAGCAAGTATACTAGTATCACTCCCTATACCACCAACGATATTAACCCTTAAGTCCCCCACCCCTTATTCCTGTTCCCCTGTTGTACCCCTGATCCTGCAACCCCTGATCCACCCCTATCCCACCAATACACCACCTCCCCTGATTAACCCTTTATTACCCTGATCCCTGGTTAACCCCATATCCCCTGATCCCCTACTGATCCCTGGAACCCTAACCCTGATTAACCCCTAGTGGTTACCCTGGTCCTGTAGAGCATGCTTCTGCTCTGCAAACAAATCCTTTTAACCCTTCGTCATACCCCGTAGGGACAGTGAATAGTCAGGTGGGGTGGGTTCATATACTTGAATGTGTGAATTGTATAGTTAGTTTATGGGCGGAATTGGGAACGTGTAGTGTAGTTGAGTACTGTATAATTAGTGCTGTATTGTTAGTGTATTGCGCAGTGTATTGTTAATAAATACTGTTATATTTGTATCTATCTGTGTAACGTGTAGTTATTGGCAATGGTTAGTAAGGCGCATGCAGCTAGTGTAGCGATCAGTGTAAGGCATAGTGAAAATATTGTTATTGTTATATAAAGGCATAAATAGGCGGAGTTATCAATAGCTGACTCCTCCTATTTATGAATATTAATTACCGATATTTACATAAATATTGGTGATTAATATTCCCCCTTTACACTGTACATAAGTGGCAGATGAGGTTTGACACTGACAAATGTAAGGTTATGCACATGGAAAGGAATAATGCAAGTCACCCGTACATACTAAATGGTAAAACACTGGGTGACACTGACATGGAAAAGGACCTAGGAATTTTAGTGAACAGCAAACTAAGCTGTAAAAACCAGTGTCAGACAGCTGCTGCCAAGGCCAATAAGATAATGGGTTGCATCAAAAGGGGCATAGATGCCCGTGATGAGAACATAGTCCTACCACTTTACAAATCACTAGTCAGTCCACACATGGAGTACTGTGTACAGTTATGGGCTCCTGTGAACAAGGCAGATATAGTAGAGCTGGAGAGGGTTTAGATGAGGGCAACTAAAGTAATAACTGGAATGAGTGGACCACAGTACCCAGAAAGATCATCCAAATTAGGGTTATTCACTTTAGAAAATAGACAACTCAGGGGAGATCTAATTAATATGTATAAATATATCAGGGGTCAGTATAGAGATCTATCCCATCATCTATTTATCCCCAGGACTGTGACGAGGGGACATCCTCTGCGTCTGGAGGAAAGAAGGTTTGTACACAAACATAGAAGAGGATTCTTTACGGTAAGAGCAGTGAGACTATGGAACTCTCTGCCTGAGGAGGTGGTGATGGTGAGTACAATAAAGGAATTCAAGAGGGGCCTGGATTTATTTCTGGAGCGTAATAATATTACAGGATATTGCTACTAGAGAGGGGTCGTTGATCCAGGGAGTTATTCTGATTGCCTGATTGGAGTCGAGAAGGAAATTTTTTCCCCTTAAGTGGGGAAAATTGGCTTCTACCTCACAGTTTTTTTGTTTTTTTTTTGCCTTCCTCTGGATCAACTTGCAGGATAACAGGCCGAACTGGATGGACAAATGTCTTTTTCGGCCTATGTACTATGTTACTATGTTAGCTGTTTTAATAATTTTTGTATGAGACATGGGGCAGGACCCCTCCCCAGGGGTTTAAATCTCAGGGCAACTGCCTCATTTGCCATGCAGTCCTGATAACTAACTATAGGATATGTTATTATATAAGGGTTGGGCTGCAAGTTGGGAAAATTCAAAACTGTCTCATCCAAGATTGCCTATAACTTCAGCATTCTCTCAGTGAAAAGCCTCAGAAACCCTGGTGTGTGCATGTGTGCCGCTTCGAAGAATGGGAACAGAGTTTTCTTTTTTTGTAGACAGACTCCTGCTGCTTTGAAAATGAAGTGAGGAGTTCAAAGACAGATACGTCCATGTGCCTGGGCACGGTGCATGCATGTTCTGTAAAGGTATACAAGTTATGCACATCAGCCTATGGACAAATGACTTCTTCTATATAGCCATAGTAATCACTTCTAAAAAATGCATTCATATATCTATTTCTATTGTCTGTACTCACGGCATTCTTGTAACAGTTCTAATAATGTCACCACAGGCTTTGTGACTAAAGGAAGACACATGTCATATGGTATACCACCTGATTTTGTTTTGTGGGGAAGGGGTGGGGGTGCATATAAAGCAACAGCTCGAATAATGCTAGAAATCTATGTAAGTAAAAGGGATGCTGTCAGTTATGTTTCAACTTTAAACGGCTGCTGTAAACGTTGATAAAATTTGATAGGGAGCAGGCGGCTTTATAAAATAAAATAAAAATGGTCTGCAATGGTCATGTGTCATTGACCAGTCTTATGATTGCTGAAGCCAGTCACTGGCCTCAGCAATCATGTACCCTTCATGCACATATAATGACTAAGGCCACATGAGTGACGAATGTAATGTTATCACTAAGGGCACAACAGGAACATTTTAAAGGTAAGTTTTAAAAAACAACATGTCTCAGTAGTCCCATGTAATAACAATTCCGGAGCATCTATTCTAATGCCATTCCTCTATTATTCCTACTAGAGGCTTACAAATGGTATGCCGGCAGTCTACATCAAAGGTCCGTCTGGGTGTTACCAGTTGGGAGTGTTTCCGCCACAATCTGATACTAACCAATCAGTGCTGTCAGTGTCAGACTGTGCAGGGGTACACTCCCAACTAGTAACACCCATCTGGATCTTCACTGCAAACTGCTAGTAATTCATTCATAAACTTCTAGCAGGAATAATAAAAGAATGGTATGCTCTGGAATAATTATTACATTGGGAATGCACGTAGTTAGTAAAACACATGTCAGGAGAGGTGTCAGGTCCTCTTTAAAGCTAAAACATTATTATCTGCAGAGGTAGCTACCAGAAAAAAGTTTCTGATTTAGTGTTTTTAAAAGGTTTATTGGGTTGGAGAAATAAAACCCCTAATAATTATCAGAAATGAAGAGGTTAACGTAAAGCCAGGAATCACTCCGGCTCGTTGGCGCACAAGACAATGTCCTTCACGATGCTCCATCTTTCACGGTGTGAGGAAATCAAAACCACCTTCTCTCGCTCTGCTGGAAGAGTGACCCCTGGTAGCTGCCCCGTACGGCAAGAGGGGGGAGAACTTGCTCATCTGCGAGTAACAGAGTAACAGTTCAAATCACAGCGGATGAGGCGAAGGGAAGAGACGACGCTCTGCTGAGTGACACAACGTAATAATTAGTGACAATGATTGACAGATACACTCCATCTGCCGCTCCGATGGCTGGGAGCAGTTATTCCACAACTGTCTGTGGGCACAGCCATCCCTCTTGGGAGTCAATGATGGTCTGTGATTGACAGCTGCCTCCAAGAGAGAAAGAGACGGAGAGAGGGAGGACGGGCACAGAACACTTACCATAAGTCACCGCTTCCTCCCGCTCCCCAGCCGCAGCTCTAGCTGTGTACATGGATTCCATTTCATTTATCATGTCAACTGCTGTACCCTTCTGAAATAGATTACTACAGTAGCCTTCATGTATTAACCCCTCCACCGCCAGCCGCTCTATTCCTCATGGTCCATTAGTAAAGCAGATGATCAGTTGTTTTATTGATGGAGGTAATGAGAGCGACATGGCTAATCAAGCAGTGATTGACATCATTAGCATCCCAGGCTGTTGTCACATTGGATGGGGTTCATGCTGCAGATTTAAATGTATAGCCGTGTGGTCTCCACATAACGGATGGGCAGTATATATCTGATAGATTTCAAACCGTACCCTACTTTATTATATATGTTATATACTGTATAATTCCATTGCATCTTATCTGTTCCACGAAACACTCAGCTACTGATTCAGAGCTCAGCAATGCCTTTCCGAGACGTAAATGAGTGGTGTTAGCAGTCACATGACGTAAATGCTGGCGATACCAGTATTATGGCCTCAGTGGTCACATGCTGTGCTGCTGACATCACCACTCAGGGAATGGCAGAGCGTCTACAGGTGAGTAGAGTTTTTTTTTGTTATTTTAGAGCATTTGCTGGATCAGCGCAGGGATTATCAAGGCGAGTAGTGATTTTTGGTTATATTCATTATTTTTATTTTTTCAAAGTGATGGACAACCCCTTTAATTCTGTTATTGTTTGTATGTCCAGATAACATATCTGCTCTAATATATATGCCTTATTGTCTTATCTTATCTATCGTATCTATCTATCTATCTATCTATCTATCTATCTATCTATCTGTCTATCACTGTATCTATCTATCTATTATCTATCTATCTATCTATCTATCTATCTATCTATCTATCTATCTATCTATCTATCTATCCAGGGGCGTAACTAGAAGTGACTGGGCCCCACAGCAAATATTTGTAAGGGCCCCTCCAGCGCGCTTCGCACCTCCCTCCTCCTGTGTAAACCCCACTCCTTTGGCACAGTGTAGCGGTATACTGTATATTGTGTGGCACAGTGTAGAGGTATACTGTATATTGTGTGGCACAGTGTAGAGGTATACTGTATATTGTGTGGCACAGTGGATGCTATATGTGTATAACATAAACATATTTCATATGAAAACTTACAGTTACTTGACCCTTGGGGATCTCGGACACCACTTCAACACTTGGCCGGGGGCTCGGTGGAGCTGATGTTGTGCTTTATCCTAATGAGAAAGATTTCATAATAAGGATTTGGAGAAGGGGCGGAGGGATAGCAGAGCAGGGAGAGGCTGGTGCTGCTACTAGGGGGTCATACCATGGGGGAGTAATAAAGCCCACTATAATGCCCCCCCCCAGTAGTAATAATTCTCCTTATAATGTGACAGTGCAAAAATACCCCCTTGTAATGCCCCCAGTTGAGCTAATGTCCCAATAGTGCCCCCATACTGCCCCCATAATGTCCCAGTATAAAATACCCCTATATAGTGCCCCCAGTAAATTCCCCCATAGTGCTCCTCTCCCCCTTCCTGCTAGTGCCCCCCATAATGCACCAGTATAAAATGCCCCATATATAGTGCCCCAGTAGATGCCCCTCAGTGTCTGGCCTCTGATAGGCTGCCGGCCTAGTGTCCCCCATAATGCCCCCCAATAATGTGCCAGTAAGTTTCCCCATAGATGCCCCCCTTTCATGTGCCAGTATCAAGTGCCTCTCTCCTCCCCCCCACATGTCCCAGTATCATAGTACCATCTCCCCCCCAATGTGCCAGTATCAAGTGCCTCTCTCCTTCCCACCCCCCATGTGCCAGTATCATAGTGCCAAACCCCCCCATGTGCCAGTATCAAGTGCCTCTCTCTTCCCCCCCCATGTCCCAGTATCATAGTGCCATCTCCCCCCCCCAAAAAAAAGTGGCAGTATCAAGTGCCTCCCCCCCATGTGCCAGTATCATAGTGCCAAACCCACCCATGTGCCAGTATCAAGTGCCAACCCCCCCCACATGCCAGTATCAAGTGCCTCTCTCCTCCCCCCATGTCCCAGTATCATAGTGCCATCCCCCCACCCCAATGTGCTAGTATCAAGTGCCTCTCTCCTTCCCACCCCCCATGTGCCAGTATCATAGTGCCAAACCCCCCCATGTGCCAGTATCAAGTGCCTCTCTCTTCCCCCCATGTCCCAGTATCATAGTGCCATCTCCCCCCCCAAAAAAGTGCCAGTATCAAGTGCCTCTCTCCCCCCATGTGCCAGTATCATAGTGCCAAACCCACCCATGTGCCAGTATCAAGTGCCAACCCCCCCACATGCCAGTATCAAGTGCCTCTCTCTTCCCTCCTATGTCCCAGTATCATAGTGCCATCTCTCCCCCCCCACAAAAAAAGTGCCAGTATCAAGTGCCTCTCTCCCTCCCCCCCATGTGCCAGTATCAGGTGCCAACCCCTCTCCCCCCCTCCATGTGCCAGTATCAGGTGCCTCTCTCCCCCCCATGTGCCAGTATCAGGTGCCAACCCCCCTCCCCCCCCCATGTACCAGTATCAGGTGCCTCTCCCCCCCATGTGCCAGTAATCAGGTGCCAACCCCCCCTCCCCCCCAGGTGTCAGTATCAAGTGCCTCTCTCCTCCCCCCCATGTCCCAGTATCATAGTGCCATCTCCCCCACAAAAAAAGTGCCAGCATCAAGTGCCTCTCTCCCTCCCCCCCCATGTGCCAGTATCAGGTGCCTCTCCCACCCCCCATGTGCCAGTATCAGGTGCCAACCCCTCCCAGGTGCCAGTATCAGGTGCCAACCCCTCTCTCCCCCCATGTGCCAGTATCAGGTGCCTCTCTCCCCCCCCAGGTGCCAGTATCAGGTGCCAGTATCAGGTGCCAACCCCCCTCCCCCATGTGCCAGTATCAAGTGCCTCCCACTCCCCCCATGGCAGTAACAGTCGGGTATTAAAAAAAAAAAACACTTCTACTTACCTCCATGTCAGCGATGCGATGCAGCCTCTTCCTGTGTCCCGCCCTGTATGTCCATATATGGAGTCAGTGCTTGTATTTCAGAAAAGTTTCTGCTGGGATTCGAACCCACGACCTTCTGTATCAGAGGCAAAGCACTTAACCACAAGACCATAAAAGCTGCCTTGCTGCTGACTGAAAAAATATGAGACTTCTACTGTTATAGCTGGCTAAGTGTACATCTATACACATGACAGCTGCTGAGTGTGCTGGGACAGCTGTCATATAGAGATATAGCAGTGCTGGTTGTGTTGGGGCAGCTGTCATGTGTATAGATGTACACTTAGCCAGCTATAACAGTAGAAGTCTCATATTTTTTCAATCAGTTCTAATGCAGCCTTTATGGCTGTGTGGGTGAAAGCTTTGCCACTGATACATTGGAGGTTGTGGGTTTGAATCCCAGACACATTAGGAGACTTTAGGAGACAGTAAGATTAGATCACATTAGCGAGGGGGCCTGGTCAGCCGCTGCTGCTGTTGTGAAGGGGCCCTGAACATTAAGACATCGATATTTAACTAACTTGAAAATAAACTGTCACACACGCTGCCGGGGCACCTTCTACTCGAGGTGAAAACTTGGTCAGGACTCTACTGTTTAAAGCAGGGATACTCAACCTGCGGCCCTCCAGCTATTGCAAAACTACAACTCCCAGCTTGCCCAGAGAGCCTACAGCAGGGCATGGTTTTACAACAGCTGGAGGGCCGCAGGTTGGGCATCTCTGCTCTAAAGGAACAACTTTTAGCAAATGAGGCAGTGACAAAATGGCCTACAGGTCACTGAAAAGGGTTTAGGCTAAAACCCTTCTGTCCTGTGTGGGGGGCCTGGTGTGATCCTTGCTATGGGGCCCTTACTTCTCTATGTACGCCACTGGTAATATCTATCTATCTATCTATCTATCTATCAATCTAATATCTATCTAATCTTATATATCAGTGTAATGTTTGTGTACAATACTCTAATTCTTATTATTATAGCCTGAACATTTTAAAAATTTTGTTGAAATGAATTTCGCAACTCCTTATTCAAAGGTTAAGGACAACGCACTGTCTGAAAAATGACATTAAAATTTTAGTATTCCTTTTTAAATGTCAAAAGAAGATGAATGAAGGATGCCACCAACATCCGTCTTTAGTGGGTGTGGGGAAAACTGTCACTGAGTTTCAGAATTATGATCCAAAGAGCCAGTTATGGGCTCATAGCTTAGCAATTTAACTCTTAACTGCAATGCCCAAAGAGAAAATCCGGTAGCTAAAGAACGTCATATCTGTGTGTAGTTTGTGAATGTGTCTCAAGAAAGGTTCCAAAAGATGCCTGCCAATAATCGTTTCTGGAAAATCCAAAGAGAAATGGCACCAGCCTAGGACATTTCAATCACACGTGTCTTAGGACAAAGCATTATTTGCAACATTGATGGTCTATCCTTGGCAGGTTTGACCC
The DNA here is from genome assembly GCF_905171765.1 of Bufo bufo. Lineage (NCBI taxonomy): Eukaryota > Metazoa > Chordata > Amphibia > Anura > Bufonidae > Bufo > Bufo bufo. The sequence goes on along the minus strand of NC_053391.1, from coordinate 350,072,423 downwards.
CTGGAGTCCCTGCCAGTCAGCTGTTTGAAAGAACCAGGGCGCTTTGGTGAGTGCCTCAGGTTACTATGAACCATGCATAGTAGCGGCTGTTCTGAATATAGCAGTGCTGTCCTATTCCAATGAATGGGACACATCTGCACTACCCAGAGCAGTCTCTACTCTATGTATAGTGCTCTGGTTCACAGATTGGTGCACACACTAAAGGCTGCAGCACTTGCCGGATTCTGGGAGTCGGACCGCTGCTGGTCTGATATTGATGGTCTGATATAAGATAGACCTCCCTTTTTTCATTAATGTTACTTAAAACTTGGTAGAAGATGCTGATATTGGTGGGATTGGCAGACTGTTTACTTCCAGCTATCCCCAAATGGCAGATATTAGATGAGAGAAGGATTGGGCATGCTGGATTGCAACATGCCTGATTCTATTTTTCACGTCCAGATGAGGCTGGTGGTGGTTTATTGTTCTCTCCTCATTGAAATAAACATGCATGCTAAGCCAAGTATGCATGCTTATGGTGTAGTCTGGAGCTGACGTCTCACATTAAACCATCTCATCTCAGCCCCTTTCCTTCCAGACAAAAGTAACTCTTCTATGGATATGAACAAAATAAAACAGATGAGACATTTTATGGTCTCAAAACTGAAGCAGTAAGAGCAGATCTCCCCATATAACATAAAATGATACAAATATGGGTTTTCTAATGCTTCCCCTTCTAATCTAATGGAGTTATCTAATGGAGTGGCTGATACAAAGTCAGAAGTTAATTTTTTTATTTACAATATTTTATATTAGTATCCAGAGTAGCAGGGCAGACAAGATCTGTGTCTTCCCTGCATTGCAGTACTTTTCTTGCACATGGAGCGATGTGTTTACCATGGCATCTTAGGCTACTTTCACACTAGCGTTGTTTAAATCCAGCGTTTAATTCCGTTGCCGGAACTGCCCGCTGGATCCGGAAAAACCTGTGAAAACGGATTACATTTGAATCCTGATCAGGATTCTGATCACAATGAAAAAATGCATTGGAAAAAACGGATCCGTCATTTATGGACTTTAACTTTTTTTGCACATTTTTCGGGTTTAACATGCAAAAGCTGGATCTGGTTTGACGCAACACACGGCGCCAGATCCGGCATTAATGCAAGTCAATGGGAAAAATGCCGGATCCGGTGTTCAGTCAAAGTGTTCAGGATTTTTGGCCGCAGGTAAAAATACAACATGCTACGGTTTTCTGAAAAGCCTGATCAGTAAAAAAGACTGAAGACATCCTGATGCATCCTGATCGGATTACTCTCCATTCAGAATGCATTAGGATAAAACTGATCAGTTCTTTTCCGGATTTGAGCCCCTAGGACGGAACTCAACGCCGGAAAAGAAAAACACTAATGTGAAAGAACCCTTACCAATGTGAAAGCTGTGGACTTCTGATGTGGGTAGTGCAGCACTGAATTGTGTCAATTTGTTGAAAGAAAACGAATCATTCCTCATCATATTAATATGAGCAATATATCAAGCTATGGTGAAGCATTTGTAATCGGCACAGTTTATATTTACACATATGAACGGCATGGGGTTGGTACATAAATATATGTGTAATGCAGGGGGTTAATTAAGAAACAGCAATTTCAATTCTAGCTGGTCTTAATAAATGTGCCCTAGAATCTTTATTATAGTCGGAGAGAATCCTGTAAACCTTTGAAATTGATCCCTTAGTATACTTAATGTTCTTTATCTCATCAATGAAAGGGCAATGTTGGACCCAGATTCTAAGATTATTTCTCGTCTTCCTAATCACATAATATAGTTGGATATAAAAAAAGCTTTGGGCATTGGATAAACCGAATAAACCTTTTACATCTCCAAAGTAATAACATTTGCGATAGTAAAGCTTGTGCACATCTATGTTCACATTTTGCTTTAGGTTTTCTGTCAGTGAGGGTTGTACTACTTTAGGTGACAAGCCTAGTGCACCATATAGCTCTATTTTGGGCAACCATTCGGCCTTATTATAATTCAATGGACTCTGATAGGGCGCTATTAGGATCCATCATGTGATGTGTCCAACAAAATATCATGGCTTCAGTTATAAATGTGCAGTGACCCAGTGGCCACTGCTAATAGTCCAAGGCTACTGCTATTAAAATCATTTTTTCAAATACCACTATTTTGTAGTGTATATTTGGGGTTAAAACTGTGTTATTTGATTGTTATGAAACATGGCTAAAGCAGGGGCGGGCACAACCCCTTGGTCTTGGCTCCTTCCTAGGAGGAGCGAGTCAGGGCCTTTTATGAAACACTTTTTGATGCAGTTTTGGCGTGGATTTTCATTCCTTCCCATTTTTTATGAGAATTCTGGAAATTTACACCACATCAAGAATGGCCAGGGCACTTCTGTATTTCTATGGTGCAGTTTATAAAAAGCACAAGCTGAAAAAAAAAGGGTTGTCTCATCCGGGCCCCTGAAGTGAGGGAGAGCACAGTGTCCATGCTTGGTCATCCTCCATTATGCTATGAATGTTCTGATAATAGCTGATCACTGGCTCTGCTATTTTCCGAAATTCCATAGCAATAAATGAAAATAATGCTGTGCATGCACACTATTATGGGGGGACCTGTGGATGACACTGTTATGGGGGATCTGTGGATGACACACTGTTATGGGGGGTCTATGGATGACACTGTTATGGGGTACCTGTGGATGACACACTGTTATGGGGGATTTGTGGGTGACACACTTATGTGGACCTATAGATGACACTGTTATGGAGGACCTGTGGATGACACACTGTTATGGGGGACCTGTGGATGACACTGTTATGGGGGATCTGTGGCTGACACACTGTTATGGGGGATCTGTGGATGACATACTGTTATGGGGGATCTGTGGATGACACACTGTTATGGGGGATCTGTGGGTGACACACTTATGGGGGACCTGCAGATAACACTGTTATGGGGGATCTGTGTATGACACACTGTTATGGGGGTTCTATGGATGACACTGTTATGGGGTACCTGTGAATGACACACTGTTATGGGGGAATCTGGCTGTGATACGGCAACAATATTTGACATACCTTTACATATTCCTATATTAGTTGCTCCCCCCAAGTACTGAAAAAAAAAAAAAGACAATGCTGATTTGGACTCAGATTCTTAATCTATACTCCAACGCCCCCCCCTCCATCCCATAAAAAATGCAGACCACCTAAACAATGCCATCTTTATTAGTTTAACTAGAGCCCTCTATGGCCCAGACAGCCATGTAGTAATTAAACGCAGCATGGCCACGTCACAAGCACCACACAAGCATGCCGTTTGGTTGTGCCCTGGAGTCACATGGAGCCCAGAGGACACAAGGATCTCACACAGAGGCACAGGGAGCTTACATACGAAACACAGAGAGCACACAAAGGGGGCACAAGGAGCACACACAGCAGGCACAGGGAGCTCACACTGCGGGCTCACACAGGGGGGGCACAGGAAACACACACAGCAGGCACAGGGATCACACACAGGGAGCACACAGAGGGGGCATAGGGAACTCAAACAGTGTGCACAGGAAGCTTGCACAGCGGGTACAGGGGAGCGCACACAGAGGGGGCACAAGGAGCACACACAGCGGGCACAGGGGAGCATACACAGAGGGGGCACAGGGAGCACACACAGCAGGCACAGGGAGCACACACAGTGGGCACAGGGGAGCACACACAGCGGGCACAGGGGAGCACACACAGCGGGCAAAGGGGAACACGCACACAGCAGACACAGGGAGCGCACACACAGTGGGCACACATAGCGGGCACAGGGGAGTGCACACACAGCTGGCACAGGGAGCTCACACAGTGGGCACAGGGAGCTCACACAGTGGGCACAGGGAGCGCACAGGAGGGGGCACAGGGATCTCACACAGTGGGCACAGGGAGCGCACAGCAGGGGGCACAGGGAGCACAGAGGAGGTGGCACAGGGAGCACACAGGAGGGGGCACAGGGACAGGAGAGGGCACAGGGAGCACACAGGAGGGGCACAGGGAGCACACAGGAGGGGCACAGGGAGCACACAGGAGCGGGCACAGGGAGAACACAGGAGGGGGCACAGGGAGCACACAGGAGGGTGCTCAGAGAGCACACAGGAGGGGGCACAAGATGCACACAGGAGGGGGCACAGGGGAAACACAGAGCTGACAGTGGGAACTGGTCAGTGACCATCAGTACTTGAGGGCAGTGCAGGGCTGCTAGAATGAGAGTGTGACCCCAGCAGCCCTGCACCCCCTCCTCCACAGACACTGCTGCATGCTTCTTACTAGATGGATTTACCAGGTGCTTTAATAAGAGGGTCCTGAGAGCTCCTGCAGTCCAGCAGCGGTCGGACACAGCAGAAGGTCCAGTCATCCCAGTGTGATGTTTGGGCCTTGCAGCCTGGAGCAAGTGCAGGCAAAAGATGGGGGCGGGTTATTATGTTAGCTCTGCCCACACATCACGTCCTGATGCAGTCACTGAGTGTAAAGGATCTCCTGACACCCCGACTGGGTACCTCCGTTGATGGATGCTCCTAGTGCCTCCCGAGGACTCCAAGCACTCCGCTCTACACCAAAACCACCACAGGAACCAGGAACAGGAACAGCTCTTACAAGAGCTAGGAGTAATAGCCAGGAAAGTATACACGTATAGCAATCCCCACACACATGAGACGAGGCTCTATGTTGAATGTAAAACAGGAACTCTTTAATGGGTTATTTTTCAGCCTTTTATGCAGGTCTCCTAGCAAGGGACACTCCCCCTGGGGCTCTTGTAGAAGACTGTGACAGTTTATATTTTAGCCAATCACATGCATGTACAGTATTGAAACCCTCCCAGCAATTGTACACAAAATCCCCTTCCCTCTGTCTGTAACGCAATCAACAAAATACAATGAGCATTGTCTTTGACGCAATCAACAAAATACAATTACCAAAACACATTGGGCTCTGCCTGTGATACAATTACCAAACATAATGGGCTAACTTAATCACTCACAGACAGAAACCACACATTTTTCCCAAAACACATAAAACACCTCAAAACCCCACATATCCCCATGATGTATACATCCATGGATAGCTCTCATCTGGGTGAACAACATATCCAAAAATCACCCAGATCCGAGCAGGGGTTCCCGAATCAAATGGAAGTCACATTTGGCCGACCGCAAGCATGGCTTTCCTGCCCAAAACAGTTCCACAGATTTAAGCTGTGCGGCCGGTCTGTCTTCTCCCTCAAAGTTAGTATATGGGCCATAATCCTGAGGCAAGAGGCTGGCAAACAGGCCCCTCCAAAACCCAGTGGCGAGGTTATTTTCGCCACACTGAGCTCTGGTGAGACGGGGAGACTGTGTGGGGGGGGAACAGCAGCGGTGACAAAAGGGTCTTAGCCTTCGCGCTGGGTGTATGCACTTTTTTTTTATGTTCCCAGTAGGGTTGCACCGGGTATCGAATTATTGATACCAAATCAATACTTTTTTACCAGTATGGATTCGATACCGGGAATTGCCATTTACCGATACTAGGCTGCGCTACTGCACAGCTTAGTATCAGAGAACATGGAGCTCGCTGCTCTCAGCACGCTCCATGTACCCTCAGCAGTACAGGGGAGAAGGAAGATGTCCCACCCTCCCCCTGTGCTGCTGCTGCCACCAATGAGGAGAGAAAGGGGTGGGGGAGGGGCTGTGGCCACTGCACCACCAAGGAAGACAAGTATTTCATTATTACAAATACAGGGGGCGGGTGCTGGCTGCAGAATCACAGAGCCGGCACCTATGACCTGAGGGGTTAACTGCCGCTGATCGCAGCTCCCTGTCATAGAGGTCAGGTGCCGGCTATGTGATTTGTATTTATGGTTTAAAAACATTGGCGCCCCCCCAACACCCCCAAAGTATTAAATCATTGGTGGCGCAGTTTGCCCCCCAACCCCCCCAGTATTAAATCATTGGTGGCGCAGTGTGCCCCCAACCCCCACAGTTTTAAATCATTGTTGGCAGTGGCCACAGAGTTCCCTCCCCCCTCTTCATTGGTGGTGCAGTGGCAGTTGTGATCGGAGCCCCAGCAGTGTAATCCTGAGTCTTATTCACCCTAATAGAGCTCTGTTAGGGTGAATAGGACAAGGGATCAAAAGATCCCAGGTTCTAGCCCCTAAGGGGGGAAACGTTATTAAATAAAAAGTAAAAAAAAAAAAAAGTAAAAAAAAAACCAAAAGTATAAATCACCCCCTGACTCAATTTTAAATATAAAATATATAAACAATAAATAAACATATTACATATCGCCATGTCCAAAAAGTCCAAACTATTAAAATAGTAAAAAATATCTCTATGCGGTGAACTCCGTAACAGAAAAAACGCCATTTTTTTGTCACCTTGTCCCCGCAAAAAATAGGATAGGACTGTTCAATTATGGACCGGACGTTCCATAAAATGCGGAATGCACGCGGCTTTTTTGGTGTTTTATTCTTTTTGCGTGGTATCGAACGGTATCAAGTATCGCAATACTTTTTTATCGTATCTAAATCGAATCAAAATTTTGGTATCGTGACAACCCTAGTTCCCAGCATTTGTGGTTGTGTTTATTGCCACGTGTAAGTAAAATTCTGTTTTGGCAAAAGCTGGTGTTGGGGGTTGCTTTCCTCGTTCGTGACTTCAATGTATCTTGGGGAGCCCACCCCGGTACACGGATTACACAGGGACCACAGCTGCATGGTAGAGAGACACTGGGGAGCATGTGCAGGAGGACAATTAAGGAATTGAATACAAAAAAAAAGACTCCCACACTCAGCCAACTTAAGTATCTAACAGCAGGGGGCCCCTTTTGGAAAGAAGGCTCTGGGCAATTGCCCTCCCCCCCTCCCCCCCTCCCCCTAACGCCGACCCTGGAGCGAGGAGTTGGTTAGTAAGTGAGTACAGGGGGAAGCTAGATGTGAACATCTGCAGACAAGAACTGGGTTCTAAGAGAGACACTCCAGAAAACCAAGTGAGATGTGTGAGGGAGACAGACTATGGAGATAACATAGGATTTTTTTTGAGCCTGGTGGTACTTGAGCGGGTAACTTTGATTGTAATTATCAGTGTTTGAGAGCTCACAGTAAATGCTGGTAAAGTGTTCACTATAAGTATCTAACCTATAGACATGTATTACTCATAATCTTTATAGTTTTTTTTGTTTTCTAATTTGTCTGTAAAAAATGTTGTCTGTATGTGATTTTTGGATAAATTGTCCAGAAAAAAATAAGAATTTAGGTTGGCAACCCTGGCCTAATGTCCCTAGTCATACAAGAGAGGGAGACATATTACACATCAGATTTAAGTCTGCATCCCGCAGTGGGCATTTTAGAAACATATTTTGGGAGAACATTGCATCCCCAGCGTAGACTAGAGAGAAGCATATCCAGACATAGAAAAGTGAATCTGGATGTGGTACATGGAATGAACTCTCTTGCTTTAGCCAGGAATATTACTTGATGCTGTTAAAAGAACGGTGCCTACATTTGAATGTAAATGTTCTGTATGTGGAGACTGCAGAGATATTAGTAAAAAAAAAAGCTGGTTAACTGTTAAGAAAAAACTAGTCTACTCATTCCACCATCTAGTTCCTTGCCATGTACCTCACCATATTAACACCCAGGGCACCCCTCCTTACATCCGGCAGGAGACCTTCACGGAGGTGAGCCCCAGGGGATTTAGATGCGCCCCCTCATCACTGCATGGCCCCAGGGGAGCGCTGGAGCAGGACTGCCACTACAATGAGTGACCTCATCATCTGCATCTACTACCACTGCTGTCTAGCACCGGTCCACCACACGCCTTCCCCGCTGGGCCTGTTTTAAATGGAAGCCATGATGCCAATGTGAACATTCTGATTGTAAGTCATATCATTGTATAGCTCACAGTAAATGCTGCCAGTGTGTTCATATTGGTAAATTAGCTTTAGACATATATACTCTATATAATAAACAGACAGATATAATAATTTGCTGTCCATGATTTTTGGCAAAGTTATTCAAAAATATAAAAAACTGAACAAAGCCAAAAAAGTAGTTTGGCAACCCTGGTCATGGAAAGAACCAGTGACTGCTGCCTCTGGTTTTGTCCTACATTCCTTCAGAAGTAAGATAATACTTTGGGTGGTCTTCAAGAGCAGAACCCATTTTTTAGTAGTTTAAAAAAAATACATGCATGTGTGTTGGTATGTTTTATAGCATTTATGCATGGTGTTTTTTTTTGTTTTGCACCAATGTATGTTAAAAGATACACAAGATATACAAAAATGCTGTGAAAAACTACAAGTAGTAAAAAACACTTTATTAGCAGAAACATCTCAAAATCCACTACGAAAAATGCAGTGCATGTCAGGTGGTTTTGGACATTTGTATCATGGACGTTCCCGCAACAGGTGGCAGGAGATCGGCGAGACTGGCAACATGTGGTTTGATCCGACAGGTTTTCCCTGTGGATCAATAGGCGTCTGTGTTGTTTCTGGTATGGCCACACTCCTTGCCTCAGGTGTTGCTAATGTGGTCATTTAACCTTCTTTATTTATAGTTACTTCTCCCACTATGCTGTGCGGTTTATAGCTTCAGTTTAAGTTTTTAATTGCTGGTGTGTGGATCTCGGCAGAGTTCCTGGTGCTTCCATAACTCCTTTGAAGTTAAGTCTTTCCTTTCCCTTCTTGTATTTTTTTTGGGTTCTGTGTGTTGCTTTTCCCTATTGTTTGTATTAGGCCTGAAGTAGACTCCTGTTCGTCCTTCCAATTGGAGGAACAGGTAGTCTCGTCCCTGCCATTAGTACCAGGGTCCTATAGGGCTAGATAGGACTCTAGGTATTCCTGTGTATGAACACACCTATCTCTGGGGTCTGTTCACACTGGTAGTCAGTCAGGATCTTGGTTAGGGTTTTACTAGGAGGTGTCTATTTTCCTTCCCTAGTTCTCAGGCCTTATTCCCTGTTTCCCCCTTCTCTCTTATGCTCAGTGTGGTGTATCCCTCCCACACCGAAGCGTGACAATTTAATGGCTCACAAAAATTGTGAAACAAAAATAGCTTCATATATGGAGATCCATTGGTTCTATGTTTTATTCCTAACAATGTTTGACTATGAATCTTTGGTTTGGTCTGTGGACTGTAAATGATGATCGCCTGAGCTGTTGATGCTGGGAAGTCAGGTAAAATAAAAATGGTTCTGCTTTTTTTTTTTTTAAGGCCTCTTCTTATATTTCATTACAGGTTACTTCATTGTTATCATTGAACGTTCAGCCTATCTCCTTCACTGGACAAAACTCTCTTATATAGTGATGTTATTCAGAGAGCATAATAATAATAATGATGGTTATTTGGCTATTTCCTAACTGTACATTGGTAAAGAAGAGAAACAATAATTATAGTACATACATATGCCTAGTAACACAGATATTTTCTGCACAGAATTGTATATTAGGCAGTTGAAGCAGACCTCCTTCTGTTCTACTCACTGCAGAAAATCTTTGCTGAAAAGACTCCTGTGGGTGGATGTATATAGGAATAGATTGGTTGCTGTTTGCAAGCAGCAGGATTTGCTAATGATAAGGGTAACAGCAATTTACCTTTGTAGTCATAATATCTGAATGTACAATGTTTTCTTTTTTAAATACTTTCGCAAATTAACCCAATCAATGCTGAAAAAGTGAATATTTGATTCAAGGAAAGTTATGCACAGAATATTATGAAAATTTTGTGGATCTGCAGTGTTCAATAATACATTCAAGGGGTGCTCACTAGTAATCTCTTACTTTACAAATAATGTACTGTATGTAGGCTGTAAATATACACAGATCAGCTATAACAATAAAAGCTCCAGTCCTCTTTATAGGTCCTCTTTATGTCACCAAAACAGCTCTGACCCATGGAGGTATGGACTTCACACGACTTATGAAGAGGTTCCCTGGTAACTGGCACCAAGACTTTAGCAGCAGATATTTTAAGTCCTGTAAGTTGTGAGGTGGGGTTCCCAAGGATTTTACTTTTTTCCAGCACATCCCACAGATGCTTGATGGGACTGGGATCTTGGGAATTGGAAGGCCAAGTCAACATCTCAAACTCTTTGTCATGTTTCTTACACCATTCCTGAGAAACTTTTGCAATGTGGCATGGTGCATTATATAACTGAAAGAGGCCACTGCCATTAAGGAATACCAAGACCATGAAGAAGCGTATGTGGTATGTGAAAAGTTTAACATCCACATGAAAGTCAGTACCTGAGGTTTCCCAGCAGAACATCTCCAAGAACATCAAACTTTCTCTCTGTCTTCTTACCACAGTGCATATTTGTGCTATCCCTATATACAGTATATATATATATATATATATATATATATTGTGACAAATATGTATATTGTGACAGCCAGGTGAGGTTGAATACTGGACCGGAGTTTAAGTGCCGGTCCGGATTTTGGCAGCACCTGGCTGTCCTTAAATAGGCAGCTGGGCTTAGCAGAGATGTCTCTCTGTTTTTGGGATCTGAGGCTTTGTGCCGTGCTGGGGGGCTGAGAGCCGCATGCTGGGGAAACAGACCCCCTAAAGCCTGCTGTGGTCTACTGAAGGCAGAACTGCCAGCAAGGTGACTTGTGTTATATGAACTTTCCATTGTGTGTGAATTAACACCAAGACTGCAAAGTAACGTGCTGTTTTGTGCAATTGCCTCAAGTGTCAATAAACACTGACGTTTTGAGTTAAGAACTTGTATTTTGCCTCTGTACTGTGCCCGCTTAACCTATCTACCAGAGCGAAACCCCGGTTGTATGTCGTACATTAAACCAGCTGTATTACAACCAGTGCCCACGACAAAATGGAGGCTGTTGTGATGGCCCTCATGGAGGCTAATCTGCAGCAGCGAGAGACAAACCTGCAGCAACGCGAGGCTAATAAATAGCAGCAAGAGACCAACCAGTTGCTGCTACAACACGTGATGGCTTTCACGATGCCTGGAAAGCAGTCCGTGCCACGATTCCTAAGATGACCCCCCGCAGACGACATCAAAACCTACCTGGCGATGTACGAGAAAGTGGCCATCAGGGAAAAGCTACCCCTTGACCAGTGGGCTGAGGTTGTCGCTCTATTCCTGGCATCCGATTGTCAGCGGGTGTATTTCGACTTGCTGGACAATCAAGCGTCCGACTACCAAAAAGTAAAGGGTGAGATTTTGGCAAGACTGGGGGTGAATGTGTTGGTCCGGGCCCAGCGGGTACATCAGTGGGGGTTTAAGCCGGCTGAGCCTGCGAGGACCCAGTATTATGACTTACTCCACCTCTTGCAAAAGTGGCTACAGCCTGATGTGCTGAGTCCCACGGCTATTCTGGATAGACTATTGGCTGATATGTTCTGGAGGGCTCTGCCACCCCCTCTCCAGCACTGGATCGGCCAGGTGTCTCCTGGCAACGCCCTAGAAATGGTGGACTTGGTGGAGCGCTACAAGGCTACTAAGACTGTTGCAGGGGGTTCTTTTGGGAGGGGGGCAGTCAAACCCCATAAATCTCCATCCCAGACCCGGCGACTTGTACCAACCAAACCCACCCGGGGTGTACCCTCTACGGACCTGGCTCAGATAGTCTGCTGGTGGTGTCAGGTGATGCCATGTAAGTGCTGACTGTCCCCATCAGGTGGAACCCATGGATACTAACTATGGCTACCGTGAGTCGCTATATGCCAGGAAGCTGTGTGCAGCAGGTACACCAAAAAATCCAAACCACCTGTGCCAGGTGGAGGTAGGAGACACTCCAGCAGAGGCTCTGCTGGACTCAGGGAGTCTGGTGTCCCTAGTAGGGCTCCCTTGGTACGGTCAGTGGAGTATACTGGCCGGAAAGTCGGGTCATGTGCATCCCTGGAGACTTAAAAGACTATCCCACCGCCCTGGTGTCTCTAACCACAGGGGCTGGCAGATGGAGTCAGGAAGTGGCAGTTGCCCAAAATTTACACTACGAACTTATAATAGGGAGAGGCTTCCTGGCACTGTGGCCTGCTATAAGAGTGACTGATACCCATGAGACAGGGGTAACCCTAGCAGAGTCGCCCAGCTCAGGGGGGAGACCAGAACCCTGGGAACCTGAGACCGAAGGGCCAGCGGTAGGGGTGACCACCACTTCGGTGGAATAGGGGGAGACAACTCCGCTAAGTGTGATGGTGGGAGATGTTGAGGACTTGCCGCCGGGTCCTGAATTGGCAGACCTCAATGTCTCCGGGGATAATTTTGGTATCGCCCAATGTCGGGACCCAACCCTATCCTGCGCCTGTAAAATGTATTAATAGTAGATGGTGAACCACAGCAACCTGGGCAGAGTCAGTGTTTCCCCGTTTTGTGGTTCATCAGGATATGTTGTATAGGGTAAACCAACTACGGGGTGAGCGTATTGAACAGTTGGTGGTCCCCAAGGCTTATCGCAAGCTTGTGTTAGATCTAGCCCACTAACACGTTCTCGGGGGTCACCTGGGGCTGCAGAAAACTAAGGATCGTATTCTACAGTGGTTTTACTGGCCCAGCATATTCAAAGAAGTGGAAGAGTTTTGTAAGTCTTATCCGACCTGCCAGATAACTAGCCCCCAGCCACATTTCCGTAGTCCCCTAGTACCTCTCCCGATTATCAAAGTACCGTTTGACCGAATAGCTATGGACCTCATAGGCCCAGTACCGAAGTCCGCCAGAGGGCATTAACACATCTTAGTCATTCTAGCCTATGCCACTCGGTATCCGGAGGCGGTGCCACTGCGACATACCTCGGCCAAACTCATAGCTAAGGAGCTAATGAAGATGTTTTCCCGAGTAGGACTACCTAAAGAGGTTCTGACCGACCAAGGGACCCCTTTTATGTCCAAGGTGATGAGGAAACTCTGTAAGTTGCTGCACATAAAACAACTACGGACGTCCGTTTACCATCAGCAAACAGACGGTCTGGTAGACCGGTTTAATCAAACATTAAACAATATGTTGAAAAAGGTAGTGTCTAAAGATGGGATAGACTGGGACTTCCTTCTGCCCTATCTCATGTTCGCAGTGCGAGAGGTACCCCAGGCCTCTACTGGGTTCTTGCCCTTCGAACTGCTATATGGCAGATACCCTCGTGTGCCCTCAAAATAACTCAACACATAGCCATTAATGTCTAAACTACTGGCAACAAAAGTGAGTACACCCCTAAGTGAAAATGGCCTAACTGTTCCCAATTAGCCATTTACCCTCCCCGGTATTATTTAACTCGTTAGTGTTACAAGGTCTCAGGTGTGAATGGGGAGCAGGTGTGTTAAATTTGGTGTTATCCCTCTCACACGCTTTCATACTGGTCACTGAAAGTTCAACATGGCACCTCATGGCAAAGAACTCTCTGAGGATCTGAAAAAAAGAATTGCTGCTCTGCATAAAGATGGTCTAGGCCAGTGGTGGCGAACCTATGGCACGGGTGCCAGAGGTGGCACTCAGAGCCCTCCCTGTGGGCACCCACATACTGGAATAAGTCTATGGTGTACCAATATGCCTTAGACTTTTCCTGCCATTCATCAGCGCAGGGCGCACTATGAACAGCGCAGGCAGCGCACTGAATGTAGGCAGGGTATTATAGCTAAACGATAAAGTACATGGAAGATACACTTTACTGGACTGTAGTATTCAGGGTGAATTACTGAGTCGGCACTTTGCGATAAATAAGTGGGTTTTGGGTTGCAGTTTGGGCACTCGGTCTGTAAAAGGTTCGCCATCACTGGCCTAGGCTATAAGAAGATTGCCAACACCCTGAACCTGAGCAGCAGCATGAGGGCCAAGACCAAGACCATACAGCGGTTTAACAAGACAGGTTCCACTCAGAACAGGCCTCGCCATGGTCGACCAAAGATGTTGAGTGCATATGCTCAGCGTTATACCCAGAGGTTGTTTTTTCAAAACAGACATATGAAGGCTGCCAGCATTGCTAAAGAGGTTAAAGGGGTGGGGGGTCAGTCTGTCAGTGCTCAGACCATATGCCGCACACTTTTTTCCCCTCCCCATTTAGACCAATTGTGGCAGGAATTGGTTTATTTTCAGAGAGACTATCACAATGGGTGGACTCACTTCTACAACATGTAACATAGTACATAGTACATAAGGCCGAAAAAAACATTTGTCCATCCAGTTCGGCCTGTCATCCTGCAAGTTGATCCATGGGAAGGCAAAAAAAAGGTAGAAGCCAATTTTCCTCACTTTAGGGGAATAAAAAATTCCTTCCCGACTCCAATCAGGCAATCAGAATAACTCCCTGGATCAACGACCCCTCTCTAGTAGCTATAGCCTATAATATTATTACGCTCCAGAAATACATCCAGGCCCCTCTTAAATTCCTTTATTGTACTCACCATCACCAATTCCTCAGGCAGAGAGTTCCATAGTCTCACTGCTCTTACCGTAAAGAATCCTCTTCTATGTTTGTGTACAAACCTTCTTGTCTCCAGACGCAGAGGATGCCCCCTCGTCACAGTCACAGTCCTGGGGATAAATAGATGATGGGATAGATCTCTGTACTGACCCCTGATATATTTATACATAGTAATTAGATCTCCCCTTTATACATAGTAATTAGATCCACATATACCAGGGTTTCTGAGGGATACCAGATCAGTTCTACAGGCACTTGATACCATGGAATGGTCTGCACATTACACATGGATTATAGCTGATGTGGTTTCATTATATACAAACATACCACATGAGCTGGCCCTTAGATCCCTGGTATGGTTTCTGAAAACATATAGTGAATTTACCGTGGGACTGCAGGAGTATGTAGTGTTGGTGGTGGACTTCCTCCTCAGGCGCAATTTCTTCATGTTTAATTACAGGTTTTATTTACAGGTATCTGGGGTGTCGATGGGAGCTAAGTCCTCTCCCTCTATAGCCAATATCTTTATGGCATGGTGGGAGAGGAGCTTTCTCCTCATCGACACCCATCCATTTTGGGAGCATATAAGGTGGTATGGTCGCTACATCGATGACCTGATTTTTATCTGGTTTGGGGATGTGGCAGCCATACTACTTTTTGCCTAATATCTCAATTCCTATTTCAATACTATCTCTTTCAGTGTTCATCATGAACCATATGAGATATCATTTTTGGACTTGGGCCTGAGGGACTCTGCCACTGCGGCTATATGCACATCCACTTTCAGAAAACCTCTAGCAGGTAATACTATATTACACGGATCCTCTTGTCACCCACCACACACTGTACATAATATACCTAAGGGTGAGATGATCCATGCCAGACGGAACTGTACAGAGGTAAATTCCTTTATGGTAGAAGCAGATGTTATTATGAATAGATTGGCACAGAGGGCATATTCGCGGAAACATGTTGGCAGGTATATACAACAAACATTAGATATGGATAGGAACCTGCTAGTTTATCCGGTAATGAAACAGGAACACATTAAGCCACAGATATTGTCAGATATGATTCCCCAGAGTACTTTTGTGACACAATATAGTGTTAAGTATCCCGAAATTTGTAAGATCATTAAACAACAATGGGCGAAAATAGCAGCGGGAGGCTTCAGGAGTGCGGCCCGGAGAGCTCCCACAGTAGCCACGTATGTAGGTCCGAGCCTCTATCAAGATAGAAAAACATTGCAGCCAAGTTGGCTGAAAACAAAGGGTAGTTACAGATGTGGACATGCTAAATGTGTGTGCTGTGACCATATTGTGGTAGCTAGGTCATTAAAGTCCACTGCCAATGGCAAGGATTTTCAAATAAAATCCTATCTTAACTGTAACACTACTTATGCAGTATATTTAATCACATGCAGGACTTGTAACTTACAGTATGTGGGCTGCACCACCAATGCCATAAAGGTGAGAATACGCAAGCATATTTCGGACGTGTCGCATCATGGGAGCTGTGGGGTGTCTGCGGCTAGCCTACACTTTGCGGTTTCCCATGGTGGGGACACGTCCTGTATGCTAGTACAGGGGATCGAAAGAGTTAAAGCATCTAGGAGAGGCGATCACAGGAGGAAACTCCTGAACAGGGAGTCGTTCGGGATTTTCCATCTGAGTAGTCGTCAGCCAGAGGGACTTAATAAAAGACTGGATTTAATTTTACAGCAATAATCAGATATAGGAATATATGTTTCCCATCTTAGATGTATTGTCGAATATAGACATGGTTTTAGTAAATTAAGCATATGATTTTTTATCTGAAGATTTGATACAGGTGGATGGCAGCATTTACTCTGGGTCAAGTGATAGCCCAATTAGGGGCACAGGTGTTGACCCACTATATCTGCTGCACTCATGAGTAAGGGCTTACATCTCAGGTAGCCCGAAACGCGTAGACTAAGACTGGTTATACTGGATGTATTTTTAACCGCTTAAATAAAATACCGTTTTAACCTCTGCGAAACTGAGCTGGATTTTTGCTCTTCATTTGGATTTCAACTTATCCGCATCCTGGTGCGGCTATTCCGTGCTCACAGCAGAGAATGGGCAGGTGAGAGCCGTATTTTACCTATTACGTGATATGCCGCACACTGCATCAAATTGGTCTGCATGGCTGTTGTCCCAGAAGGAAGCCTCTTCTAAAGATGATGCATAAGAAAGCTCGCAACAGTTTGCTGAAGACAAGCAGACTAAGGACATGGATTACTAGAATCATGTCCTCTGGTCTGATGAGACCAAGATAAACTTATTTGGTTCAGATGGTGTCAAGCGTGTGTGGCGTCAACCAGGTGAGGAGTACAAAGACAAGTGTGTCTTGCCTGCAGTCAAGCATGGTGTTGGGAGTGTCATGGTTTGGGTCTGCATGAGGGCTGCCGGCTGTGGGGAGCTACAGTTCACTGAGGGGACCATGAATTGTAACATGTACTGTGACATACTAAAGCAAAACATGATCATCTCCTTTTGGAAACTGGGCCGCAGGGCAGTATTCCAACATAATGCCCCCCAAACACACCTCCAAGACGACCACTGCCTTGGCTAAGGAAACTGAGGATAAATGTGCTGGACTGGCCAACATGTCTCCAAACCTAAACCTTACTGAGCATCTGTGGGGCATCCTCAAATGGAAGGTGGAGGAGCACAAGGTCTCTAACATACACCAGCATTGTGATGTCATCATGGATGAGTGGAAGAAGACTCTAGTGACCTCCCTGCCCAAGAGTGTTAAGGCAGTGCTGGAAAATAATGGTGGTCACACAAAATATTGACACTTTGGGCACAATTTGACCATTTTCACTTAAAGGTGTACACACTTTTGTTGCTAGCAGTTTTGACATTTAAGGCTGTTTGTTGAGGTATTTTAAGGGGAAAACCAAATTTACACAGTTATACAAGCTGTACACTGACTATTTTACATTGTGTCAAAGTATCATATCTGTAGTGTTGTCCCATGTCTCACGTTTGTGAGATACTATATATATATATAAATATATCTAATATATAAAGCTGAGTGTATGTGTGTGTATGTCCGCTAAAGGAATCCGCACCGCCGCATTTACAATCACGAAATTGCCACACAGGTACATCAGGTGTCTGGGAAGGTTTTAGACCAGGTCTCAGATCTCTAGGACGTACCGCAAAGCATATACACAGTTTTACTCCAGGTTTCCATAACAACCCTGCCATCTATCTTCACTGCTGTAGGAGAGCTTTAAAGGAAGTCTGTCACAAGGATAATTGCTATCGAAGTAAAGCCATGGCCTAATAGCACTTAGTACCTTATTTCTAGATGTGCCTTTGTTCCAGCAATAGATGTTTTTATCCTCTGAAAATCCAGTTTATTTGGTATGCAAATGAGCCAGTAAGATGCCCAGAGGGGCGTCACTCTTGCAAGAAGGAGCCCAGACACACCCCCTGCCAAAATGTGTCCACCCTCAAAAGACTTAAAACCCCGCCCCCAGGTCCCACTAATCCACGCCCCTGATCAGGTTAGACCATGCCCCCTCCCACTCCTGAGCCGACGGGGATTGAAAATATGAAGGTAAAAATCAACTTCTGTCTGCTGCAGGGGTTGGAGGGATGGTGACTTTCTCCCTGCAGCTTACACTCAGACAGCACAGTGCTGCTGTCTTAGAGTGAGCTGTTCAAAAGGACACGCCCCCGATCTTTTTAGGCCACACCCCCTCCCACTCTTCAGCTGTCTGAGATTGAAAAAATGAAGTTAAAAATCAACTTCTAGGTCCCGCTAAGCCACGCCCCGATCTGGTTAGGCCACGCCCCTCCACTCCTGAGCTGACAGGGATTGAAAAAACGAAGGTAATGCTGGTGTCTTAGAGTGAGCTGTTCAAAAGGACACGCCCCTGATCCAGTAAAGGCCACTGTTAAGGGGGCGGACCCCTGTGGAGATCACTGTCAAGGGGGTGGTATGCTGTGAAAGTCACTGTTAAAGGGGAAGGCTGCTATAAAGGTCAAAATTAAGGGGGTGGGCTGCTGTGGAGGTTCAATTTTAAGGTACGGGGCACTGTGGGGGGAGTCAGTGTTAAGGAGTGGGGGGCAGATGTCACTGTTATAGTGGATAGTGTTGATCTTTTAACGACACACACAAACATTAAATGAAATAGATTAAATATACCCGAGTGAAGCCGGGTCCTTCAGCTAGCATGTATATGTATATATATATATATATATATATACAGTATCTCTCTCTCTCTCTCTCTATATATATATATATATATATAGAGCGATCTGTCAATCCCAGTGCCCTGATCTTTCTGTTGGTATTTCATGTTGTCAGTTGTTAGGAGAGCATGACTCTATTTACCCCTTAAGGACCCATTATGTAGCTGTACATCATGGGTCCGATCCCTAAACATGGCGCCCTCTCGCGCGTACAGCGGGCGCCTTAGCTGTGGGGTCTCTGCTATTTTAAATATCAGAGAACCGTGGCACATGTATGCGATCAGCCATAAGGCTGATCGCTTACATCTTACCTTTCAGATGCTGTGGTCAAATGTGACCACGGCATCTGCGCAGACCGGAACTGGAAGTCGCGCGCTTCCGGTCTGGTAACAGCGTTCCCCGGCTGAGATCGGGGGACCTGTTACCTCGATCTAATTGACCAAAGCTCCAAGCCGGCTCCAGAGTCAATTAGATGTATATATCAATACAGGCCACTAGGTGGCAGCTTTGCATTGATATAGTGCAATTGAAGTCTTCAATGATGGCTATTTAGCCATCACTGAATACTATGGGCAATCGAATGATTGGCAGTTATTGTATAAAAGAAAAAAAAAGAAAAGTTCAAATCACCCCCCTTTCCTTAAAATAAAAATACTTAACCAATAAAAAAAATAAACATCATGGGCATCGCCGCGAGCGAAAATGCCCATACTATTAAAATATAACAATATTGATGGCATATGGCAAATGGCGTAGCGGGAAAAAAAATTTGCCATTTTTTGTCACTTCAACTACCCAATAATGTTTTAATAAAAAGTGATCAAAAAGTCGCACACACTTAAAATTGGTATCACTGAAAAGAACACATCGTGCCGCAAAAAATGAGCTCTCACACAGCCCTGTACACATAGCTACAAAAAAGTTCTAGGGGTCAGAATATGGTTATGAAAAAAAAATAATAATTCCCTCAAAGGTTTTAATTTTTTTTTCAGTATTAATAAAAATTATTCAAGTGTAGTATCGTTGGAACCATACTGTCCTGGAGAATAAAGATAACAGGTCAATTTTATCGCATAGTGTACTGTGTAAAAAAAAATTAAAAAAATTTATCAGAATTTTTCCCAATTCTACACCATTTGGAATTTTTTCCCCGCTGGTATGTAATTGTGAATGGTGCCATTAGAAAGTACAACCTGTTCAGCAAAAAATAAGCCCTCATAAGGCTATGTGAATAGAAAAATAAAAAAGGTAGGATTATGGGAAGGCGGGGAGTGAAAAAAGAAAACGCAAAAATGGAAAATCCCAGGGTCCTGAAGGGGTTAATAGGCTTCCTTCAAGCCTTGGGTGCCACTGCCAGGGTATCTAAAGCACCCCATTCACAGAGGTGTCAGATGCATACTCCTCAGACTGATCTTGAGAATACAATAAGGCTTCATGAGTGGACACCACAATCAATAAAACTGAAGTTTTGTTCTGACTTAAAAGCGTACCTAACCTTCCAACAAACTGTGCATTAATCAATAGTACAATGTGTGTACATATGGAATAGCATCATTTGACTTACCGTATTTATCGGCGTATAACACGCACTGGCGTATAACACGCACCTTCATTTTAAGGGAAATTTCAGGAAAAAAAATTAAATTTCAAATTGTACTGCTATGGGGTGGGGGGATCTGTGGATGGAACTGTTATGGGGGGGATCTGTGGATGACACTGCTATATGTCATCCACAGATCCCCCTCATAACAGTGTCCCCCAATACACCGGGCCCCGCCGCTCACCGAAGTATTTATAAACGTGAATCCTTATCCTGTTATTAAGCTGCCCTCTCCCATGTTCCCATGTCCCCCCTGTATCCCCACAGCACTTACTTAAGCTTCCATAGCAGGCAGAGCGGACGGCAGCAGTAACGTCACTCACTGACGTCGCGCGTCTGCTCCGCCTGCTTCATTCATAAAGGGGGCGGAGCAGACGCTCAACGTCAGTGAGCCTGCTATTGAAGCTTAAGTAAGTGCTATGGGGATACAGGGGGGACATGGGAACATGGGAGAGCGCAGCTTAATAACAGGATAAGGATTCACGTTTATAAATACTTTGGTGAGCGGCGGGGCCCGGTGTAAGAGTACAGTGACTGCACCGGGCCCCGCCCCTAGTTACGGACTCCAGCCCCTCCTCTCTCCCGGCTCATACAGCACAGTCTGTGATGCTGCATCTTTGCCGGGCCGCAATGAATATCGGCGTATAACACGCATACATCATTTGCCCCCTATTTTCAGGGGGAAAAAGTGCGTGTTATACGCCGATAAATACGGTATATAAATTATCTCTGGCATTTACTTTAGCAGTTTTCCCCTGTGAATGCTGAATGTCTAGTCTGCAGTTCTCCCAGAGCTGGTGGGTGTAAAGTAGCTGCCATCCACTGCACAGAGAAAGTAGAGGAGAATCAGTTTCCTAATATTCACCTTTTCACTCAGAAACAGTCCCAGGACCATTGATGACATTAAAGAGAGGTACTGACCTGTATGGTTGTGAATAAAGCAGTTGTCCTGAAATATAACCTTCATATGTAGTTGTGCATTGTCTTTGTGTGTGTGTGTCTCACTGTTTTCCTACTCACTCCACCTCCTCTCAACTCCATAGGCTTGTATTGATATGCTCCCACTTTGGACAGATTCAAAGCAAATGTCAAAGAAAAAGCATTTAGCAATGGTGGGGTGAGGGGTAAACAGCTGATAACAGGATAACTAGACATTTCTCACTGATAATGCATATTACAAAGTTTCTTATGGTTGCTTAGGCTATTGATTTATTGATTTAAGTCCTGTGAAAAGTTGGTGACCATTTAACGTTTTCCTATGAGAAAGGCTTCAGATTTTCTTGTGTGGTTGCAAAGTCACTTGCCACTTATTTTCAAAGGAATATGTTGAATATGTCTTGACTGTGATTCACAGGTATTTTACTGCTGCTCACAGCAATATATGTTGAGACTTAGCCCTAGCCTTAGAAGAGCTCTGAAAAGAAAAATAAATACATATTTTGGACATGTATGTAACACTAATCATTGTGATTGGGTCATGTATATCAAGTTATAAGAGAGTACATGGGAAATGTTTGGGGTCATTTTTCCTAACCCTTTCAATGTAAGACCTTTTTTGCAGAAAAAGTCCCCCGAAATGAGATTGATAGCAATATATTTCTATCTTTGTGCTCACTGTAATATTATTTCATATGCACTTAGACCTACAGAATTTATCTCAGCAGCTTGAAGCTATCAGAGTGACACAACCTTCTAAAATTCAGTGTTTAGCCAGGATTCAGATTCTTGTTACTGTTCTTTCAATTTTTTTTCCAAACAAAGGGCTATTTTCTCAGCTAGCGGACGATATCTGTCTGTTCTTATTAAGTGATATTTGTTTCTTGCTCTCTCTTGCTGTTTTCTTAGCTTAGTATCCTGAAGTCCAAGTAAGCACAGGGCTAAGGCAGGGTGTTCCAGATGGGTTACCAAACTAGGATGTAGGAATAAGAGGATTTGGCCTCTTGAACGAGCCAAATGAGTTTTTTTGGGAGCAAAGTTCGTTGGTTGTGCCCGAAAGGCGTTTAAGTCAAGTCGTGTTCAGAGCTCTCACGTCTTAACACAGCAGGAGAAGAATGTGCCTGTCTTTTCAGCTGTAACATGTTCAAGAAAAAGCATGCCTGGAAGACACTTGTGTGTGATAACAGATATACGGCAAACAGGATAATCTTAAAGGCATTGAAAAGCTGAACACAGTTCTGTGTGTTCATCCTCCATTCCCCAGATTCAGAGTGACAACTCCTTATTCTCTTATGTTGTGGATAACCTGAGAATAAGATAATTCACACTGAGAACACTTTAAAGCCAACAAAGACGTCATACTGTTTATAAATAAAGTCTGAAGATAATGCGTACTGTAAAAGGGATATATATATATATATATATATATATTAGTATATATTACATGATTGCTTATTTAGTAGCATTCTATTCATAAACAGTGTAATGACCTGTTCAAAGATGTACTCTTAATATATAACATAAAATACTTGTATATACATTTTTTATTTATTTGCTTCATACAAATTTACATTAGAAAAAAGTCTTACTTTTGCAGTTTGAATGTCAAATATATGCTATTTATGAATCATATCTACAAGGGGTGTTCAATAAGTTATCTACCCCAGGATGTTCTGTTAGTGTTAAACAGCTGAGCTTGTCTGTGCAAGTTGAGACATACAGTATCTGGACATGCAACACACAGTAGCAGTTTCGTTTGATAAAAGCACTGGAAGTGACAGGATGGCAAGTGCAGTACAGTGTGGCTCTATAAAAAAAGTAAGGGATTTGGAGCTTTGTTCTATGATTAAATTCCTTACAATGGAAGAAAAGAAACCTAAAGAAATCCATGAAAGGAAGATCGCTATATACAGTCATGCTGCACCTTCCTACTACCAAGTAAAGTTTTGGGCCAAGTAGTTTAAATGGGGTGAAGAATCAATTGAAGATCCCCATTCAGGGCAACTTATCAAAGCATCTTCTGAGGGAATGTGCCATAAAGTGGAGGCCATGATTTTGGAAGATCATCAGGTCAAAGTCAGTCTTATAGGTCGAGAATTAGGCATTTCAGTTGGCACAGTTTCCAGTATCATTCATGATGTTTTGATGTCAAAAGTCAGTTCCTGGTGGGTGCCACAAATGTTGATGCCTGAGTAAAACACTTTTCGCCAGGAATTTAGCCAAGAGAATTTAGACATGCTTAGAGAAAATTCAGGAGATTTCTATTATCGAATTACTACGGGTGATGAAATATGGGTCCACCACCATGACAAGAGTCCATGCAATGGAAGCACAAGGGGTCACCAACTCCAAAGAAATTTTGTGTGCAGCAGTGAGCTGAAAAGATCATGGCAACGTTTTTTCGGATACAGAAGGTGTTTTATTACTAGAATTTATGCCACCCAAGACAACAATTAATGGAGACACCTATGCTTCAACAATGAAGGCATTACGTGAGGCAATCAAAGAGAAACACCGTGGGAAGTTATTGGCAGGTGTGTTGCTGCTTCATGTCAATGCGCTAGCTCACAAGTCTCACAAATCACAAGCTGCTATCAGGGAATGCGGCTTCATGGAGCCTATCCATCCACCCGACAGTCCAGACGTGGCTCCCAGTGATTACTTTCTCTTTCGGAATCTGAAGAAATTTCTGCTTGCGCAATGATTTCCTGATGATAATGCAGTCAAAGAGGCAGTAACAGGATTCCTGCAGCAGTAAGAAGTCTCCTTAGCATTCTCTTGCCTGGCCCCGTAATAGTGCACTAGTGCTATGCGATACAATTTCAGTGCATGCACAGTGCATATTACACAGAGGCCTACTGTGCATGCGCTGAAATTGTGGAACACATCCCCGATGTGCTATTTTAGAACCAGGCTAGAGGATAATAGTGCTTGGCCCTGTTAGTCAAGTGGAGGTTGGGGAAAAACAGAGAATCACTGAATCCCTAATTTACATCTAATATATAAAGCTGAGTGTATGTGTGTGTGTGTGTGTGTATGTCCGCTAATGGAATCTGCACCGTCGCATTTACAATCATGAAATTTGGCACACAGGTACATCAGGTGTCCGGAGAGGTTTTTAACCAGGTCTCAGCTCTCTAGGACGTACTGTTCCTGAGATATTCCCAAAAAATGCATTAGCCAATAGAAGCTTGGTCACATGACCCTTATCAGCCAACAGAAGCTCGCAGGTCCTCTAGTCTCGACATGCACAGTTTTACTCCAGGTTTCCATAACAACCCAGCCATTTATCTTAACTGCTGTAGGAGAGCTTTAACTGCTTAAGGACACAGCCATATTTCACCTTAAGGACCAGGCCATTTTTTTGCAAATCTGACCAGTGGTGATAACTTTAAAACGCTTTTACTTATCCAGGCCATTCTGAGATTGTTTTTTTGTCACATATTGTACTTCATGACACTGGTAAAATGAATAAAAAAAAAACCTTTTTTATTTATAAAAAAATACCAAATTTACCAAAAATTTGAAAAAAATTGCAAATTTTCAAGTTTTAATTTCTCTACTTCTATAATACATAGTAATACCTCCAAAAATAGTTATTTCTTTACATTCCCCATATGTCTACTTCATGTTTGGATCATTTTGGGAATGACATTTTAGTTTTTGGGGACGTTACAAAGTTTAGAAGTTTAGAAGCAAATCTTGAAATTTTTCAGAAATTTTCAAAAACCCAATTTTTAGGGACCAGTTCAGGTCTGAAGTCACTTTGTGAGGATTACATAATAGAAACCACCCAAAAATTACCCCATTCTAGAAACTACACCCTTCAAGGTATTCAAAACTGATTTTACAAACGTCGTTAAACCTTTAGGTGTTCCACAAGAGTTAATGGAAAATGGAGATAAAATTTCCGAATTTAGATTTTTTGGCAAATTTTCAATTTTAATACATTTTTTCCAGTAACAAAGCAAGGCTTAACAGCTAAACAAAATGCTATATTTATTGCCCCGATTCTGTAGTTTGCAGAAACACCCCATATGTGGTCGTAAACTACTGTACGGGCACACGGTAGGGTGTAGAGGGAAAGGAATGCCGTATGGTGTTTGGAAAGCAGATTTTGCTGGACTGGTTTATTTACACCATGTCCCATTTGAAGCCCCCTCTGATGCACCCCTAGAGTAGAAAATCCATAAAAGTGACCCCATCTAAGAAACTACACCCCTCAAAGTATTCAAAATTGATTTTACAAGCTTTGTTAACCCTTTAGGTGTTGCACAAGAGTTATTGGAAAATGGAGATAAATTTTTGAGAATTCAATTTTTGGCAAATTGTCTATTTTAATTAATTTTTCCCAGTAACAAAGCAAAGGTTAACAGCCAAACAAAATGCTATATTTATTGCCCCGATTCTGTAGTTTTCAGAAACACCCCATATGTGGCCGTAAACTACTGTACGGGCACACAGTAGGGCGTAGAGGGAAAGGTGCGCCGTATGGTTTTTGGAAGGCAGGTTTTGCTGGACTGGTTTATTTACACCATGTCCGATTTGAAGCCCCCCTGATGCACCCTTAGAGTAGAAACTCTATAAAAGTGACCCCATCTAAGAAAAAAACACCCCTCAAGGTATTCAAAACTGATTTTACAAGCTTTTTTAACCCTTTAGGTGTTGCACAAGAGTTATTGGCAAATGGAGATGAAATTTGAGAATTTCACTTTTTTGGCAGATTTTCCATTTTAATAATTTTTTTCCAGTTACAAAGCAAGGGTTAACAGCCAAACAAAACTCAATATTTATGGCTCTGATTCTGTAGTTTACAGAAACACCCCATATGTAGTCGTAAACCGCTGTACGGGCACACGGCAGGGCGCAGAAGGAAAGGAATGCCATTCGGTTTTTGGAAGGCAGATTTTGCTGGACTGTTTTTTTGACACCATGTCCTATTTGAAGCCCCCCTGATGCACCCCTAGAGTAGAAACTCCAAAAAAGTGACCCCATTTTAGAAACTATGGGATAGGGTGGCAGTTTTGTTGGTACTAGTTTAGGGTACATATGATTTTTGGTTGCTCTATATTACACTTTTTGTGAGGCAAGGTAACAAGAAATAGCTGTTTTGGCACAGTATTTATTTTTTGATATTTACAACATTCATCTGACAGGTTAGATCATGTGGTATTTTTATAGAGCAGGTTGTCACGGACGCGGCGATAACTAATATGTATACTATTTTTTTTATTTATGTAAGTTTTAAAACATTTGAAACAAAAAAAAATCATGTTTTAGTGTCTCCATAGTCTGAGAGCCATAGTTTTTTCAGTTTTTGGGCGAATATATTGGGTAGGGTATGATTTTTGTGGGATGAGATGACGGTTTGATTGGCACTATTTTGGGGTGTGTATGACTTTTTGATCGCTTGCTATTACACTTTTTGTGATGTAAGGTGACAAAAAATAGCTTTTTTTACAGTTTTTTTACGGTATTTTCTGAGTGGTGAGGTCACGTGATATTTTTATAGAGCAGGTTATTACGGACGCGGCGATACCTAATATGCATACTTTTTTTTTTTCGCGGTATTCATCTGGGGGGTTAGGTCATGTGATATTTTTATAGAGGAGGTTATTACAGACGCGGCGATAGCTAATATGTATACTTTTTTTTATTTATGTAAATTTTACATAATTATTTCATTTTTGAAAACAAAAAAAGATCATGTTTTAGTGTTTCCATAGCCTGAGAGCCATAGTTTTTTCAGATTTTGGGCGATTATCTTGGGTAGGGAAAGATTTTTTTGGGATGAGATAACTGTTTGATTGGCACTATTTTGGGGTGCGTATGACTTTTTGATCGCTTGCTATTACACTTTTTGTGATGTAAGGTGACAAAAAATGACTTTTTTTACACAGTTTTTTAATGGTATTTTCTGAGCTGTTAGGTCATGTGATATTTTTATAGAGCAGGTTATTACGGACGTGGCGATACCTAATATGCATACTTTTTTTAATTTATGTAAGCTTTACACAATTATTTCATTTTTGAAACAAAAAAAATATCATGTTTTAGTGTCTCCATATTCTGAGAGCCATAGTTTTTTCAGTTTTTGGGTGATTATCTTAGGTATGGTCTTATTTTTTGCGGGATGAGGTGACGGCTTGATTGGTACTATTTTGGCGTACATACGACTTTTTTGATCACTTTTATAACCTTTTTTGCGAAGTAAGGTGGGCAAAATTCCAATTTCATCATAGTTATTATTTTTTTTATGGCGTTCACCATGCGGGTAAAGTAACATGACCGTTTTATAGATCAGGTCGTTATGGACGTGGTGATATCAAACATGTGCCAACACAGATGTCAGGCGTTTCAAGAAGAGTGTCAGCAATGTGCGGATGATCGCATGCCTGCCCACCCCCCCAATCACCGCCCGCACTGCCCGTCGGCCCTCCCGCCCGCACTCCCTGCACCCCCCCGCTGCGACCGCCGGCAGATAACAAAGAGGGCAGCAGGGGGGGAGTTAAACATTAAAATAAAGGGGGTCAGAAACTTCCGAAAGTGCTGCAAACCACAGGTTCTGAATTGACCTGCGGTTTGCTGCAATCGCCTACACGGGCGGGGTCACAGGACTCCCCGGCGCATTGTCCCCAGGTGCCTGCTCAATGATTTGAGCAGGCAACGGGTTCCGATCACCGCCCGCTGAGCGTCGGTGATCGGAAATACATAGGACGTACTGGTACGTCCTGTGTCCTTAAGGATCGGGACATCAGGGCGTACCGGTACGCCCTATGTCCTAAACAGGTTAAAGGAAATCTGTCACCAGGATAATCGCTATTGAAGTAAAGCCATGGCCTAATAGCACTTAGTACCTTATTTCAAGATGTGCCTTTGTTCCAGCAATAGATGTTTTTATCCTCTGAAAATCCAGTTTATTTGGTATGCAAATGAGCAAATAAGGTGCCCAGAGGGGCGTCACTCTTGCAGGAAGGAGCCCAGACACGCACCCTGCCACAATGTGTCCACCCTCAAAAGACTTAAAACTCTGCCCCCAGGCCCCACTAAGCCCCTGATTAGGCCACGCCCCCTCCCACTCCTGAGCCAACGGGGATTGAAAAAATAAAGGTAAAAAACGAACTTCTTTCAGCTGCAGGGGTCGGAGGGAGGATGACTTACTTCCTGTAGCTTGCACTCAGACAGCACAGTGCTGCTGTCTTAGAGTGAGCTGTTCAAAATGATACGTCCCCGATCCGGTTAGGCCACACCCCCTCCCACTCCTCAGCCGACTGAGATTGAAAAAAATGAAGTTAAAAATCAACTTCTAGGTCCCACTAAGCCACGCCCCCGATCTGGTTAGACCACGCCCCTCCCACTCCTCAGCCGACAGGGATTGAAAAAATTAAGGTAAAAATCAACTTCTATCAGCTGCAGGTGTGGAAGGGAGGGTGACTTTCTCACTGCAGCTCACACACAGACAGTACAGTGCTGCTGTCTTTGAGTGAGCTATTCAAAAGGACACGCCCCCGATCCAGTAAAGGCCACTGTTAAGGGGGCGGGCCCCTGTGGAGGTCACTGTCAAGGGGGTGGTATGCTCTGAAAGTCACTGTTAAAGGGGAAGGCTTCTGTAAAGGTCAAAGTTAACGGGGTGGACTGCTGTGGAGGTCTAATTTTAAAGGAAGCGGCACTGTGGGGGGGGGGTCAGTGTTAAGGGGTGGGGGGCTGTGGAGGTCACTGTTTTGGGGGCGGGGAGCTGTAGGTGTCACTTATAGTGGATGGTGTTGATATCTTTTAACGACACACACAAACATTTAATTCAATAGATTAAATATACCCAAGCGAATCCGGGTCCTTCAGCTAGTGTAGATTTAAAATCAGTTTTTACCGGAATCACACAATGAATTCTCGTCACCCAGGTATCATTTCAATGAGCAATCCTGCTGAAGGTCCCCTATAAGACATATTTATTAGGTCAGGATCAGAACGTAACAGTGACTGGCCATCCATCTGAATGTACTGAGTAGCACTGAAGGTGTCTTGGATATGGAGAAGTGCAGATGTTTGTTCAACTGTTGCTCGTTCTTTGGGCAATCCAGATCATTCAACATGCTGAAAGATCAGGATTTGCCGGCGGCAGATTGTGCTGTCTAATTACGATCTGCTGTCGGCAAACCACTGTAGAGCATGGAGACAAGTAATGGCATAGCCTTTTCTTATCGACCTATTATATTGCTAATAAAACTACTTTTATTTTATCATATTTTAAGATCTGTCTGGACAGATACATAAATGAACAAAAATTGCACATTTGTGTACAAAAGGGGGCATCTACAAAAATCTGTGGCTTTTCTATGCCAGTAATAGAAGCCATTATAAATTCTTCCACTTAGTTTTGTGGGAAAAGACTATCTTTAATTGTACAAAACTGTATTGAGAAAAAAAAAGACCTATGATGTTACTCTGGTTGGGATTAAAGTCCTACTGTATGTGGGATACATCTGTCAGTGTGTCACATTGCAAAAGTCATAAGTAACTAAAGAAACCTAAGTAAAATTGCTGCTCATAGTGCTAGCATATCATTTTCTGCGGGTCTATCATCACCTTTTTCATCCATTAAATTACATGATTACATAGTTGTATTTATCAGCCATATTTAATAGATCAGCTATTCATTTATGCTATTTTTTTTTTTAATGCACTTATATAGCGCTACTATATTCCACAGCGCTTTACAGACATTATTATCCAACTGTCCCCAATAGGGCTCACAATCTAAGGCCCTATCAGTATGTCTTTGGAGTGTGGGAGGAAACCAGAGCAACTGGAGGAAACCCACACAAACACGGGGAGAACATACAAACATACAAACTACATGCAGATGTTGCCTTTGGTCGGATTTGAACCTAGGACCCCAGCGCTGCTAACCACTGAGCCACTGTGCTGCTATGACAAGTAAGATGCATGAATGGCTGGCCAGATCTGTTGTAGTTGCTGAGGATCTCAGACATAGCTTTATCAGATCTGTATTTGGAAAGCATTGTGTTAGTTCCGTGACCTGGAAGCCACTGCTAATAGTAGCGGTTGTTAGTTTTATATTTTCTGATGTGTGGTTAGGTAGAAAAGTATGTTGTTGTACTGTTATCAAACACCTGGCTGAAAGAGAGAGCTAATTTCCAGGTCCTAGGGGGGTCAGGCCCAACTCTTGGGCTTGGCTTGGCTCCTTCCTGTGAGTCAGCAGTCTGTCAATGGGAGAGTTGGTAGTTGTGAGCAGCCTTTTGCGCATCTGCAGACAAGAGTTGGTGCTCAAGAGAGAAAAATTCCTGAAAACTTTCCAAACTAAGTGCAGCAACCGACTTATATACCAAAGGTTTATCGGCTAAATTGGTGGGTTTGAGGAAACTCATGCTTTGCATTCCAGGACCCGGGACAGTACCAATGAATTCTTCAATGTGTGCCATGTACTACAAATAAATATCCCTGTATCCCTGTAGGCTTTTCCTTACTGATCTGAGTTCAGCTTTCATATTCCAGGGTAGTTTATAGAATAAAAGCTGACTGGTGATTGGTTTCTATGAAAACAGGCTACTTTGAAAACATGCTGATGCAATAGCTCATATGTATATAAAAAAAATAATAAGATTTTAAAATAGACTACACATTCAAATCTTAAAATTAAACATGCCAAAGGAGGTTGAGTTGAGGCAATCACAGCATATCTAAAGTGACACCTATGTGGTGCTTGCAGTAGGGGGAAGGAGAGGTGTCTTTGAGCAGGCAGTTACGGCAGCCTGTCTGACTGATGGGCGGACATTGTCATGACCCACATGGGGAAACTGTATGGGTAGTAACCCCTTGTGCACAGAGATGATAGTGAGTTATTCCCTGTACAGGTTCCTGGGGGGAACAGTATATGACTAAGACCATAATAATAAGACTTTTGAGGAGCAAAGCGGGTCCTCTTTTCATTATTGGACCAGCTTATAGCAGATTCACAGCTATGCTATGTACGTGTGTTAGTTAATTTGAGCACAAAAGCTCTCGTATGGTCCAAACTGAGGATTTGAGTGGCAAATGCATGGATATGGTGGGATTTACAATCTTCAGTTTTCATGAATGTACATTGTTAGTGTATACTGTAGAAGAGCTTAAAAACATAAAAGAAGATATACTCACCTCCACCCTCGATGTTTCCTGGACCGCCACCCTTCTCTAATTCTGGCTCTCGTCTTGACACACAGGAAATGCCCTCTCAGCCAATCACTGGCTGAGGCGGTTCACTGCTACCATGCCGGTCTTTGTATACCACACCCCTTTTTCAACCTTTGCCAAGTGCAACTGAAAATGCAAAATTATTTTCACAGTTTGTGTTTTTTTTGACCAGATTGCAAACTTTCAGGGCTCAGTTTACTCCAAAAACTGGCATGAATAAATAATCTTAGGGGTTTTTATTTTAGATTTATTTAATAACTTTGTGAGCCAGCAATTAACATTGTAAAGGGACTGTTAGCAACTAGCTGTGATGCCCCCTTTGTTCCCTCTGTGCAGCCCTTGAAAGCATAGGGACTGCTATTTTGAGGAAACCCAGTGAAGACCACCCCATATTTGAGTTTTCAGTACCCCCAATAATTTTTTGCGTAATGTTTTGTAAAGTTTATATTCTGAAAATACGATTTTACAATCTCCTATAAGTTGAGATTTTACAGTGCCTTATAGCTGGATGCAGTTTGCAAGGAAAGAGAACAAAAGTGATATTAGGAAATAAAAAAAGTATGTCACTCAGACAACATCCATTAGTGAATCAATGGTCATTTAGCGCAGAGCAGGCTCACACAGCAGGCTGCTAATGATCAGGGAAAGATTATTACAGAGGATCTCCTGATGGGAAAGACAATCTGCGGCTAGGACATGATGTGAGGGCAGTATTACCCACCTCATACACCTGTATAATACAGACATATACAATAAAAACTGATTGTAATGTCTACATATTTAAGATAGAAGCACACAATATAACGTATAAACACCAACATAAGCATTTATGTTCCCATATTGTACGAACATTGCTTGTGTTCAGTTTAACTGCAAATAATCTGAGAGACACTGTCCATCAAGAAAGAACTCTGATAAATTGCCAGCTATTTTTTTCTCTCCCTCATAATGTTAGGAAAGCTGACCAGGGGGGCCCCAGGGTTCCTCTAAAACATCGGAGAACAGTACTTCTCTATGGAAGTGTAGAAGAGTAGTGTTAATTTGTGGCAGCTGCTCAAAAATTTAATTGTAGAATACTTAATGTACTAAACCAAACATGTTTTCAATGTATACAGTTTTTGGGGTATGATAGCTAGAGTTTAGGCAATGGTATCAATTTGCCTCTGGATCCCTGGAACCTCAACCTCTGCCTCTATGGCAATTTATTTGTGTCTTTAGGAGATTGAACCAGACTCGGTAAAGCTTCCAATAA
Organism: Bufo bufo; assembly: GCF_905171765.1. Taxonomy (NCBI): domain Eukaryota; kingdom Metazoa; phylum Chordata; class Amphibia; order Anura; family Bufonidae; genus Bufo; species Bufo bufo. The sequence goes on along the minus strand of NC_053391.1, from coordinate 350,039,819 downwards.
TGTATTGTTTTGATAATAAGTAGTCAATAGGGCTTCATGAATTCTAAAATAAAGTGGAAGGGGTTTATGCAGTTACTGCCTTGCCATTCATAGCCTCCTCAAGCAATGACCAGGCCCTGCAGGGCCACGAAAAATCATGTAGATATGTGAAATGGCTGTCGCTTGACTTCCTCACTATCTTCTAGCCTTGGCTGTATTTATAGACAATAAAGGATTGTGTTTTATTGGTGAGTACCACAGTTTCTCTTACTGGATTTTATGCGGACTTGGCTTTAATCATAGAGCACCACTGACTAGGTCCACAGGTGTTCCAACATGTACTGGTCCAGGACTGGCTGTGCCGTAGTGCCAATCTCAATAACTGTTGGATTGTGGATAGAAAAGGAAAGGATAGTGAAAACTTCAGCAAGTTTTAGGTCCCAATATCCAAATGATTCATCCTGGTTCATTGCTTGAGATAAGCAAATTGAAGCTGACGAAGTGGAATTCGTTCCGAATTTCAGGAAAAATTTGATTCGCACTGAATGCCAATTTCCTCGCGCTTCGTGGTAACGAATGACATTTTTTCCTAAAATGGCTGCTGCACATGTGAGGACATGGAGAAAGGAACTCTGGGAAGGCGGGATCACTCATAATGCCATGCATGCAGCCAATTAGCAGCCAACCAGCCATGTGATGTCACAGCCCTATAAATAGCGGCAGCCATCTTAGATTCTGCCATTTACCAGTGTAAAGGGAGAGGCTTCTGCAGGTGCTAGGGACAGTGATAGAAAAAACGTCATTGTGCTAAAAAAAAGTGCAGGGAAAGATTATTCAAGGTGTAGGGAAAGGATAGGGAGGAATCATTCCACAGCATTTCTGTTGAAAAGGGTTTAGTCGGGGTAATAGGAACAATCCTATTACACCGTGCTGCACTGACTGGGGATCCAAATTGCCATTATACAGCCCTGTAATTGTAGCAAACCGTTCTTGTTAGGGTGCAAGTGCTGTTTGATACAGGCATTAACAGGGGTTATTAGAAGGAAATATTTATATGTTTTATTTGCTCTAGTGCGGTGCAGTTATATGTTCTAAAGCATTTTTTGGCTTGTATTAGTGGGAATAAAGGGCTTATTAGCCGTTGTGTGGTGAAGTGTGAAAATTACAGCCCTTTGCAGTTATCTGTTTTAAAGCCCTTTTTTGAGTGTATTAGTGGAAAAAGGAAAAATATCTTTGCCGCTCAGCTGTGCAGTTATTTGTTTTAAAGCCCTTTGTTGCGTGAATTAGTGGAAAAAGGAAAAATATCTTTGCCGCTCAGCGGTGCAGTGATATATTCTAAAGCCCAGTTTGCCATGTATTAGTGTCGAAATAAAAATGTATTCGCCGTTCATCGTTGCACTTATCTGTTGAAAAGCCATTTGTGTAAAAGGTGAAAAAAATTAGGGCCTAATTGCCGTTCAGCTGTGCAGTCATATATTCTACAACCCTGTTTGCCGTGTATTAGTGGCGAAATAAAAATATATTCGCCGTCCAGTGTTGCACTTATCTGTTGAAAAGCCTGTTGTGTTGTGTAAAAGTTGATAAAAATTAGGACCTAATTGCACTTGTGCAGTGATATACTCTAAAGCTCAGTTTGCAGTGTATTTGTAGCGAAATAAAAATATATTCGCCATTCAGCGTTGCACTTATCTGTTGAAAAGCCTGTTGTGTTCTGTAACAGTTTAAAAAAATTAGGGCCTATTTGCCGTTTAGCGGTGCCGTGATATATTCTAAAGCCCTGTTTGCTGTGTATTAGTGGCGAAATAAAAAATATTTGATCTGACATTTGGTTATTTGATCTAACAGTATGTCAGGCATAGAAGTGCCAGGCCCTGCACAGTGGTGCTGCAGTCCCTCCCTTTCCAACTTGTGGACTCTGCACCTTTCAGAGAACTGATGGCTTGTGCCGAGACGAGGTGGAGAGTCCCAAGCCGTCATTTCTTTGCTTAAAAAGGCAGTACCAGCCAGAATATGTAGAACAGAAGGTGGGCCAGTGCTTGAGCCTGTTGGTGTCTGCCAAAGTGCACGGCAGCGCCGACGTGTGGAGCTGTAACTACGGTCAGGGACAGTACATATCCTTTACGGCCCACTGGGTGAATGTGGTTCCTGCACAGCCACACCGGCAACTTGGCCAGGTGACACCGCTTCCGCCTCCACGTTGCCATGCCGTTGGTCCAGCTGCAATGTCCGCCTCTGCCTCCTCATCCTCCACCGTATCCTTAGCCTTCACTGCAGGGACAATGCACAGTGCCCCTCCAGCATACCACATGTGCAGGGCACGGCGGTGTCATGCTGTTCTGCACCTCGTTTGCCTGGGCAAACGGAATCACACAGGGGAGGAACTGCTCCATGTCCTTCAGCAAGAAATCGAATCCTGGCTTTCTCAGCGATAACTCAAAATTGGAACCATGGTGACCGACAATGGGAAGAACATTATGTCGGCGCTGCGTCAAGGAGGGCTGAGCCATGCGCCCTGCATGGCACACGTGTTCAATCTGGTTGTCAAGCGATTGCTGAAGTCTTCAACCCATCTGCAAGACATCCTAAAAATGGCCAGGAAACTTTGCATGCACTTCAGCCACTCATACACCACAAAGCACACCCTCCTTGAGCTGCAGCAGCAAAATGGCATCTCCCAATATAAACGGATGTGCAACGTTTCCACCCGTTGGAATTTCACTCTCCATATGTTGGACCGACTGTACGAACAGAGAAAGGCCACAAATGATTTCCTGATGATCCAAGCGGACAGGAATACTCCCCTGTGTAACTTCGATGTCAGCCAGTGGCAGCTCATGCGTGACACCCGCTGTTTGCTCAGGCCCTTTGAGGAGGCCACGTTATTTTCAGTCGCCAGGACTACGGGATGAACGATGTCATTCCACTGCTTCATGTCCTGGAATAGATGCTGGTAAATATGGCTGGTCAGGGGACTGGAGACGTGACGCCTAGATCACACGGCCACATGAGCCCTGTGTGGGCTGAACTGGAGGAGGAGGAGGCCATTGGAGCACAAGAAATGTGTAGCGAAATGGGTGGTTTTGCTACACAGGTGACAGGAGAGGAGGAGCAGGAGCAGCCAGAGGAGCTACAGGGAGATGAGGAAGATGAGGCAGAGGATCCAAACACTGTGGCAGTATGCAGCGGAGATAGAGACAGGGAGTCCCTCAGAGTCACTTGCGCAAATGGCCCGCTGCATGCTCACTTACTTGGGTAGTTACAGCCAAATTGTCACCATTCGGCAGAGGGATGACTTATGGCTCTCCACCTTGTTGGACCCTCGCTACCGGTCAAAAATGGGGGCCTTTTTTTACACCCGCTGAGAGGGAGGACAAACTGAACTACTATAGAGACATCCTATGTAGTCAGTTGGCCGCTGCCTAGCTGCGCCATCATCCATCCTCTCACAGGTCTGACCGGGGGGGCCCTCTGCGCTCACTTTCCACTGCCATGGCTGCTGGGGAGGGGAGGGGTGGGGGGGCAGGAGCAGTACCAGCTCCATCAGCAGCAGCATGAGTCTAGAGTCGCTAATTAGCAGCTTTTTTCACCCGCCTAGTGAAGAAACTACTAACCAGCAGCAGCATCTAGACCTGGAGCAGAACCTGAACCAGCAGGTGGTGATATACTTGGAGTGCACCCTGCCAGCTGTCATTGAAGATCCGCTGGACTACTGGGAAGCCAAACTGTCACCTTGCCACTCTGTGGCCTCCTGATGCTGCTACCACCTCCAAACTATGTAACCTTGCCACTCTGTGGCCTCCTGATGCTGCTTCCACCTCCAAACTATGTCACCTTGCCACTCTGTGGCCTCCTGATGCTGCCGCCACCTCCACACTATGTCACCTTGCCACTCTGTGGCCTCCTGATGCTGCCGCCACCTCCACACTATGTCACCTAGACACTCTGTGGCCTCCTGATGCTGCCGCCACCTGCAGACTCTGTCATTGGGCCACTCTGTGGTCTCCTTATTCTGCTTCCACCTACCCACTATGTCATAGGGCCACTTTGTGGACTTCTCATGCTGTTCCCACCCTCCTCACTTCGTGACTAGGCCACTATTAGCCTTTTTGGCTTGGCTGACATCATTTATTTGACCCTTTTTCTGATCTTTCAGAAGGAAGGTAAAATGAGACACACAACAGATCCTCTCTGTGTAGCAGCTGTAAGGCCTCTATGGTCCATTAGAATTGGCTTAGGATTTGGTAGCCAAAAGCAGGAGTGGATACAAAACACAGAAGACTTGAAAATATTCTGTTCTTGTGTCATCTCTGTTTTGCATCCACTCCTGTTTTATTTTGGCATTAGCAATACTGATGGATTACTGACCGAATGCTGACTGAGTGAAGGTGTATGCTCTACAGACAGGATCCATTTTTTGTGGGTTATTGCTTACGGATCAGAGGAAGGGCAAATTAATCAGTGACGTCAACACAAACTTACTGCTGACACCCTCTCTGCTCTGTCGTGGGGCTCTACTTGTATAAGCTTTTAATAGAACAGGTTCTGTAGACATCTATGTGTAATCAGCTGGCGACGGTGTAAAAGGAGTGCGCTTCTTCTTGGCGCTAACATCAACTTGTAAGGCTGAGTTCATACTTGAGTTATTTAGTCAGTTTTGGCCCGTGACTGCCCAAATAAGTGAAGTGTACACTTCATCTACATGTCATACGGACTCACAGTATTATTTCACTACCAAAGCAGACTCCCTATGCGTGTTACTGCAAGGCACAGTGTTCTACACCACTATGAAGGCTCTCTGCAGCCAGGAAATAGCCATTTGTTAACTTAATTTGCTGCAAATAAATTTGGATCAAACCAAATTTTTCCCCAAAAATTTGGCGAAACAGCGAATCGAAGTTTTGAAAAATTCGCTCATCTCTAATCATTGCATTAGGCCACCTAACTGCTTGAACATTAGTCACACCAGAGGTGTCATAGTATTACTAAGACAAGGTTCCTAGGGCCAAACCATGTAACCTGTTGCTAACACTAGGGTAAGAGACATACGTTTTTCCCTATCTCTTTCCAAATAAATCTGTCATACTGTATGTACAAATGGCACATGAGCTAGAAAAGAGAGGGACCAGATGCAATTCAGTATACAATCAGTTTTTTATAGCAGTTTTCTATTTATAAAATTTTTTACTTTGCCACATTTTTTTTCTGTAGTCTTTTCTACATAGCCCATCCAGGCCAGTATTAGAGCAAAATAAAAAACATTCTCTACCATAAAGAGGTTTCTGCCAGTAAACATCATTGAAATATATAAAATAAAGAGCTCAGAAAAACAAACCTGTGGGGGTAATTTATCATGGCCCGTGCCTCAGTTTTCTGGTGCAGAAAATAGCAAATTTTCATGCACATAGTTTCTGTGCTAAAATTTCCCAGTTTTGAGATTTTCTGCTGCTCACGACATGTTTCAGAAAAGTGAGTGGGGTTAGCAAGGCTCATAGCTGCCCCCTGTTGTATTTGAAATCAGAAGACCACATAAGCCAACACAAGTCTAACATACACACCGGTAAACTGAAGACCCCTAAAGCTACTTTCACACTAGTGTTTTAGTTTTCCGATATTGAGATCCATCATAGGGACTCAATACTGGAAACAAACGCTTTAGTTTTGTCCCCATTCATTGTCAATGGGGACAAAACTGAACAGAACGGAGTGCTCCAAAATACATTCTGTTCCGTTTAGTTGTGTTCCCATACCGGGGAGCAAACTGCAACATGTCGTAGTTTGCTTTCCATCCTGCTATGATGTGGAGCAAGACGGATCCGTCATGACACACAATGCAAGTCAATGGGGACGGATCAGTTTTCTCTGCCACAATCTGCCACAATAGGAAACGGATCCGTCCCCCATTGACTGTCAATGGAGTTTATGACGGATCAGTCTTGGCCATGTTAAAGATAATACAACCGGATCCGTTCATAACGGATGCAGATGGTTGTATTATCAGTAAAGGAAGCGTTTTTGCAGAACCCTGCTGGATCCAGTAAAAACGCTAGTGTGACAGTAGCCTTCGGTGAACATTTCACTGAACACAAACACAAAGTTAGCCAGTTACGTTTTCAGATCTTTGAATGGATCTCCCCACCAAGGAGAAACTCTTGTTGAACGGGAGACACAGTGCATTTGTCACCTTTGGACTTTATATCCTGGTGGACTTAAAAAGGATTCTATGGTTATGTAAGTTCTGATAATATTACCAATATCACCATTTAATAATGTTTTCTCCATCTCTCCAGACAGAGCCTCATACAGGTCTAGTACTGGATGGGGACACTCGAGAAGCATCGTGTGGGTCCTTGGAATCACATCAATGTATTCTACGCCTCCCTCATCTTGGTTCTCTAGAAATACTTACCAGAGGTTCTTTCTTTTGTACTTTGCCATATATAGGTCTATGCTACTATACAGTCATTTCATAGTCAGTTAAAGAGATATGGGTCTTCACAACTGCAATGAGCAGGACCGTGGTACGGTGGCCAATGATGCAGTGGGTCAGGATAGGGCCATATAAGTCTATAAGTAGTTTGTGACAACAATTGCAGCTTGCGCAGGTACTGTAACAGGGCCCTTTAGGATGTAATAACTCACGTACCAGGTGAGGAATGCCAGAGGGGGATAATGTCTCTGTGTAGTAGGTATTGTGTCAACGGTGTCTCCTACCTTGGTACGGCTTGACTCCTGGATCCTGGCTCACTTGCAATAAAATGGGTGTTGTTAGTAGGAGTAAATGAGATCCAGACTTGAGATATAATCCAACTTGTCTTTACTTAATGGCAGCTTGAATCCATACGAGTTACAGCATAGGTCTTGGGTCCCAGCAGGTATTGGCAATATGTGGCAGGAATCAATATGTATTCTGCTTCTATTCATATGCCTAGCTAATCTGGCATGTATCTATCTTCTGCTCTGTCTGTCTGCATGGTGTGGGCCTGACTAGCTGAGGAGGTATTTGGCTTCTCCTGGTCTCTGGATCTGTACTCACAGCTATGCTCACAGGGAATGTTTCTTCCTGGAGATCCGTAGTTCTGGAGGTGCTGCTTGCTTGTCACCAGCTGAGGTAGAAGACTCAGGCTGGGAAGAGTGATCCTTGGCCTCAGCCGAGGCTGGAACCTAGGTTGGGATCCCTGTTTATGGGAGCTCCTACCAACACAGCCTTCCCCTAGCAGGGGTAGCTGGTACACTAACTAGAACTTCCTTTCCTCCCCATGAGGCAGGATGTAGGAACATTCCATACCTCCTCAAAGAGGGGGGAGCTAGGCTGGAATGAACTATTCCAATCTAGCAATACTAAACTGGCTAAGGTCTGCTGAACATATTGCTGCCACCTGCTGGTGTACATGGAAATTACAGCAAATACATTATACAGGCCTGGAAAATACATATAATGGAAAATGCATTGTTAGATCACACAAGATGACAATATACATATACACCTGACATGTTGTAGCAGGGAGAAAGAGTTTAGTGACATACTCTGGGATGTTACACAACCATATTCATTTATGATTGATGCTGAAACTAAATGCCATGTCACCCCAAAGCATTTATATCACGAGACCTAATGATATTTAAACACCTTCATAGCAAGCACCACTCAAGACCACCCATAGTTCACATAATAACGATCCAACCAATACATCCATCTAATGACCAATATGACCCTCATATTTTTACCCTAGGGTATACGTTTTTTTTTCTACAATGGAACTCTATGGTGAACAGATGCCACTGTATGGCATCAGTCTGAGGTATCTGTTTAACGTAAATGTTTTTTTGTATACATTAAACAGATGGGAAAAACATGATGTGAACCCAATTGTGACTTAATAATGCAGATAACCAACTAGGTACAATTACTTAGAATACATAGAACAATATAGTAAACAAAATGAAAACCCATACCCAAGATGGCACATAGCAATCACTGTAAGGAGGAAGCATGCGCCGTCACATGCGCTGACATCCCCTGCCCCAACATGCAAACAGCCCTATTTAATCTACACCACTTGAGCCCAAAAGGCACATCAGATGGTCACGCCATGAAGTGCTACTTAATTGGTAAGCTGACATGCTATTTCTCATTTAATGTCTCTGCAATCTTATACTTAAACTACATGGCAGGTTAGCACTTATTTTATGCTTCTGCAGTATTCTGCTTTCTAAACAGAAATCTATATTAACTGTTGCGCCGCAACCTGCGCATGAAATACACCTAATATAGGCGTATTTCAGGATAATAAATGACCTTCTAAATATATAATCATACTACCTGTAATAATAATGGATCATAAAATCAGAATGATTCTAAAATCACCCGTATGAGTCATGTTATTCATATTATGGCAATAATGGAATCATGGTCTTCCGGAATTTTTTCTTATGAATCATGTATCTGTAAATTATCTGTAAATTATCACTTTTGTATTCATGAACTATGACTTATTTACTAATCATGTAATGGTCAATTATGACTCATCCACAAATAACTGCATCATTATTATCAGCTTGAGAAAGGGTTACCTAGTGTAAGGGCCCGAAGCGTTGGTGTTCTGATATGTGCACTACTCACGGCTGAATGAAACAATAAATACGCAAATTGGTGTGCTGTCTGGAATTACATAAAAAGGACTCATGCACACGACCATTCAGTTTTTTGCGGTCCGCAAATTGTGGATCGGCAAAACACGGAAGTGGAACGGAACAGGCGGCCCGTTGTTGAAATGTCCTATTCTTTTCCGTCTCCCCATACAGCTGATCGGCGGGGGTGCCGGGTGTCCTTAGGATAGGTCATCAATAGAAAAAGCCCGGACAACCCCTTTAAGGAGGTATTCTTCCTTAGAAGCATTACTTTTTAAGGGAGCATATATACATAATGCAGCTCTATGGAGGCGCCTTATGTCGATACACTACTGTACAGGCTGCATCATACTTTATGGATATAATCATCTGGGTGCAACACTACCAAGGTTTCAGGTTCACAACCACAATATTTTGAAGCCTATTTGAGGTCTCATAAAAGAAAATGTTTAGGGGCTGTGCACCCTCTTTTCTAACTTACAAAGACCACAGGATAAAAACAAGTACACAATTGACGAAATCCACATTAATCCTCCGCAGAGGTTCAGCCGGTCTATGAAAGTCATTGTTCATTTTTATTTCACAATTTACAAATCCCTTGTTTTAAAAGTCTGAAAACTCATCATATAAAATCCTTATTTTGGAAACATAACAACTACAGGTAATGTATATTAAAAATGTTTTACAGCTCACTTTTAACCATTGCAAAGCTAGATTAATCTCATAATGTAAAACACTATCGAGTGAGCCGAGCTCCAGACTGTAAAATGCCCATCAGAATAGAAATAAGTGGTCAGCAGAGTGCACGCATTTTACAGAAGATTAAACAAGCCAACTCCAATTAAGCGTTGGAACTCCTAATATTTAATTGTGTCTTTACAGATCGTTTTTTTTCCTGCAGGGTGCATAAAGTTTTGATGCTAATGAGGCAGAGTGAAGATTTATCTCCCTATAACTGATCTTTTAGGGAATAGCTGGTTTTACGGCACTTAATGTGTGCAGAACATCCTTACACATTGCATTAGTTTCAAGACCTCTTAACCCAAATCCTGCTGACAAAGCAACAGAGAATATGAGACTTTGAGAACCAGGAAGAATGATGTATATTTATGGACAGCCAAGCCACATTAGATTACACATATATGGCACAAACATATGTTGTATTGCATTGATGAGGCTTTATTCTGTGTTTGTATGCTTTCCTCTATATTTTTGACGCTATATGAGTTAAAGGGGTTCTCTGCGAGTAATGATTTTTTTGCAAGTGCCCCCAGCCTGCCTCCGTAAACAGAAGACGTGCTGCTTGTGGCCACGTCACCGATTAAGCCAGTCACTGGGCGCAGAAAAGCATATGACCATGCCCATGCTGCGGCGGATTTAAACACTCCCCAGGGATCGGAACATGGGCATGGGGGAAGCAGTGCGGGGGACTAGAGTGGCGTGGAGCAAGTAAGTATGAATCTTCTGTTTACAGAGGCAGGCTGGGGGCACTTGCAAAAAAAATCATTATTCCTGGAGAACCCCCTTTACAGTGCCTTGGCCCCAGTGACAATCTGCAACATGACCAAACAACTGTCATATGGCATATGAAGCGCTGTTCTTAATTTATGTTATAGGTGGCCCCAGGATCTGACGTAAATGTAACCTCAACCTCCCCCTCCTCATAATTATTCCCATGTTTAGTTCATGTTCACTTGCCTGCAGGGCGTATCAACAACATAATGACTGTCTATGGCATTTTGTATTTCTCTATGACTACATGAGGAATCCTCACAGTAAGGCCTCATGCACACGACCGTTGTTGTGTTCCGTTCCGCAAAATGGGGTTCCGTTGTTCCGTGATCCGTTTCCATTTTTGTTTCCGTGTGTCTTCCTTTATTTTTGGAGGACCACCAGACATAAAGGAAGGTAAAAAAAAGTCTAAGACAGGTTTGCCATGCAAATGATATGAATAAAACGGACGCGGACGCGCGGACGCGGATGACAATCTTGTGTGCCTCCGTGTTTTTTAGCGGTCCTATTGACTTGAATGGGTCAGCAAACCGTTTTCCGCGGACAAGAATAGAACAGGGTATATTTTTTTGACGGACTGGAACCACGGATCACGGACGCGGATGGCAAACGGTGCACTATCCGCATTTTCAACGGCTCCATAGAAATTAATGGGTCCGCATCTGAAACACTAAAATCAGCGGAACGGACGCGGAGACAAACAACGGTCGTGTGCATGAGGCCTAAACCTAAAGAATTTCCATATCTCTGATGTGTAAGCAATGATTTAAAAACTAGAAGGCGTTAGAAAACACAAAAGATTCCTCTTGGTGAATGGGCTGTCAACAACTACTGCACTCCTATACTACAGCTTCATGATTGATTATGTAGCTATTAATCCTAAGGTTCATTTATTATATCATCCAGAGCTATGACCTAATGTCTAGAGGAGGTCCAGAAGTGGTTAGAAGCTAAGAGGACAGCTCTGCTCCCAACAAGGTTCACAAAATTATTGGTTTTAATGCTCTTTTGACGTTTCTTTGATTTAGTATACTATATTTCTTCTTGATGCAGCTGACTGCTAATCAGAATTTGACATTCAACAATCAGAAGCTTTCAATATTGCTAAAATAAAGGTTAATATTGATAACCTATCCTTCGATCAGCTATTTGAAGAAGCCACAGAGTTCCCCGGCCTCCTCGCAGCTTACCAAGCACAGTGCTGTCCATTGTGGAGTGGCTGTGCTTGGTATTACAGCTCAACCACATTCACTTGAATGGGACTGGTCGTGCCTAGGCCATGCTACCCATGAACGTGACGTCACATGGCCTAAGAAATGGCTGCAGTGCTTACCAAAGCCTCTACAAACGAGATGACATGCAGGTAATTTTGAAGCAAAAGCAGGTGATCGGCAGGGGTCTTGGGAGGCAGACAACCCCTTTATGTTTTCTATAACATTTCTAAATAATTGTATGATCTTTCCCTTTCTACAGGGTCCTACTGAAATTATGGCACTGTCTGTATCAAGGGCTGATGGAGTTGTCCAGGCGTTCTCCCATCGGAGCTGACATCAAGTATGCAGAGACACAACTGAATGCTGGGTGGGTGGATGCCATTGCCTACTGAAAGTATTGTGTATGGGTCCCATTTGTTAGAATAAGATCTGTAACATCCTGAAGTATGTCACTCAACGTCTTTCACCCTGCTTCATAATGTTAAGTGTGAATGTATTGTCATATAGTGTAACATAACTGTGGATTTGCCAATATATGTATTCCTATGCCTGTTTATATATATATATATATATCCTGTAGGTCTCAATGTACACCAGCAGGTGGCAGCAGTATGTAACAGGATCATAGCTAGTTAAGTATTCCTAGACTGGAATAGTTCATTCCAGGCTAGCTCCCCCCTATCTGAGGAGGAGTGGAAAGTTCCCACATCCTACTTCAGAGGGAGGAAGGAAAGTTCTAGTGAGTGTAACCAGCCCCCCTGTTGGGGTAGGCTGTGTTAGTAGGAGCTCCCAGAAACAGGGATCCCAACCTAGGATCCAAGCCTCGGCTGAGGCCCAAGATCAACCTTCCCAGCCTGAGTCCCTTACCTCAGCTGTGGACAAAGAAAGCAGCCATATACAGACATATAGATCTCCAGGAAGAAGACATCATACCCTGCGAGCAGTCCTGTAAGTAAAGACAAAGAGAAGATAATTACCTCACCAGCTAGTCAGACCCAAACTAAGCAGACTACAGACAGAGCAGAAGATAGATACCTGCCAGTTTCTCTAGGCATATGATTAGATGCAGAATGCTTATAAATTCCTGCCACATATTGCCACTACCTGCTGGGACCCTAGACTATTGCTGTACACTGTATGGATCAAAGCTGCATACCGCCAAGTAAAGACAAGTTGGACCCTATTATCTGTGAGGATTTCCATCATTCCTCAATTACTCCTATTAACAACACTCAATTTGTTGCATGTGAGCCAGGATACAGGAGTCCAGCCGTACTACAGGTAGGAGACACCGTTGACACTACCATATCTGCTATACAGAGACAATATCCCCCTCTGGCATTCCTCACCTGGTACGTGAGTTATAACATCTTAAAGGGCCCTGCTACAGTACCTGCGCAAGCTGCAACTGGCGTCACGAACTTATACACATATAAACTGACCCACGGCATAGCATTCCCACTGACCCAGTGTCCTGCTCATTGCAGATCCATACAAGGAGTATCCATAGCCAACTTTAGATCTGGGATATGACCTCAGCAGATGCATAGATAGATAGATAGTTTTCTTCCCAAGCCAGCTACAGCTTTTAACAGATTTAATAGTAAAAAGTTTTATTTTGTGTCCATTTTATTTAAAGGGGTCTCCTCACCATACTAAATGATGGCATATCAGTATGAGCTAAGCTCCTTCACAGTGTTTGCCTTTATAGCAATGGGCCTGGCCGCCCTAGGATTGCTATACAACTGCATTCACCTAACCCCTTAGTGACCACGAATTTGCCTTTTTACTGACATAAACAAAGGGGGTTTTAGCTCGCTGTAATCAATCATTACATGTACCCAAAAGGGTGCATTAAAAGCTATAACTTGTCCTGCAAAAAATAAGACCTCATACAGGTACATTGATGAAAAAACAAAAAAGGTATAGCTCTTGGAATGCAATTTAAAAAAAATGTGCGTGGTCAGGACCACTCTAGTCAAAAATGAAAAATCAGCCATCACTTGGTGTTTATATGTATTCCCACTGTTGCAGTGTTCAGGCTTTCTGCTCTCATTTTTACAGTTCCTACTTATTTTCCACATTGCAGCATCAAGTGGCTGCTATCTCCATGACTTCATGACTCCAAGGCAGTGACACCAAGGTAACAAAATAATAGCAAAGACAGGTGCACTCTGCGGTCTTACTAAACCCTCAAACTGATTTTAAAATTGAGAGATTAGCCAACATATCCTACGGTGTAGGACATGTCTGAGCCTGAGCACCGCGCCAAGGTTTCTCAAGTAGCTCAGGACCTAACACTCACCTACCTGTGTCATGTGGGCAATACCAGGAGCCAGTGGGCAAATTACAGGAGCATGAGGCCGACTCACAAACAACTCACCAGTTACCTCCAGAATGTAACCATGCTAGCAATGGGAGGAGGGAGGAGTCTGTGAGTCCCACTCAAGACTGGCTGATATGGCCCAGGCCTCACAGGTGCACCTAAATGTAGCCTGTAGATGGAAAGCAGGCACATTTCAACTGGAGTTTATACACCTCCAGGCATCTCTATATATACACCGTAGGACATGTTGGCTAATCTCTCAATTTTAAAATCAGTTTGAGGGTTTGTATATATAGAGATGCCTGGAGGTGTATAAACTCCAGTTGAAATGTGCCTGCTTTCTACATTTAGGTGCACCTGTGAGGCCTGGGCCATATCAGCCAGTCTTGAGTGGGACTCGCAGACTCCTCCGTCCTCCCATTGCTAGCATGGTTACATGCTGGAGGTAACTGGTGAGTTGTTTGTGAGTCGGCCTCATGCTCCTGTAATTTGCCCACTGGCTCCTGGTATTGCCACATGGCACAGGTAGGTGAGTGTTAGGTCCCGAGCTACTTGAGAAACCTTGGCGCGGTGCTCGGGCTCAGACATGTCCTACACCGTAGGACATGTTGGCTAATCTCTCAATTTTAAAATCAGTATGAGGGTTTAGTAAGATCGCAGAGTGCACCTGTCTTTGCTATTATTTTGTTATATTGTTATATTGATTATCACATCCACATAATTGCTATCTTGTGTAGGATGTCTATTGTGGTACTTGTGTTTCGCTGTGGGCATCCTCCACTGTATGCATTTTTGCTGGGGATCGTCATTAGCAACGGACCACAAGTGCAGGATTTGCTCCCCTGTATATATATGCACAACTGCATGTGGGTTTGAGCACTTCCTGCTTGTTTAATACCACGCCATTCTTTTCAGTTTGTATATATAGTGACACCAAGGTATTACCTCTCAGTACAGACATGTCAGTGGGTGGTGCACACAACTAAGCCCCTCCTACAGAGGCAAAAATGTATAATGGCAATTAGATATTGCCTGAGAGACAAACCTAAGGTAATTTTACAAAGTCACAGAAAATAATGCAAACATAACATATCAAGCCCTCACTCTAATGATAAAATCTGAGACTCTTAGCCAATATATTTTGATCAAAACACATCTGTGCCCACCTACCAGCGCCAAGGTGGTCTCAGTCAGGCAATTCTTACTCTAAACTTACCTATGCAGTTGTGCATTTTGATTCAGGAGAGCAGATCCTGCACATATAGTGTGCTGCTCCTAGTCACCTCTATGTGCATCCAGCAACCGATGAGAGGAGGAGCACACACAGTTATATGTACCACCTAATCAAGGTCGCCTATTAGATACAGTAGGTGGGGCAAAAGTGCACATTAATTCTACTCCCAGAATAGAAACGCATTTACACCTGAAAGTGCCATTCCTTCAAGACAAATCTAAAAAATAACGGGGAAAAAAAAGACACAAAACATCCTGCACGATATGATTAGGTGGTACATATAGGTGTGTGTGATCCTCCTCTCATTGGTTTTCTGGATGCACATAGAGGTTATTAGGAGCAGCACACTATATATGCAGGGTCTGTTCTCCTGAATATAGATGCACAAATGCATAAGTAGGTATAGAGTAGGACCTGCCTGACTGAGACCACCTTGGCGCTGGTAGGTGGGCACAGATGTGTTTTGTTTAAAATATATTGGCTAAAAGTCTCAGATTTTATCATGAGAGCGAGGGGTTAGTTCATATGTTATGCTTGCATCTATTGCTATCATGCATCATTTTATAAATGTAGCCATGCACATCCGCATATTTACTATCATATTGTGCAGGATGTTTTGTATCTTTTTTTTACGTTATTTTTTAGGTAATTTTACATCTTAAAGGGGTTATCCAGAAATGTATAATGATGACCTAGCCTCAGGATAGGCTATTATCACAACAGTGGAGGTCCGAGTCTCCTGATCAGCTGTTTCAGGGAGCCACCAAGCTCACCGGAGCTCTGGTGAGCGCATCCGGCTCCTGGCAGCTCACCAAGCACAGCACCGTACATTTTATAACGGCTGTGCTTGGTATTGCAGCTCAGCCCCATCCACTTCAATGAGGCTGAACTGTGCTTAGGCCACGTGACTGATGAACATGACATCACATGGCCTTGGAAGAGCGCGGTGTCACGGCTGAGGATGGGGGAAATCCTCAGCCGTGCGATGCCAGATGATGTTATGGCTGCTCGGCCAGGACAACAGGATTAGGGAGCAGGTCACCTCCTACAGCGTCCCTGACCTGACCCTAACTCCTATCTGCATGGGCCGACCTTGATGGTAGGAGGACCCATGCGCAGGAACCTCGGAGCCCTGACTTACCCTCCGTCCGGTCCCTGGGCTAAGGAGCAGGGTAAGACAACCCACTCCTCCTAGGCACAGAGGAGCAGGAGTCTCAATGGCCAAGCTGCTGGAAAAGGGGGAACATAAACAGCTCTATGGATATGGCAGGTGAACAAGGAGTTCCACCTACCTGCCACAGCCTTGCTGACTGGATCCCTGTGCTGGCAGGGTGCAGATCACAACGCATCCCCACACAGGGACCCAGATCCATAGCTGCACAAAATCACAAGGAAACATCAAATAGACATCACACATAACTAGACATAAACTTAAATGTGACATTATGGTTATGACCACAGGGGTGGCTCTCACTGGCAGGTAGTAAACACAGGAGGCTGCTTCAGCTAAGCATGGCTGAAGCAACCTGCAGACCTGGGAAAACCGTGAGGCTTTATAGGCCAAGAGGCCACACCCAACAATCAGACACACCCCGTGACTCAGACACACAGAAAGGGAGTTAACCCTTCCAATACCACAGAAGGGAAAACACAACTTAAAGGCGAAGTGTCAAAACGAAGGTCACACTGTGGCTGTTGCCGCAGGCAACGACATGGGTGGCTACCATGTCCTGGGAGTCAGCCCGAAGGCCGGGACACTGCCACCACATGTACACACTATACAAAACGTTGCTGCGAGCATCCACAGTGAAGGGAAAGGTCCCAGTGCACACGTAACATAAAACCCCGTGCACACCATACATACATACATACACACACACCTATCAAAGCGGTAGCTAGGTGTAACCGCATGAAGATGCCGCAAGCTGCCTAGCACCAGCTCAGGCTGCTATCTGCGACAATCTCCAACCACATGTTGCCCGCGGCAACCACAAGTGAGGCAACACACAAGTAGCCCTCACCTGTGGTTGAACTACCAAAAACAAACCGCAGGCAACCGCATGCGGTTAAGGAGTCACGGTCATAGCCATGGCCGTGACATGCGGGCCTCTTCTAACAGCTGATTGGCGGGGATCCCGGATGTCGGACCCCCATAAAGGATAGGGCATCAATATAAATTACAGGATAACTCCTTTAACTTTATACAAGCCCCATCGTTCCTGGTGTCCTGTTAGTATCCTGCAAGGGGTAGTTATCATTGTAGCATTATATGATACTATCTTCTTATACTGACTCTGAGGTGGCACAGGTCAGCACGGCTCTGTAGTTATGGCAGCACAGGCTTCAGCTTCGACCTAGTAGGGGACAGCATGGGATCTCTGTAATGACACCATTCAGGTGGATGAAACTTTGGGAGAATGTTCAGTGCCATGACTTTATCCAACAAATGCATTTTTCCTGGAGCGACCCCTTAAATTGTATTGCAATTCTCTGCGCAGCGAGTGGCCAGGACAGGAGCGCTAATGTACAGGAGAAAACACAAAGGGACCTCATTCTTTGGATCAAAAAGGGTCACATATATGGGACCCCCACTGATTAGAATGCATAACATTCAATGATGGGAATACCCCTTTAACCCTCTATGCAGAATTTCCCTTTAAAGAGGTTGTCCAGGCTTTTTCCTCAAACAGCTAATCAGTGGAGGTTCCTGGTGTTGGACCCATGCCGATCTGATATTGATGATCTATCGTAAGGATAGGTCATCAATAGAAAAAGCACGGAAAACCCCTTTAAGCTCCATTGCTGATAATGCATAAGGCCTTAAATTCTGCACATATACAGAGATATAACATTACTGACTGCTAAGAGTTTTGTATATATCTACAGTTGGTAACATCAATGTTTTTTTTCCGCTAGGTTTTTATTTACTTCTCCTTTCTGACTCTCTTTTGCCAGTCTATGCATAAACTCTGCCTTACCAATTACATTTGTTGAATATGAGTCCGCTGTGGTCATACGCTCTCTTGTAATCTTCAATTTTAATGGATTTTAGATATTCAGTAGCCTGGTTTGAGGATGTTTATTTACCCCCGAGAAGCCATATTCTAACTAGTGTTACTATTGCACAGGAAAGCTAAATAAAATGATGGTAAAATCTTGATGATCAAATATGCATTAATGTTTCTGATGCAATGGGATTTTTCTGCTTATTTTGCATAGTTATGTGGGATGCTATAAATAATGCATTAATATTTTAGTATTTCAAATACTGCTGAGCTACACTTGCCATTTCTTTGAGACAGCAAAATTGTGGGGGGACAGGGACAGGTTTATATGGATTCACAGCAAGACTGCAGTAGGGCATTTGTACAAATAGGATCTTATCTGCCTACAACTTGGTTCTCCAGACATGGATAATTATGATCAAATAATTTTCAAATGAACCCTGATCACACAGAGGAGATAGGCAGTTGGGAGTGAAATGAGTTTAGATTAACAGTCAGAGACCAGCGGGAAATGTGATGGTTAGGAACTGATGGATGCCACAGTACAAATAGGAACGGTATGCTATACAAAAGTAAGATAGGAATGTTACATAATCTCTATGCTGCATACACGCTAATGAGTCCTAATAAATGGACTCTAATATTCTACATTTCTAAACTGAATACTTTTGTAGTTGCATGTACTGTAATTACAAATTTAGCCTAGCCATGGAGTTCTATAAAGTCTATCTGTATAGCATCACTTGCTGTTTGATCTTTTCCTTATTTCTCTGTCCACATCGCTAAGGTGGTTGCACATGCTCCAGTTCCATCCTTCAACTGCCAACTGCCAACAATGACGACAACATGTTTATCAATACACACTGTATCTTAACTATGTGGGTAATGTAATTTGTACCGATGTGTAAATTAAATATCATAGTTGACGATAGCAACCAATCCGATTTCTCCCTGTATTTGCATAAACTTGTTAACTACCCCTCTGTACCCTTTAAAACATAAGGCTAATAGCAATTCATTCGTAACTTCTATTTTAAATTTAATAAAGAAATGGCACAACATTGAGCAATGATAATAGATGTTCCAAAATTGTTATTACATGGGTAATACATGAATTAAATAAAGTACACGTCAGGAGTGTTGATCGGTCTTGTTTAAACTAGTATTATGTTAAAAATGTATTTTGCTGATGATAGTAATATAATAAAAAAATGTTTAGGACATATTGGTGTGTTCATATATTAATGTACAGCTTATGTTTGTTAAAATTTTTCAGAGCGGAGGAAAACCTTGAGGAGGAGGCTGAACAGAGTGGTCTGCAGCATTTCAGTACTTGCGATGAGGAGCCTCCCGCCTCTCAAGCTACACAAGACAATGCTGAAGAGCCCAGCTCTTCGTCCGCCTCTCAGCCCCCAGCCTCCGCTGTGGCCCCTCCCCTAGTTTGCAATTACCAGTCCGCGGCCGCAGACAAATGACTCCTGTCGAGGCTGGGATAAATAGCCAAGTTTTGGAATATTTGTCTCGAGCCTGGCAGGAGGATCATTTTGATTTGTTCGCGCAGAGTCTGGTGCCGTTTTTGAGGAGCCTGCCTCCAGAACGAGTAATGAGAACCCAAGCAGCTCTCGGTATCGTTCTGGAGGCAGCCGCTCCACCTAATGACCCCACAGACATATTTCTTGCCCTTGAAAATTGGTGGTCCTATGGCCACATGTCTGGCCCCTTTCAAATTCACCAGGCTCCACAGGTGCTCCAACAATTTCCTATAATTAGGGAACATCATGGGCCACAACCTCACCCATATGGGCAACCATATGGCCAGCCTGGCCCCTCCTCCTCACTTGCTGGCCCCTCTCTGCAATCTTTCCACCCTTCCCAAACGTTATCCAGGGGCCCCATTTTAAGCCTGCACCAGTTTCCCCAAGCCGTTTCTTAAATTTGTAAATGTTCCTTTTCATTATATTTTTTATGTTATTTCTTAAAAAAAAAAAATACTCTGTGGCAAAATAAACATAGTTTTATCTATTTAATTGTTTGATGTCTTTTTTTTATACACATTAAATAATTATATTTATGTAGCACACACACATATAACACATTAATATTTGTACACGTTTCCTATTAATGAATATAAACGAAATACACGTAACTATATAAAAATGACTTATAAATCATTTACACACATAAATATTACTTTATTTAAAAACCATATAAAACAATTAAACTTTATTGTACATGTTGGATTTTATTATACATATCTTCCAATAAAAATGTTATGTCCATATGCACACGATAGTATAGACAATAGAGATGGAGTTTAGTGACATGACACGTCATGATAGTTTTAGTAATTTATTAATTATTACGGTGATACTGGCATACATTTAATAGTGCTTACATTTAAGCTTTATGGTAATAAGGTATTTTAACATATTTCACATACCAAGTTTAAAACAATATTTTTTTCCTGCAAATTAAAACAAATAACCCAACACACAAACCACCCTCAAAACCTATTTCTCTTAAAAAAAAAGGAAATTTCCTTAAAAATAATGTATACTGGTTGTTTTCATATCTCTTGGCAGTAAAAGGTGACTCAAGAGAATGGTTCCGTTTTTTTCATGCGCGTTAAAAACGCATGCAATCCGCATGTCACTCGCGCGGAAAAAACGCAATCATGCAACGCAATCGCATACAAAACTGACAGCACTCGCAAGCAAAATTGCATCATTTTCTTGAAACGCACCCGCAACGCATCCGGGCCTAATCCGCGACATTCGTGTGAAAGATGCCTAAATTTTAAAACATTTCATTTACTAATATTTTCTTCAGTTCGTTAAACAACTTGTGCCTCAGCATGTATTGTATGACACGTATTCTAAATTGTATAGCCTGTCAATCATACTGCGTAATATGGATACTTTACTTTATGACTTGGTTTTATTATGTGCCCTGTGTGTGCTGTATTTTGCATGCCTTTTAGTATCTTTAAGGGTTAAATGATAAAGCTGAATAAATTCAACAGTTTATTCTGCAGCGAGCAGCCTGTAATCTTGCCAGCATTACCCATCTGTCAAAAAGGAGGGAACATATATTTATGTGCACATACCCCGCAGAAATGTATCTTGGAAATTTGGATTTTACTTAATCAGCAAGCTTAAGTGAAATCCAATAAGTAGATGCTGATTTTGTTGCAGGTGTCTTCTTGCTATGATTCATTAATATTCTAATTTGAAGCAACAACCAGACAAAATATATGTTCTATGAAGAGAAGAATGGCACCTTTGAAGAGAGGTGCATTAAATGAAATATATCAGGAATAAGGATGCATCGAGTGGCCACTTTATAAAATACAGGTACTTTGTTTAGGAACGATCAACTTGTTTCGGGTAATTCCTCACTTCTGAGTTGAATCCTTCATCTGTCACATCAGAGCCTGTCAGTTTGGAGATTGCAGATTGCAGATTGCAGATGTATTCTGGTTTAATAAAATGGAAGAGATCGAGAAGTATTTTTGGCGTTGCCTTCTTTCTCTTGTATATAGCTCATAAGGTGTTAAAATAGTGTCTACACGCTATTCAAATGAATGGGATTTTGGATGATATCATTCATATTGTGCAGAAAAAATCTGCGATGATATCAGGGTATGCTGGCAAATAGAGATGAGCGAATTTATGAAAAGTTCGATTCGGCCGATTCGTCACGAAGCACATTGTTTTGTGAGTAGCAGGTGCAATGACAGGGAGCAGCGATAGCATCGCCCCCTGTCATTGTACCCCTCAGATGCCACGTTCATACATGATTGCGGCATCTGAGTGTAAAAACTGTGTGAAATTTACATAATTATTTTTTTTAAATCATACTTACTGCCTCCATTTGCTCGTGATGGACCGACCGCGGCCATCTTGCTTGAAGATCTGGAGTAAAATCTTGCACGGCGTGGTGACGTATGACGTCACGGGATTTCGGCCGAGGTCTTCAATCAAGATAGAGGCTGGCAGACCCGTTGCGAGCAAATGGAGGCGGTAAGTATGATTTTATTAGTTTTTTACACTATTTCAGGTTAAATCTATTCGCTGACACGAAGCACGAGGAAATTCGGCTTCGAGGCGAATCTAATTTATCCTGAAATTCGGATTGAATTCCACTTCGTGGGATTCGATTCGCTCATCTCTACTGGTAAACTAAATTCCACTAGATACTTTATCCCTGGATTATATTAGGAATTTCACCCATTATTCCGTAATGGTCAAAGGCAAACCTGCCTAACACGACTACTCGTAAATTACACTGCATTTCAGCATCATCTTGCACATAGTACCATGTACGCAGTTGTACAGTTGGTTGGAGAAATGCCTTTGTGAATCAGTCTAAAGAAGGGCCATACTCACGCATTCTGTTTGCAACAGATGAAAGACTTAAAAGGGTTTTCCAGATTTTTAATACTGATTGCCTGTCCTCAGGATAGGAGTGAATAAAAAAAAGAGTATAAATCGCATCAGACCTTTAAACTTTTTCTCCTTTTATCATCCACTCCCGATTTTGGCATCCAAAACTGCATCTGAAATCCTGACCAAATGGCCATACCCTTAGGCCTCATGCACACGACCGTATTGTGCATCCGTGGCCGTTGTGCCGGTTTCCGTTTTTTTTCGCGGACCCATTGACTTTCAATGGGTCCGTGGAAAAAACAGAAAATGCACCGTTTGGCAGCCGCATCCGTGAGCCGTGTTTCCTGGCCGTGAAAAAAATATGACCTGTCCTATTTTTTTCACGGCCAACGGTTCACGGACCCATTCAAGTCAATGGGTCCGTGAAAGAACACGGATGCACACAAGATTGGCATCCGTGTCCGTGATCCGTGGCCGTAGGTTAGTTTTTATCCGAAGATCCGTCTGCATAAAAGCTTTTTCAAAGCTGAGTTTTCACTTCGTGAAAACTCAGAACCGACAGTATATTCTAACACAGAAGCGTTCCCATGGTGATGGGGACGCTTCTAGTTAGAATACACTACAAACTGTGTACAAGACTGCCCCCTGCTGCCTGGCAGCATCCGATCTCTTACAGGGGGCCGTGATCAGCACAATTAACCCCTTCAGGTGTGGCACCTGAAGGGGTTAATTGTGCTGATCACGGCCCCCTGTAAGAGATCAGGGCTGCCAGGCAGCAGGGGGCAGACCCTCCCCCCCTCCCCAGTTTGAATATCATTGGTGGCCAGTGCGCCCCCCCCCCCTCCCTCTATTGTAATAATTCGTTGGTGGCACAGTGTGCGCCCCCCCCCTCCCTCCCTCTATTGTAATAATTCGTTGGTGGCACAGTGTGCGCCCCCCCCCCTTCCTCCCTCTATTGTAATAATTAGTTGGTGGCACAGTGTGCGCCCCCCATCGGCCCCCCCTCCCTCTATAGCATTAACAACATTGGTGGCCAGTGTGCGGCCTCCCATCTCCCCCCCCCCCATCATTGGTGGCAGCGGAGTTCCGATCGGAGTCCCAGTTTAATCGCTGGGGCTCCGATCGGTAACCATGGCAACCGGGACGCTACTACAGTCCTGGTTGCCATGGTTACTTAGCAATAGTACAATAGTAGAAGATTCATACTTACCTGCTGCTGGCTGCTGCTGCGATGTTCGTGTCCGGCCGGGAGCTCCACCTACTGGTAAGTGACAGGTCTGTGCGGCGCATTGCTAAATGAACTGTCACTTACTAGTAGGAGGAGCTCCCGGCCGGACACGAACATCGCAGCTCCCAGGTAAGTATGAATCTTTTACTATTGTACTATTGCTAGTAACCCGCTGCCACCAATGATCGGGGGGGGGGGGGGGAGATGGGAGGCCGCACACTGGCCACCAATGTTGTTAATGCTATAGAGGGAAGGGGGGGCCAATGGGGGGCGCACACTGTGCCACCAACGATTTATTACAATAGAGGGAGGAAGGGGGGGGGGGCGCACACTGTGCCACCAACGATTTATTACAATAGAGGGAGGAAGGGGGGGGCGCACACTGTGCCACCAACGAATTATTACAATAGAGGGAGGAAGGGGGGGGGCACACTGTGCCACCAACGAATTATTACAATAGAGGGAGGAAGGGGGGGGGGGGCCGCACTGGCCACCAATGATATTCAAACTGGGGAGGGGGGGGGAGGGTCTGCCCCCTGCTGCCTGGCAGCCCTGATCTCTTACAGGGGGATATGATAGTACAATTAACCCCTTCAGGTGCGGCACCTGAGGGGTTAATTGTGCTGATCACGGCCCCCTGTAAGAGATCGGATGCTGCTAGGCAGCAGGGGGCAGTCATGTACACAGTTTGTAGTATATTCTAACTAGAAGCGTCCCCATCACCATGGGAACGCCTCTGTGTTAGAATATACTGTCGGAAATGAGGTTTCACGATCTAACTCATATCCGACAGTATATTCTAACATAGAGGCGTTCCCATGGTGATGGGGACGCTTCAAGTTAAAATATACCATCGGATTGGAGAAAACTCCGATCTGATGGTATAAAAGGGACTCCAGACTTTACATTGAAAGTCAATGGGGACGGATCCGTTTGAAATGGCACCATATTGTGTCAACGTCAAACGGATCCGTCCCCATTGACTTGCATTGTAATTCAGGACGGATCCGTTTGGCTCCGCACGGCCAGGCGGACACCAAAACGACTTTTTTTTTCATGTCCGTGGATCCTCCAAAAATCAAGGAAGACCCACGGACGAAAAAACGGTCACGGATCACGGTAAAACGGAACCCCGTTTTGCGGACCGCAAAAAAATACGGTCGTGTGCATGAGGCCTTAGAGTGCAGTACCCTAGAAAGTGTTCTTGATTTGATGTTATTTAATCTACTCATGCTTTGCATTATGCTTTGTATGTATTCCCAAAACCTGTCTGCAAGTGGCACTGTTTAGTTAATTATGCCCTGACTCAGCAGAGGGAATGGGCTTTCCCTTCTGAGAGAGGAGTTGTCAGTATTGTATCAGCTAATTCAGTTTAGCTCTGTTTGCTGTTCAGGGCAGATGCTAGTTCAGCTCCAAGAGAAACATTTATTTCTGTTGAGAGAACAATACCTGAAGGAAAGCTAGAGAAGAACAAGTCAATAAGTGCTAGCTTGGTATTTGCTCTTTACGGCCGATAAAGACTTGGCTGGTTGTGGAAAGATTAACAATTAACAGCACCTTTCACACTTATATAGCGGGTTGGCCGACCAATCATTTGTAGGATATTCACCCTCCTGTGGCACTCCATTACATATTTTTGAGAGTTCTGCATGTCAGAGATCATCTTGGAAAGTTCCCAAATAGAGATGAGCGAAGTTTTGAAAAATTTGATTTGGCAACTTCGCCAAACTTAGCCAAGAAATTTGATTAGTTCCGAATGAATTCTTCATGAATTGCTATAAATTAGGCATACCCAGGCAACACTGCCTTAGGGTATGGCCACACAGAGAGGCCATGCCACGATGAAGAACTGGGCACCTTTAAATAGGGACTGTTGCTGGTCTGGGGTTTGGTTGGTTAGGTTGGGGCACAATAAGCAAATTATTGCTGTTCTTGCCTGAAATCTCCTGCAGGTTATTTGACAGTAAACATATAATATTAATCAGCTCTGGCATACCCACTTCTCAAACCCCAGCGCTCTCCTGACCTGCAGGTGGGAGCCCTTCTTCTGCCATCTGCTTTCCCTCCTTTTCCACTTCATATAATATCAATATGTCATCAGGAACATCCAGCTCATCTTCTCTTGCTGACTTTTCTAGGACATGGAGACTATGAAGGATGATTTGGAAAAAGAAAAGCCAGGAAAACATGAGAATGGTCATCATTAAGACCTCCCTAAGGGGGGGGGGGGGGCACACTGGATGGTACTTGTTGGCACTCTGACACTGGAATAATATAGAAATCACAGAAAAAATAAAAATAAAACATCCTGCACAATATGATAATAAATGTTGCGGATGTACATGGCTGCATTTATACAATCACAGAAAATAATGCACTATAATAATAGATGCAAGCATAACATATGGACCAAGCCCTCACTCTATTGATAAAATCTGAGACACTTGGTCAATACATTTTGATCAAAACACATCTAAGCCCACCTATCACCCGACAAGGTGGTCTCAGTTCAGGCGGGTCTTACGCTAAACCTGCCTATGCCGGTTTACATCTTTTTGGAATTGAATTACATATCTTAGTTTACAGCTGATGTAGGAATAAGTAAATTAGGAATAAATAAATAAAACTGATGCAGAATAAGTTTCCTTGCACTCTCCCTGCACTCTCCTTGCACTCTCCCTCTCCAATACTCTTATATTAATCATTTTCAGCAACACTGTTCCTAGCACATGAGCGCTTTCCACATCTTTTCCTATGCTCAGCTAACAGGGCAATGGCAGAGACTGTGGCAGTCGCCATTTTAGGAAAAATCGATTTGTTACCACAAAGCGCCAGGAAAATCGGATTTGTTGTGAATTGAAGTTTTCCTAAACTTCTGACTGAATCCCGCTTCACTTCGCTCAACACTAGTTCCAAAGTGTTTAGACAGAGCTCAGGAACTATTAATTCTATTATCATCAATGTTGACGTTTGCCTATATACAGCTATTGGCAAGAGACTGCATTGTGACTTGCCTTGGAATTGTGCCTTGTACATCATCGAAGGTACTACAACTCCCGGCTGGGAGGGGGTCCAGACTCTGTCTCATCTCGCTTTAGTAATGGCGAGATAAGACAACTCCTTTAATTTTACCAGTGGTGGTGCTGCAGGGAAATTTAACACTTACTGTCAGATTTTCCCACAAATGATGGGGGTTTCAGGACACTATTTTGACACATTTAGGTAAATCGTCCCAGCATATAGGTTAAAGGGTTTCTATCACTTTGTTTCACCTATTTAGCTTTCAGACACTAGCGATCCGCTAGTGTCTGCTTTATCTAACCATCCTAATATAAGAGCTTATTGTCCTGCCGTTTAGCTAAAAAAATAACTTATATAGATATGCAAATGAGCCTCTAGGTGCTATGGGGGCGTCATTAGCACCTAGAGGCTCCGTCTACCTTAACAAACTGCCGCCGCCCAGCGCGTCCCTCCAGCCCGCCCATCTCCAGCTGAAGCGATCCTCTCCGTGCGCGTCTCTGTTCTGCGCATGCGCAGTGAATGTCTGATCGCTTCCCTGCTCAGACATCTCCACTGCGCCTGTTCCTCGGAGCACTATGACGTCATCGGCGCAGGCGCAGTGGAGATGTCTGAGCAGGGAAGCGATCAGACATTCACTGCGCATGCGCCGAATACGAGGAGCATCGCATTCCGGAGGAGATGGGCGGGCTGGAGGGACGCGCTGGGCGGCGGCAGTTTGTTAAGGTAGACGGAGCCTCTAGGTGCTAATCACGCCCCCATAGCACCTAGAGGCTCATTTGCATATCTATATAAGTTATTTTTTTAGCTAAACGGCAGGACAATAAGCTCTTATATTAGGATGGTTAGATAAAGCAGACACTAGCGGATCGCTAGTGTCTGAAAGCTAAATAGGTGAAACGAAGTGATAGAAACCCTTTAACAGTGCAATATGTTAACAGAGCCCTGAACGGATCTCACAAACAGAAAGCCAAAACGCGAGTGTGAAAGTAGACTTACCTGTACATTACTGATACAATTAGTTCCTACTGATTCAGATGTGGTTCATCCCTTCTAATTATAACAGATTGTTGAGTTTAATCATGATTGGTTTAAGCAGCTCCCGTATAAGAAAATCCACATACAGTACAGCAAAGTGTAAGTGATATTTACAACAGCAGGAATAGTTTTCCAATTGTTACAGATGTTTTGGTATGTCTGCCCCTTTAATGACCAGTGTCCTAATAGTAGATCCGATTGCATTTGATCATTTATAGTCTAGGTACAACATACAATAATTTAGTAGGATAAAAGCAGAATATAAAAATGCATAGAAAATATTTTACTGCAGATTTTATTGAAGCAGTTCTAGAGATGTTTCCAAGGACTTTTTTTTTTCATGAAACTAAAACCTGAGATCACATCAAAGATGACTTGTCAGGGAATTTCTGCATCCAGACTCAATCTTGCCTTTCACTGCAATGAGATCATCTTTACAAGCAGCTGTTTCTGCGTTGTGCCCAGGTTATGATAGCAAGTGAATAGCAATAGTGATAGCATCCTAACTGGAGCTGGGGGCTTTAACTCCTTCTACCCCAGGCCAGTTTTCACCTTCCTGCCCAGGCTTTTTTTTGCAAATCTGACATGTGTCACTTTAGGTAGTAATAACTTTGGAACGCTTTTACTTATCCAAACCATTCTGAGACTGTTTTCTCGTGATACATTGTACTTCATGACAGTGGTAAATTTGAGTCAATATATTTCACCTTCATTTATGAAAAAAATTCCATATTTACCAAAAGTTTAGAAAAATTCTCAATTTTCTAAATTTGAAATTCTCTACTACAGATACGTAGTAATGCCTCATAAAATAGTTATCAGTTAACAAAGTTTAACAAAGTTAACAAAGTTTGTGAAATCAGTTTTGAATACCTTGAGGGGTGTAGTTTCTAAAATGGGGTCATTTTTGGGTGGTTACTATGAGGAATATGGATTAATATTTACTGTCAGCCATGTCCTCACACCCACCATTTGCTGAAAGATGGCAGAGGAAATCAAGCTCCACAGGGGGGCCCTGCTTCAAAGCCGCAGCCAGATAGCAGAAAACTCCTAGCAGGCCACATTTGGTTATATTTCACACCAGTCAGAAAGCACAGATCCTGCAGGAAAACCCCCAGCAGGAGGTATCAGCCCTTGCCAGGATCAATGATACCTCCCAGACATGTTGGCACCGGCCATCGCAGGCGCAAACCAGATACATATTTGTTTCCCGGTGGCCACAATGAGCATGCCCATGGTCTTTGTTTGAGGGTGGGATGCCAGGGAAGAGAGATATTCATATCTCCCCACAGAAACCAAATAGCGGTACCATGTTTGGACTCTAGTTGTAGCCAGAACCCAGGCGGATCCGTTGCTCCCAGAACCATCTCCCTGTGACCTTCTGGACTGGAGCTATAAACCCTAAAGGGATTTGTGGGTCATTTGCAGCCAGTCCAGCAGAGAGGGGGGGGGCCCACTCCCAAAGGCCCAAAGAGAAGGGGCTGGCTACAGGTTAAAAGGCTTGTGCCAGCAAGCGGACGGGTCTCTGAAAGGGGGTCATATCGTGCAATGTGTTTGGAGGGACCTGCAACCGGCTGACATCACGTGAATACAGCTAAGAACTTATCACTACCCAAAGGACTCATATATCTGGTAAACTGACTTATTGTTCTGCTTAACCCTGTTGTACCTATATCACCTCTATCTGTAACCTCAGACCACTGTATATATTCTCTGTGTATATTGTGTGCCCTTAAGGCGATTAAATATATAATTTAATCTTGTGCTATCTTGTATCTTGATCATGAATCCCCACGTCCGTGTTTCGGCCTAGTTATAAGCTACCCCGGGTTGGTTTCTCACCCTATATAATCCCGTTAGCAGACCGGGCTTATATCAAACGAGAAGCTGGTGTCAGATACCCGGGCTGAGACAGCGCTATTTTCACTGCGGCAGTGAAAGGCTCTCTAAGCTTGTTGCCTCTCTGTACCCCCGTGGACAAGAGGTGCCTGTGTAAACTGTACCAAGCTGACCTTACCTGCTCCTCTGGAGGGTGTAACGTCACGCTTTGGTAACGCGTGACCATACCGCGTCTCGTGAGCTCGACGTAGGTGACGTCAAGCGGGCACGAGGCGTGGTATTCGTTACTATTATGTAAGCCTCACAAAGTGACTTCAGACCTGAACTGGTGCTTAAAAAGTAGGTTTTGGAAATTTTCTGAAAAATTTCAAGATTTGCTTCTAAATTTCTAAGCATTCTAACGTCCCCAAAAATTAAAATGGCATTCACAAAATGATCCAAACATGAAGTAGACATATGGGGAATGTAAAGTAATAACTATTTTTGGAGTTATTACTATCTATTATAAAAGTAGAGAAATTTTAATTTAGAAATTTGGTAATTTTTCAAAATTTTTGGTACATTTGGTAATTTTTCAGAAATAAAAATTACATTTTTTGACAAAATTTTACCACTGTCATAAAGTACAATATGTGATGAGAAAACAATCTCAGAATGGCTTGGATAAGTAAAAGCGTTTTAAAGTTATCACCACATAAAGTGACACATGTCAGATTTGCAAAAAATGGCCTGGTCCTTAAGGTGAAATATGACAGGGTCCTTAAGGGGTTAAAATCCTGGTCAACCCC
The DNA here is from genome assembly GCF_905171765.1 of Bufo bufo. Lineage (NCBI taxonomy): Eukaryota > Metazoa > Chordata > Amphibia > Anura > Bufonidae > Bufo > Bufo bufo. The sequence goes on along the minus strand of NC_053391.1, from coordinate 350,009,622 downwards.
TTTAAAGTCTTGTTGATAAATATAACATCTGGAAAAATGTTATAATGGAGGTGCAGAAAGCTGTGTAGACTATTCAGCAAGAGGCCCTATAGAAATAACAGTGCTATCACTTATGTCTGTGAATAATTGGTGCAATTTTGGATGAATAGGTGTATTCTAGGAAACCTCTCAGATATTACCTCAGATATTGCCTCAAAGGTGGCATGATTGAAACAACATCCTTATGTCAGGGCATTTAAGATAAGAGGATAAGATTTCCATGTTGTTCTTTTAACTCACATTAATTTGTGAGACAATAACTTTAAATGAATATGTTTAATGAAGATGTGCCATTGAAGCTGAGGGATTACAGATTTGATCTATACAAGTGGATGCAATAAGCCCTCCCTATATTACTTCTGATAGGTGGGAAAGATCCATGTTTCCTCGCTTACAATGGGATGAAAGACATTGTATTTGTCGAGCTGAACACCTGCATTCTAAGATGCAGCTTGCAAACAGCCACATCAAAGGTTTAGTATTTCATTCTAGGCCTCTTCAATGCACAAGCAAATTGCCTCATTAGAAGCCCGGAAAAGTACATTGTTTAGATTAGCAAGACCTGATTAACAAGGTACAATGGCTGTCTTATTTATGTCACCTTGGCGTACGACAGCACTCAAACGTGTTTTTGATCGCTCTTTGCAAGGTGCATCCCCTTTCAAAGGAGATACCGTGCTGTTTGTTCAGATTTCACTCCTGTGCTAATTAGGTACTTACAAATGAGCAATATCCCAGGGCTCGGACATAAAACAACTTAGTGGATCGAGCTGCAGTTACCAGCAGCGTGATTATGTTGATGGAGATGCGCAAAGCAAAGAAGCCATGTTTCATTTCAATGTTATGACCTTGTTTCTACAGGAAAGGGAGTTTACATTTATCATAAAACTTATCAGGGGAGACCAAAGGACTTTAATATGTATGGAGGAAGCAAGTGCTAGAGTAGGTAGGTGAGTAAGAAACTTTAATAATTTTGGGCTACTACAAATTACAGATCGTATGTAGTGAATAAAACAACAACTTTAAACGCCAATTATAACCTGAAACAGGAGAGTGTAAGCTCTACTCATGGAACAAGATTATTTGAAGTGAATTGTGCTTAATTCTTGGTTAAGACAAAATGTACAATGCATCAAGTTATAGTATATCATAGACTACAGCATAGACTGTATGGAAATAGGAAAATGCAACAGAACTAAGAATGTGTTAACCAGTTCGGGTCAAACTTTGCTATTTTTCAGACAGCAGACAAACCCGAATCTTTCTCGGTTTGTTCCGGAGGAATCCATTAAAACAGCGTGTAGCGCCATTTTAGTGCACATGTCGGTGTGAAAAAAGCACTAGGGAGGAAGAAGAACGGTTCTCATATGACCCTGATAGGAAGTGTAAAACAAAAGAAAGAAAAGAGGAAGTTAGTTCAACCACTAAGGGATCTAGATGAATCCCCAGAGTGTATGAAAAACAGGCGCCGAAAGTGGTGGTACAGGGTAGTGAAAATAAACGTCTGACTGGTGCAAGGAAGGCAGCTAGAACAGTGTCCAATGAAGGCACTCAAAACAGGAGTAAAAAATAGAAGACAAGGGAGATGGTGAGCTGATGATGGTTCAACTGACCAAGGGGTGGGGGGAAAAGGAGAGGGGTGAGAGAACGCCAACCCAAGCTGAGAGGTGGGTGAGAAAGTACTGTCCCAGTAGTATGGTAATACACAGCTGAGAGGTAAGTGTGACAAAGCAGTCACCGTGCGCACTCAATAGCGGCAGGAAGTTTCAAATGGTGTGTATAAATAAAGAATGGTGTTCATTCACCACAATGTTATATTGAAATGTTAAAAGTGGTATTATTTACCCACAATGTAGATAAAAAAGGATTGATAACATCCAACAAATATGATAGATTAAAATAGATTGATGACATCCAACATGACACTTACTTCACTGGGGGGCCATCAACAGGATAAGCACATAACACCTGTGACGAGTACCCCCCGGCCAGGATCGCCTGTAGAATCACAGTGAATGATGGCAGCAGGATGACAGCGCTTCTGATTAAATCACCTTTAATAAATGTGTGGCTCAATGCGTTTTGGGGATAAAAGTTTCCCCTTCTTCAGGACCCTTGGTCAGTTGAACCATCATCAGCTCACCATCTCCCTTCTCTTCTATTTTTTACTCCTGATAGGAAGTGGTGGGAGGGCTAGCCCTGATTGGCTCCCAGGCTGACAGACAGTCTGGATGAGCCAATCAGTGCTGCAGCAGGCAGGGTGGTGCCCTAGCAGAATGAGCAGAATGATATTCTGTGCTGGGCTGTGAGAGAGGGTGGTTGTGTGTGACGGTGTCTGCCAGGAAAACGGTCTTGGGGAATCAGGGACAGAAAAAAAATCCATCAATCAAGCTTATTGAAAGTGAAAGGAAAGTCTAGGATTCCAAAGAAGAATTTTGTGTGTTGTGTACAATAGAGAGAAGAATGGCAGCTGACAGACAGTGAGAGAGGAAACAGGACTTGTGGCTGTGCCTGCTTGGAGAAGTGCAGGTACACCTCAAAAGAACCTACCTGTAAGCAGGTGTGGCAGCAATGTTCCTGTGTGTGTTAAGTTGAAATTGAGCATCAAGCCTCAATTGTCCATTTGCGTATTTTCAGTTTTCACACAGTTGCAATAATTTTTTTTTTTGGGGGTGGCGTTTTTTTAAATGAATTAAACTTCATATATATGTGATTACGGTGTGGCAGCAATCTACCTGTGTGTGGGTTAAGTTGAAACTGAGCATCAAGCCTCATCTGTCCATTCTCCATTTACGTATTTTCAGTTTCTACACAGTTGCATTTTTTTTTTTGGGGGGTGCTTTCAATTTAATTAAGCAGCATATAAATGTGATTATTGCAGCAATACCCACGGTGTGGCAACAATCTACCTGTTTGTATTCATTTGAAATTGAGCGTCAAGTCTCAATCGTCAATTCATGTATTTTCAGTTTCCACACAGCCGCAATAAAAAAAATCTTTGGGGGGTAATTTCAATCTAATTAAGCAGCATATATACATTATTACTGCATCAATACCCACAGTGTGGCAGCAATCTACCTGTGTGTGTTAAGTTGAAATTGAGTGTCACAAATCAATTGTCCATTCTACATTTAAGTATTTTCAGTTTCCATACAGTTGCAATTGAATTTTGTTTGGGGGGGGGGGGTGATTTCAATTTAATTAAGCAGCATAAAAATATGATTCCTGCAGCAATACCCACGGTGTGATAGCAATCTACATGTTTGTGTTAAGTTGAAATTGAGCATCAAGCCTCAATCGTCAGTACACGTATTTTCAGTTTCCACACAGTCGCAATTAAAAAATATTTTTTGGGGGTGCTTTCAATCTAATTAAGCAGCATATATACATGATTACTGCATCAATACCCACAGTGTGTCAACAAAATACCTGTGTGTGTCAAGTTGAAAATGAGCGTCACACCTCAATCGTCCATTTACTTTTTCTTTTTTTTTGGAGGGGGTTGTTGATTATATTCAAACTAGCAGCATATATATGTGATTACTACACCAATAGAAGGGTAGCACACAAAAGTATCCGGGAGTGATAACAAATTTAGGCCAAAATCCATTTCCCTATTTCACATGTTTTAAGCAATAATTTGTTTGGGGGGGGGTTTCCTGATAATATTCAAACTAGCAGCATATATACGTGTTTACTACACTAATACACAGGGTAGTGTACAACATTATCTGTTGTACAACAAAAATGTGTTGGCTATGGAAGGGTTCCAAGCAAAAGGCCCAGAGCCAGAATGTGGGTAGTAGCAGCACAATCTATCCAGCCAGAAGTAGTGGTACTAGTAGTAGGCCACAGTTGTCCCTTCTGGCTTCGGAAAGATGCAATTATAGTTGAGGAGAAAGAGGATAAGATAGTGGATTGGCTAGCTCACTCCTCCTCTCAGTGAAGGTTTACTTCAGAGTCCGCCACCGTGCCATGGTGCCAGGGGCCACAGCGTCCCTCCTGCTCCTCCTCCTTGCTGCCCCCAAAAAAGCTTTCAGTGAAGTCCTCCCAGTCTTCACTGCCACTTTCTAGAAGGGCACCTTCCTTTTTTCTAAGAAGCGGCAAAAAAAACTCACTATCCCTTATGGCAGATAGTCAACAGAGTCTCCCTATTGATGATTTTTGTGAGAGCAATCAGCGTTTTTACTGCCTTAAGGATGAGGTGAAGGAGGAGGCTGCAGACCCCAGGCATAGACGTGTTGATGGTAGTAGTAGTAGTGGCTCCCGTAGCTTCGCTATTGGCATCGGGGTCAGTGACAAGGGCATTCAGGGAAGAGAAGGGGACCAAAGAACCCACCATGATATCCCACAGTCTGATAGAAACAAAAGGGAGGGTGAGAAGCTTGTTGACACCCAAACGGACCAAGTTGCCCTCTGCCAGTATCCAAAACATCACTTTTGTCAAAATGAACCAAGCCTGGGTTCAGAAGGATTTTAGCACTCTTCTGGCTGATTCCGATGTATAGACCTCACCAGAGGTTGCAATAAAGCCTGTACAAGCGTCATTGACGCCTGTTTAGGCCATATTACTCCCTGGAAAAAGTCTAAGGCGTACCAATACGCCTTAGACTTTTCCCCCACATTCAACAGTGCAGGGCGTGCTGGGAATGGCACGGGCAGCGCAGCGATGCCTCCTGTGCCTGAAATGACCAATAGCAAAGCTCCATACAGTAAGGAGCTTTGCTATTTGTTGGTTTGGGTGGGCCCTGGAGCAATACAGCGCAAAGCAGCAGGGGAAGTTGGCGGGAGATGGAAGGGGGAGGGTCCGGCTCCCCAGAGTTTCTAGAGTAAGGAGAGCGGGCGTGCTGGACAAGGACCCCGGCAAGCATGGCGGCAGAGGAGCTGGAGAGGACTCCTCAGAGGTGACAAACAGACCCGGACATCAAGGTGACAGCAGTGTGTAGTGCAGTGTGTGATTATCATACACTGCACTACATGCACCATACACTGCACCACATACACCATACACTGCACATCACACACTGATGCATGTTGTGTAGTGTGTAGTGAATGCAGGCAGGCTATTATAGTCAAGTGATAAAGTACAGGGTTAAGTCCACTATATTGAACTGGACTTATCACTTGGCTATAATTGCCTGATGGTATTTAGATTAGTAATGGTTCCCCTGCATAAATATCCACCTCTTAGGCCACGTTCACACTAGCGCTATTTATTTCTGTTGTTCTGCTCCGTTAGATGAGCATAGCAACAAAAATAACAGAAGTGCTGGATCGGGCACGTAAGGATGTTTTTTTGTGATACGTTCAACGCACACAAAAATCGTATACATTAACAGACGCCTCAGACAGAGGCCATACTGTGGCATTCGTCACTATGGAGTTCCATTGTAAATTTGGAAAAAAATTTTGCATAACTCTACAGAATGGGAAAGCATAGTGTACCGCGTTTTTACATCCTGCAAAGTTCAGCAAAAAAAACATATAGGCCAAACTGACAGGGAAGAAGCTGAGCAGACTCTGCCGACTATGATGAGATTCGTTCAGTTTCTGTTCAGGATCTGTCTTTTTACCAGACAAAAAAGTCCTGCATATAAGGCTTTTTTGTGTGGTCTTTCGACAGAATCTGTAACAGAGGCTCCAAACGGAGCCTCCAACATAGATGTGAGCAAGTGTAGGCCTACGTATTATCTATTTGAATTACCGCAACTTTCGTACTCCTCCTCGGGTAAAAATACTCCTCAAAACTGAAGAGTATTTTTACTATTTTGGAAAAAACTTAGTGCCACCTCTTGACCTCACCCACCTCACCTTGCTGACGGTGCCCAATCTTGGCACTGTTGCTTTCTGTCTACATGTTATGTTCTGTACGGCTGCAGCTGCGGACTGCATAATGCTACTAATACCTCCTAATCGTCAGTTTACATGTATTCACTTTCCACACGGTTAACATTTTTAAAATTCTGAATGTCATTGCTTATAAATCAACAGAAAATAAAATTGGGGGTGAGGGGTGGTTAAATTTCTTTAAGGCGCAGCATAAATGCATGCCATTACTGCTTCAATATCGACTTTTTCTTACAGTCAAGGCAATGCTAGGACCTGTATCATTGCCACTGCCATTAATGCCTGATGGTAGTTTCCATATATTCACTTTCCACACGTTTGAAATAAAAAATAAAAATTGGGGTGGGGGGTGGGGTTAAATTTCTTTAACCCTTTTACCCTTGGAGGTTTTTTTTTTTGCGTTTTCGTTTTGCGCTGTTTGCCTTCCCACAGCTATAACTTTTTTATTTGTCTGTTCACAGGCTTGTTTTTTGCGGGACAAGTTGTACTTTCGCCACCATTTAATATTGCATATGATGTAATGGGAACCAAGAAAAAAATTCCAAATGGGGTGAAATTGCAAAAAAAAGCAATTCCACCACAGTTTTACGGTATTTTTATTTCCGAAGTTCGATGTGCGATAAAACTGACCAGTTACTTTTATTCTACATGTCAGTACGAATCCGGGGATACCTTATATGTATAGTTTTTCTTGCGTTTTGATAGTGATAAAAAAATTAAAAAGTGGGAAACAAATCGGTTTAATTTTTTTGTCGCCATATTTTGACCCCTATGACTTTTTTGTAATTATGTGTACGGAGCTGTGTGGGGCAATCTGAACTTTTCATTGATACCATTCTGGGCTGTGTATGGCTTTTTGATCACTTTTTATTAAATTTTTTGTAGAAAATGAAGCGACCAAAAACGGCAAATCAACCATTTGGATGCTTTTTTTTGTTTTGCTGTTTGCTGTATGGGGAATTTATTTTTATATTTTTATACTATGGACGTTTTCGCACATCGCGACACCCATGATGTGTATTTTTTAAACTTTTTTAGTTCTTTTATTTTTATTTTGGGAAAAGGAAGATTACATAGTTACATAGTTACATAGTTAATACGGTTGACAAAAGACATAAGTCCATCAAGTTCAACCAAGGGATAGGTGGGGACGCGAATCCAAGAAGGAATGAAGCATGAATGTTGTTTATGTTTAAGAATTCATCTAAACCCTTTTTAAAACTGTCCACTGTTCCTGCTGTGACCACGTCCTGAGGAAGTCTATTCCACAGATTCACAGTTCTTACAGTAAAGAAGCTTTGACGCTTCTGGAGACTGAACTTCTTCCTCTCCAATTGGAAGCAGTGCCCCCTTGTCTTTTGAGCACATTTTACATGGACCAGTTTTTCACCGTATTTTTTGTATGGCCCATTTATATATTTGTATAGGTTAATCATGTTCCCCCTTAGACGTCTCTTCTCAAGACTAAATAAATTCTATTCTTTTGATCTTTCTTCATAACTAAGGGTACTTTTACACTTGCGTTAAACTTTTCCGGTATTGAGTGCCGTCCTAGGGGCTCAATACCGGAAAAAAAACTGAGTTTTATCCTAATGCAATGGAGAGCAATCCGTTCAGTATGCATCAGGATGTCTTCAGTTCAGTCACTGTACGGTTTTTGGATGGAGAAAATACCACAGCATGCTGCGGTATTTTCTCCGGCCAAAATTCCGGAACACTTGCCGGAATGCCGGATCCGGCATTATTTTCCATTGAAATGCATAAATGCCGGATCCGGCTCCAAGAGTTCCGGAAAAATGGATCCGATTTTGCGGTCTGCGCATGCGCAGACCTTTAAAAATGTGAAAAGTATAAATACTGGATCCATTTTTCCAGATGACAACCGGAGAAACGGATCCGGTATTGCAATGCATTTGTAAGACGGATCCGCATCCGGATCCGTCTACAAATGGTATCCGTTTGCATACAAATTGCCGGATCTACCTGCCGGAATCCAACAACGCAAGTGTGAAAGTACCCTAAGATTCTCCATGCCCCTTATCATTTTAGTCGCTCCCCTCTGTACTTTTTCCAGCTGTAGTGCGTCCTTTTTATGGACTGTTGCCCAGAACTGCATATTAGTGATAGACGAACATCGGCCGAGACGATTCGCGAACGCGATCAAATGTTCGCGAAACCGTAAGATCGCGGCGAACCCTATTCACTTTAATGGCAGGCAAACCTGAAAAAGTATCAGGTCAGATTTGCAGTCAACAAATATTTAGTAGAAGTGCACAAATAGTCCCACAACATGGACAGTGACATACCAGAGGGGGATCAATGGCAAAAATTCCCACAAAAAATATGTATTTTAATCATGGGACGACATTTTTATGCGTCTTAACCACTTCCCATCTGGGCCCTTTGCCCCCTTCCTGACCAGGCCAAATTTTGCAAAACGGACATATCTCACTTTATGTGGTAATAACTTTGGAACGCCTTTATTTATCCAAGTCATTCAGAGATTGTTTTCTCGTGACACATTGTACTTCATGATAAATTTGAGTCAAAATATTTCACCTTTGTTTATGAAAAAATCCCAAATTTACCCAAAAATTTAAAAAAATCGCAATTTTCTAAATTTCAATTTCTCTGCTTTTAAAACAGAAAGTGATACCTCATAAAATATTTATTATTTAACATTCCCCATATGTCTACTTTATGTTGGCATCATTTTGGAAATGTCATTTTATTTTTTTAGGACGTTAGAAGGCTTAGAAGTTTAGAAGCAATTCTTCAAATTTTTAAGAAAATTGCCAAAACCCACTTTATAAGGACCAGTTCAGGTCTGAAGTCACTTTGTGGGGCCTACATAGTGGATACCCCCATAAATGACCCCACTGTAGAAACTACACCCCTCAAGGTATTCAAAACCGATTTTACAAACTTTGTTAACCCTTTAGGCGTTCCACAAGAATTAAAGGAAAATGGAGATCAAATTTTTAAATTTCACTTTTTTGGCAGATTTTCCATTTTAATCAATTTTTTTCTCTAACACATCGATGGTTAACAGCCAAACAAAACTCAATATTTATTACCTAGATTCTGCGGTTTACAGAAACACCCCACATGTGGTCGTAAACTGCTGTATGGGCACACGGCAGGGCGCAGAAGGAAAGGAACTCCACATGGTTTTTAGATGCCATGTCCCATTTGAAGCCCCCTGATGCACCCTTACAGTAGAAACTCCCAAGAAGTGACCCCATTTTGGAAACTAGGGGATAAGGTGCCAGTTTTATTAGTACTATTTTTGGGTACATATGATTTTTTGATCATTCAATATAACACTTTATGGGGCAAGGTGACCAAAAAATTGGTTGTTTTAGCACAGTTTCTATTTATTTATTTTTACAGCGTTCACCTTAGGGGTTCAGTCAAGTGACATTTTTATAGAGCAGATTGTTACGGACGTGGCGATACCTAATATGTATACTTTTTCTCATTTATTAAAGTTTTACACAATAATAGCATTTTTGAAACCAAAAAATTATGTTTTAATGTGTCCATGTTCTGAGAGCTATAGTTTTTTTTATTTTTTGAGAGATTTTCTTATGTAGGGGCTCATTTTTTGCGGGATGAGGTGATGGTTTTATTGGTACCATTTTGTGGGACATACGCGTTTTTGATCACTTGGTGTTGCACCTTTTGTGATGCAAGGTGACAAAAATTGCTTGTTTTGACACAGTTTTTTTTTTTTTTTTTTTTACGGTGTTCACCCGAGGGGTTAGGTCATGTGATATTTTTATAGAGCTGGTTTTTACGGACGCGGCAATACCTAATATGTATACTTTTTTTTATTTGTTTCACTTTAACACAATAATAGCATTTTTGAAACCAAAAAAATTATGTTTTAGTGTCTCCATGTTCTAAGAGCTATAGTTTTTTTATTTTTTGAGAGATTTTCTTATGTAGGGGCTCATTTTTTGCGGGATGAGGTGACGGTTTTATTGGTACCATTTTGTGGGACATACGCGTTTTTGATCACTTGGTGTTGCACCTTTTGTGATGCAAGGTGACAAAAATTGCTTGTTTTGACACAGTTTTTTTTATTTATTTTTTACGGTGTTCATCCGAGGGGTTAGGTCATGTGATATTTTTTATAGAGCTGGTTTTTACGGACGCGGCAATACTAAATATGTCATTTTTACTTTATTTTTTCTATTTTAATTTTTTTTTTTTTATTCCTAACTTGGGAACTTTTTTTTTTTTTACATGTGAAACTTTATTTTATTTTATTTTTTCAACCCTTTATTTTTTTTATTTTTTTTTACACTTTTCGTCCCCCATAAGGTCATACAAGACCTCTGGGGGACATTTGCTTCACTTTTTCTTTTTTTTTTCACAGTTGATTTCTCCTGTAACTGGGGCTGAGATAGTAGCCCCAGTTACAGGACAAATGCACCCCTATAGAGGCTGTACAGCAGCAATCCAGCGCTGTACAGCCTCAGAGCAGGGCTGATCGAGGTCTCTGAGAGACCTCACACAGCCCCTGCACTCTCCGGTCACGGCGGTCACATGACCGCCGGGCCGGAACAGGAAGCGCACAGCGCTTCCTGCTCTGCAGACACAGCGCTCGGTGAGCGCTGTGTCTGCAGCGATCGTGAAGGCAGGGACACCTGGGAACTGTCCCTGCCTTGTCTTAGGGTTGCCCTGCTGTCACTGACAGCGGGCAATCCGATCAGCAGCTGCACGATTAGCGTGCAGCTGCTATTTCTGACAGGACGTTTTAAAACGTGCTGTCAGAAATAGACGTCCACCCATAGGACGTTTATAGTCTATGGGCGGACGTGAGGCGGTTAAAGGGAAACTCGCAAAAATGTGCCCTGCTGGAGCCAAGAAGAATTTTATTATAGGCCACGGGAAAACATGTCCCAAAAATTAGACATTCACCTGACAGAAAATAACTTGCGATTATGTGGCTGGAGGTAACATGTCCACGATTTTTATGTTTGTTCCAGGGGTCTAAGTACGTTGCCACCCAGTAATGGTCCTTGCCCTTTATGCTTTTTATATGGGGGTGCCTCTTCAAACACTGGAGCATGAAGGCCCCCATTTGCACTAAATTGAAAGCGGTGAAGCTCCCTGGCTCCTGCTCATCGCCCAGGAGAATGTCGTCCTCGGTCTCCTCCCCCCAGCCGCAGACAACTCCAGGGATCCCCGAAAACTAAAGACAAAAGGAGGATGAGAAAGCTGCTCCAGTGCTAAACTCCGCCAGTGCTGCTGCCCTCTGGCTTGGATCAATCAGCACACGGAGTGGCAGGCTGCGTTACCACAGTGTTCTGCTCCAGACTCGATGTTCCCAATATGGAAAATGAGAGCAGACCGCTGCGGGCGGTGTGTGGAGCTAAATTTGTACAAATTAATTGTCGGCTCTACAATTGCATTTTGTATGCATGGGGGAGCACATTCCCGCTCTAGACGAAAACCTGCTGCTCTCAGAGGTGTCTAAGTTTATTTGTGGTGTTTTGCCCCAGTCTGGTGGGGGCCCATTCCTGGGAACACATTCCTGCTGCAAACAAAGAACCTGCTGCTGTCTGTCCTGATCATGCTGAGTTATGTGCTGGTCTTATACTACACCATTGCCTTTACCTGCTGCTGTCTGTCCTGATCCTACTGAGTTATGTGTAGGCCTTATACTCCACCATTACCATTAACCGCTGATACTGCTGTCTGTCCTGATCATGGTGAGTTTGCCATGGACTAAAGGGATCTTACTGCAACCTTATCGTTTAACATAACATGAAAACATAACAGTATTAAAAAAGTACGCACACGTTTTTACTGCAAAAACTATTTATTCAACAGTTGGAGCCAAGCATGGCTCTATGGCAACTTTTTAAGTAGCTCATGCAGGTCACACAACTCCTAAATCTGATTTAGTTGCAACGTATCAAACTGCTGCACCTTTAGTGCAAGTTTCCGCTCCTGCGCATTGATCTCCTTCACCTTATTTTCCAGCTGCCACTGCTGCTCCTGGTGCTCCTGCATGTTTTTCTTCTTCTCCTGCTGCAACTTGTTCAGGAGTGTTTTAAATTTAATGAGTACTGTTAGGAAAAAAATAATATGAAAATTACTTGCTATTCAGACCAAGCGGCAATTAGTGCATTGTGTGTAGTATTTGTTTAAGCACTGCCAATTTAAATATCAATTCATTTGTTAATGATATTTATGCTAATTATATAGTTGGTTAGTTAGTGATAGTTAAGTAGAGTATAATGTTATTTATTTGGTTAGTTAATGGTTTTTATGTTGATTACAGAGTTAGTGCCCAGTGTTTTCTATTACTGTACAAAAATTGGGGTTTTTGAACAGTTCTTAAAAATTTAAAGATTTGCTTCTAACTTCTAAGCCTTCTAACGTCCCAAAAAAATGAAATATCATTTTCAAAATGATACAAACAAAGTAGGCATATGGGGAATGTAAAGTGATAACTATTTTTGTAGATATTACCATCTATTATAAAAGAAGAGAAATAGAAATTTGGAAATTTCCTAATTTTGCCCAATATTTGGTAAATTTGGTATTTCTTTATGAATAAAAATTTTATTTTTTGACAAATTTTTACCACGGTCATGAAGTACAATATGTGACGAGAAAATCTCACAATGGCCTGGATAAGTAAAAGTGCTAAAATTATTACCACATAAAGTGACAAGTGTCAGATTTGCAAAATGGCCTGGGCAGGACGGTGAAAACTGGCCTGGGGTAGAAAGGCTTAATTTATCTGTATATGTTATGGGTACAGAGTTTTTTTGCAGTGTACACATATTTACCCTCCTGGCGAGGGGTGGTGACAACCTCCTCTTCATCATCTTGACCTGGGGTGGCGGAATCCGGCGGCTGGGAGCGTCCGTCCTCTTCAGCTGCGACCTCCACAACTTGGCCCACATCAGGTGGGGGAGGGGCATTCTGCTGTCCGGAGGGTCCCGCCTGCTATCCATCTTCCTCCTCCTCCTCTGCGGAGACCTCCACCATCTCCAAATCCTCTGGGGGAACGCCTGTTGTGGACTGAAGGAACGGGAACTCCTGTAATCACACAATATTCGTAATTTTGACAAACAACTCAGAACTCATAACAAATGCAAATTAAGTAGGGGATGTATCTAATGTAATGATGGACGGGGCATTTTACTTCAATACAGAAAGATGATTGCAGTTTATGCATATATATATATATATATATATATATATATATACACACATATAAATATTTATGTGTGTGTGAAACGTACAAAATCAGCCGGTTACATCATACATCTGTACCTCCATAGGTAAAAGGAAAATCACTGCAGCTCTCACCTACCACCTCCCAGTGGAGCACGGATAATCAGACCTGGACTAAGTCTGGAGCAGAATATGGAGAAAATACTGATTCCAGCTCTTCACAATAAAAAAGGCTTTTATTCGACTTCCATAAAATCCGACATCAAAAGTAAGACATTTTGTTGTGACGTGTTTCGGGCTGTTACATCCTAGCCCTTCATCAAGACAAACAAATAAACTAAAAACCTCCATTTTATACACAGTCAGAAACCTGCCCACTTGATTGAATGATTTCCATCACCTGGAACAAACACCTGGTGGCCATGAAATGCTGGACATAGGGAAAACAATCCCAATCAAGTGGGACGGAGCCCTTAATCGAAGAAAACCAAATCTTTTGTATTGTAGGGTTAAATCATGTTTCCTGTTCAACCCCTTAGGTATATATGTTCCAAGGTTGAACATCCAGTATGTTTCTCTACTATAAAGTTTTTGTCTGCGATCTCCCCCTCTAACCGGAGCAGTAACTCTTTCGACACCTTGCACATAATACGCAGAGGTATCGCCCTTGTGTACTATCGCAAAGTGTGAAGTGGCTGAGACATTGCGCGTTGATACATGTGGGATGTCACTGAGATGTTTTCGAATTCTCACTTTGAGCTGGTTAATGGTGCATCCAACATTTTTCAACGCGCAAGTTCGACATGTAATGACATTTACAACATATTCCTGTCACGGCCTTTGGTTTGCGCTGTGACACTTTTGCCACACTTGCGGTTGCCCGCGGCAACGTGTTGCTGTGAGAGCATGCGGTGGCAGTGTCTTGGCCTTCTGGGTGGACGGCCGTGACATGGTTGCCATGCATGCTGTTGCCGGTGGTAACATGTGGTTTAGTATGCTTGTGTGTGCACTTCCCCTTTAAGTTGTAGCCTTCCCTTGTCTGGTGTTGGAAGGGTTAACTCCCTTCCTAGTGTTTTGTGAATACTGGGTTTATGTGTGTGTGGGTGTGGCTGCTTGGGCTATTTAGTCTCTGCTGGATGCTTGAAGCCCAGTGTTCCTCCAGCCTTGGTGTATGCTGGTGGTTCCATCTGTCCAGTGAGGGCCACCCTTGTGGTCATCAATGTATCACGGTGTCTCCTTCCCTTCCTGTCCCTTTGTGTATGGAGCGGGTTTTGATCAAGGTGTTGGTATGTCTATTTTTGGTGTTACATGTCTGGTAGTGTTTGGTGTCCAGCATGTTGTTTAGACATTCCCCTGTTTCACATTTATTGCAGCTATGAGTGTCCTGGGTCCCTGTGTGGTTCGTGGTGTGTGCTGTGTCCTTTGTTGTTGGTGTGGACACTAGCACTTGTGCAAGGGTTCCAGTCAGTGTGTCTGGTTTCACTTACCTGCCATCTCCATATGCTGTATGTGTTCCCCTCTGCTTGCATCCTGGCCTTAGTTAGAGACTCCTGTTCCTCCGTGTTGAGGATGAACAGGTAGTCTCTCCCCTGCTCCTATGTGAGGGATTTCCAGGGTGACTCAGGATATTAGGTATCCCGTGTATGAGCCGTCCTACCATCGGGGTCCGCTCATACGGTGAGGAGTCAGGGAGAGGATTAGGGATGCGGTAGGAGGTGTCCTGCTCCCTTATCACTCCTTTTGGCCAGGCTGATCCCCTTTACCCTTTGACACCGCACGGTGGGGGGTTTCCCCCACTCCCCGCTGTGACAATTCTGTGTTGCAATTAATGTATTGTTGCAATGTGTGTGTACTGCCATTCGATGTGTATATAATATCTTTACTGACTGACATATGCATGCAACATATACATTTTTTGCTTCCACATTTCAAATTTCCCTTGGTGGTTAGCCACACTGGTTCACACATTGCGTTTTCCACAAATAGGCTAGGGCTAACTTTTTGTCCAATGGTTGGTGCTTTCTTCGCAATGCACCTAATGCCTGCCTCTGCAATGTCCCCCCAACCTTCATCAAAGCCTATCACTGGAAAATGTTTGCGCAAAATGTTGCAGACAAGGAGGTACTCGGTACTATAGTTCGTGACGAAAGTTACAGATTCGCTTGAATCCCGAGCGCGAGTTCGAACATTTTTACTTCTCTTAGTTTTTTTCTTATTCGCACTCTTGATTCGAGCGAATATAAGTGAATCTCTATCCACTGATATTGCATGTTCCCTCGCCTTGCGAATATTCTCCATCGAATATCCCCTGATCCGCAACCTCGCCGAGATGTCAGAGGCTTCTTTGATAAATAAATGTGTGTATAAATACATATATACACTCACAGCCAGGTAGATATGTATGATTTAACGACTGATTTGCTACGTGTCACATCAGGTACTAAGTAATCATTTGTAAAGGGATAAATTACTTATTTGCATAACTGTATATATATACATTACAGAGTGTTGGCGAGATATACAAAAGCAGGGCTTTTTTTTCTGGCGGAACGCACCAGAACGGCGTTCCGCCACCTTTTGAAATCGCAGCCTGCCATGCTCCAGCATCACAGGCTGCGATGTATCAGCGGGGAGGGACTGGGAGGAGGAGCTGGGGGCCGGTGCGTTCACTGTGCTACGGCCCCGCCACTCCAGTACAGTTATAAAATGTGTAATTCAATTAATAATGATTCATGCTGCCCCCTCTGTAGTATAACATTCAATATATCCTACTCACAGGGCTACTGTTATATCATAATGCAGGCCGTGAATGAATGAAGCAGGCGGCCCAGGCAGGTGACGTCAGTCAGTCACTCTGCCGCTCGTCTGCCCGGCCGGCCTGCATTACGATATAACAGTAGCCCTGTGAGTAGGATATATTGAATGTTATACTACAGAGGGGGCAGCATGAATCATTATTAATTGAATTACACATTTTATAACTGTACTGAAGCGGCAATGGGGGGTCTGTGGATGACACTGTTAAGGGGTGGGGGGGGGGTCTGTGGATGGCACTGTTATGGGGTGGGGGGGTCTGTGGATGGCACTGTTAAGGGGGGGGTCTGTGGATGGCACTGTTATGGGATGGGTGGGGGTCTGTGGATGTCACTGTTATAGGATGGGGGGGGGGGGCTGTGGATGGCACTGTTATAGGATGGGGGATCTGTGGATGCCATCCACAGATCCCCCATAACAGTGCCATCCACAGATCCTCCACCCCATAACAGTGCCATCCCCAGATCCCCCATTAATAGTGCCATCCCCAGATCCTCCATTAACAGTACCATCCCCATCTGGGGGGTTTCTTTGCTGGGCTGGACTTTCATAGCCCCCCCAAATTTTACTTGCATCCCTGTTCTCTAAAGGGGTGGTTTTAGGGGGCGGTCCTAGGGGTGGGTAGGGGTGTGGCCAGGAGAGGGGGGGTGAGTTCCACCACCTTTTCTCTGACAAAAAAAGCCCTGTACAAAAGTAATGTAAGCATTGTACCTGGGCATTTGCGGTCACGGATCCACCTGACGCGCCTTCTCTTCAAGTCGGACCAATGCTTGATTATGGACGTATATATATGTTGGGCCTTATACTCTCTCCATAGCTCCTTCTGTATGCCCTTCACAATCTTTTGTTTTTCCTCTTGGACCAGGGTCCTATCGTATCCCTGCTCCACCATGCGCTGCAGGATAAAGATGCAAGTATATAATCCCAAATTTTTGAAATACAAGGATTGAAAATAATGTCCTCAACAACACAGCAAAAAATATTTAAGTCTTTGAAGGTGAAATATTAGATGTAATGTTATCGTTATAAGATCGGATCGAATTGTATGTGTGTGGGGTCTGAGCAATCGGATATTGCCCAGCTGAGCAGAGATGTACCTGTCTAGTGAATTGACAGTATGGTATGGGGTGTACAGCTGGTTCGCCTCCTCGTGGTGCACCCTTCTCCTGACCAACAGGACACAAACTCTAATCTATATACTGTGTGGGTGGTATATACACTGCGTGCAGAATTATTAGGCAAATGAGTATTTTGACCACATCATCCTCTTTATGCATGTTGTCTTACTCCAAGCTGTATAGGCTCAAAAGCCTACTACCAATTAAGCATATTAGGTGATGTGCATCTCTGTAATGAGAAGGGGTGTGGTCTAATGACATCAACACCCTATATTAGGTGTGCATAATTATTAGGCAACTTCCTTTCCTTTGGCAAAATGGGTCAAAAGAAGGACTTGACAGGCTCAGAAAAGTCAAAAATAGTGAGATATCTTGCAGAGGGATGCAGCACTCTTAAAATTGCAAAGCTTCTGAAGCGTGATCATCGAACAATCAAGCTTTTCATTCAAAATAGTCAACAGGGTCGCAAGAAGCGTGTGGAAAAACCAAGGCGCAAAATAACTGCCCATGAACTGAGAAAAGTCAAGCGTGCAGCTGCCAAGATGCCACTTGCCACCAGTTTGGCCATATTTCAGAGCTGCAACATCACTGGAGTGCCCAAAAGCACAAGGTGTGCAATACTCAAAGACATGGCCAAGGTAAGAAAGGCTGAAAGACAACCACCACTGAACAAGACACACAAGCTGAAACGTCAAGACTGGGCCAAGAAATATCTCAAGACTGATTTTTCTAAGGTTTTATGGATGATGAAATGAGAGTGAGTCTTGATGGGCCAGATGGATGGGCCCGTGGCTGGATTGGTAAAGGGCAGAGAGCTCCAGTCCGACTCAGACGCCAGCAAGGTGGAGGTGGAGTACTGGTTTGGGCTGGTATCATCAAAGATGAGCTTGTGGGGCCTTTTCGGGTTGAGGATGGAGTCAAGCTCAACTCCCAGTCCTACTGCCAGTTTCTGGAAGACACCTTCTTCAAGCAGTGGTACAGGAAGAAGTCTGCATCCTTCATGAAAAACATGATTTTCATGCAGGACAATGCTCCATCACAGGCGTCCAAGTACTCCACAGCGTGGCTGGCAAGAAAGGGTATAAAAGAAGAAAATCTAATGACATGGCCTCCTTGTTCACCTGATCTGAACCCCATTGAGAACCTGTGGTCCATCATCAAATGTGAGATTTACAAGGAGGGAAAACAGTACACCTCTCTGAACAGTGTCTGGGAGGCTGTGGTTGCTGCTGCACGCAATGTTGATGGTGAACAGATCAAAACACTGACAGAATCCATGGATGGCAGGCTTTTGAGTGTCCTTGCAAAGAAAGGTGGCTATATTGGTCACTGATTTGTTTTTGTTTTGTTTTTGAATGTCAGAAATGTATATTTGTGAATGTTGAGATGTTATATTGGTTTCACTGGTAAAAATAAATAATTGAAATGGGTATATATTTGTTTTTTGTTAAGTTGCCTAATAATTATGCACAGTAATAGTCACCTGCACACACAGATATCCACCTAAAATAGCTAAAACTAAAAACAAACTAAAAACTACTTCCAAAAATATTCAGCTTTGATATTAATGAGTTTTTTGGGTTCATTGAGAACATGGTTGTTGTTCAATAATAAAATTAATCCTCAAAAATACAACTTGCCTAATAATTCTGCACTCCCTGTAGTGTGTGGCAGGAAAATGGATGTGCAGTGTGCATGTGATTGATATTTCTCTGCTGTCCATACATACATGCTACAGACATAGTGTTGTCATGTTACAACAATACTTAGTGCACCAATCAGTAATATCATGTAGTCAGACCTGTTAAAATGTAAAGTTGTATGTGTCGCAACAATCGCAAACAATATATCTGCATATAAAACAAGCTATTATTCTGCCATGCATGGGAAATTTAATCAAAAACAGTGATGTAATGTCAAATTACTTACAGTTATCAGAAGTTTATCCTCAAGTTCCCTATACTTGCTTCCAACCATTTTCTCCAATATCCTGGTGGGGTGGTGGCCTTAGAAGCAGCTGATTGACCATTGTATACTGTTATTCATTCTATGACCTACACGGACACCCAAATCATTCTCTATAAGTGACTCCCCCACTTTTACATCACCTAGGACATATGAAGCACAGAGATTATTACAAGCCACTTTCTCCTGCCATTACCCCAGAGACCTGGCAGGAGGATCCAGGCTCTGTGGGCAGGACCCGTTGCCTACAAGAAGCTCCAGATGGCCGCCTACAATTTAAGGAAAAGTCATCACCTGCACCTTTAATCCCAGACCTGTCGCCACCTCCAACCTTGAGAGTAGGACAGATTAACAATAGTGTCTTGACCTTCAATCCCAAGGTCCAGCCGTGCTTCATGCCCCCCTACATGCTGCCCTGGAAGCAGCCCCAGCAAGCTGCTCCACCTCTCCCTGCACCAATGCAGCCAGAGGTTCTGCCTATTCCTGCACTGGCTGTGGATTCCGGGCTGCAGCAAGCCACAGCAGCATTCTCCAGGCTGTCTGCACAGCCAACCCCTACAGCCACTACCCTAAGCTACCAGCAGAGGCTAGAACATCCTCTCATGCATTTCAGCAGCTCCATCAGCGATGAGGAGCTGGACATCTACTTATAAGGTGTCCCTGCAAAGAAAATATAACAAGTGACATTGTTTTGGGAGCCACTCCGTGGACTGCTACCTGACGGGTGAGGACCTGTTGGCATGTTGTGTGCTTTTACCCGTTTTTGTTCCAGGTTGCCATTGTTTGTCCTCATCCAGATGATCATGTCAGTTAGGACTCCCCCCATCAGAACTTAAACCCTTACGTCCAAGTTGAAAGTTTTATCCCCTTTCTCAGGTTACTTGATAGCCTGTTGCTGCTATTTTATGATATTTTAACCCTTTGGATTACAATTAACTCTTTTGCCCTGTGGATTGCAAAGAACTTTTATCGGTTTCCAGAAGATTCTACAACTTTAAGCACTTCCAGGAATAAGGACTCAAGTTATTGTTGAGCTTATCCTCGCACTTAATAAATTTGCACTTTATTATATAACATGTTTTCTAGCAACATAAAAGCTTGCACCCAAAGAAAAGACTCAAACGTGATACCTGAGCTCTTTGTGCCAAAGAAAAGACTCAAACGTGATACCTGAGCTCTTTGTGATCTTATACCGTACTAATTTTTGCACTAATGTACCTGTTTACGGTTATGTAACGTTGAAGTGTCCTGCCCATTGTGTGTAGTATCATTCCAGATGCCGCAATGTGAACTTTATGCACTGTTTATGATGATTGCACTTAACCATTGCACTTAACAAAAATGCTGCAATTTAGTTAAAGTATGCCTTTTTTACAGCTCTTATTCTCTTCCCCCCCATATACTAATGCCCTACACCCAGTGATATATACCCATAGGTACCCAGGGTAGGACCAAGTGGTAAGTCCTGACAGGTCTAGTTACTTCACAGGTACCCCTGCTGCTTCGGGAATCATTAGAAGCCCTAGGCTGCTCCTTCCCGCTTGTTTTATGTTCCGGATTGTTCCCATCCGGAGGTGTCTCATTTCCAGGAGTGCACGGGATTAAAGACCCTCCTCCTGTGACATTGCCAGAAGACACGGAGACGATACATACCTCCCCTTCTGAGCGTTTGCCTAAGGTATGGTACCTCAAGCCTTAGAGCCTTATATTTAGCTTCCTCATAGACATCATAGTGATCGTGCTATAAGCCAAATTTCTTCAGGCTATGATGCAGGGAAGGGAATACAGGATAAAACCACCCTTCTATTTGCGGGCTTTGCATTACATAATGGTGGGTTTACGGAGTAAAGACACCCCCATGCTCTCTTTGATGTTCAGGGCCAGAACATACAAAGTCAGTCAGCGATGCATGCTTTGTGCAGTTATAGGTTACCTGGTTATACCAAGATAAGGAAACTGTGTGTTGGAACCTTATGCTAGCGGGCAGGAACCTTGAGGAAACCATTAAATGTTTTGTCTATGTAATGTCTTATATGTAAATTCATGCAGCACGTTGTATTTATTGGGTACCCAGAGCTTATTCCTCTTATCCTAGCATACGCCGAGGACGGCTTCACTTAAAGTAACGGGGTATGTAACATCCTGAAGTATGTCACCAAACTTCTGTTCCCCTGCTTCATAACGTTAATGTAAATGTGTTTTATCATCCTGTGTGATATAACTGTGCATTGCCAAAATGTATATTTTTTACGCATGTTTTGTATTTATGCTGTAATTCTCAATCTACACCAGCAGGTGGCAGCAGTTTGCAGCAGGTCAGAGTTAGCTTCTAACCTGGAACAGACCATTCCAGTCTAGTCTCCCCTACATGAGCAGAAGTGGGATGTCCCATGTCATTCTTTATAAGGAGGAGAAGGAAAGTTCTAGGCAGTGTACCAGCCCCCCCCCCCCCTGTTGGGGTAGGCTGTGTTAGTAGGAGCTCCCAGAAACAGGGACCCCAACCAAGGATCCAAGCCTCTGCTGAGGCCCAAGATCAACCTTCCCAGCCTGAGTTCCTAACCTCAGCTGGTGGACAAGAAAGCAGCCATCTACAGAACTATCAGATCTCCAGGAAGCCACCACCATACCCTGCGAGCAGTCCTGTAAGTAAAGATCCAAAGATAAAGAGAAGATAAATACCTCACCAGCTAGTCAGACCCAAACCAAGCAGACCTCAGACAGAGCAGAAGATAGATACCTGCCAGATTCTAATAGGCGTATGATCAGATGCAGAATACATATAAATTCCTGCCACATATTGCCAATACCTGCTGGGACTCTAGACTATTGCTGTACATTGTATGGATCAAAAGCTGCATATCATAACATCAAGTAAAGACAAGTTGGACCCTATTATCTGTGTGGAATTCCATCATTCCTCCATTACTCCTATTAACAACACTCAATTTGTTGCATGTGAGCCAGGATACAGGAGTCCAGCCGTACTACAGGTAGGAGACACCGTTGACACTATACAGAGACAATATCCCCCTCTGGCATTCTTCACCTTGGACGTGAGTTATAACATCTTAAAGGGCCCTCCGAATGGCCTGCATAAGTCAAAGCGTTTTAAAGTTATCACCACTTAAAGTGACACTGGTCAGATTTTCAAAAAATGGCCTGGTCCTAAGGTGAAATAAGGCTGTGTCCTTAAGGGGTTAAAACTATGTATTCTCCTGCCTGTGATAATTACATCAACCCATTGTGTAAGGTAATTGTATCACAGAGGGGAGGATTTTGTATGGGAGTGTTTCAACTGTAAAGCTGTAAAGGATTGGCTGCTAGGTCATGTCCTCAGTTCCCAACCAGGTCCACGGGGGTGGTAACCTTGTTGAAAATGTGTATAAGTCAATGCTTGTGTGTTCAATAAAGAGTTCCTGTTTTACATTCAACATAATGTGTATGGGGATTGCTATACGCTGTATACTCCCATGGCTATAACTACTAGCTCTTGTAAGAGCTGTTCCTGCTCTCTGGATTTAGGAGAGGTTCACCCACTGGAGCCTGGAGCCTTGTCGTAGGTCCAGGGTGGGTAGGAGACGGTGAGACCTCAACCAAGCTTCGGCGGTTCGTGGGGTATGCAGTGCTTACGGTGTCAAGTGGAGTGCTTGGAGTCCTTGCAAAGCACTAGGAGCATCCATCGACGGAGGTACCCGGTCGGGGTGCCAGGAGATCCGTTACATTGGTGGCAAACAGTGGGATAGCATCCTAGTGAGAGGAGAAGCAGCTCGGAGACACCGTTCGTGGATTTACAAAATTGAGGGCAACGCTAGTATCCGTACAGTGCACCTGGCTACAGCAGAATGGAAACAGCAGTGGAGTACGATGAGGGTGCCATGGATGACCGAGATACAGCCCGCAAAGGCATCTGGTACCAGGCACTGGGTATTGTGGAGTATCTGCGGGACGAGAGACTCCCCACGGAAGACCAGCGGTTGCAGAAGCGAGTAGCCCTGCGGATGCCCTTCCTGGGAGAGCAGTCCCAGGAGGAATGGGTAAAGGAATTGAAACACCTAGCATGCCAGGAGCTGTGGCTGGAAGATGCCTACCAGGCGCTCTGGTGGTATGGGGCACAGTACCTACCCAGGACAGCTGAGCCAAAGGGAGAGGAGTTTGATGGTCCTGGCTTGTTATGGGAGACTTTTTCAGAGCTGGAGTTTGGGAGCCCTACACAAGCCCGATTCAGGGACCTCTTTGAGTGGCGGGAGAGCAGGTATGACTGGGACGACACTCACAAAATTGAGCAAGACCTGGTCCACCGGGTGACTAGTGTTGAGCGCGAATATTCGAATAGCAAATTTTTTTAGCGAATATCGGCACTTCGCTAATTCGCGAATATTTCGAATATTCTTTTTTTTTTTTTTTCTTTCCCACTTCCCAAAAGTTTTTTTTTTTTCTTTCCCACTTCCCCGATTCAGGGACCTCTTTGAGTGGCGGGAGAGCAGGTATGACTGGGACGACACTCACAAAATTGAGCAAGACCTGGTCCACCTGGTGACTACACTGCGTGCAGAATTATTAGGCAAATGAGTATTTTGACCACATCATCCTCTTTATGCATGTTGTCTTACTCCAAGCTGTATAGGCTCGAAAGCCTACTACCAATTAAGCATATTAGGTGATGTGCATCTCTGTAATGAGAAGGGATGTGGTCTAATGACATCAACACCCTATATTAGGTGTGCATAATTATTAGGCAACTTCCTTTCCTTTGGCAAAATAGGTCAAAAGAAGGACTTGACAGGCTCAGAAAAGTCAAAAATAGTGAGATATCTTGCAGAGGGATGCAGCACTCTTAAAATTGCAAAGCTTCTGAAGCGTGATCATCGAACAATCAAGCGTTTCATTCAAAATAGTCAACAGGGTCGCAAGAAGCGTGTGGAAAAACCAAGGCGCAAAATAACTGCCCATGAACTGAGAAAAGTCAAGCGTGCCGCTGCCAAGATGCCACTTGCCACCAGTTTGGCCATATTTCAGAGCTGCAACATCACTGGAGTGCCCAAAAGCACAAGGTGTGCAATACTCAGAGACATGGCCAAGGTAAGAAAGGCTGAAAGACGACCACCACTGAACAAGACACACAAGCTGAAACGTCAAGACTGGGCCAAGAAATATCTCAAGACTGATTTTTTCTAAGGTTTTATGGACTGATGAAATGAGAGTGAGTCTTGATGGGCCAGATGGATGGGCCCGTGGCTGGATTGGTAAAGGGCAGAGAGCTCCAGTCTGACTCAGACGCCAGCAAGGTGGAGGTGGAGTACTGGTTTGGGCTGGTATCATCAAAGATGAGCTTGTGGGGCCTTTTCGGGTTGAGGATGGAGTCAAGCTCAACTCCCAGTCCTACTGCCAGTTTCTGGAAGACACCTTCTTCAAGCAGTGGTACAGGGAAAAGTCTGCATCTTTCAAGAAAAACATGATTTTCATGCAGGACAATGCTCCATCACACGCGTCCAAGTACTCCACAGCGTGGCTGGCAAGAAAGGGTATAAAAGAAGAAAATCTAATGACATGGCCTCCTTGTTCACCTGACCTGAACCCCATTGAGAACCTGTGGTCCATCATCAAATGTGAGATTTACAAGGAGGGAAAACAGTACACCTCTCTGAACAGTGTCTGGGAGGCTGTGGTTGCTGCTGCACGCAATGTTGATGGTGAACAGATCAAAACACTGACAGAATCCATGGATGGCAGGCTTTTGAGTGTCCTTGCAAAGAAAGGTGGCTATATTGGTCACTGATTTGTTTTTGTTTTGTTTTTGAATGTCAGAAATGTATATTTGTGAATGTTGAGATGTTATATTGGTTTCACTGGTAAAAATAAATAATTGAAATGGGTATATATTTGTTTTTTGTTAAGTTGCCTAATAATTATGCACAGTATTAGTCACCTGCACACACAGATATCCCCCTAAAATAGCTAAAACTAAAAACAAACTAAAAACTACTTCCAAAAATATTCAGCTTTGATATTAATGAGTTTTTTGGGTTCATTGAGAACATGGTTGTTGTTCAATAATAAAAATTAATCCTCAAAAATACAACTTGCCTAATAATTCTGCACTCCCTGTAGTGTTGAGCGCGAATATTCGAATAGCGAATTTTTTTAGCGAATATCGACACTTCGCGAATATTTCGAATATAGTGCTATAAATTCGCTATTTCGAATATTCTTTTTTTTTTTTCTTTCCCACTTCCCAAAAGTAGTTCTTACCTGTCCTTAGGATTCCTGGCTTCCTGGCTGCTCCAGTCAGTGCCCGTTGCCGCTTCTGCCGACTTCCGTGCTCATGGAGCGTCCCCATCACCATCGGAACGCCTCCATACTAGAATGTACTGTCGGATTTGAGAATTACGTTGAAATCGGAATGCGATTAATATAACTTGAAGTAATCGCATTGCGATTTCACATTAGCACTGCTATATTCCATATTCGTTAATTCTAGCCTAGAATTAACAAAGTTAACGAACGAATATGGAATATAGCAGTGGTAAGTTGAAATCGCAATGCGATTAATATAACTTGAAGTAATCGCATTATGATTTCAACTTAGACCTGGTTTACTATGGTTGGCTTGGTAGAATTAGCGAAGATGACGAATATGACCAATGTTTTCGTCATATTCCTCAAAACGAAGTTAACAAAATATTCTCCATCTTCGTTTTAGCTCCATATTCGTCAACTTCGCTAATTCTAGGAATCAAATAGGAAAGTTGACTATAGAGACAGCTGTGTTTAATTCGCTATGCGATTATATTACTTTGCTTTTTTTTTTAAATAAATAGAATCATTATAATATTCAAGTATTATAATTATTCTATTTATTTAAAAAAATGCAAAGTAATATTATCGCATAGCGAATTAAAAACTTCGCTGTCTCTACTAGTCAACTTTCCTATTTGATTGCTAGAATTAGCGAAGTTGACGAATATGGAGCCAAAACAAAGATGGAGAATATTTTGTTAACTTCGTTTTGAGGAATATGACGAACACATTCATCATATTCGTCATCTTCGCTAATTCTACCAAGCCAACCATAGTAAACCAGGTCTAAGTTGAAATCGCAATGTGATTAATTCAAGTTATATTAATCGCATTGCGATTTCAACTTGAGGCTGCTGCTGGGTCTCTAATGGAATGGGTCAGCTTTCTAGAATTAACGAACTTAACTAATATTGAATCTAGCAGTGCTAATTTGTAATCACAATGCAATAATATTTGCTATTATTATTAACCACATTGTGAATCCAACTTTTATAATGCACTATTCTGACATACAGTACTATATTTGTTTTATTAGTTAATTCTACCAATACCACCTATAGCAAAATCTCCAAAGCTGGAATTGCAATGCAATAAAATAGTTGCATTTCGAATCCAACACTATTGCTAAAAGATTCGTATTGCTTGTATGGTTATAGTTAACAAGTGACCACTACATCTTATGGGTTAAATGTCCACCATCGGTATTACTGACGGTCACGGACATTAGCCGTGGGTGTATGCAGCCACACAAAGCAGGTGGCCACGGCGCCCGCATAAGGATTGATCCATGTTTAATTATTCTGCTGGATGAAGTATAGCTACGTCATTGGGTGTGAAGCGGTAAATGATTATGGCACAAATTATAGTGGTTACATCACACTACAATGTCTGTAACATGTATGTATGGATAGCAGACAAATATCTCACATATGTACATAACACCTCTATTTACATGCTACACACTGTATATTCCACGCTATAAAAACTACACCAACCCCTCCTCCCCTCTTAAATCCTCCCCCCCACCTCCTCACTCACACACAGTTTTTGAGAAGTAATGATTGACCTCCAGTATTTCAGTATTCGCTGGTTCATTTACCATTACCCAGGGTGCACCACGTAGAGGCGAACCAGCTGTACACCCCATACCGTACCGTACCGTCACTTCACTACACAGGTACACCTCTCCTCAGATGACCATTGGCCAATACCCCATTGCTCATACCCCACACACATACAATTTAAATACAATGTAATGTTATAACGGTAACCAAAAATCAAATATTTTCCATTTATAGCCATAATTATATATTTTTTTTTTATGACATGATCACATTCATTACTAATACTTGTATTTTAATAGTTTTGGATTACATGTATGCATGTTGTACAAAGTCTATGATTGGACCTGGTCCCGTCACTCGTGCTGCTAAGAGCGCCACAGTCCGCAGTATTCGGTTTGAATTGTGGCCCACACATGACCACCGGCACAAGAAAATAGTCATAGTGAATAAGTGGTGCGACCATAAGCGGCGCCATGTCTATTACCCTGTTTCCATGTAACGGCGGCTGCTATATGTAATGATAATAAATTATTACTTTGTCCCAGACTAAATTGTCCATACTGTAACCCCATTGGTTACAATAAAACAAAACACAACAAATTTTATAGAACAATAAAGTTTAATAAAACAATTTTTAAATAAAGAAAAATATTAATTGACATAAATAACAGAAGCCAAAAAAAATATGAAAAAAATTATGTTAAACTTTTTATTCTTTTCTGCTCTTGGAGCAGTTCATCAAGGGCCTTTTGGTTGGCCTCCTCCATTAGGGTGAGCTGGTGGGATAATTGGAGCTTCAGCTCCCTTATCTTTTGCATCTGCAGCGCCCTGAACTTCTTCATTCGTTCGCACTGCTCCCGCTGCACTTTTTTAAAAATTTTTAATCATGTTGTTGTGAGCTATAAAAGTAAAGGAAATAAAAATGTTAAATGTACTTTAAAAGACAATCATTGATTGGTGTATAAAGCAGATGAAGTCCTGTCTGACCCAGGAAGAAGTACATTAGCGACTTAAAAAGATTAAAATCGACAAATCGCCAGGACCGGATGGCATACACCCCCATATCCTAAGAGAATTAAGTAATGTCATAGCCAGACCCTTATTTCTGATATTTGCAGACTTTATACTCACAGGGAATGTCCAACAGGATTGGCGCATGGCAAATGTGGTGCCAATATTCAAAAAGGGTCGAAAAACAGAGCCTGGAAACTATAGGCCGGTTTTCTGAGAGATGCTATGTTAGAACATCTCAACGGAAATAAGCAAATAACGACATATCAGCATGGCTTCATGAGGGATCGGTCATGCCAAACTAATTTAATCAGTTTCTATTAGGAGGTAAGTTCTAGACTTGACAGCGGTGAATCAATGGATGTCGTATATCTTGACTTCTCCAAAGCATTTGACACTGTACCACATAAAAGGTTAGTATATAAAATGAGAATGCTCGGACTGGGAGAAAACGTCTGTATGTGGGTAAGTAACTGGCTCAGTGATAGAAAACAGAGGGTGGTTATTAACAGTACACACTCAGATTGGGTCACTGTCACTAGTGGGGTACCTCAGTGATCAGTATTAGGCCCTATTCTCTTCAATATATTTATTCATGATCTTGTACAAGACTTGCACAGTAAAATATAAATTTTCGCAGATGACACTAAACTGTGTAAAGTAATTGACACGGAAGAGGACAGTATACTGCTACAGATGGATCTGGATAGACTGGAGGCTTGGGCAGATAAGTGGCAGATGAGGTTTAACACTGACAAATGTAAGGTTATGCACATAGGAAGGAATAATGCAAGTCACCCATACATAATAAATGGTAAAACACTCGGTAACACTGACATGGAAAAGGATCTAGGAATTTTAATAAACATCAAACTAAGCTGCAAAAACCAGTGTCAGGCAGCTGCTGCCAAGGCCAATAAGATAATGGGTTGCATCAAAAGGGGCAAAAGTCCTATCACTTTACAAATCACTGGTCAGACCACACATGGAGTACTGTGTACAGTTATGAGCTCATGTGAACAAGGCAGACATAGCAGAGCTGGAGAAGGTTCAGAGGAGGGCAACTAAAGTAATAACTGGAATGGGGCAACAACAATACCCTGAAAGATTATCAAAATTAGGGTTATTCACTTTAGAAAAAAGACGACTGAGGGGAGATCTAATTACTATGTACAAATATATCAGGGGTCAGTACAGAGATCTATCCCATCATCTATTTATCCCCAGGACTGTGACTGTGACGAGGGGACATCCTCTGCGTCTGGAGGAAAGAAGGTTTGTACACAAACATAGAAGAGGATTCTTTACGGTAAGAGCAGTAAGACTATGGAACTCTCTGCCTGAGGAGGTGGTGATGGTGAGTACAATAAAGGAATTCAAGAGGGGCCTGGATGTGTTTCTGGAGCGTAATAATATTACAGGCTATAGCTACTAGAGAGGGGTCGTTGATCCAGGGAGTTAGTCTGATTGACTTATTGGAGTCGGGAAGGAATTTTTTATTCCCCTAAAGTGGGGGAAATTGGCTTCTACCTCACAGTTTTTTTTTTGCCTTCCTCTGGATCAACCTGCAGGATGACAGGCCGAACTGGATGGACAAATGTCTTTTTTCGGCCTTATGTACTATGTTACTATGTTAATCCGTTATATATTGGTTTAGTTAGGATTAATAATAGTTCTTTTGACTTTAGGGTTATGGACTTAGTAGTTAAGTTAATGCTTTTTATGTAAATTAATTACTTTATAGTGTTCATGTTTTATATTACTGTTGTGTGTTGTACGTTCTTTGTTGCCTGTTTTATAATTTTTACACCATTTTTTAGATAAATATTAATATGGTTTTGTGCACTTTATTTTTTAGTCTAAGAAAATAATCAGCTACGTGTCCCATCATGTACTAAATCCGTGCTGGAGAATTTTGAGGCAGAACAGAAAACCAACTAATTTATTTATCGCAAATAGCCAACGTTATTTATTTATCGCAAATAGCCTCC
This sequence comes from Bufo bufo, assembly GCF_905171765.1. NCBI lineage: Eukaryota > Metazoa > Chordata > Amphibia > Anura > Bufonidae > Bufo > Bufo bufo. The sequence continues at coordinate 349,979,772 of NC_053391.1, read as the reverse complement.
TTTTCTTCTCACCTGAATACCAGTATAGTCTGTCTTCCACACAATTATCATTTTGCTGTAACAGCCTGCCTACATTCAATATGCTGACTGTGCTGTTAATAGTGTGCCTGCGAAGCTGTATGGTAGGAAATGTCTAAAGCCGATTAGTACGCCTTAGACCTTTTCAAGGGTAATCGGCCCACAGAGAGGGCTCTGAGTGCCGCCTCTAGCACCCGTTCCATCGGTTCAACACCACTGAACTAAGTAATCAGTTGTAAAGGGATAGAAATACTTATTTGCATAACTGAACACATAAATAACAATAGGTGGGTGATAGAAAATTAATGTAAGCATCGTACCTGGACAATTTTTGTCTCTGACCTCTTTGATCAGATCCATACTGTGTCTTTTAAGGTCCGACCATTTTTTTAACATCGCACTTTTTGAATGAACCTTTCCATGCTGCTGCCACAGCCGGCGTGCTTCTCTCCGTACTATGGCCTGTTTCTCTAAACGGCATTTTAGATCGTCATATCCCTTCTCCAACATAGTCTGCCAGATAACAATTAAAGGATGTAATCCCAAAGTTGTAAAATACAATTATTAGTAATTATAGTCATGTCAACCATCAAAAATAAAATTTAATATCAAAACGGTAAAAGAGTAGATATTTATATAGTTCCCTATGGAACTATATGAAAGTAAAATAAAAATAAAAACATTTATATTCAAGGCAAATATAAGAACTAAACTCCACAGTGGACGCCACTTTAACAGTGACTTTGACAACGGCCTCCCCTTTAACAGTGACTTTGACAACGGCCTCCCCTTTAACAGTGACTTGAACAGTGGCAGCCCCTTTAACCACCTCAGCCCCCATAGCTTAAACACCCTTAAAGACCAGGCCACTTTTTACACTTCTGACCTACCCTACTTTCACCGTTTATTGCTCGGTCATGCAACTTACCACCCAAATGAATTTTACCTCCTTTTTTTCTCACTAATAGAGCTTTCATTTGGTGGTATTTTATTGCTGCTGACATTTTTACTTTTTTTGTTATTAATCGAAATTTAAAGATTTTTTTTGCAAAAAAAATGACATTTTTCACTTTCAGTTGTAAAATTTTGCAAAAAAAACGACATCCATATATAAATTTTGCTCTAAATTTATTGTTCTACATGTCTTTGATAAAAATGTTTGGGTAAAAAAAAAATGGTTTGGGTAAAAGTTATAGCGTTTACAAACTATGGTACAAAAATGTGAATTTCCGCTTTTTGAAGCAGCTCTGACTTTCTGAGCACCTGTCATGTTTCCTGTGGTTCTACAATGGCCAGACAGTACAAACACCCCACAAATGACCCACATTTGGGCCCCTAGAATGCCAGGGCAGTATAACTATCCCACAAGTGACCCCATTTTGGAAAGAAGACACCCCAAGGTATTCGCTGATGGGCATAGTGAGTTCATGGAAGTTTTTATTTTTCGTCACAAGTTAGTGAAATATGAAACTTTGTAAGAAAAAAAAATAAAAATCATCATTTTCCACTAACTTGTGACAAAAAATAAAAAATTCTAGGAACTTGCCATGCCCCTCACGGAATACCTTGGGGTGTCTTCTTTTCAAAATGGGGTCACTTGTGGGGTAGTTATACTGCCCTGGCATTCTAGGGGCCCAAATGTGTGGTAAGGAGTTTGAAATCAAATTCTGTATAAAATGGCCGGTGAAATCTGAAAGGTGCTCTTTGGAATGTGGGCCCCTTTGCCCACCTAGGCTGCAAAAAAGTGTCACACATCTGGTATCTCCGTATTCAGGAGAAGTTGGGGAATGTGTTTTGGGGTGTCATTATACATATACCCATGCTGGGTGAGATAAATATCTTGGTCAAATGCCAACTTTGTATAAAAAAATGGGAAAAGTTGTCTTTTGCCAAGATATTTCTCTCACCCAGCATGGGTAAATGTAAAATGACACCCCAAAACACATTCCCCAACTTCTCTTGAATACGGAGATACCACATGTGTGACACTTTTTTTGCAGCCTAGGTGGGCAAAGGGGCCCACATTCCAAAGAGCACCTTTCGGATTTCACCGGCCATTTTTTACAGAATTTGATTTCAAACGCCTTACCACACATTTGGGCCCCTAGAATGCCAGGGCAGTATAACTACCCCACAAGTGACCCCATTTTGGAAAGAAGACACCCCAAGGTATTCGCTGATGGGCATAGTGAGTTCATGGAAGTTTTTATTTTTTGTCACAAGTTAGTGGAATATGAGACTTTGCAAGGAAAAAAAATAAATCATCATTTTCCACTAACTTGTGACAAAAAATAAAAAATTCTAGGAACTCGCCATGCCCCTCACGGAATACCTTGGGGTGTCTTCTTTCCAAAATGGGGTCACTTGTGGGGTAGTTATACTGCCCTGGCATTCTAGGGGCCCAAATGTGTGGTAAGGAGTTTGAAATCAAATTCTGTAAAAAATGGCCGGTGAAATCCGAAAGGTGCTCTTTGGAATGTGGGCCCCTTTGCCCACCTAGGCTGCAAAAAAGTGTCACACATGTGGTATCTCCTTATTCAGGAGAAGTTGGGGAATGTGTTTTGGGGTGTCATTTTACATATACCCATGCTGGGTGAGAGAAATATCTTGGCAAAATACAACTTTTCCCATTTTTTTATACAAAGTTGGCATTTGACCAAGATATTTCTCTCACCCAGCATGGGTATATGTAAAATGACACCCCAAAACACATTCCCCAACTTCTCCTGAGTACGGCGATACCACATGTGTGACACTTTTTTGCAGCCTAGATGCGCAAAGGTGCCCAAATTCCTTTTAGGAGGGCATTTTTAGACATTTGGTTACCAGACTTCTTCTCACGCTTTGGGGCCCCTAAAATGCCAGGGCAGTATAAATACCCCACATGTGACCCCATTTTGGAAAGAAGACACCCCAAAGTATTCAATGAGGGGCATGGCGAGTTCATAGAAAAAAAAAATTTTGGCCACAAGTTAGCGGAAATTGATTTTTTTGATTTTTTTCTCACAAAGTCTCCCTTTCCGCTAACTTGGGACAAAAATTTCAATCTTTCATGGACTCAATATGCCCCTCAGCGAATACCTTGGGGTGTCTTCTTTCCAAAATGGTGTTATTTGTGGGGTGTTTGTACTGCCCTGGCATTTGAGGGTCTCCGCAATCATTACATGTATGCCCAGCATTAGGAGTTTCTGCTATTCTCCTTATATTGAGCATACGGGTAAAGAGATTTATTTTTTCCGTTCAGCCTCTGGGCTGAAAGAAAAAAATGAACGGCACAGATTTCTTCATTCGCATCGATCAATGTGGATGAAAAAAGGAGGGGAAAGGCGTCTGCCAGGACATAGGAGCTCCGCCCAACATCCATACCCACTTAGCTCGTATGCCCTGGCAAACCAGATTTCTCCATTCACATCAATCGATGTGGATGAATAAATCCTTGCCGGGATTTTTTTTTTTATATATACAAAGTGTTTGCCAAAGTATATGAACACCGCCACCTCCTCAGCTCATATGCCTCGGCAAACGTATCTTTTACTGCAGAGGAGAAATCTCGTCTTGCAGCGCCGCATACACCGACTTGCGTGTAATCTGACAGCAGCGCAATGCTTCTGTCAGAATGCACATCAGTGCTGCAGCTAGTCGATCGGTTGCTCCACCTGGAAGGTAAAAAAAACAAAACAAAAAAGAAAAAACTAGGCCGCAACGCAATAAATTTATTAACTTTTGAACAGAACATATAAACTTTTTTTTAACTTTTTTAACTGAACGTTAACTTTTTTACTTACCGGTCAGGACAGTCAGGACAGAAATAGCGGGTGTCACGCCTTATTCCACTCCTGCTACAGACACAACATCTTTTTCGGGGTGACGGTTGGGTTGAGGTACCAGGAACGACACTGGGGAAATGTCGCTCGTGTAGACGGCTAACTACACTGATGGATGGGGCCACGGAACCTTCTGGATACAGGAGGTTCTCGATGATCTCTTCCTGGAATTTGAGGAAGGATCCTGTTCTCCCAGCCTTACTGTAGAGAACAAAACTATTGTACAGAGCCAATTGAATTAAATATACAGACACCTTTTTATACCAGCGTCTGGTGCGTCGGGAAACTAAATACGGAGACAACATCTGGTCATTGAAGTCCACCCCTCCCATGAGCAAATTATAGTCGTGGACTGAGAGGGGCTTTTCAATGACACGGGTTGCTCGCTCAATTTGTATTGTCGTGTCTGCGTGAATGGAGGAGAGCATGTAAACGTCACGCTTGTCTCTCCATTTCACCGCGAGCAGTTCTTCGTTACACAAGGCAGCCCTCTCCCCCCTTGCAAGATGGGTGATAACGAGCCGTTGGGGGAAGCCCACGCGACTAGTTCGCGCGGTGCCACAGGCGCCAATCTGTTCTAGAAACAAATGCCTAAAGAGGGCCACACTTGTGTAGAAATTGTCCACATAAAGATGGTACCCCTTGCCAAATAAGGGTGACACCAAGTCCCAGACTGTCTTCCCACTGCTCCCCAGGTAGTCAGGGCAACCGACCGGCTCCAGGGTCTGATCTTTTCCCTCATAGATCCGAAATTTGTGGGTATAGCCTGTGGCCCTTTCACAGAGCTTATACAATTTGACCCCATACCGGGCACGCTTGCTTGGGATGTATTGTTTGAAGCCAAGGCGCCCGGTAAAATGTATTAGGGACTCGTCTACGCAGATGTTTTGCTCGGGGGTATACAAATCTGCAAATTTCTGGTTGAAGTGGTCTATGAGGGGCCGAATTTTGTGGAGCCGGTCAAAAGCTGGGTTGCCTCTGGGACGGGAGGTGGTGTTGTCGCTAAAATGCAGGAAACGGAGGATGGCCTCAAATCGTGCCCTGGACATAGCAGCAGAGAACATGGGCATGTGATGAATCGGGTTCGTGGACCAATATGACCGCAATTCATGCTTTTTAGTTAGACCCATGTTGAGGAGAAGGCCCAGAAAAATTTTAATTTCGGAAACTTGGACTGGTTTCCACCGGAAAGGCTGGGCATAATAGCTTCCCGGGTTGGCGGATATAAATTGTGTGGCATACCGGTTTGTCTCTGCCACGACTAAGTCCAAGAGCTCCGCAGTCAAGAACAGCTCAAAAAATCCCAGGGCCGAACCGATATGAGCCGTCTCAACCCGAACTCCAGACTGGGCGGTGAAAGGGGGAACTAATGGTGCGGCTGAAGTTGGTGACTGCCAATCAGGGTTTGCCAGCACCTCAGGGATTCTAGGGGCTCTACGGGCCTGTCTGTGCGGTGGCTGCGACGGGGTAACTACTGCACGTGCCACCGTACCAGCTTCAACTGCCCTTCTGGTGCTCGCCACTTCACCAGGTTGTACGGCAGTGCTGGTACTAGGTCCAGGGAGGGCTGCGCTGCTGGTGTATGCCTCACCACGTGATCCGGCAGCGCCAGCCCCACTCTGCTGCTCTTGAAGCGGATCCTGCGCAACCTGTGGTCTAGCGACACGGGGCCGGGTACGCCTGGTTCTATCAGGGACCTCCACCTCCTCGTCCGAACTTTGGGTCAGAGAGCCACTGCTTTCTACAGGTTCATATTCTGACCCGCTAGATTCGTCAGATGAGGGTTCCCATTCCTCATCCGACTGGGTCAGAATCCTGTAGGCCTCTTCAGAAGAATACCCCCTGTTTGACATTTTGGACTACTAAATTTAGGGGTATTACCTGAGACTACCCAAGAAAAAAAGCAAGCCTGTCTTACAAAGGGGAGGCTAGCGAAGTACCGGAGGCCGCTGCGGTTGATAAAAAATATCAAAACTGATTTTTTTTTTTCAAAAAAGAAAAAACTAGGCCGCAACGCAATAAATTTATTAACTTTTGAACAGAACATATAAACTTTTTTTTAACTTTTTTAACTGAACGTTAACTTTTTTACTTACCGGTAATTTTTTTTTTTTGTTTCGTTTTTTTTACCTTTATAGAACAAACCTCTCCTTCCCCATGGGACAATGTGCAAAGCGCAAATCGCCCAAAGATGTGGCGAAGTACGTTATGCACTTTATCCCAGGTGAAAGGAGAGATTTGCAGCAGCTGTGAGTAAAAGGGCCCTAATAGCCCTGTGTGCCTGTCCTGTGAGATGCAATCCCTATGCTAAGTGTACCTGGGTGTGGTACTTCCGGAAACACTCTCCAAAGCACATACTGTCCACAACATCCCCAGGGGTGAATATATTCGCGCTTTGCGCAATTGCTCCTCTAGTGAAACCCGTATTGAAGAAATGAATACTGTTACCACCCGTCTCCTAGCGAGGAATTATCCAGCAGACTTTTTAAACCGATCCAAAATATGGTTTCCACTATGTCTCGGGACAATCTAATTTTCCCAAACAATAAGCCCAAACTTGGTCATAAAGAGAAGCAAGTAATTTTTTCCACGAGTTATAGCTGTGAATACTCACAAATATGTAACATTGTCAAAAGACATTTTCATCTTCTCAAATATGACCAAGTTTGGGGTGATGTTGTAAAAAGTGGTGTTAAATGTGTTGCCCGACGTGCTGCTACTTTAGCCAATATGGTGAGCCCCTCTCTTTACCAGGATAAACCTGGGACCCAGCCTACCTGGCTGAGACACATAGGTAATTTTAAATGTGGACATAAAAAATGCACATGTTGCTCACATATGAGAATGGGCCCGCATATTCTGTCTACAAGCAATCATACCACTCACACCATTCAGCAATACATTAATTGCAACACCACATATGTGGTATATTGCATCACATGTTCTCTGTGTAATCTACAGTATGTCGGGTGCACATCAAACTGCTTAAAAGTTCGAATTTGCCGTCATATCTCTGATGTACCCCATGCTAAGGTAAAAAATGTTTCCGCCGCAAGCCTGCATTTCGCTGCGGTTCATAATGGTAATACAGATAGCATGTCAGTACAAGGAGTGGAGAGGGTTAATAGACCAAGCAGAGGCGGTGATCACAAGAAAAAGTTGCTCAATCGTGAGTGCTTTTGGATTTTCAAATTAGGCTCACGGATACCGTCAGGATTGAACAGGCGTCATGATACTATTCTACATTACTAATATTTTTATTTCTCTTTTATTGCATTTTGTAAATTCTATCTTACTTTCTATGTCTTTTTTGGCATGTTGTAATTGTTATGCACTTTTTCTGTGGAGGATGTCATCAGGAGGTGTGTCCTGTACCTGATTGTGATCACCTGTTCTCAGTGGTTCACTATTTAGTCTCGACTTCACCTCCTACTGATGCACATCATGACTAAGGACCCACATCTACAGTCATCCGAAACCGGTCGATTTTCTGCATTGCTGTATGTTGGTTTTTATCTGCACGGGATTAAATAAAGCCTCAAGTATTTTTCAGTGAAGCTGGACCGTCTTTCTTTTTATTGGGATCCGTTGTGCGCCTAAGGTTCAGGGCGAGGTCCGGGCTCCTGGCTTCCTGTGGATGAGCGCGACATCTCCTAGTGTTGCTCCATGTTGAGGAGAAGGCCCAGAAAAATTTTAATTTCGGAAACTTGGACTGGTTTCCACCGGAAAGGCTGGGCATAATAGCTTCCCGGGTTGGCGGATATAAATTGTGTGGCATACCGGTTTGCCTCTGCCACGACTAAGTCCAAGAGCTCCGCAGTCAAGAACAGCTCAAAAAATCCCAGGGCCGAACCGATATGAGCCGTCTCAACCCGAACTCCAGACTGGGCGGTGAAAGGGGGAACTAATGGTGCGGCTGAAGTTGGTGACTGCCAATCAGGGTTTGCCAGCACCTCAGGGATTCTAGGGGCTCTACGGGCCTGTCTGTGCGGTGGCTGCGACGGGGTAACTACTGCACGTGCCACCGTACCAGCTTCAACTGCCCTTCTGGTGCTCGCCACTTCACCAGGTTGTACGGCAGTGCTGGTACTAGGTCCAGGGAGGGGCTGCGCTGCTGGTGTATGCCTCACCACGTGATCCGGCAGCGCCAGCCCCACTCTGCTGCTCTTGAAGCGGATCCTGCGCAACCTGTGGTCTAGCGACACGGGGCCGGGTACGCCTGGGTTCTATCAGGGACCTCCACCTCCTCGTCCGAACTTTGGGTCAGAGAGCCACTGCTTTCTACAGGTTCATATTCTGACCCGCTAGATTCGTCAGATGAGGGTTCCCATTCCTCATCCGACTGGGTCAGAATCCTGTAGGCCTCTTCAGAAGAATACCCCCCTGTTTGACATTTTGGACTACTAAATTTAGGGGTATTACCTGAGACTACCCAAGAAAAAAAGCAAGCCTGTCTTACAAAGGGGAGGCTAGCGAAGTACCGGAGGCCGCTGCGGTTGATAAAAAATATCAAAACTGATTTTTTTTTTATCGCCGCAGAGCGTGTAAAGTGAATGTGCAGTGATAAAAAAATATATATTTTTTGTCACTGCGGTGGGGCGGGCGTGGGTGAACGCACGTGTGGGCAACTGATCAGGCCTGATCGGGCAAACACTGCGTTTTGGGTGGAGGGCGAACTAAAGTGACACTAATACTATTATAGATCTGACCGTGATCAGTTTTGATCACTTACAGATACTATAAAAGTACAAATGCTGATTAGCGATACGCTAATCAGCGAATTAGTGACTGCGGTGCGGTGGGCTGGGCGCTAACCGATCGCTAACTACCTAACCAAGAGGCCTAAACTATCCTAAAACCTAACAGTCAATACTAGTGAAAAAAAAAGTGACAGTTTACACTGATCACTTTTTGTCTTTCACTAAGTGATTGACAGGGGCGATCAAAGGGGTGATCAAAGGGTTAATTGGGGTGCAGGGGGTGATATGGGGCTAAAGTGTGGTGTTGGTGCTACTCACTGTGAAGTCTGCTCCTCTGCTGGATCCAACCGACGAAAAGGACCCGCAGAGGAGCAGACAAGCCATATAACAGATCATATTTACTAATATGATCTGTTATATGGCTTGTGATTTGTTTTTTTGAAAATCGCCAGCCTGCCAGCCAATGATCGTTGCTGGCAGGCTGGTGACGAAATTGTTCTTTAACTTTTGCCGGCCTGCGATGTGCATGCGTGGGCCGGCTTTGAGCGAAATCTCGCGTCTCGCGAGATGACGCGTATATGCGTGACTCTGCGCAGCGCTGCCGCCTCCGGAACGCGATCCTGCGTTAGGCGGTCCGGAGGCGGTTAAGAGTGACTTGAACAGTGGCAGCCCCTTTAAGAGTGACTTGAACAGTGGCAGCCCCATTAAGAGTGACTTGTACAGTGGCCGCCCCTTTAACAGTAACTTAGTGTCGGGTGGGTAATAATTCAATTAGGAATTATTAATTATGGTCATAAAAATTATTAATCATAAAAAAATTAAATTTATAAAATTTGTCATAAATTCTTAAAATCATGACCTGGTGAATTGTAGACAACCTAATTGATACAATTCACATCTGAGTCCGACTATTTCCTCAGATAAATAAGTTCTTTTTGACGTGAGATGACGTTAATGATAAAATGTAGTTCTGCATTATACAATAATACATAGGTATTATAAAAATATGCAGATTTATTGGTTACACGGTTATAAACATATATAAGTAATAAACACAATGATCCATGCAAATGAATATATATAGCGTTAATATAAAGCATTACAAGCTTAACAATACATGTGAGTGGAAATAACTCGTCACATTATAACAAAGCTATTATTAGGTTAGGATATCAAAATATGAACATAAGTTATATACATTACTTCTGTTCAGAGAAAACCTCATGATATCAGGATGGGAATGTCTAATCCTAGACATCAATATAGAATGATAAATACATTCTGCCCCCCTCTAACCAACTACACATCACATGACCTCAAGATGGGCAAATCCATCCAAGGATATAACTTAGAAGAGATAACCATATCCTTCCGCCCCATCCTGGACTATTTTCACATACATGACTTTGGTAAGACTATTAAGACAAATAACAGGGATCTAGGATTTTGCTAGTCCATATCTTAAATGGGAAGGATTTGATATAAGTCCTTCCTGTGGGAATCCATCACTTAGCTTGGCGAAGAATGTTCTATTAATATATATATATAAGCAATTATTTAATGCTTTGCTAGATTATGAGTCCAGATTCTTCTGCAGGTAGAATGAAGCCTCACAATATCCTAAAACTACATCTCAATATGGAGATGATCAATTAATTTAATTATTTATTTATTCGCCAATCTAGATGGTATAATTTCACCCACACTATCAAATTAGTCTTAATAAAATGAAATATCATTTTCTGTGTCTCTTACCAAGTCCTAGTAGGAATCCTCACTTCTGCTCCTAGGAAAGCTGGGTGGTCCATCATAGCACATCTCACCATGGCTTTCATCTTGATAGACCTCAACTTCTCCTCTCCTTCCTCCTTTCTTTCTCACTTTCTCTTACTTTCTCTCTATGGCTTATGATCCCAAACTTATCAGTTAGACACACCTTCCTAGTTTGGGAACTTTCCAATCATTGTCGGATGGGCGTGACCATTGATAAAATGTGACATCATAACCCTACCCAGAATGCATTTTTGCTACTGTTGTAATGTCACCTACTGACACATAGGTGGCACTGCTGTATAAGCTATTTGCATCATAGTATAAAGGGTTAACTTATATAAGTCCGAATATACATTTTGACCTTAGAAGCTTTAATTCAAAGCCATAGGGATTAATTCTGACACTTGTAGCAATTAGAGACAGACCTCTAGGCGTCTCACTTAGTGTTTCTCACACTGTTTATTTGTGGATCGTAAATTCCCTTGTTTTCTCACAAAGATATCAGTACCTCCTCTGTCATACCAAAGATGTGATTAATTGTTACAAAACACACATCTTCACAGACACTCTTCTAATGAGAAATATATACAATATACTGGATACATGTTGTCTTCGTAACATATAACAATATAATATAAACAAATATATATATGTCCTACTGATTGTCTTATGCTAAGGACTAACTAAGGCTCATTAAATGAATACATACATATTATATATTTTGCTTCATTAATAAATGCCTAATTGTATAGGTAATTATCACCAGCTGCACAGAGCTTATCTTTACCTCCCGTCATAAATTTAAAAGTAGACAAGGAGAGGCCTCTTCTCAGACTGGTACATTCATGAGAAAAATAACACTGAAGTAGAAACCTTTGTGTGACCTTAATTTGGCCTACTCAAGACATACAAAATTGTAACTATAGTCGAGCATGGCTCTTAAAGGCAATGAACATCCATTTTGACAATAATGAATTGGATATCAATGCATTTACCTATGAAAAGGCACAACAAATCCCCCCTTTTCAGCTTATTCAATTTCGTTATTAGAAGGTTGAATAGGCTGAAATGCAATAAAGGGCTAAATGCTCCAAATCATTATGGAATGGGGAACGCAAGTTTTACCTTGGAATAAATTTATCTCAACTTTGTGTGTACTTTTATGACACAAGTCTAACGTACAATCTCTATGATTAGTTTAACTACAAGTGTGTTACGTTCCTTGTGTAAGTGATAAACGCATAGAACTCATATTATACAATTGTTTCGTTCTTTTCTTTTATGACCACTGTAGAGAGAAAGACGTTTCTGTCATTTTCTGGACTTTCTGGAAACGTGTCTCTAGTTAAGATCTTTCTTTGGTCCTCGAAGTAATAGCTTCCTGGCTTGTCAGCAACTTGGCAACTCGATTTAGCGAGCGGTGCTTGGCATCATATCTTCATGTCTGCGATCTCGAATACTTTGTCATGTTGCACTGGTGTGATGTACTTTTGCAGCGGCTGTCGAATCTCCTGGGGCTCTGCCCACTTGTCCCTCCTGGATACATCTTGGATACATCTGGGTTGGCTCCGACTGGACGTCTCTTGCGCCACGGATAGCCTTGACCTCAGGTTCTCTTGGTTCCGGATATAAAGACTTTTAGGATTCCGCCATCTGTCCTTCCATCAACACGTGATCCCATCTTGGGTCATCATCTAAGCTTAAGAAAACAACAGACAGTATGAGCAACAACGCAGCAAAAACTTTATCAAACATATACCTGCCTATTTTAGGCCTTTGACTTTTGCCATACTTTAGCCAGCAGCAAGTTGAGGACTTTTATGGGTTTTTTTTTTTTCAAAGAAAAACAAACTACAGGGTATCATGAATAGATATAACTATTCTTCCTCTGCTAGGCTAATACAGCCTTAGGTGTTATGCCTATTTAGGATAATAACCCAATCAATACTTTGAGACTATCTCGAAACAGAGTAATATATATGCGTCCATATATCTGCATGGAATACAGTGACGACAAGTTAGTCACAATTGATAGACAAACAATATGGTTAGTATAACTGTTCAGTATCTTTTCAGTCATACGATACCACCACCAATCATATGAAATTTATGATGTGTCTCCATCTTCAAATTTTTGATTTTTCAATCTCAGTTCAGCTCTTGGCGTTTTTAGCACTGAAATAAAACTCTACACAAACATTATGTTAATGATCCTGTGGAAAAAATTGATTAGTAATCAATATCATTAATCATTTATTGACTTGCTATAATTATAAATTTAATGAAGCATTTCGCTTCGTTTACTGGACATTTCTATCTCAGCAAAGTATTAAATAACTTTTCCTTTACTCTTTATTCACTTCATGAGATAAAGAATTTACATTCAATGGAGTTGGGAGAATCTTACTCTTCCTTTCCATTAGGCTGACTTAAGAAATCAGCTCGAAGTGCAGCTCTGCGACCTCTGACCTTTTCACTGACATGTAGCTAAACTTAGGAATGCGCTCCTCACCCCTCCCTTAGGAGACTTTTTAAGGCAATTAGGGTTAGTTAACAGAGCTATTTAGATACAGTTTTATGCTTTTTACTACTAAAACAAATTAGCAGGTTTTAGGTATTCTGCTAAAAAATAATTCACAAACAAATAAAACAAAAAAAAATCTGAAACGATTAATCATAGTGAGATAAAAAACAATTCCCCCCTTAGGGGATTATCATATCTGCAACAATTGCAAATTGTACATTAGGATCCTATAAGAAAGCATGGTCACATTAGCATACATAGCAATTAACCTGTTTAAAACTATTCTCTTATAGATTCTATTTATCAATAACATTGGGTCAGACTTTATGTATAAAGTTCCTCTATTATCCTGTAACGCCCTGAGCTACTAAACTCAACCTCCCTGTATATGGGGGTAAATCTCCAACTATGGGAGTTAATTGGCCAGGAATTAATAGGAAGGTACCTGAGTCAAACAAAGGGCTAGAACCGGACCCTGTACCGCCTAGGCTAATGAGACCTACATCTGTTCCCTATGTTGGGACAATTTACTATTAATTTCTGGCGATACAAAAACATCAATTGTGTTTAGCATAGACAAACAACTCCTGAGTTGATTTACATGTCATGCGCTGGTTACATTCGTGTAATAACACTTTACTGCAACAACTCATCTGCGGTTCTGGTATGGGCTTAACCCCTTCAGTACCAGGACATTAATTTCGAATATGTATAGACCACGCCCTTCTAAAGGTTGTAAACGTGATCTGGCTGTAGCATTCTAATGCCAGCAACAATATACATGACAATTTATCATTAATATGTCATCTCATCAATCATAAATCTCGGTGGGACCTCCATTTATGTCGGGTGGGTAATAATTCAATTAAGAATTATTAATTATGGTCATAAAAATTATTAATCATAAAAAAATTAAATTTATAAAATTTGCCATAAATTCTTAAAATCATGACCTGGTGAATTGTAGACAACCTAATTGATACAATTCACATCTGAGTCCGACTATTTCCTCAGATAAATAAGTTCTTTTTGACGTGAGATGACGTTAATGATAAAATGTAGTTCTGCATTATACAATAATACATAGGTATTATAAAAATATGCAGATTTATTGGTTACACGGTTATAAACATATATAAGTAATAAACACAATGATACATGCAAATGAATATATATAGCGTTAATATAAAGCATTACAAGCTTAACAATACATGTGAGTGGAAATAACTCGTCACATTATAACAAAGCTATTATTAGGTTAGGATATCAAAATATGAACATAAGTTATATACATTACTTCTGTTCAGAGAAAACCTCATGATATCAGGATGGGAATGTCTAATCCTAGACATCAATATAGAATGATAAATACATTCTGCCCCCCTCTAACCAACTACACATCACATGACCTCAAGATGGGCAAATCCATCCAAGGATATAACTTAGAAGAGATAACCATATCCTTCCGCCCCATCCTGGACTATTTTCACATACATGACTTTGGTAAGACTATTAAGACAAATAACAGGGATCTAGGATTTTGCTAGTCCATATCTTAAATGGAAGGATTTGATATAAGTCCTTCCTGTGGGAATCCATCACTTAGCTTGGCGAAGAATGTTCTATTAATATATATATATAAGCAATTATTTAATGCTTTGCTAGATTATGAGTCCAGATTCTTCTGCAGGTAGAATGAAGCCTCACAATATCCTAAAACTACATCTCAATATGGAGATGATCAATTAATTTAATTATTTATTTATTCGCCAATCTAGATGGTATAATTTCACCCACACTATCAAATTAGTCTTAATAAAATGAAATATCATTTTCTGTGTCTCTTACCAAGTCCTAGTAGGAATCTCACTTCTGCTCCTAGGAAAGCTGGGTGGTCCATCATAGCACATCTCACCATGGCTTTCATCTTGATAGACCTCAACTTCTCCTCTCCTTCCTCCTTTCTTTCTCACTTTCTCTTACTTTCTCTCTATGGCTTATGATCCCAAACTTATCAGTTAGACACACCTTCCTAGTTTGGGAACTTTCCAATCATTGTCGGATGGGCGTGACCATTGATAAAATGTGACATCATAACCCTACCCAGAATGCATTTTTGCTACTGTTGTAATGTCACCTACTGACACATAGGTGGCACTGCTGTATAAGCTATTTGCATCATAGTATAAAGGGTTAACTTATATAAGTCCGAATATACATTTTGACCTTAGAAGCTTTAATTCAAAGCCATAGGGATTAATTCTGACACTTGTAGCAATTAGAGACAGACCTCTAGGCGTCTCACTTAGTGTTTCTCACACTGTTTATTTGTGGATCGTAAATTCCCTTGTTTCTCACAAAGATATCAGTACCTCCTCTGTCATACCAAAGATGTGATTAATTGTTACAAAACACACATCTTCACAGACACTCTTCTAATGAGAAATATATACAATATACTGGATACATGTTGTCTTCGTAACATATAACAATATAATATAAACAAATATATATATGTCCTACTGATTGTCTTATGCTAAGGACTAACTAAGGCTCATTAAATGAATACATACATATTATATATTTTGCTTCATTAATAAATGCCTAATTGTATAGGTAATTATCACCAGCTGCACAGAGCTTATCTTTACCTCCCGTCATAAATTTAAAAGTAGACAAGGAGAGGCCTCTTCTCAGACTGGTACATTCATGAGAAAAATAACACTGAAGTAGAAACCTTTGTGTGACCTTAATTTGGCCTACTCAAGACATACAAAATTGTAACTATAGTCGAGCATGGCTCTTAAAGGCAATGAACATCCATTTTGACAATAATGAATTGGATATCAATGCATTTACCTATGAAAAGGCACAACATTAGACAGTGGCCGCACCTTTAATAGTGACTTTGACAGTGGCCGCCCCTTTAACAGTGACTTTGACAACTGCCTCCCCTTTAACAGTGACTTGAACAGTGGCTGCCCCTTTAAGAGTGACTTAAACAGTGGCTGCCCTTTTAAGAGTGACTTGAACACTGGCCGCCCCTTTAACAGTGACTTAGACAGTGGCTGCTCCTTTAACAGTGACTATGACAGTGGCCGCCCCTTTATCAGTGACTTTAACAGTGCCTGCCCCTTTAACAGTGACTTGAATAGTGCCTGCTCCTTTAAGAGTGACTTGAACAGTATATATTTGAATAGTGATGTCTGTCCTATTGTCCCCACGTGTGTATTGATGATTTCCCTTTGTCCTGAGAGATAATTGAATTACTCCTCGGTTGTCTCCAGGACAGAAGACATTGTTTAAAACTATGTATTCTCCTGCCTGTGATAATTACCTCAACCCATTGTGTAAGGTAATTGTATCACAGGCAGAGGGGAGAATTTTGTATGGGAGTGTTTCAACTGTAAAGCTGTAAAGGATTGGCTGCTAGGTCATGTCCTCAGTTCCCAACCAGGTCCACGGGGGTGGTAACCTTGTTGGAAAATGTGTATAAGTCAATGCTTGTGTGTTCAATAAAGAGTTCCTGTTTTACATTCAACATAGAGCCTCGTCTCATGTGTATGGGGATTGCTATACGCTGTATACTCCCATTGGCTATAACTACTAGCTCTTGTAAGAGCTGTTCCTGCTCTCTGGATTTAGGAGAGGTTCACCCACTGGAGCCTGGAGCCTTGTCCAAACATGTATCCAGTATATTGTATATATTTCTCATTAGAAGAGTGTCTGTGAAGATGTGTGTTTTGTAACAATTAATCACATCTTTGGTATGACAGAGGAGGTACTGATATCTTTGTGAGAAAACAAGGGAATTTACGATCCACAAATAAACAGTGTGAGAAACACTAAGTGAGACGCCTAGAGGTCTGTCTCTAATTGCTACAAGTGTCAGAATTAATCCCTATGGCTTTGAATTAAAGCTTCTAAGGTCAAAATGTATATTCGGACTTATATAAGTTAACCCTTTATACTATGATGCAAATAGCTTATACAGCAGTGCCACCTATGTGTCAGTAGGTGACATTACAACAGTAGCAACAGTAGATAAAGGGAATCAACAAAGTAAAAGAGGAGAGAATATTTAAAAGAAGAAAAACTGCTACAAGAGGACATAGTTTTAAATTAGAGGGGCAAAGGTTTAAAAGTAATATCAGGAAGTATTACTTTACTGAGAGAGTAGTGGATGCATGGAATAGCCTTCCTGCAGAAGTGGTAGCTGCAAATACAGTGGAGGAGTTTAAGCATGCATGGGATAGGCATAAGGCCATCCTTCATATAAGATAGGGCCAGGGGCTATCCATAGTATTTAGTATATTGGGCAGACTGGATGGGCCAAATGGTTCTTATCTGCCGACACATTCTATGTTTCTATGTTTCTATGTTGTCGTAGGTCCAGGGTGGGTAGGAGACGGTGAGACCTCAACCAAGCTTAGGCGGTTTGTGGGGTCTGCAGTGCTTACGGTGTCAAGTGGAGTGCTTGGAGTCCTCGGGAAGCACTAGGAGCATCCATAGACGGAGGTACCCGGTCGGGGTGCCACGAGATCTGTTACACCACCTATGTGTAATCTATTCTCAGTATAACTACAGCTGTTCTGTGAAGGCCTCAGGGGTTTGTTAGTGAACATTAGTGATCAAACAGAATCATGAAAACCAAAGCACACCAGACAGGTCAGGGATAAAGTTGTGGAGAAGTGTAAAGCAGGGTTAGGTTTGAAATAAAAAATATATTTAAGAAAAGTAAAATCTTACATTTCGGAGGCATCTTTCATAAGGTTGACAGTTTTATAAGCTGTAAGAGCACGTATATTGTGTATCTCATAATGTCAAGTGTGGATGCTTCTACATAGGCAAAACCATCAGATGCATCTATGAAAGAGTCAGGGAGCATATAAATTCCATCAAATCAGGGAAAGGCTGTCCTACACTAATAGACCATGTATGGGAAGTACACAGAGGTAATTCTGGTTGTTTAAGTTTTTCAGGCATAGAACATGTACCTAATCCCCCACAAGGAGGGGATAGGCATTGCCTGTTATTACAAAAAGAGGCCAAATGGATCGTTCGCTCGAGACCCCTGGGTCCATTAGGCTTGAATGATAGGAATGACCTCAGTTTCTTCCTTTGAGAAACCGCTGAGATTGATATAGCGATCTTTTTGAGTAATGTTGCTTGTTTTAAAAAAAATATATAAAATGTTATGTAACTATGTATTATGTATTGCTGTGATAAACTAGCGTTGTTTGTTGCCATGGCAATATTACCAGGCAGCATATAAACGAGCATTCAGGAGACGTGGTTACATCAGTTGCCAGAAGAAGCGCATTTGTGCGAAACGACCTTCGCCACTTTGGACTGCATGAAAGTTTGCCCGTCCCTGCCATGTATGTATGTGTGTTTTTAGACGTATAAAGGAACTCTTTTCAACAAATGGTTGAAATTCGCTTTATGTTTTGGGATTTAAAAAAATATATCCCAATCTCTGAACATCTCACGGAACTCTGTTCAGTCCATAATCTGAAAATGGAAGGATAATGGCACAGCTGCAAACCTACCAAGGCATGGCTGTCCACCTAAGGCTACTTTCACACTCGTGTTTTGGGTGGATCCATCATGGATCTGCAAAAATAGATCCGTTACAATAATACAACCGCATGCATCCGTCATGAACGGATCCGTTTGTATTATCTGTAACATAGCCAAGACGGATCCGTCATGAACTTCATTGAAAGTCAATCGGAGACGGATCCGTTTTCTATTGTGCCAGATTGTGTAAATGGATCCGTCCCCATTGACTTACATTGTGTTCCAGGACGGATCCGTTTGGCTCAGTTTCGTCAAGCGGACAGCAAAACGCTGCAGGCAAAGTTTTGGTGTCTGCCTCCAGAGCGGAATGGAGACTGATCGGATAAAAAAATGATGCATTCTGAGTGGATCCTTTTCCTTTTAGAATGCATTAGGGCAAAACTGGACCGCTTGTGAGAGCCCATGACAGATCTCACAAATGGAAAGCCAAAACGCGAGTGTGAAAGTAGCCTAAGCTGACAGCCTAGACAAGGAGAGCACTCTGGAGGAGCAGCAGAGATCCACAACTTAGGTAGGAAAATTTGTCCACAGGACAACTATTAGTCATTGTAACGGCCACCCAGGATTCGGCCTCCTCAGTCTTCAGGCCATTTGGTTCGGCTATTTCCATTGATCGGTCCATTTCGTCTAGTTCCAGGAGGTTAGCGATCAATTCTCTCTGCAGTCTGTTACTGGCACTCCGTCCTCGGCTCTCTAGCAGATATTTCAGCGTGGGTCATTTTAGCTTGGCATATCGGTTCTCTATGCAGTCAGCTCTTGCTCCGCGGATGAAAGAACCATCCCACTGCTGCCACCAATGTAACAGCCACCCAGGTTGTGAGCAGGGTGTATGCCATTGGAGCTGTCCTTTTCCCGGCGAAAGGCTGTGTGGCAGAGTTTTCCCGATATCCCATCTGTTGGATCCTTGTAGAGAGGGAGAAGTAAAGCTCTTAAAAGAGCTAGTGATTAAACTGGAAGCAGGTACCCTTCAATAACGAGACGAGGCTGCATATTGAGGATTAAGCAGGACTGCTTTAATGACCACACAAGCATTGCCTTTTATACACATTTTCCAACAAGGTTACATATCCACGTGGACCTTGTTGGGAACTGAGGACATAAACATAGCAGCCAATCATTTACCGTTTTACAGTTTAAACACCCCCATTCATCACTGTACATTCCTCCCTCTGCTTAGGAGATAATTGAGTTAATTGTGGTATCAAAATACTATAGCAAAGTGTAAGAGGTACACGTCCCTAAATAACAAACAGAACAAATATTGGTAGAGGGACGTTAAAAGGGAGCAAAAATAATAAAAAGTTTATTAGTGCTTAGTGGGGATAGGGGTGAAAACCTACAATAATCATAGGACATAGAATCAAAACCGTCTATCCAGATGGTACAACCTATTATTGTATTGGCAGGGATCCTCCCAACTATGGTGTGTTGGAGGCCCACTGAGGTGTAACAAACAGATAGACGGACTAATATGTTAAAATGTGTATAGAACCACCGCACTATGAATCGGATATGATACTCCGAGAAACAAGGTACTGCCTCTCAATAATAATATGTGCTGGTGGGGTAATACAGAAGTAGTATGACCTCTGTGAATGTGTCTGTGTTGAATTGCTCAACATACTTATAGGACATACCACACGCAGCAAACATATAGCACTGGCCAGTGACAGTGATATCGCTGGGCAGTAACGGTTAGTGCAGGGAGCGGCAGTGTACTGTGCCGTATCTCCAACACTAGCCCCAATGTAGGTGCGTCGATAGCACAGGTGAAAGCTACTGCTGATAAAGGTACATACAGCAGACAGCCCACCTGCATGTACTGAACTACGGCTCTACGCGTTTCCGTGCACCTTATCAGTGCACTTCATCAGGAGCCTGCGTAGCTACAACACCTTCACTGCCTAACCCAATACCCTAGTCTGGGAATCGGCGAACTACATAAAGATGTTAGTGAGTAACACCGAATCCTAGTATGGGACACGGTGTGCTGCATTTGACAAACATAGCCTCGGCACTGTAATGGCCATTACAGTGCCGAGGCTATGTTTGTCAAATGCAGCACACCGTGTCCCATACTAGGATTCGGTGTTACTCACTAACATCTTTATGTAGTTCGCCGATTCCCAGACTAGGGTATCGGGTTAGGCAGTGAAGGTGTTGTAGCTACGCAGGCTCCTGATGAAGTGCACTGATAAGGTGCACGGAAACGCGTAGAGCCGTAGTTCAGTACATGCAGGTGGGCTGTCTGCTGTATGTACCTTTATCAGCAGTAGCTTTCACCTGTGCTATCGACGCACCTACATTGGGGCTAGTGTTGGAGATACGGCACAGTACACTGCCGCTCCCTGCACTAACCGTTACTGCCCAGCGATATCACTGTCACTGGCCAGTGCTATATGTTTGCTGCGTGTGGTATGTCCTATACGTATGTTGAGCAATTCAACACAGACACATTCCCAGAGGTCATACTACTCCTGTATTACCCCACCAGCACATATTATTATTGAGAGGCAGTACCTTGTTTCTCGGAGTATCATATCCGATTCATAGTGCGGTGGTTCTATACACATTTTAACATATTAGTCCGTCTATCTGTTTGTTACACCTCAGTGGGCCTCCAACACACCATAGTTGGGAGGATCCCTGCCAATACAATAATAGGTTGTACCATCTGGATAGACTGTTTTGATTCTATGTCCTATGATTATTGTAGGCTTTCACCCCTATCCCCACTAAGCACTAATAAACTTTTTATTATTTTTGCTCCCTTTTAACGTCCCTCTACCAATATTTGTTCTAATTGTGGTATCAGCTCAATTATTTTCAAGCAAACAATATACTTTAACACATTTCTGTAACTCCAAAACTATACATTTAATACAAACAATGGGCATTGCCTGTGACACAATTAACACACACAATGGACATTGCCTGTGACACAATTAACAAACACAATGGGCATTGCATGTGACACAATTAACAAAATAAAAGTAATTAATCCAGGGGGTTTATACAAGGTTACAGTCTGTGGTTGTGGCAATAACAGGGGTTCTGTTACAGTCATGTACTCCACAAATCTGGCCTTTATGGAGTAGTGGCAAGAAGAAAGCCATTTTTGACAGAAAGCCATGAGAAGTCCCGTTTGCAGTTTGCCACAAGCCATGTTGGGGACACAGCCAACATATGGAAGAAGGTGCTCTGGTCAGATGAGACCAAAGTTGAACTTTTTGGTCTAAATGCAAAACGCTATGTGTGGCACAAAACTAACACTGCACATCACCCTGAACACACCATCCCCACTGTGAAAAATAGTGGTAGGGAGAATCATGCTGTGGGGACATTTTTCTTCATCAGGGACAAGAAGGCTGGTCAGAGTTGATGGGAAGATGGATGGAGTTAAATTCAGGGCAATCCTGGAGAAAAACCTGGTTGAGGCTACTGTGGCAGAGGTTCACCTTCCAGTAGGTCAACGACCCTAAACATACAGCCAGAGCTACAATGGAATAGTTTAGATCAAAGCATATTCATGTGTTAGGATGGCCCAGTCAAAGGCCAGACCTAAATTCCATTGAGAATTTGTGGCAAAAGTTCACAGGTACTCTCCATCCAATCTGACTGAACTTGAGCTATTTTGCAAAGAATATGCAAAAATTTCAGCCTCTATGTGTGCAAAGCTGGTAGAGACATACCCCAAAATACTTGCAGCTGTAATTGTAGCAAAATGTCGTCCTACTTTTTATTTATTAAAAATTTTAAAAGCCATGCATCATTTTTTTTTTACTTTGCACATACTTGATACTTTGTGTTGGTCTATCACATCAAATCCCAAAAAAATACATTTAAGTTTGTGGGTGTAATGTAAAAAAAATGTGGAAAAGTTCAAGGGGTATGAATATAACTTATTCACTTCTTGTACCTAGGCACAATAGGGATTTGGGGATTATATGCAATGATATGAAGCGTTTCCTGAGTAGCTTCTTGTGCATACATATACAGTATGTGCCTGTTTTAGTGAGGGAATATAGACTTATTTTAAGCTAGCGGACAGTCGCTCTGGTACGCCTTGTATGTGACACTGCCACTGAGTATACTCATGCTCAGTGATTACAGGCGAATCTGGCAAATTATTATAGGCATCATACAGTAGATGCAGAAAGTTATCAGTCTTCGATCTGCCTGTGGAGGCTATTTTTACCCTACTCCTTCATAACCTGATGCTGAGATTTGTCTGGAGCAAACAGTCCATATATATTTTAGTGAAGAGCAAGTGTGCTGCGACCCACAGGGGGAATGCTGGGAGTGGTAGTTTTGGCACAGATAAGAGTAGTAGATGTTCACAGTAGCTCTTCTCACTATGGCGCTTCCTGGGGCTATGCAGAAGTGAATGGAGGGCGCACTCTTTCTTCCCTCTGGACACACACTGGTATTGGGGTCCCTGTCTGGTTTTAGGTGGGGTGCCCTTGAAGATTTTGAGGTTTGGAGGTGAATGGCAAGGCTCCCTTGTAGTCTACACAGTGTAATGATGAGGGACAGTTAGAGGTAACAAATCCAGGGTTCTTTACTGATGTAGCTTTGGCAGTTTACAAAGACCCTCAATCTTTCCAAGACTGAATATTGGAAAGCCGTCTGTATAGTCTCTCTCTATTAAATTCAGACAACTTTCCAAATTGACCAAAGGTGTGCAATTGCATTCTCATTAACACTGCAATTCCCACTGTGGGTGCATATCTTAGATTGAATGGCCATTCCATCTCCAAAATGTGTTGGGTACGGGAGGTAATTTACCCTTTCCACAAGCAGCCAAGTCCAAAACCATAAACATGTGTTATCTTTGCTATCATTCACTGTCCTTTATGGTCCTAAACAGTCTGTCCTTTTTCTCCCAGAAGTTTGGCACTTGGGCTCCGCATGTAGGGATGGAGAACCCCCTGTTGTAGGCTTCACACTGCACAGACCCATACAGCTCCTTACACCAGCTGCCTAGGCCAGACTCACTGGCTGATGGAATCAGACTACACAGCATCTCCTTCAGAGGGGGTAGGTCCAGACAGCCTCCTGCTGAGTAGGGCACTATAACTTAGCTGTTTTCCCATTTCACTTTTTGGAATCACATTACACAGCAATGAAAATACATTAACCCTTTTTGCAGTAAATTAACTATTTAGCAGTAAACCCACTGGGTCACTGCAAGTGCATTCTGATGAGACTCTGTCTCTTCTGTTTCTGGCAAGCCTGAGGCATGATGGGAAGTATAGGTTACATTAGCGGACTCACATCAGAGTGGAAGACGGAGCAAAGATGGCAGACAACCCATAAATGGTAATTTATTAATTACTTTTGTTGATCTGTATAGGCAACATTAAACTAGAGTGTCTCTTTAAACTGACTGTTCTTAAAACAGGAAGATCACAAGTACATGGCAGATATTTATTCTCTTCCATAGTATGAGAAACGAAGGGTAACATATGTAGAAGTAATTCCATACAAGCGAGGAACATTGATGTATGTTCTATATAATGATGGAAATTACATCTTGCATTGTAGAGCTTCTGAGTATTGCTTACAAGTAAATGGCAACTCTCTCAAAGTGAGGGGTAATTGCACTCCCTCTGGAAACCTTGTACAGGCATCATGTGGTGTTGCTGGTGATAATTGAAATATTTCCATTTGAAGTGAATATGGCTTTCATATGGTCATACAAGATTGATCTTTACTTTTGCACTTCACGACAATTCGGGAAAGATTGGAGAAAAAAATGTAAAATCACATGGAAATTAATAGGATAAGGGATTACTCCTAAGTGTACTGTCATAATTATAAGCGCTTGGCAAACAATTGAAGGGGTTATGATTTCTATAATATGTTTGCCTCAATGTAGGTTATTGGTGTCATTATGGCCTTTCCCTATACCATTAAGAAATATGATTCACACCACATTTATAGACAATTGTACAAAATAACAACCTGTGCTAGGCAGTGTTTTTCTATGTTGCCTCTACCGTTCAGGAAAATGAGAAAAGTCATTTATTTTTCACTTCCTAAATTACCAATTTAAGGTGCTGTCAAATAAAAAGTACTGGTTATGTGTAGAATAACATAGCATGAGGAATCAGCCTACCTTGAGTCAGGGTCTTAATAACAGATAACGCGGTTTTGTTTGTGTTACCATAATGGAAACATCCCTGAGGTCCACATATATTATATAAGGTTAGATCAGCAGTGATGTGGATTCAGTGGGTCATTTATCAACGGTCTATAGAGAATTAGGAAAATTAGATGAAACAGACATTACAGCAGGGGCAGCCATGAAATGCATATTTTTAAAGGTACATACCACAATTAATGTGGAAACATTTACATTCTTAAAGAAGAACATGTGACAAATCCGAATATGTATTAGGCTCAGGCATTCTAATAGAATATTTAGTTTCCAACTATAATCCAGTCTTTGTGGGGTTTATATTATTTGAGTAATTTATGTTTTAACTGTTGTGGCTTGTGCTTGACTTTCTAACATCCTTTGTTCTTATGTGAAATGGTGACATGACCAATTCCCTATTAAGTAGCTCCTCTTCTTCTTTAATTTTCAATTATGAATGCGTACTTCTGCATTTCAGTCACCAGTGTCTTGATTGTGACCAATGGATGCATGATGTCTAATGGCAAACCAGTGAGTAGGCACATTTTAAGGAGTTTTTCATTAGAATTTTCAGTCCATTGCTGTATGGGTGCTTTTGCACATTTTAGCAAAAAAATGCAGTGTTTTTGTAATCTTTTTTCCTGGTGCTATTTACATTTTTTTCTTTGAAAAATGCTGCAGTAAAATAGTAAAATATTAAATTCGCTGTAAACAATCAGGAAGATTTACTATTGCAAATGCACCAGTATATTGTTTCAGATTGAGCCAGAATATGGCGCACATGTCTTACCCACATTTTCTGTCGCTCCCAACATAGGGGAATGGCTTATCGAGAATGAGGAATGGCTTAAAATCCTCTGATCCAACAAATAGGTGGACAGTCAAGAGGGGCACCAGATTTATCATTCAGCATCAGCCATTGTGAGACATTTGGGGCATTTTTGTAGAGTCCAGGGTAAGGCTACATGCACACGAACGTAAGCGCTCCGTGCCCGTACTGCGGACTGCGGTCCGCAATGCACGGGCACAGACCGCGGGGCAGCCGCATGCGAATCACACACCCTTTCACTTGAATGGGGTCTGCGATCCGCATCCGACGGTCCGCACCGCAAAAAAGTAGTGCATGCGCTACTTTTTTGCGGGGCGGAGGCACGGCCACAAACACCACGGAAGCACTCTGTGGTGCTTCCGTGGGGTTCTGATCCGTGCCTCCGTTCTGCATCTCTGTGATTGCGGACCCATTCACTGAATGGGTCCTCGATCCGTGATGTGGAATGCACACGGCCGGTGCCCGTGTATTGCGGACCCGCGGCAATACGGCCACGGGGGGCACACGGTCGTGTGCATGTAGCCTAACTTTGCATCTAACTCTTAGACAGTATTAGTAAATCTGCTCCAATGTGTTTTTGTTCTTGCCATTTTTTCACCATATGCTCTATAGGGCTTAACGAAAAACATGTCAGCAATTGTCTGAATAAAAAAGTGACCCAAAAATGCATCAAAAAAACTATGGTGGGGGGATATTATCCCACCCATGTCACATTTCTAGTGTCAAAAAAATCGCAAAGCCCATGTTTGCAAATTTTGTCTCAAGTGGTGTTTCTCCACTGCTCTTGCCACTTCCTCGAAAAGAAATCTATAGCAGGTCCGAGATGCTGTACATTTCTGTTTAGGCACACTAACTGCCAGAGGATGCACCTAATTCCGACGAGGCATTTGCCTAATCATAAATTCGGCGCATCCTCTGGCAGAGCAGCGAAGATCATAGCCCAATGTAAAACACTGGCCTATGATCAATCATCCCCTATGCGTGAAGAAAGCCTAAGGGCTCTTTCACACTTGCGTTCTTGTCTTCCGGCATAGAGTTCCGTCGTCGGGGCTCTATGCCGGAAGAATCCTGATCAGGATTATCCCAATGCATTCTGAATGGAGAGAAATCCGTTCAGGATGCATCAGGATGTCTTCAGTTCCGGAACGGAACGTTTTTTGGCCGGAGCAAAAAGCGCAGCATGCTGCGGTATTTTCTCCGGCCAAAAAACCGGAACACTTGCCGCAAGGCCGGATCCGGAATTAATGCCCATTGAAAGGCATTGATCCGGATCCGGCCTTAAGCTAAACGTCGTTTCGGCGCATTGCCGGAGCCGACATTTAGCTTTTTCAGAGTGGTTACCATGGCTGCCGGGACGCTAAAGTCCTGGCAGCCATGGTAAAGTGTAGCGGGGAGCGGGGGAGCAGTATACTTACCGTCCGTGCGGCTCCCCGGGCGCTCCAGAGTGACGTCAGGGCGCCCCAAGCGCATGGATCATGTGATCACATGGATCACGTCATCCATGCGCATGGGGCGCTCTGACGTCATTCTGGAGCGCCCCGGGAGCCGCACGGACTGTAAGTATACCGCTCCCCCGCTCCCCGCTCCTACTATGGCAACCAGGACTTTAATAGCGTCCTGGCTGCCATAGTAACACTGAACGCATTTGGAAGACGGTTCCGTCTTCAAATGCTTTCAGTACACTTGCGTTTTTCCGGATCCGGCGTGTAATTCCGGCAAGTGGAGTACACGCCGGATCCGGACAACGCAAGTGTGAAAGAGGCCTAAGGCACCAAAGTTTCCTTAATGTCAGTTTTTAGAAAAATGTTATATTGTTATTAAAAAATTCCTTGTCTTATCATCTTTTTACAGTTTCCTGTAACTCCTTTGGTATGAACGGTAACGCTAAAGGAAGTCGTTTGCATTCTTTGCTGTCTGGATGTATATCAAGCGTTCCTTCCTGACAATCTGCTGCTCACTATCAGAGGAGACCGGTGCATTTACATGCAGCGATCTCCTCCAGCTCCTCCAGAGTATGGGAAGGAGCGATCACTAATGCCATGGCTCTTCCCCATACAGACCCGTTGTTTCGCGGCAGCAGGTTGTGCTTACACAGCACCATCTGCGACTGGGAAACAATGATCTTTTGTGCTGCACAAAATATCCAATTACCCAATGAATGAGCTTTTCGCCCAATTATCAGGTAATCGGCGGTGCATTTACACCTCCAGATCATCGCTAACGAGCGTTACTAGTAATGTTTGTTAGCGATAATCTGCTCTTGACCAGTGTAAAGGGCCCTTTAGTGTTAACCAGTTAAGAGGGGGGGGGAGGGGGGGGGGGGGGTGGGGGGAGAGAGGAATCATTTTCCATAGCTTCCAGATTGTCTCTAGTTAAAGGGGTTATATCATGCTTGAAGTTAAAAATGAAAATCAGACATCATATTGAACATGACAACCTCTTTCTAACAAAGCTAGAACCAGCCTTGTATCTCACATGGATCCAGAGATCTCCCCATTCATTGTTCCAATTGCTCTGCTAGATTATCTTGATGACCCAGGATCCACAGAGCTGGAATGGAGCAGCGGGGAGCGGGTATGTATAGATTTCTTCATGTGTACCACTGGGTGTGGGGAAGGGGAAATTGAAAAAAAAAAAAACTGGACAGCCCCTTTAAGGGTATATTCATACATGAGAGATTTGTGGCAGAAAAATCAGTTCTTTTCATGTGAATGGGGATGTTTTGGCAGCAAGCACATGGATTTCTGCAAGCCCCATTCTGATGAATGAGACAGTTTCAGAAATTAAAAATTACCCTTAAAGTCTTTAAAATACAGAAGAAGGAAACTTAGTTTTGCACATACATTCGCTCACATGTACATATGCACTGTTTTCCAGATGAGAACAGTTGAGGCAGAATTCAGGATGTATTTGAGGATTTAGGGGATACATGTTTAATGAAAGAAGGGGGATGGGCACGGAATATTTTTCTCTCTGATAAAAGGGCAATTTTCTGCTTGCTAGTAATCATGAGCTATCCTATACTTTTTGGCTTTGCGGCTGTCACATGAAGATTATAGCTATAGGAACCTTTTTTATAAGATTTCTAAAGACGTATAATAACACAAAAGTGACAAACATATTGTGGAATTGACTCAAGAATTTTAGTTACCGATTTTCAATAGCATTATAATTATTCTAATAACATAGTAAAAAAAAAAAAACACTGAATAAAACTAAAACTAAATTGTGATGGAAAAGATATACACCTTCACATACACCTCACATACAAAATCACTAGAGAAATGCTGTAGAAAAAGAAATAGAAACATTGAAATATCAGTTATGATACAATCTGTCATATCACTTCATAAACTGTACATGAAATATAACTATTATGTGCTTGGTTGCCAGGGGTAACAGCCATGATTTTAATTTATTCTATCTTTCATAAACCTACAGTTCTAGCCATTAGATTTACTGAAACATTTTTTTTTATAACTGTGGTCATTTAATAGATAACACCAATTACATTACCGTCTTCCATCATTTCAGTTCAAATGCATTTTGGTGAGTTACTAAGGGGTTCATTTTAAGATTATTTTATTTAAATTAAAATATGTCCCCCTCAAATGTTAAAAAATATCACCTGTCTTTTAGCTAATAAAGGGTTGTCAGATTTCTGTACGGGTCAGTTCACACTTCGCCAGTGTTTTGGTGCTGATTTTGGAGCATTTCTGCCTCAAAATCAGCTCTAAAAATGTCTCAATGCAGCCTCCCATTAATTTCAATAGGAAGAAACACTTGCTTCTTTTTTCACATCACCGTTATGGATTCCGTATTTGTTTTCCGTTATAACATGGCTATAACGGAAAATAACGAAAACCATAAGACAGAAGTCAAAACGGAAGCCTTTAAGAGTAGTGGCGTCGCTAGGGGGGGGGGGGGTCGAGGGGGGGCAATCGCCCCCCCCCTATGTTGTTCTTTGCCCCCCCCGGTTGCCCCCCCGCTGATTCCCCCAGGTGAATACTAATGAGCGCTTCCATTATGGAAGCACTCATTAGAACCGAGGGACCAGGAAGTGGTGAACGCTCTGTACTTACCACTTCCTGGTCCTCGGCTGTCGGCTGTGCAGGGCTGCGCACAGAATGAGGACGCTCTGTGACCTCACGCTGTGCGTGCCAGTTCAGAGCACAGTCAACTGAGGAGAGGCAGGCGGCGTCCAGGAGCAGGAGAGGTAAGTGTTTTTTTATTTTATAAAAAATGTGGCTGCTGGGGGCATAAGGGGGCTAATAATGAGAGGCATATGGGGCTAATGATGAGAGGCATATGGGGGCTAATGATGAGAGGCATATGGGGGCTAATGATGAGAGGCATATGGGGCTAATGATGAGAGGCATATGGGGGCTAATGATGAGAGGCATATGGGGGCTAATGATGAGAGGCATAAGGGGGCTAATGATGAGAGGCATATGGGGGCTAATGATGAGAGGCATTAGGGGGCTAATGATGAGAGGCATAAGGGGGCTAATGATGAGAGGCATATGGGGGCTAATGATGAGAGGCATATGGGGGCTAATGATGAGAGGCATATGGGGGCTAATGATGAGAGGCATATGGGGGCTAATGATGAGAGGCATTTGGGGGCTAATGATGAGAGGCATATGGGGGCTAATGATGAGAGGCATAAGGGGGCTAATGATGAGGGGCATAAGGGGGCTAATGATGAGAGGCATAAGGGGGCTAATGATGAGAGGCATATGGGGCTAATGATGAGAGGCATAAGGGGGCTAATGATGAGGCATATGGGGGCTAATGATGAGAGGTATATGGGGGCTAATGATGAGAGGCATATGGGGGCTAACAATGAAAGGCATATGGGGGCTAATGATGAGGCATATGGGGGCTAATGATGAGGCATATGGGGGCTAATGATGAGGCATATGGGGGCTAATGATGAGGCATATGGGGGCTAATGAAGAGAGGCATATGGGGGCTAATGATGAGAGGCATAAGGGGGCTAATGATGAGAGGCATATGGGGGCTAATGATGAGAGGCATAAGGGGGCTAATGATGAGAGGCATATGGGGGCTAATGATGAGGCATATGGGGGCTAATGATGAGAGGCATATGGGGGCTAATGATGAGAGGCATATGGGGGCTAATGATGAGAGGCATATGGGGGCTAATGATGAGAGGCATAAGGGGGCTAATGATGAGAGGCATATGGGGGCTAATGATGAGAGGCATAAGGGGGCTAATGATGAGAGGCATATGGAGGCTAATGATCAGAGGCATATGGGGGCTAATGATGAGAGGCATATGGGGGCTAATGATGAGAGGCATATGGGGGCTAATGATGAGGCATATGGGGGCTAATAATGAGGCATATGGGGGCTAATGATGAGGCATATGGGGGCTAATGATGAGGCATATGGGGGCTAATGATGAGAGGCATATGGGGCTAATGATGAGGCATATGGGGGCTAATGATGAGAGGCAGCATATGGGGGCTAATGATGAGGCATATGGGGGCTAATGATGAGGCATATGGGGGCTAATGATGAGGCATATGGGGGCTAATGATGAGGCATATGGGGGCTAATGATGAGAGGCATATGGGGGCTAATGATGAGAGGCATATGGGGCTAATGATGAGGCATATGGGGCTAATGATGAGAGGCAGCATATGGGGGCTAATGATTGGAGGCAAATGGGGGCTAATGATGAGGCATATGGGGCTAATGATGAGGCATATGGGGGCTAATGATGAGACATATGGGGGCTAATGATGAGGCATATGGGGGCTAATGATGAGAGGCATATGGGGGCTAATGATGAGAGGCATATGGGGGCTAATGATGAGAGGCATATGGGGGCTAATGATGAGAGGCAGCATATGGGGGCTAATGATGAGAGGCAGCATATGGGGGCTAATGATGAGAGGCATATGGGGGCTAATGAGAGGCATAATAAGTGTCATCCACAGATGCCCCCATAACAGTGTGTCTTCACAGATCCACCATAACAGTACGCCTGCGCACTGACGAGAGACAGAAAGAAGGGGAAAGAATCCGCGGAAGCAAGCAGAGGACGGCACAGCAGATAACTGAATAGCTTCTTTTGTAAGTAAATAGTTTTAGTATAAATGTATCCCTGCATACCGCAATTCTCTCGTATTTTGTAATCTTATTTACATATACTTATTTTGTTTTTGCCCCCCCATTTTTGACTGTGGTATCTTTGTGCCCCCCCTATATATTGTTCCTAGAGTCGCCACTGTTTAAGAGGCATTCCATTTTGATCCGTCATAATAGAAGTCTATGGGCAAGCATAACGGATCCGTCTGGTTTCTCTTATGCAGAATGGGAAAAAAAGTCCTGTCGACAGGACTTTGTTTTCCGTCTTGCATAACGGAATCCAGACGGATCCGTTATGCTGCCCAAAGACGGATCAAAATGGAATGCCTCTTAAAGGCTTCCGTTTTGACTTCTGTCTTATGGTTTCTGTTATTTTCCGTTATAACCATATTATAATGGAAAACAAAAACGGAATCCATAACGGTGATGTGAACTCACCCTTAAACGTGTAAAAAAGAAGCAGCATGTCCTATCTTAGGGCAGA
Source organism: Bufo bufo (assembly GCF_905171765.1). Taxonomy (NCBI): domain Eukaryota; kingdom Metazoa; phylum Chordata; class Amphibia; order Anura; family Bufonidae; genus Bufo; species Bufo bufo. The sequence continues at coordinate 349,947,775 of NC_053391.1, read as the reverse complement.
ATCAGCGCAGAATCTTCCGTTTTTTACACGTTTTATTGTCAGAAATTTGTAATAGTTATAAATCGCATGTATGTAAATTGTAGAACCTGCATTCATACACACTGAAGGGATGGGGTCTGTGGGCATCAAAGTACTGTAAAATGCCGGTTGCAAATAATGTTCGTGCTGGCTGGAAATTGCTAGCTCTTTGGTGCAGCCTGTTTCCTTTAAAACATTTTTCCTCAGTGGACTTTGTGCAGTGACTTCTCCGATTACTATAGCATATTATTCTCCTTGAGCCTCTCCTTCTGCCTATTCATTTGTGTAAGATTCTTCAAGTTTCCCATTTTCCTGACAGTATCTGTGCGGTATGCATGGATATTAAGTGTGTTTAAATTGGCAGACCTATTGTCCCTGAAATCCTGCCGGACTTATTAAAATATCTTGTGGATGGTGATAGCTTCTTATTTTCCTTCAGTGGATCCTAAAACAATAACTTTCACACCATTGTATGATTTGACTTTGAGGCCCAAAGCAGTTTCTTCATAATTCTAATAACATTGGCGGAATTAGATCACAAAGCACCTATCTTATTTGCCTCTCATTTATCTTCTGGTCAGGTCATTAGAGGCCGTCTCATTTTCGAGAGCCGGTGACCTATTATTTACATATTATTAGAGCAGACAGATGGAGGCTTGAGAATTACCATTGGAAACAGAAGGATCTAGAATAAAAACAATGAGATATTGAAATGGGCCTTTCTTTCTTTCAGAAAATGTCAGTGTTTTTTCCTCTTACGATTGGCAATGGGCATCAACAGATATGAACCGTATGGTGAACTCTTCCTTCAAAAATGTAATTTAGCATTTTATATGCTCATTTGGCCAGATTGTAGATTACATGAGTTATAAAACCCTTGGGCTGAAGGTGATAAATCTGTTTATGGAACAGAGGAAAAGAGATATGGGTAATTTTAAGCAGTGTAGATTGAAATGTTCCTAATTTCATATCAATGGTGTGGCCAGGTTTCAGAGATGAGCGAAGTTTTTAAAAATTCGATTCAGACGATTTGACGACATTCGCCAATAAATTTGATTAGTTTCGAATTAATTAGTCACAAATCGCGGTATACCCAGGCTATTCTGCCTAATCATATTCGTCCCACTTGATATCCCAATCTCAGTGTGAAGGCTTGGAAGTTAACCCTTCCCATACTGCCAACAGTAAATTTACGTCAGCAGCCAGACATTTAAAAATGGCACCTGCTGGCGCGAGTAGCGGGCGCCATGGCCGCCGCCTGTCTTCTGTTTTATAGAACAGACACTAATGTACAAGAGTAGTGGTAATACCAGCCGCAGACTTTTAATCCTTCAGATGCCATGGTTATCCAAGTGTGCTCCAGCTCGGGGGAGCCAGAGCGTGCATGCAGCAGCCTCTGTCCTCCTGCGTGATGGTATCAGAGATGGTACACAGCACCTTCCTCAAAGCAATAAAATTTAGTTGGATGACAACATGGATGACTATAAGCCCATGTGGATCCCTCCATAAGTTCCAGAATCTCTCCCTACTATGAACCTTTTAAAATTTTTAGGGTTAAAACCAGATGCTGAACATTGTGGATTGATCAAACATGGCCGCTGGATTATTGCAGGAACACTGTCCCTAGCGCATGAGCGCTTGCTACGTCTCTTCCTATGCTTAGCTCACAGAACAATGGCGGAGACCATGTGGGATGAGAGTTTTATAGGGCTGTGACATCACAGGGGATGGCTACCAGCAGATTTGCTGGCTGCACGGCATTATGGGTGATGTCGCATTCCCAGCCTTCTTACTTTCACTTTGTAACATGTGCAGCCGCCATTTTAGGAAAAATTGATTAGTTACCACGAAGTGCAAGGAAATTCAGATTTGTGTTCAATCGAATTTTTCCTACACTTTGGACCGAATTACGCTCAACACTACTAGCTTTATATCTATCTATCTATCTATCTATCTATCTATCTATCTATCTATCTATCTACCTACATTGTGTCAGGTCAGGACTGTTCACACATTACATTTTTGTTGCAGAAATTTTGGTGGAAATTATTCTGCAGCATGTGTATGGATTTCTACATACGAATGGATGGGACAGTTACAGAAATGTCTGCAACAAATGTGCCACATGCGAACCTACTGTTACCAGTTTTATGGTGTCCTCATTAAGGGCAGCATAAACTAGTGATTAATTCTCCTTAGCAAAATGCTGGAATAACCAATCCTCCCTGGCTGAGGCAGTGGCAGAGGTAGGGAGGATTGGTTAAGGAGAGCTAGGAGCTCATAAATATACAGACTCATTGGCATGCATTGGAGCTGTTAGGACTTGGCAGCTAGGAGAGCATAAAACTGATGACACATTCCGGTTAAACTAACCATACACTTCAGATCATCTGTTGGCTGCAGCTATTATTTCCAACCTACCAGAACCAGGCACGCTCATCCAAGCATCTGTGTGTTCTCAATGGGCAAAGTGGAATAAGCTGCTGCTAGACTACTATGGCACTGGCTATCCCCCTGAGAATAGTTGGCTGATTATGTAATCAGTGAGAGAGGCCAGCTTGGCACAGGTCACACTGAAACACAAAATAATATCTCAAACACAATTCTAGTGTAGCAATCCAAGAATATGGCAGCAGGTAACATGATAATATGGTAGCGTGAATACAATACCATACAGTAAAATGGCAGTACAGCATTACAGCCCAAACTACTGTAGCGCCACAAAATCTTTTCTGGATAGAGGCACAGTTATTATCATTATTATCATACAAAGATGCACTGTCAACTAAGAGATGGACCAATTGTCACTAGGGGCAGTGGTGCCTCCAGCCTGACATTGTCTATTTCTTCCCTGATACAGAGGACCTTTCTTTTTAGCATTCACGGCCTCTCCTCAGGCCTGCATTAAGTCTTGGTCCTGGTTCTAAATCTAACAAAGCAACTCTTGTGGGAGGCTCTCTGTTAACTCCACCTGCTATTTAAGCTCTTCTCTCTCTCTACTTCCATAGGGAGTCTCCTCTACACCTGCTTGTCAGGGAGGCTACCTGGCAACTTAACACTCTCCAAAGGACACCCAACACTAAATCTCTTTGGCATTAAGGTCAGACCCTCTTAAAGTCTATTTTGCTCTTCACAGCGTGAGCCATTGGGTCAATACCTCATCTATTATGGTGCCCAGGGTTATGCTTCACCACTGCCATATTAAACTGGGCACAAGCAGTAACACTTAATGCCTCCATATACACATTAATGTATTGTTGGCCGAAGTTTCTGAGAATTGTGGGCTCGGTCGTCGGGTCTAATGTTTGTGGGAGGTCCTGACCCTCACCTGATAGATGATGTAGGTAGAAAGAAGGATAGGGTGAAGTTAATATTTTTGCCGGATCCTTTTGCTCTGTATGGAGATAAGCTGCCACCAGGAGTGTCTGACAGCAGCTTTCTCCTCTCTCTCCATTGAATACACATACAAGTTTGCCAAAGCTGAATGTGTATGGGGGAGCTGGGAGGGAGTCAGGAATGATTGCTGTCAGCCAAACGATTGTTTGACCAAGAGTTATTGAATGTTTATGGCCACCCTTACAGTTAGGAGAACCACCATAACACCACAATGAAGGAAGCACCATATCAAACTTGGTATTATGCAATGCAACCCAACAATGCAGTCTTGGTCACATCCACAAAACTTGTGGCCAACGGGGGGAGCACATGTCACACATATCTCCAAGCATGGCAAAAGTTCTCATTGGCTTCAAACAAAGTTCAAATTAACAGGCAGCCAAAAACAGTTTGAAATGCATCCAGAGGGGTTGCTCCATCACTTTATAATCTCACCAAAATCTGTGGGTTCATCCGAAGTAACCTACTGTGTATGGCCACTGTACTAAATCATTTGCATGTCTTATCAGATACACAAAATGGTAAAATTATGTTAAAATCATATACCACATACAATTACAATATTACAAGCAAAGAGTCACTGTAAATAAATCAATCTGGCATCTAGATTAGACAAAATGTTCGTAGTCCAGCAGTTGTTGCCACCACAGAAAAGCAAAAATTGTCACAAGGGGAAGAAAGAGAGATTGTCTAAAGTGCATAAACCTAAAAAAAAGTATGTATCCCGTTTGTGTCATTTTTGCCTATTTTGTATTGTCTGAACTGTCATTGAAACCATTTTCTTTCCGGGCAAGATTCCCATCCATAACTGGTTAACAATTGTATTTATTTATCCCCATTTCACAACCAATTTGTTCTAATCTAATGGAAGCTAATATGATTTCAGCATCTAAAGCCATACAGCTTCTAATCACTCCAGCTATATATGTTCAAACCTTTTTAATAACAGATAATTGTTATTTGTAGATAAGTAACACATCCAGAAAGTCTCTAGGGCATAAGAAGTAATATCTGTATGTCAACTCCAATAATACCTTTAAAAGGGAAAGCTTCTACTTAAATAGAAAATGAATTAGTTCTGATGAGTTAGCATTACACTGGGAATCTAAAGTAAAACGCCTTGAAATCTTTACTGATTGCATTTAAGTGGACTGCCACTGCAAAAATGATGAGTGACAGATGTTAAAAAACCTAGCACTTTATGACTATATTGTTCTGTTATTAAAAAACTGTCAGGTTAGGGTAAAGTTCAAGGCATGTCAGACTGGCTTACTCCAAATTGGATCTTTATTTCTTTCATTACTAATACACCAATCAGCCACAAGATTAAAACCACATTCCTAATATTGTATACTGTGTGGCTATGCAGCCTCATATGCAGCAAGCTGGGATGTACCGTAGCAAGTCTTAACTTTTTTAGTAGTATTGAGCGAAGTGAAGCATTCGAAGCGGAATTCAGTCTGAAGTTTAGGAAATCTTCAATTTGCAACAAATCCGAATTTTATTACAGTTCGTGATAATGAATCAGGTTTTCCTAAAATGCACATGTTACAAGGGCAAAATTAAGTGTAGAGGAGACAAGCCTAGGACAGTATTGCCGAAAAGGATTAATAGAAGAATATTGGAGTGGGAGAGTGCAGGGAGACTGCGTCAGTTTTATTTATTTATTCCTACATTTACTTATTCCTACATCAGCCGTAAATGTACAGTATTTTGTGCCCCATAAGACGCATTTTTCAGTCAAAAGTGGGGGGAAATGCCCCTATGTCTTGTGGGGCGAATAGTAATGAGCGCTTCCATTATGGAAGCGCTCATTAGTACCGGAGGACTGGGAAGCGGTGAAGGCTTGGTGCTCACCGCTTCCTGGTCCTCGGCTGTCAGCTGTGAAGGCTGCGCACCGTGTGACTGCGCTCTGTGAACTCATGCTATGTGCAGCCTTCACAGCACAGCCGGAAGACAGAGTGCGCTGTAGGAGAGGAGCGGCGGCGTCCAGGAGAGGTAAGTGGTTTATTTATTTTTTTAAACATGAGGCGCTGGGGGCAATATAAGAGGCAATGGGGGCAATATAAGAGGCAATGGGGGCAATATGAGAGGCAATGAGGGCAATATGAGAAGCAATGGGGGCAATATGAGAGACAATGGGGGCAATATAAGAGACAATGGGGGCAATATGAGAGGCAATGAGGGCAATATGCGAAGCAATGGGGGCAATATGAGAGACAATGGGGACAATATGAGAGGCAATGGGGCAATATGAGAGGCAATGGGGGCAATATGAGAAGAAATGGGGACAATATTAGAGGCAATGGGGGAAATATGAGAGGCAATGGAGGCAATATGAGAGGCAATGGGGCAATATGAGAGGCAATGGGGACAATATGAGAGGCAATGGGGGCAACATTAGAGGTAATGGGGGAAATATGAGAGGCAATGGAGGCAATATGAGAGGCAATGGGGGCAACATGAGAGGCAATGGGGGCAATATTAGAGGCAAAGGGGGGCTACAGAGGGCTGGTAAGAGGCAATAGGGGCTGCTGGGGGGCAAAATGAGAGGCAGTGGGGGCTGCTGGGGGCTGGTTGGGGTCTGAGGTCTGATTGGGGGTCATTCACATGACTTGTTGGGGTCTTATTAACATTGGGGGTCTGATTGGGGCTGTTAACTGAAGTCTGATCTGAGGTCTAATGAAAAATATTTTTTTCTTATTGTTCTCCTCCAAAACCTAGGTGCATCTTATGGGCCGGTGCATCTTATAGGGAGAAAAATACGGTAATGCAATACCAATAAGATGGAAGCCTTTATTATTCCAGTGTTAGTGTGCAAACTAATACCATCCAGACTCAACCCCTTAGGGATGGCCAGGTCTTAATGATGACCATCCTCATCTTTTGCTGGCTTTACTTCTTTCAAATCCTCCTTCAAAGTCTCCATGTCCTAGAAAAGTCAGCAAGATGCAGAGAGAGGAGGAGCTGGATATTCCTGATGACATATTATCATCGATATTAGATTATGTGGAAAAGGAGGAAAAGCAGATGGCAGAAGAAGGGCTCCCACCGGTAGGGCAGGAGAGAGCTGGGGTTGGAGAAGTGGGTATGCAATGGGTGGCCTCCGCCAAGGGCCCTACTATAAATCGCCTCCCAGGTGTTTGAATGCCGAGTGGTATAGTGCGGCCTAAAATGTCTCTTTATGTGTGTCACAGTGCTCCTAACTGGATACCGCTGAACCCCAGGCTTTGGCTCTGAAGCAAATAATAGGGGGAATAGTTGAGGGATAACAGAATAACTTGAGTCAGACCTTGTATGTAGTTGAACAGCAGCTTTACTTGAATAAGCATTCATCAAAACAATCTTCAATCTGTCTTGGTTCCAGCAGGCTTTAGCATTAAACTGGCAGGCTTCTTCAATAACTCTGCTTGCTTTCTCTTTCTCTGCTGTACTGGTAAGCTGAATAGGTAACTTGGCTTCCTCTGTAAGCTGTACTTTCTCTCTGTAATCTGACTCTAGGTGATGCCAGGTAACTTTTCTCCTGGCTCCTGAGGCTTCCAGCTTTGGCCTCCAAGTCCAGCAGAGACGTGCCCCTGCACACCTTTCCCCTAGCTGGGGGTAAGCTAGACTAACTTCTAACTGGTCCCCACCCTTCCTGCAGGAAGTAGGAAAAGCCCACTTCTCTCCAGAGGGGGGTTAGAATGGAATGGGAGGCTCTATTCTATCTAACTACTGCTCTGCTGTGTTTGCTGCCACCTGCTGGTGAACCAGGCATTTTACATGAAATAAACAGTTGCATAACAATAATCGGAATGCACATCGTGGAGGACCTGGAATAAATGCATAAGATGACATGAGGTTAGACTAATATAGACAGTAGCAAGGTGCAGAAGTGGCAACACCACTCTGGGGTATTACAGATATGCTAGAACTGATTATTATTCAGTGTTTGCTGTGAAATAACCTACAGGAGATTGCAGGCAAGAACAGCTATAATATGCATATTGTCCCCCACCTAATCAGCCAAGCCCCATATCAGCAACATCCCCTGTTTAACCACTTCCAGACCGGGCCATTTACCCCCTTCCTGACCAGGCCTAATTTAGCATATCTGACATGTGTCACTTTATGTGGTAATAACTTTGGAGCACTTTTACTTTTCCAAGCCATTCAGAGATTATTTTCTCGTGACACATTGTACTTCATATTAATGGTAAAGTTGAGTCAATATTTTTTACTTTTATTTATAAAAAAAAATCCAAAAGTTAACGAAAATTTGAAACTGTTCACTGTTCTAAATTTGAATCTCTGCTTTAAGACAGTTAGTGATGCCTCAAAAATATTCATTAATTAACATTCCCCATATATCTACTTTATGTGGGCATCATGTAATTTTTTTTGTTGTTGGGACGTTAGAAGGTTTTGCATTTTTGAAGCAATTTTTGACATTTTTAAGAAAATTTAAAAGTCAACTTTTTTAAGGACCAGTTCAGTTCTGAAGTCACTTTGTAGGGCTTAGGGTGGGTTCACACTAGCGTTGTGGAGTCCGTTATGGCTTTCCATTATAACAGGGTTATAACGGAACATAACGGAATCCATAAGATGGAAGGGCGGATCCGTTTTGCTGCCCATAGACTTGCATTATGACGGAATGCAAAACTGATGCATTCTGTTTTCTCTCCGTCCTAACAGAAGTCTATGGGAATCAAAACAGATCAGTCTGGTTCCCGTTATGCAAGACGGAAAACAAAGTCCTGTCGACAGGACTTTGTTTTTTATCTTGCATAACGGGACCCAGACAGATCCGTTATGTTTTCCCATAGACTTCTATTAGGACGGAGCAAAACGAAAGCCTCCTAAAGGCTTCAATTTTGAATTCCATCCTATGGACTCCGTTATTTTCCGTTATAACCCTGTTATAACGGAAAACCATAACGGACTCCATAACGCTAGTGTGAACCCAGCCTTACATAGTAGAAACCCCCCATAAATGACCCCATTGTAGAAACTACACCCCTCAAGTAACTCAAAACTGATTTTACAAACTTTGTTAACCCTTTAGGTGTTCCACAAGAATTCAAGGAAAATAGAGATGAAATTTCAAAATTTCACTTTCTTGGCAGATTTTCCATTTTTTTCTTTAACACATCGAGGGTTAACAGCCAAATAAATGACCCCATTGTAGAAACTACACCCCTCAAGTAACTCAAAACTGATTTTACAAACTTTGTTAACCCTTTAGGTGTTCCACAAGAATTAAAGGAAAATAGAGATGAAATTTCTAAATTTCACTTTCTTGGCAGATTTTCCATTTTAATAAAAAATTTTCTTTAACACATCGAGGGTTAACAGCCAAACAAAACTTTATACTTATTACCCTGATTCTGCGGTTTACAAAAACACCCCACATGTGGTTGTAAACTGATGTAAGGGCACACGGCAGGGCGCAGAAGAAAAGGAGCGCCATATGGTTTTTGAAGGCAGATAACTGGTTTTTAGATGCCATGTCCCATTTGAAGCCCCCCTGATGTACCCTTACAGTAGAAACTCCCAAAAAGTGACCCCAAGATCAGGAGATCAACTTGGAATGAAGGTTGGAGAGAAACACACTTTAGGATAATACATAAAGCCATCTATGGCTTTAATTGTGCTGGGAAGAACCCAGACCAATCTAGAATTGTCGCCTGTCCAAAATGTCATCTTAGGGGGTCGGACATGATTCATGGGCTCTGGTCCTGTCCAAATTCCGTTCAATTTTGGAAGATGGTCAAACACCATATCAAGGTACACCTGAAAATAACGATTCCGATCACACCAGAATTTATTATCTTTCACTCATCCACAGAACGTAGCCTCTTTGCGCCAGTAGTCCACATAGCAATCTTGGCGGCAAAGCGTTGTCTTCTAAGAAATTGGCTGCAATCTCAGGTTCCGACAGCTTCTGAGATATTCCTGCAAATTAAGAGGTGCTTTGATATGGAAAGAATGGAGGTGGAACAGGCTGGAGGGTCATTAATCAGCTCGTTCTTTAAAAAATGGAAGGCTTTCATGTCAACAGTATACTCGGACGCAGAATTGAAAACCCTTATGAAACCCTTCTTGTGCTCAGAATGGTATCTAAAGAATAAGATAGCAGGATCATTGGGAAGGTTACTGGTCGATTAGGACGATTATTTTACTTGTGTTGAAGGAGGGACACTGCACTGTTTAGGGGGGAGGGGGGAGGGAGTAAAAGTTGAAAAATTAAGATGACTTATGTGAGGTAACAGTAGGTCGACTCTTTTCATATGACAGATTTTATTGATAATGGACGGTAGCGATATCGAGTGCAAATCTCATATATGTGCATGTCATGCTATTATATATGTGAATCTTTGAAACTGAGTAACATCAATAGATGCATTACGTATGTACCGAAATCCATTGTATGCCTATGTACTGCTGAATATAATTGATCAATAAAAATCTATATTTGAAAAAAAAAAAGTGACCCCATTTTGGAAACTAGGTGATAAGGTGCCAGTTTTATTGGTACTTTTTTGGGGTGCATATGATTTTTTATTGCTCTATATTACGTTTTTTGTAAGGCAAGGTAACCAAAATATGTCTGTTTTGGCATTGTTTTTATTTTTTATTTTTTACAACATTCATCTGACAGGGTAGGTCATGTGCTATTTTTATAGAGCAGGTTTTTACTGACTCAATGATATTAAATATGTCTACTTTCTTTGTTTGTTTGTTTGTTTCAGTTTTACATAATAAAGCATTTTTGAAAAAAATATATATGTTTTTGTGTCTCCATTTTCTGAACGCCATATTTGTTTTATTTTTCTGCTGATCGTCTTGTGCCGGGGCTAATTTTTTGCAGGAAGAGTTTACATTTTTATTGGTACCATTTTTGGGTACATATGACTTTTTGATCATTCATTATATTACACTTTATGGGGCAAGGTGACCAAAAAAATAGTTGTTTTAGCACAGTTTTTATTTATTTATTTTTACAGCGTTCACCTGAGGGGTTAGTTCATGTGAGATTTTTATAGAGCAGATTGTTACGGACGTGGCAATTAGTGATGGACGAACATTGGCTGGGACGGTTCGTGAACGCAATCGCGCAAACGCGATCAAATGTTTGCCAACCGTAAGTTCGTGGCGGGCCCCATTCACTTTAATAGCAGGCGAACCTGAAAAACCTTCAGGTCATATTTGCAGCCACCAAATACTTAGTAGAAGTGTACAAATAGTCCCACAACATGGACAGTGACATACTAGAGGGGGATCAATGACAAAAATACGTATCTTAATCAGGGGACATTTTAATGCCTCTTAAACGGAAATTCTCTGAAATGTGCCCTGTTGGAGCCTAGAAATTTTTTTTTTTAGGCCACAGGAGTACGGGCTTTAAAAATTAGGCATTCACCTGACATAAAAGAAATTGTGATTATGTGGCTCGAGGTACATTATGCGGTCACTGAATAACAATTTAACTGTAGCCCACTTTATTTTTTCACTTTTTTGGGGGGGGGGGGCAACTGGTATATCACACTAGTAGAAATTATTTGTTCCAATGTCGTTTGTCACTATCTGTAGCTGAGGTAACGCAGCAAAACCGCAAACCAATGCTGCACTACCCAACTGCGCTATATAGAAAGTATATTATTGGTATATAACACCCCTGCTTCAATCAGTTTTTTTGGGGTGGCAACTGGTATATCACACCAGTAGAGATTATTTGTTCTAATAGGGTTTGTCACTCTGTGTAGCTGCGGTAATGCAGCAAAACCGCATACAAATACTGCACTACCCAACTGCACTATATAGAATGTATATAATTGGTATATAATACCCCTGCTTCAATCAGTTTTTTGGGGGGGCAACTGGTATATCACACCAGTAGAAATTATTTGTTCCAATGTCGTTTGTCACTATCTGTAGCTGAGGTAACGCAGCTAAACCGCAAACAAATGCTGCACTACCTAAATGCACTATATAGAAAGTATATTATTGGTTTATAACACCCCTGCTTCAATGTGTTTTTTGGGGGGGCAACTGGTATATCACACCAGTAGAAATTATTTGCTCTAATAGCGTTTGTCACTATCTGTAGATGCGGTAACGCAGCTAAACCGCAAACAAATGCTGCACTACCTAAATGCACTATATAGAAAGTATATAATTGGTATATAACACCCCTGCTTCAATCAGTTTTTTGGGGGGGCAACTGGTATATCACACCAGTAGAAATTATTTGTTCGTTTGGAACTCTGTGTAGCTGCAGTATCGCAGCAGAACCGCACACAACTGCTGCACAATACAAATGCACTATAATATACTTTCTATTTTAGAAAGTATATTATAAGTATATCACACCCCTCAATAAGTTACACCTATCGATAGCACACCTATACCAGTCCTTAAAAGGACTTTTGTGACCCTATTAGCTAGCATTTGGTGTCCCTAATGGTCTGTCCCTGCTCCACACAGCAACCTCTCCCTACACTGGCAAAAGACTGAATATAAAATGGCGGCCAGATCAGGTTTATTTATAAGGTAGGGGGTATATCCATGGGCTCTTCTGCACCACCTGATGGATGTGTCATGGGTCAAAATTCTTCACAATGTAAAAGAATATGGCGCCGGCGGACATCGCCATATGTTCGCCTGTTCGGTGAACCGCGAATGAGCAAAGTTCACCGCGAATTGACCGCCGGGCGAACCGCAAGGCCATCTCTAGTGGCAATATGTAATATGTATACTTTTTCTTATTTGTTTAAGTTTTACACAATAATAGAATTTTTTTAAACCAAAAAAATTATGTTTTAGTGTCTCCAAAGTCTGAGCTTTTTTATTTTTTTACCGATTGTCTTAGTTAGGGTCTCATTTTTTGCGGGATGAGGTGATGATTTGATTGGTACTATTTTGGGGGGCATATGCCTTTTTGATCGATTGGTGTTGCACTTTATGTTATGTTAGGTGACAAAAAATGGCTTTTTTGGCACAGTTTTTCATTTATGGTGTTTATTGGTCGAGGTGGATCATGTGATATATTTATATTATATCATCTTCAGTAAAGAAGGAGACAGACGAGATGCCGGCAGCGCGAGCAAGTGGACTAAGGTGAGTTAAAATTATTTTTTTTTTTTTTAACCCCTCCAGCGCTATTTTACTACTACTATTGTATTCAGAATGCTATTATTTCCCCTTATAACCATGTTATAAGGGAAAATAATACAATCGACACAACCCGGATCCCAAGCCCGAACTTCTGTGAAGAAGTTCGGGTTTGGGTACCAAACATGTGCGATTTTTCTCACGCGAGTGCAAAACGCATTACAATGTTTTGCACTCTCGCGGAAAAATCGCGCGTGTTCCCGCAATGCACCCGCAAATTTTCCCGCAACGCCCGTCTGAAAGAGGCCTTAGGGTACCGGTGGGGGATCGTTGAGTTACAGCATTTTTTTATTAGTCCTTATGAGCCATGTATAGAAAATGAATACCTCTTGACAACGCCCTTAAGGGTTTAATCTTCAAGTTCACATCAGGCATGATGTGGCTCTCATAACATTTTATGGAGCTCTACTGCACCTATGTATGGTGCTGATTTTTTATCATGGCGTGCTAAATCAGATGTCCAATTTTGAAATGTATTTCATGCTGGCAGCATTACTTCTAAGTGATAATATCACCCTATAATGGTGACCAGGAATGCCTAAGGCTCCATTGTCCAGTGTTGTGGTCCCTCTGTAGTCTGCCATTAAGGATCTTTTCACACGTCTCTACGAGGTTGAACATTGTTGGCTAAGGTTACAAAGTAAAAATAAATAAGCACACTTACACTAGTTGCTCAGAACCAAAAACGGGCAAACCACTTTTTTAGTGAAATCCTCAAAATCATTATTATCAGCTCCTGTGTGTCTGATGTTTCTGAATTATTTGGACTGGATTCTAGGACACCCCAGAGCTAATGTTCAGCTGAGATGAGATGATTGATTTATCTTTGAAAACATTTACATTAAACTGCACTTCTTCTTTTTTACAGTGTTCAACTGACCTCGAAATTTCTCATTTCTCACCTGTGGTGGGCTCCCATTTACTGCCAACTACACATATTTTATTTCACCTTATTCTTCTACTTGTATTTTCATCCACTTGCAAATATTCTGCTTGTGAGCCTTAGGATTGTCTTGTCATACATCCATAGTCCCGTTATAGGAAAAATATAAAAATATAGACAATATGTTTTTTTTGTTTCTCATTTGAAATAATCTGCATTGATTTTATATATCGTTGATTTTCTTTGTAATAGCATAACTATTTTAATTATTCTATAAAAAGTAAACAAAAAGTAAAATAACCTTCTAAAATTACATATATTGATCTAATGAACAAAAATGCACAAGAAGCAAACTATACAGTGTAAGAATAAACTAACATATTTCTTATAGAAACAGAAATGTTTTGTACAGTGAATAACCTGCAAAACTGCTGACATTAACACACATTTGAAAATGAATAGATTTGTGGTAAAATCGCATATCAATGTGGATTTTGGCCCCATTGCTACTGAATGCAATGTGTGTTCTATCCTTATGCAAAAGGCTACAACTACACAGATAACTTTGTGAAACTCTGTGATGAGTACCAACATCATAAATAATTTTCTCGCTTTCATACTGTATATGGCTTTGTGCACATGACTGTATTTTTGGTGTCAATGATAGGATTTACAGTTGGAGAAAAGTTGCCCATATATTGTTCTAATCATGCCAAAACAATTGTGATCTATTTGATGATCATTCTATCAGTTAAGCTAGCGATCTGTACTTTAGATAAATTATGGCTAAACCCACCGATCTTGGTGGGACAGATGACCATTATGGGGGCCTCCTGAAGGATTGAGGATCGGGCATTTGAATTTCCAATAGTCCAATCCTTTTGTTCTCAGCGAGATAAGTTGGCAGCAGCTTTCTCCTCTCTGCTTGTTCAGGACACAAGCATGCTGGGCCAATAGCTATCTAATATGTAATGTGGCTTTAGATTAAATTTACTTCAACCCATTTGAAAATATGCCTTTGGGCACCAGGTTGGCTCAGTGGTTAGCGCTGGGGTCCTAGGTTCAAATCTGACCAAATGCAACATCTGCATGGAGTTTGTATGTTCTCCCCGTGTTTGCGTGGGTTTCCTCCCACACTCCAAAGACATACTGATCGGGACCTTAGATTGTGAGCTCCATTGGGGACAGTTGGATGATAATGTCTGTAAAGCGCTGCAGAATATAGTAGCGCTATATAAGTGCATAAAAAAAAAAAAAATGTCCATTGGAACATGACAATCTGGAACATCAAAAAGAGTGTCAGTTATGCTTATGGTTCCAATTAGGATATGGTCACACAATCAGGTTTCCTGATGCTGTTTTGGAAGCAAAAACTAGGAGTCTAATAAAAAAAAATAAGAAGGAGAAGTTGTATCTTTTAGGCCATTTACAATCCACTCCTGATTTTGGTTGTCAAAACTGCAAAAACCTTACAAACAGCACTGGAGTAAGGTTTCTGAGGCAGCCGTCTGCCTCTCTTGTTGAGTCACAGCTGCCATGCTCCTTCTCCCAGATTACAGTATTGGTTTTTCATGCACTAGCATTAGCCTTTGGATTGTGATTTCAGATAGCACAGGAAGAGAAGAACATTATAGGCATAGAGCAAGCCATGTGTTAATAAAGAAAAAATATGTTTCAACAAGAACTGTACTTGATCACATACATCTCATATATTGTTACAGAATCTGCAGTGTAGATAATGTGTATTTAGCATCAGGCAGTGGCATACATAGAGAAGTAAGGGCCCCATAGCAAGGATCAAACAGGTCCCCCAAAAAGGACAGAAGGGTTTCCGCCTAAACCCTTTTCAATGACCCTTGGGCCATTTTTTTCCACTGTCTCATTTGCTAAAAGTTATTCCTTTAGAGTGTAGAGTCCTGACCAAGTTTTCACCCCTAGAGAACAATCCCAACTAGGCCCCCTCTTGCCCTGGGCCCCATAGCAGTTGCATGGTCTGCCACTATGGTAGTTACGCCCCTGGCATCAGGGTTCCAACAGACGTTGCAAGGAAATTCTGTCTACCACAACAGTTCAATCATATGACAACCAGAGATGAATCAATTTCTGTCAATTCACTTCCTGTGAACTATATTGACCATTTGTTCCGCTTGGACCTGAATTGAAAGTGTTTCAGTTGCCTTGCAATGCCATGGTTGACATTCTCTATGTCCTCTCCAAAAATTCTCCCAAAGAGAATAACCTAAAATTCTGATTTTATAGAAACAGAATCGATTTGCTCATCTATAATGATCTTGGGTGTGTCAGCTGCAGTCAGCAAGATGGTGTTAATAAAAGGTCAGAGAGATTAATGCCATGTTTAGACGATGATAATGACACAGACAATATAGAAAAACCAAGTTTTATTAATAGTTCAAAAAATTATGTTTCTTGGTACTATCTAATGGGAAAAAAAGGATCTAAATTTTCTAGAGATGAGGTCTGTGACCTGGTAGAGTGGAATGATCCGTCCTTAAATTAGAATGCTGATTGAACAATTAGAGGAGCTGATTTGGGTTCATAATTGACCTATTAAGTAAGCATTTATCCCATTTGTTACCAATACTATACCAGTTATGACATTTTGCCCTGCGACATTTTAGTTCCTTTACCACAGACACCTTTTATTGTCTAAATGGATGGAAATGCAAATTCTTTGGGCTGCATTGTCATCCACACAAAGATGTCTGCAAGAATAATGTATCAATCAAAAAACCTCTCTATGCTTATTCCCAACCCCCCCATTGTTAGCAGTAGGCAGATTAGACTATTATAAGAATGGGGTTATGCACATGACCGTATTATAGATCTATACAAGCTCTGTGTGGTAGAAATACATGCTGCCAATGTTATGTTATGGAATTCTCTGAACCTCCTTTTGATGCTGTATTTTTGCACTGAGCCTTTTTTAATGCACAGTTTGCATGAAAGCGTGTGAAAAAAACTGTCAGGCTTCATTGCATGTTTTTTTTTCGATGCAAAAATTCCTCCTAGAAGTCAGTGGAGGCTAAAAAATAGAATGAGGGTCTCTGGACCCATGAGAAGATCCAGGACAGATACCATTTCAGAAGGGTCAGACTCGCCCAACAGAAGAACCAGAGGATCCTCTGGTGGGCCCATTCTCTGAAGCCATAGTGGGACCCAAAAGGTCCAGAAGAAAAATCCCATTTGGAGCTGCTTTTGGATCTAATCACTTGCTACTAGGCTCCATTTCTTTTATTCAAAACCTATTAGACCTTATTAATTATATAGAGCTTGGGGTCAGAGAATAATTTCCTCAGTGCGCAAGGAGCCCCAGTTCATCACTGCATATTAGTGCTGTTTCTTATTTTGAAGCTTCAGGTGCATTCATTGGAAAACAGTTGCCTGTTTTCATATAGTACACATGCAGAAGTCATAGGACACTTCCAAATTTGTCACAAATCTGCTGCAGATCTGCAACAAATCCATTGAAAATCCACAGCCTGCTCCAATTTCTGTGTAGAATTTTTTGACTACATGAGGATAAGGTTTTGAACATTGTACTGTTACTTGCTGCAGACCTTTGGTACTAAGTTCACAGTGCGAATCACAAACACTGACCCATTAAGGTCAATGGGTTAATTCACATGAGCAGTTTTCTACATGGACCATTGGTCACAGTATGCGCTATCCTGCTCTGATTTTACAGCAAGACTCATTCCCTCAAATGAATGAGACTATAAGAAAAACAGACCACATGGGGACACCGCCCATGTGCAGTCTGTTTAAAAGCACATCCTATCCTTTGTCTGAATTCAGTCTAACAGAGAACTTCAGTGGAAAAGTTTGTATATGCTCTGGGTGCCTGTTGGTTGTGTACACGAAGTCTAAGGGTATGGACTTGTGATCATGTTTCCTGATGCAGTTTTGGGAGCCAAAAGGAGAGAAAGTGTAAAGGATAGATACGACTTCTCCTCTTTTTTTATTTTTTTTATTCACTCCTGATTTTGACTTCCAAAACTGCATCGGGATACCTGAACATGTGGCCATACCCTATGTGTATACGGGAACAGAGGATCAGAGAGAACGAAAAAGGTTAATCGCTATATTATAGAAATGGTAAAATGGTACAAATATGATCATTTTTAAAAAACACTTTTTTGCTGTTTTCTAAATAAATAACCACTATAATAATGAAATGTGTGATACTGCCCAAGCTTGCCCAGCTCTCTGCTTACAGATACACAGATGCATAGTAATTGGGTCCTTTTTCATAAAATGTATTCCAGTATTCTATAGTGAAAATATGAAGAACATAAAGGGCTGTTTGGCTATGTTGAGCTTTAAAAATAGACATTGCCTTATTTTGCATCTGTACATTTTTAAATGATGTTCAAGACATTGCCCTAGATTTTTAAACTGGTAAAGAAAGTGGGTGGCTGATTTATATGGCAGGTGGCTTTTCTCAAGTACAAATTTGATAAATGTAGGTCACTATTATAGCAAACACTTCTAATGTGCATTGTAACCCATAAAATACTTGCATGTACACTCCATTCAAGGTTTAGACACATTTTTAACCCACTTTGAGGAGAAAGTTGATTGGTTCTTGTCTTGAACAAAAGATGACTATCTCCATAGAGTTCATGGCACAATCAGTAATGTCATAGAAACTGTTTATATATTGCAATTTTTAAGGCAATATGGATGCTGTGAAAAACTATTTGCCCATTACAAATTACAATTTTCTTTTGTTTTTGCACATTTGTCACACCTAAATGTTTCAGATTATCAAACAAAGATAACCTGAGTAAAAACAAAAAGCAGTTTTTAATTGATGATTTCATTTATTAAGGGAAAAAAGCTATCCAAACCCACCTTGCCCAATGTGAAAAAATCATTGCCCAACTGCATTTAACCACAATTTTTGGAAAGCTGAGTTCAATTTCACTAGCCACACCCAGGCCTCATTACTGCCTGACCTGTAGAATCAAGAAATCACTTAAGTAGAATCTGTATGATAACATGAAGTAGGCTAAAAGATCTCGAAAAGCAACATATCATGCCCGATCTGAAGAAATTCAAGAACAGATGAGAAAGAAAATCATTGATATCAATCAGTCTGGAAAGTTTGCAAAGCCATTTGCAACGCTTTGGGACTCCAGCGAACCACAGTGAGAGCTTTTATCCACAAATGGAAAAAAAATGGAACAGTGGTGTCCGGCCTACCAAAATTAGTCCAAGAGCACATCGACTACTCATCTAGGAGGTCACACAAGAACCCAGAACAACATCTAAAGCATTGCAGGCCTTACATTGCTCAGTTAAAGTCAGTGTTCATGATTCAACAATAACAAAGAGACTGGGCAAAAATGGTATCCATGGGAGAGTTCCAAGGCGAAAACCACTGCTGACCAAAATGAATACAAAGGCCCATCTTACATTTGCCAAAAAACATCTTGATAATCCCCAAGCCTTTTGGGAAAATATTCTTTGGACTGACGAGACAAAAGTGGAACTTTTTGGAAGGTATGAGTCCTGTAACATCTGGCCTAAAACTAACACAGTATTTCAGAACATCATACTGACAGTCAAAGATAGTGGTGGTAGTGTGATGGCCTGGGCATGTTTTGCTGCGTCAGGACCTGGACGACTTGCTATAATTGATAGAACCATGAATTCTGCTCTCTACCAGAAAATCATGAAGGAGAATGTCCTGCCATCAGTTCGCCAAGAGTATTTAGGTTCCGCAGCAGGACAATGGTCCGAAGCACACCAGCAAGCCCACCTCTGAATGGCTGAAAAAACTAACAAACTTAAGGTTTTAAAGTGGCCTAGTCAAAGTCCAGACTTAAATCCTATTAAGATGATGTGGCATGACCTTAAACAGGTGGTTCATGCTTGAATACTCTCCAATGTGGCTGAATTAAAACAATTCTGCAAAGTGTGGGCCCATATTCCTCCACAGAGATGTCAAAGACTCATGGCCTGTTGTGGCAAATGCTTAATTGCAGTTGTTGCCCCCAAGGGTGGCAAACCAGTTATTAGGTTAAGAGGGCAATTATTTTTTCACATAGGGCCAGGTTGGTTTGGATAGCTTTTTTTCCTGAATAAATGAAATCATCATTTAACTATATTATTGTATTTAATTAGGTTATCTTTGTCTTATATTCAAATTAGTTTGATAATCTGAAACATTTGAAGGGGTTATGACACTTGGCAAATGGAATTTATCATGTAGAGAAAGTTAATACAAGGCAATTACTAATGTATTGTTATTATATACTGTATATTGCTTCCTTTGCTGACTGGATTAATTTTACCTTGCATTATGCCATGCTCATTTCCATGGTTACGACCACCCTGCAATCCATCAGCGGTGGCCGTGCTTGTACAATATAGAAGAAAGCACCAGCCTATGTGAACTCCAATGGTCCCAGCAACTATTTCCTATAGTGTGCAAGCATGGCCACCGCTGCTGGGTTGCAGGGTGGTCGTAAACATACAAACGAACAGTATATAATGCGATGGAAAAATGAATCCACCAGCAAAGTAGGCAATATGGACAATCACAATACATTAGTAAGTGCTTTGCATTTTCTTTGTCTACGTGCTAAATGCAACTTGCTGAAGTGAGACAACTCCTTTCCTTCCTACTCTCACACTAGCGGCAGCCTGCCGGATCTGTGCTGCTGCTAGTGCACCGTGCCGCCGGAAGTCCGCTCCAGCCCCATTTACAATAAGGGGGGTGGGCTGGAGGTCCGACCACAGCACGGCAAACATGCTGAGAGGTGGCCGGAATAAAACTACGACGAAGAAGGATGCCGCTAGTGTGAAAGTAGCCTAAGTATGAAAAATGAGCAAAAACTAAAGAAATCTGTAAGGGGAAAAATACTTTTTGACTGCACTGTATATAATCGTTGTGTATATTTTCTTCAGTCTTGGTTGCTTTTTAGCTTTGCTCCACTAGGGTGCCTTCACACGTGGCAGATTTTGTGGCAGAAAATATCTGGACTGAAAATCAAAAGAATTCAAAGCAGCTAAATCCCCTGTAAGAAAAATACCTAGAGAAACACACGGGGGTAAGTTTATCGGTCCCTGCACTCCAGAATTCTGGCATCAAAAAGTCACAAAATAGGGCTTTGTGACTTTTTGGGCTTAGTTGTGCAAACATTTTGTGACTCTTTAAAGAGGAGATTTATCAAAACTGGTGCAAAGGAAAACTAACTTAGTTGCCCATAGCAACCAATCACACCAATCCTGTCATTTTTCCAAAGGATTTTTGAAGAATGAAAGGTGGAATGTGATTGATTACTATATTTAACTAAGTCAGCTTTGTACCAGTCTTGATAAATCCCCCTTTTGTGTTTTTACACTACTTGAGTTCTGAAAAGTGGGTGGGAAAGTGGGTATGGTTAGCTATGTTATTTAGCTTTACTCCAGATTTGCCACAACCTCTTTTTTTTGTTAAAAGGTGCAAAAAATCACAAGCTTGCTCCAGTAGGGGGGTAGAATAAAATACTAGAGTAGCATTTATAGACAAAGGTGCTAGGTTTAAAGATAAGCAGAGTTTAATAAAGAATGTGCAACATTGGATACATTTGGTGCAAAGTACGCCAACACTGTCAAATAAAACTTAGTACTGTTCTATCAGGGGCCAGCTGCTCCGTTCCGAAAAATACAGAATGCACACGGATGTCATCCGTATTTTTTGCGGATCCGTTTTTTGCGGACCGCAAAATACATACGGTCGTGTGCATGAGGCCTAAAGCAGTTATGTCTTGATTGATGTAAAAATAAAAATCAGGCAGTACACAACAGTCTCTTTCTAATAAGCTACAACCAGACCTGTATCTCACATGGATACAGAGATCTCCCCATTCATTGCTCCAATTGCTCTGTTCGATTATCTTCAGAAGGAGGGGGGGGGGTCCTTTCTGCTGCAGCTCTCTCCCTGTAACTGCCACAGCTTCTAACAGAGCATATGGCTGGTGACAAATGAACATTTAAACTGAGCACGTTCAGCCAGCTCAGTGAGAAGGGCAAAATAAATAAGGAAAATAACAAACAGCAGGTGGCGCTATACTGATAGTTTTTTTTAATAGATCACTGGTTATACAAAAATTTTAATTACATACAATTACTAAAAAATTCAGATCCAAGTGCTGGTATGAAAAATGTAGGAACATGCTTCATGACACAACCCCTTTAAACAGGACCTAACAGCACTCCTTTTATTTCTCTTTTAATGAATACCTGTATTATGAAATAACAATTCTGGAGAATTGTTCCATTCCTCTGTTATTCTTATTATAAATGTATAAATAAATTGACAAATGATAACAAATGAATCAATTTACAACTGTTTGGAATGTGTTCCTACACAGTTTGGCAATGCCCAATCAGACACATTACTTTGACAAAGGGAATGGAAACACCAAGTCGTCAACTTCTTTTTCATTTCTACAAGAAATAATAGAGAAGCGGCGCAGCAGCTTAAGGGCTCGTTCACACGAATGTTTTTTGATTTCCGTATAGGGGCCGTTTTTTGCGTTCCGTATACGGTCGTTATATGGAACCATTCATTTCTATGGGTCCGCAAAAAAAACTAAATGTACTCCGTGAGCGTTTCCGTACGTCCGCATTTCCATCCCGCTACATTTTGAGTCTTGCCCTAATATTGTCCCCAAATCACGTTCTGTGGCTCCATTCAAGTCAATGGGTCCGCAAAAAAACTGAACACATTCGGAAATGCATCCGTATGTCTTCCGTATCCGTTCCGTTTTTGCGGAACCATCTATTGAAAATGTTATGCCCAGCCCAATATTTTCTTTGTAATTACTGTATACTGTATATGCCATACGGAAAAAACGGAATGGAAAAACGGAACAGAAACGGAAACACAACGGAAACAAAAAACGGAACAACGTATCCGTGAAAAATGGCCTGCAAAACACTGAAAAAGACATACGCTATGATAGAGGCTATGCTATGATAGAGGGTATTTACTAACACAAGTCTAATAATACTCCTTTATGAGCCATACAATGAATTTGCATATTACCTTACATGTGCTCTTTTTCTCCAATTTCTTGTTTTTTTTATGTGTATCCTAATAGATAATATGAAGCTTTTAAGGTGACAGTGCCCTCCGCCTTACCTATTGGGCCCTTGTGCAACTACATAGGTGTACAGTATGTCTGCTCTGCATTGGATTTAGATACAGAGCAATTTAATAATAAAAAACAGATTTTTATGGTAAAATACATGCAATGTCTAGATAAGAGGGTTTCTGGGTGCATTCAACTGATGGCCCAAAACAGTGAGGGTTTCTTTTATAGTTTAGGACCATTGCTAGTAATTAACCTCTATCTGCCTCCTGCAAATTACAGGATGAAAACACATATGTGACTGGTTTCGATGGGTAACTTCAAATTCACACCTTTGAGCCTTGAGCCTGAATTCCTGTATAGCAGGCGCAGGCATAACACTACCATTTTGTAGTTAGTTTTGCTTGAGTGGTAGCACAGCTCTTAACAGTAGCCACTGAGGTGGCTCATTTTGGAATTAAATCTAGATTAAACCTTTTTCTTATAGTCAGTGATGTCATTTGTGGGCAGCAAACCTGCAAACAGAGTTTTAGAGGCATGTGTTGTGCCCTCGAAACACTTGCAACTATTCAAATTCAAAGGCTTCCCTTCAAGTTGTAATCATTTGCTAGGTGGATAGAGAAACCACTCGGTAAACTGCCAGTCGTTGTGATTGTATCAGCCTGTGCCCTGGTGCTTGTAATTAGGCTATTGAATGAGTACAATACTGGAGAAGAAAAAAAATAAAAAAATATTGCAGGACAATCTTCTACAACAAAGTCGAGATTCTTAGTACATATTACAGGGCTCTTCTTCTCCCGGAAAGCTTTTCGCTAAGAGCATTCTGATGCCACAATGAAACGTAAAATAGCAAGAATCAGACAGCTTCCGAAGGCTATTTATATGCTAATGCAAATTCCCCAAGCTGATGCAGGCACCTTAGTCCTACAGCGTCTACTAATGATGATTATGCTTTAACCTCTGCGGAAGAAAGAAAAGTATTTTCCGTAAGAAAACAACTCATTCGCTTGAAGATGAAATGTAATTATCTATTATCTGATGTCCCTTAAGCTGTATGGGCTATTAAACCTGCTAAAAATATTGAAGCCCTAATTTCTCCATAATAGCATTTTAATTTCAGCAAATCATCATTTCATTGTTAAGGAGCGTCTTGTTTGAAGGTGTGTGTGAAAGGTCCAGCATTGTGCTTTTCTTCTTCTCTTTCACAGCTCACTCATATAACACTTTCTATTCTCTGTGAAGTGCTATTAAGTTATTTTCTGCCTTTTTTTCTTGCATTTTTTCAGCAATCACCTAAACTCTCCTGACATCATTTTTTTACTCCTGAAAAACAAGCAGTATTTGCATATTAATGATTTGTTTTTTTAAGGTGGCAAAAGTTTGCTTAGCCTCAGAATGATATCAGACTGCAAAAAAGAAAGGGTCAAACGACAAGGATATATGTTTTGTTATAATTAGATGATGATGTTAGGAGTGCATTATGGCACATGATCTTCTCTAGAATTCACTGACCCCAAACAGTGGCTTTCCTAAGGATGGTTACGCACATAGATTTTTATATATATATTTTTTTTTTTTGGTGGGAGGGGGAATGTTACAGATTTTATGGCAGTTTTTGATGCAGTTTTTTTTAGCTAATGTCCGAAGTGTATTCGAAAAAAAATAAAAAATATAAAGGAAGGACTTTCCCTTTCCTGTCTGCTGGATCCACTCCTGGCTTTGCCTAAAAACTACAGTTTCTTTTTCCAATAAAAGCTGTGTGTGAAACCACTGTAAAAAGTGGTTGCCCAGGAGCATTTATTTTTTAAAATCTTCCCCCAGCAAGCTGAACCGCTGAAAAATCCCCACCTGCTCCTAGCTGCTACATTTCAGCTTTGTGACTCCCTGTCTCTCTTCACTGGTCTTCTTGCTCCTGTCTGCAACTTCACGTGCGTCACTGCAACCAATAACTGGCCTCGGTGGTGACATGTCCCCGTGTGGAAGTTGACAGAAACCAAGGACTGTGGAATGTGCTTTGAAGTGAAGGCTTTTGGAGGATGGGATGGTGTCAATAAGCCACTTCTTACCAAGAACAACATCAGACTTACATTCTGCAGAAAGTACAAGGATTGGTCTGCAGAGGACTGGGGTAAAGTTATTTTCTCTGATGAAGCGCACTTCAGACTGTTTGAGAGCTGTGGAAAAATGATTGGAGAAGAAAAGGTGAGCACCACCATGAGCCCTGTGTCATGCCAGCAGTAAATCATAGTAAGACCTCTTAGGTGTGTGGTTCCTTCTTTTCTAAGAGAGTGGGCTCACTCACAATTTTGCCTAAGAACACTGCCATGAGTAAAGAATTGTATAAGCAATTTCACAAGGTCACAAGGTAAAAAATTATTAAACTAAGTGGCTTGGTGAATAAAACATTTTGTTCCATGGCCAGGAAAGTCCCCAGATCTCAATCCCATTGAGAACCTATGGTCAATTCTAAAAAAGCTAATGGACAAACAAAAGCAGTGATTAGGCATGAGTGGGGTGCTATCCAGGGCCTGCATCAGCACCCCACTGCTCCTGGGGGGGCATTGTTCCTGCTCACTCCTGCAGCTGTGTCCTGGTCTTCATTAAACTGCCTGTTCTGAATTCTAGGGCAGCTTACCCCAGCAATGCAGACAATTTTCGCCATGTGCACTGCAGGAGTGGGCGGCGCCAGGACTCAGAACAAGGTAGATGGAGTTTCCTACCGGGCTAAATGACCTTCCTGAAGTTCCTAAAGTCGTCCTCCCATGTGACCAGTAGGGTAGGAGCTGGAGGAGCAGAGAGCTGTGTTCCTGTACCGTATGGTGAAGAGCAAGGCTGGAATGTGGTGAGTCCTAGCTGTGTGTGTATGTCCCTGTGTGTGCCCCTGTGTGTGTCTGTCCCTGTGTGTGTGTGTCTAAGGCATTGATTAGACTCCATACCACAGTCTAGCCAGTGCCTAATGGATAACAGTTTAGACCACCTTCTGGTATATGTTAATAATTCCTTTTTAAACCCCAGTCCATGTCGAGTCATATTAGAAGGTAACAAAAGGTTGGAGCAAACCAAAAGGTGGAATTCCCTTTTAATGTCCCCTAAAGGTGGCCACACACATTAGATAGAAGTTGGTTCACGATTTCACCATCACATAAGTGTCTGTCCATATGTATGTGTCTGTTCCTGTGTGTGTGTCTGTCCCTGTGTGTGTGTCTGTCCCTGTGTGTGTGTGTCTGTCCCTATGTGTGTGTGTCTGTCCCTGTGTGTATGTGTGTCCCTGTGTGTGTATATGTCCCTGTGTGTGTATCTGTCCCTTTGTATATTTGACCGTCCCAGTGTGTATGTCCCTGTGTGTGTCCCTGTGTGTGCGTGTGTCCCTGTGGGTGTGTTTTCCTGTGTGTGTGTCTGTCCCTGTGTATGTGTCTTTTCCTGTGTGCGTGTGTGTCTGTCCCTGTGTATGTGTCTATCCCTGTGTGTGTGTGAGTCACCATCACCATGCCCACAGTGTTCCTATGCCTTGACGCAGCTGCATCAGGACGTTCTGTGTGGGGCAAGAAGATGCTGCAAGCAGTGTTTTGGTGTCTGTCTCCAAAGCAGAATGGAGACTGATGAACTGATGCAAACGGATGTATTCTGAGCGGATCATTTTCCCTTCCGAATGCATTAGAATGCAAACTGATCCGTTTTGGACCGCTTGTGAGAGCCCTGAACGGATCTCTCAAACAGAAAGCCAAAACGCGAGTGTAAAAGTAGACTTATCTGTGGTTTTACATAGGACTACAGGTAACACTACCACATTATCAGCACTAGTGTTATCTGTGGTTTTACATAGGACTGCAGATAACACCACCACATTATCAGCACTAGTGTTATCTGTTGTTATTACATAGGACTGCAGGTAACACTCCCACATTATCAGCACTAGTGTTATCTGTGGTTTTACATAGGACTGCAGGTAACACTACCACATTATCAGCACTAGTGTTATCTGTGGTTTTACATAGGACTGCAGGTGACACTAACACATTATTAGCACAAGTGTTATCTGTGGTTTTACATAGGACTGCAGGTAACACTACTAAATTTTCTGTACTCAGATAGCCATCACTGTGTTATCTGTGTTGTTACATAGGACTGCAGGTGATATCTACTATGTTATCACTGGGTAAGGGGGCCCACTGAGACTTTATCGCCAAAGGGCCCACATGAACCTGAAGCCGGCCCTGGTGCCATCAGTCAGGATTTAACACAGAAGCTTATATTCAGCATGCCAGGGCAAGTCTTAAAACAGAAGGGTCAACACTAGAAAGATGGATCTTTACATAAACTCTATGTATTTGTCAATAAAGGTTTAAAAAAAAACTATGAAATCCTTATAGCTGTACTTCACTAAAAACATCTGACAAAAATATATAAAAACACTGAATCACTGTATCAAATGTTGTGAAAACCAATATTTGTTTCAGTCTCAAAACTTTTGGCCATAACTATATATGTGTGACACCATCTAAATGTTCCAGATCTTGGTGGATTGGTATAAAGCCAAGATCAAACTATTTATATGATCCCTTTATATAAATTGATATGATCTGAAATATATGCTTCATATATTATGCCTATATTGGACTTTTGATAGGTTAGTGGTTGTATTATTGTTGTAATTCACAATGTGGCTAAGCTGGCAAGAAAGTGTGCCATTATAGAGATTTATTGTATGACATTGTACCAATAGATTAGGTGACAGCCTTTATGCTGACCTTGGTAATGTGATTTATATTGTAGTATAGGAAGTATAAAATCTGCTTAAAATGTCTGGTGTGTATACTCTATGTATTGTCTGCCATGGTTCGTATGGCTGTATGCCTAGCCCTTTAAAAAACAAGCACATTTACTATCACAATACTATAAAAAAATTGATTAATTTAATAAGGAACTTTTTTATTGCCTCCAAATTGTTAACAAATGACTCACCAAAGAATTACTTGCTAGAAATTATAACTCATAACATACAAAAATAGATTCCCTCAACAACATAAACATATACCTTAACTTATTTTTTGCATTCTTCAAAGTAGTGGTTTGTAAAATAACACACAGCTCACATAGCACAATTGCATGAGTGACAGTAATTGTGTGCGTTACACTAATAGTCCCATGTAACGTTCAATTACATATATGCCTACTCTCTATCTACTTTCTCACTTTAACTGTCATTTTCATGTTTTGTGTAATTTTTCCTTCTGCTAATAATGTGCATTTTAACCAATTTCATTCTGAAATGAGTTGGAGAAGTTCTATTCTGTCTTCCTTGTCGTTGGGCACATTGTAGCTGAAATTAACTATACAATGGTCAACAATTATCAAGGTTTGTTGTACAGCTTTCTCCATATCTTTGGATGCTTCAGAACTGTATTAAAATTCTGGAAATACAAAGGGGATTTGTAATTTGGTGTTTTCTGTCATTTAATTAACAAAATGTCAGACAGACCTACATCCAAAAAATAAGTGCTGAAAAAACCCAATATAGTGAATAAAATATATATTTAATTATATATTAAAACAATGTTATAATGAATAGAAAGCGAGCCCCACAGTAATAAACAAGGCAACATCAAACGGTCAGTATAGGTATATAGCTTTGTAGCTAGAATTATAACTAGTAGAAAGAGAGAGATTGTAATCCTACGGTATAAAGTGCTAGTGAGACCACATCTGGTAGAAACCCCCATCAGATGTGGTTAGGAAATCTACAGTAAACACATGTCTATCCTAAGATAAATAAGAATTAATATAAGGGTCAACTAGATGGACCAAAAGGTCTTCTTCTGCCGTCAATTTGCTATGTTTCTACGTTACTCTCTGTAACAATATAGTTCAACATTCAATGTTGAGAGGAACCCAACCATATCAAATACTGTACAGTCATAGAACAATAAATACTCTCAAGCAACAACCAAATAACAGTACACAATATGTTAACGATAGCAAAGAAGATTAACCAACCTATGTATGAAGGACCACAGAGATGGCACCCACCCCAATGTGCATTTCAACTGGATATTCATTGTCTGTATAGATTTTATTCACTGCACTGTGGCTTTTCAGCACTTAGTAGATCTTTTCTGTCATTCATAAGTGCAGCCCAATATTAAAATTTACGGTTCAAAAGGATTTTTATTCAGTATCCAATCATAAACAATAGATGCAGCCATTCACAGTGTAAGCAAAGCCAAGATACAGTTCAAAAACACAGTAATCAAGATATATGGTGAATGTCTGTGGATAATGTTCCTTAAAAAAAGATATAAACAAATGTAAACAAGCATACAAAAGAGACACACGAAGAAGTAGGAGGGAGAATGAGAGGGAAAGAAAGGGAAAGAGAAAAGCCATGCCTCTTGGCAGAAAAGTCATGAAAAAAAAAAAATGGCCCCAGTCAACCAAGTTGTTACAGCTGCGGAGTCTTTAAATTGGGACTAAGGGTGCCAGATGGGATAAAAATCAAGCAAGGCGTTTAGAGAAATCTTACGTTCCTCCAAATATTTCAATGTATCCACATCCTCTACCCAATGTAGTCTTGACAGGGAGTTGCTTGATCCCCATTTCCCTAGGGATCATTTGTCTTATAACAAGTACAAAGAAGCATAAGAAACTCTTCTTAATTTTCTATACAGTATGCAGGACATATTTAGGCTACTTTCACATTAGCGGCAGCCTTCTCCGGCAGGCTGTTCCGGTGTGTGAACAGCCTGCCGGATCCACGCTGCTGCTAGTAGGTCCGCTCCGGCCCCATCAACTATAATGGGAGCAGGCCAGAGGTTGATGGGGTCGGAGATGTTGTAGTTTTATTCTAGCCGCCTCTCGGCATGTTTGCCGTGCTGCGGCCGGACCCCTGGCCCGCCCCCATTATAGTCAATGGGGCAGGAGCAGACCTCCGGCGGCACGCGTGCACTAGCGGCAGTGTAAAGCGGTCTACGTGTTTCGACGTAAAGTCTTAAGAAGATGCAATAAACGTGGGGGATTTTAACAGTGGCCTGATTGCTGGAATTTTTAGCATTTTGCACTTTGGCTGGATTTCTCCCTGGTCCGGGGTGTCTGTGCATGGCCGTGGCATGTAAGGGTGAGCTGAAGTTATTTGTATGTATAATGTGATAGGTTGTAGCAAAATTGTTACCTGAATAGGCAGTGTTAGTATAGGGTTAAAAAGTATAGATTATGTGGGTTTTACTTAATTGAACAAGAAAGTAACTCTGATCTATACCTTAAAGTCCTTTTGATTAACCGCTCAAGATGGAACATACTTTCCATTTTTACCAAATCACAACCTAAAGCTGCATTTTCTCTTTTGAAATTCAGCCTGGATTTTCTGCAAACAGATCACGATTTCATGCATATCTCTACAAGCAAGATCGCACTGTAAAACACTCAGTGCATTAAGAGCTTGTGAAGTATCCCAGCATTTGATCCCCTTTGTCCACTAGGCATTACGATTTATTTTATTAGACGCTGCTATAATTTCCTTATCTTGGTCCCTAATTACTCCAGTCTGGCTTAATCTCACTCAGCAATAAAGCTGTTTGCCTTCCGAACCTACTATCATGTCACTGCTGATAAATGACTCCCTCTGGCTAAAGGAGCACAGATAAAATACGCTTGGTCCATGTGATATTCGGCTGAGCTAAATGAAGTCTAATGTGTGTTCATGTGTGCTACTAAGCATATTATATATTATTCATACTTGCCAGCGTTACATGCCAAACAAGAAGAGCCAAGCCTTCCACAACACATTATTCAAAGCATTCTCTCGTGTTGTCTTGCCCATGCAATTTATTATTTTAATACAAAAAGATTGGAGTTTTTATTCCAGATGTACATACAGTAATAGGCACATATAATATTTTATTACCCACTATTCTTAATAAGAAGACGATGATTCTTCTGAACAAATGAAATGAAAATATAACCTATAATGTTATCAACGCTAGGCATTATGCAAATGTAAGATAAGTGTGATACTACAGTAGAATATCTATATTTGTGTATATTACAATGCTGCCTCTAGATGCCCAATTTTCTGCCATTGAACTTCATCTCAAGGTCTGGACTCAAGTTATTTCTTCAAATCCCTCAATTATTCCCCCTATTTATTGCTTCGGAGCCAAATCCTTGTATCCGTTCAGAACGGATCCGTTTGCATTATTCTTTTAAAAAAAAGTCTAAGTCAAAACTGATCCGTCCTGACTTACATTGAAAGTCAATGGGTGACGGATCCGTTTTCAACTGCACCATATTGTGTCAGTGAAAACTGATCCGTCCCCATTGACTTACATTGTAAGTCAGGACGGATCCATTTGGCTCCGCATCGCCAGGCGGACATCAAAACGCTGCAAGCAGCGTTTAGGTGTCCACATCCACAGCGTAATGGAGGCAAAACTGAGCTAAACTGATGCATTCTGAACGGATCCTTATCCATTCAGAATGCATTGGGGCTGAACTGATCCGTTTTGAACCGTTTGTGAGATCCCTGAAACGGATCTCACAAACGGAATTCAAAACGCCAGTGTGAAAGTAACCTAAGAAGGCAAAGGAGAACTAAAGGGCATTTATAATCTCAGTTCGTATGTTTTGAGTGATAATGAAAATAAGGTTTTAATGAAGGGTTAAAATATGCACCCACAAAACAACTTAACAAGTTTGAGACCTTTTTGGATATTTATAGGTTTATAAGAAAGCTCAATATAGCCAAATATGTTACCTCGAACCCTATAATGAAAAGTACAGATGCAGGTATTGGAGGTATTATACATACCATCTTGCGAGATAAATAAAAAAAAATTCCCCAGCCCAAAAATAATGAGTGTATTGAAGCCTTTAAATGGGGCCTTTTGAAAGAACTATGAAAAATAGAATCTCAACCTGTTCATTATAATTTAACTCATGGAGAAAGGAAGGCGTTAAAATCCTAACCTGGAATATAAAAAAACAAATGGATATATTATTGATGAAGGATAAGGAAATGGGTATTTTGAATGCAAAAGAGTTTGAATTTCCCCAGATTAAATACCCAGTTATGCCAGTGATCTACTATCTGCCCAAAGTTCATAAAAATTTTATGGATTTCCCCCAGACCTATTGTATCTGGGATCAATTCCCTGACTAGCCGGCTAACTGAATATGTTGATTTTTTTCCTGCAAAAATATGTGAGCAAAACCCCTTCTTATCTTAAAGATAAAGGACATATGTTAAAACTTATAAAGGGTTTAGGCCAATATACAGAAGATATGATACTGGCCACTGTAAATGTTGCATCTTTATATACTGTTATCCCCAAAGACAAGGGTATGAATGCTATTAAAGACTGTCTTAAAAAAGACCAAGAAATGACAATTGAACAGGGGACATTTATATTAGAATGTTTACAATTTTGTTTATGTCACAATTTTTTTTGTTTGATGGTTGCTGGTACTTACAGTGCACAGGGACGGCGATGGGGGCGAAATTCGCCCCCAATTTCGCCAACCTATATATGGGTTCATGGGAAGAGGAATTTATAAAATCAAGGTTGGCTAAGAAAGATAGAAAAGGAGAATTGATTATGTGGAAAAGATATATTGATGATTGCCTGCTGATTCGGAAAGGAGATTGTGAGGGACTAGAAGAATTGTTGTGTTATATCAATACGAACGAATGGAACTTGCGGTTTACAGGAAATGTGAGCTGCAAGTGTGTTGATTTTTTGGACCTTACCATTTTTGTTGATGAAGGGAGTGTGACACAGTGAGAGGTTTGGTCTGGGAAAACAGGTATTTTCCTCCCAGCATGTGCTGCTGGGCTGATTTACAGCCAGGTGAGGTCAAATACCAGACCGGATTTTAAATGCCGGTCCGGGATTTGGCAGCACCTGGCTGTCCTTAAATAGGCAGCTGGGCTCAGAAGCCAGGCCTCTGTTTTTAGGATCTGGGAGCCTTGTGTCTGGATGAAGGTGTTTGCCGTGAAAACAGGTTGGTGCTGCTATCAGCAAGGACTCTTTGAGGCAGAAATGCCACATGGTGTGAATTACCATCAACACCGCAAGGTGACTTTTTGTTTGATTATGACTGCTTGTTTTGTCACTTGCCTAAAGTATGAATAAAACACTGAACTGTTTGATCCAAGGAACTTGTTGTTGCCTCTATACTGCATCCGCTAATCCTGTCTACTAGAGCGAGTCCCCACAGGAGATTAAAAACAAAAACATATTTTAAACCTACAGACACAAATGCATATATTTCCACGACCAGTTGTCATTACAAACCCTGGATTAAGAATATCCCTAAGGCCTCATGCACACGACCGTTGCGAACCGCAAACCGTGGATCCACAAAACACGGATGGCGTCCGTGTGTGTTCTGCAAATTTGCGGAACGGCATGGGCAGCCTTTAATATAACTGCCTATTCTTGTTCGCAAAGCGCGGACAGGAATAGGACATGTTATATATTTTTTTGCGGACCATGGAACGGAGCAACGGATGCGGATAGCACACAGAGTGCTGTCCGCATCTTTTGCGGCCCTATTGAAGTGAATGGGTCTGCATTCGGATGCGGACCAAAACAGCCGTGTGCATGAGGCCTAAGGGACAGTTTAAGAGAGTATATAGAAATTGCACTAATTTGCATGACTATGAGGAGCAGAGTAGCATGATAAAGGAAAGGAAGAACTAGCGAGAGTTTCACAGAAGGTGGTTAAGGAAAGTGTTAATTTGGAACAGATTAAGATGCAGCAAATTAATAGAAGGAAGAAAGATGAAAAATACTTTCGCTTGAGTTTTACACAATTCAACAAAAATGCATTGCAAATAAAGGAAGCTGTGAGAAAGAATTGGTCTGTCTTTAAAAAGGCCCCCATATTAGGCGATATTATCCCCAAAAATCCTATAGTTATTTTTAAAAAAGCACCTAATCTAAAGAAAAAACTTGTACATAATTTTATATTCACACAATCTAGTAAAACGAATAAATATCGTTTCACATAGTGCGGTTTTTGCTTACCATGTAAGAATCGTGTGAAAGAAAATAAACAGTGCAAAAAAGAGACAGTGGTTTCTAGGAGCAACGGTACCACTCATAAAATAATGGGAGATCTTTCGTGTGAACATATGGGTATTGTCTACATGTATGTAGGACGGACAACTAGGAAACTAAAAGTCAGAATTCAAGAACATATACGAAATATAAAAAAAGGATTAGATACACACAGTGTCTCTGCACATTAAAACAAAATACATAACAAAAACCCAGAAGGTTTAAGGTCTATTGTACTTGAACAGGTCCATAATAACTGGAGAGGGGGTTATCCATTGAATAGAATAAATAAAAAACAAGTAGAATGGATCTATAAATTGGGGACTTTGTACCCTGACAGTTTGAATGTTGAATTTGATATAAAGGCCTGTATAATAGATAAATAAAATATGGATTTGCTATTGATATGCAGCACATTCAAGAATTGTGAATCTGTGACTGTAAATATAAGCCTTTGCCAACAATATGGGGAAGTTGGTGTGAAATTTTCTCACTTGCAAGATAGATATCATACTGTGGGTTATTTTATGCAAAGAAAAAAAATATGGGGTTATGTACATTTTATGTGGGGTTATGTATATTTGGATATCTATTAGAAGGGGATAAGTGTAGCAAAATGCAAAAACTAAAGTTCATACTGACGCTGGTGTGGTGAACGATAAGTGGAGCTGAGATGACGGTGGGGGAGTGTAGGTAAAATCTTTGTGGTGTAGGAGAGAATAATGGAGTAGAAGATGAATGGGTGTAATCAACCATATGACTAAAAGAGGAGGAGACAGAGGTATTTTCATGGATTTTAGAGGACAGTATAGATTTCATAGAGGATAGTCTGCTTTCCTCCTACTCTGTCCTATATGAGCCTCCCCCCCTGAGTCCTCTATGAGCCTCTATGAGTCCCCCCCCAACCCCTAATGCCCCCCAAAATGTCCAGGGGGGGAAAGGAGGAAATCACACTGTCCTCTATGAGCCCCCCGAGTCCTCTATGAGCCCCCCAACCCTTAATGTCCCCCCAAATGCCCAGCGGGGGAGGAGTAGGAGGAAAGCACACTGTCCTCTATGAGCCTCCCCCCCCGAGTCCTCTATTAGCCCCCAACCCCTAATGCCCCCCATTCCCCCAAAATGCCCAGGGAGGGAGGAGTAGGAGGAAAGCACACTGTCCTCTATGAGCCTCCCCCGAGTCCTCTATGAGCCCCCCAACCCCTAATGCCCCCCAAAATGCCCAGTGGGGGGGAGGAGTAGAAGGAAATCACACTGTCCTGAGCATTTTGGGGGGGCATTAGGGGTTGGAGGGGCTTGTAGAGGACTCGGGGGGAGGCTCATAGAGGACAGTGTACTTTCCTCCTACTCCTCCCCACCCCAGGGCATTAGGGGTTGGATATCCCCTCTAACTCCTTGCTGCTGATGCTGAGTGTGCACATAGCCACCAATCATATTCCCCCAAAAACATCCACCCACCCCCCAACACATCAGTCACCTTTAGGGGGGAGATACAGGGCTGGCGCCACCTGTAAGGCGACCTAGGCAGGTGCAGTTTTAAAAAAAAGCGTTGGTTAAGTGGCGGCCGGGCCGGTCCTGCCGCAGGTTTTTTTTTTAAAGTACGGCTGGCCCTCCCCCGCACCGGGCGGCTGCCGCACTGCCCGGGCTGGCGCATCTATGATTGTGCACCGCCCGGGCGCAGCCTGAAGAGAGGGACTTAGTGTGCACTTCCTTTCAGTCCGGCCGGGTACAGGAAACAAATGCTCCTGTACCGCAGACCAAAAAGAGCTCTGCCACGCTACACTAGAGGTGGGGGGAATGAGAGTGACAAGGGAGGGGGGAAGAATGAGAATGACAAGGGAGTGTGGGGGGAAATTAGAGTGACAAGGAAGGGGGGAAATGAGAGTGACAAGGGAGGGGGGGGGGGAATGAGAGTGACAAGGGAGGGGGGGGTGAGAGTGACAAGGGAGGGGGGAATGAGAGTGACAAGGGAGGGGGGGATGAGAATGACAAGGGAGGGGGGAATGAGAATGACAAGGGAGAGGGGGGGAATGAGAGTGACAAGGGAGGGGGGAATGAGAGTGACAAGGGAGGGGGAGAGCGTGACAAGGGGCGGGGTGAGAAAGAGATTGACAAGAGAGGGGGGATAAGAGTGACAAGGAAGGGGGGGAAGAGAGTGACAAGGGAGGGGGGAGAAGAGAGTGACAAGGGAGGGGGGGGAAAGAGAGTGACAAGGGAGGGGAAGAGAGAGTGACAAGGGATGGGGGAGAGAGTGACAAAGGAGGGAGGGGGACAATGGAGGGAGGGGGGAAGAGAGTGACAAGGGAGGGAGGAGGGGAAATGAGAGTGACAAGGGAGGGAGGGGGGGAGAAGATAGTGACAAGGGAGGGAGGGGGGAGAAGAGAGTGACAAGGAAGGGAGGGGGGAGAAGAGAGTGACAAGGAAGGGAGGGGGGAGAAGAGAGTGACAAGGGAGGGAGAGGGGGAGAAGAGAGTGACAAGGGAGGGGGGATAAGAGTGACAAGGGAGGGGAGATAAGAGTGACAAGGGAGGGGGGATAAGAGTGACAAGGGAGGGAGGGGGGAGAAGAGAGTGACAAGGGGGGGGAGAGTGACAAGGGAGGGAGGGGGGAGAGTGACAAAGGAGGGAGGGGGGACAAGGGAGGGAAGGAGGGGAAGAGAGTGACAAGGAAGGGAGGGGGGAGAAGAGAGTGACAAGGGAGGGAGGGGGGGGAGAAGAGAGTGATGAGGGAGGGGGGGGAAGAGAGTTACAAAGGAGGGAGGGGGGAGAAGAGAGTGACAAGGGAGGGAGGGGAGAAGAGAGTGACAAGGGAGGGAGGGGGGGGAGAAGAGAGTGACAAGGGAGGGGAGGGGGGGGGAGAAGAGAGTGACAAGGGAGGGAGGGGGGAGAAGAGAGTGACAAGGGAGGGGAGGGGGGAGAGAGTGACAAGGGAGGGAGGGGGGAGCAGAGAGTGACAAGGTAGGGGGGAGAAGAGAGTGACAAGGGAGAGAGGGGGGAGAAGAGAGTGACAAGGGAGGGAAGGGGGAGAAGAGAGTAACAAGGGAGGGGGGAGAAGAGAGTGACAAGGGACGGGGGGAGAAGAGTGTGACAAGGGAGGGGGGGAGAAGAGAGTGACAAGGGAGGGAGGGGGGAGAAGAGAGTGACAAGGGAGTCCCCAGAGCCAGACCAAGAGCCAGACTGCATCCAGAGACCAGATCATCTTATTGTCCTGGTGGTAAGTAGACAATGCAATATGTTTATTATGTAATTGTTTAGTTATTAATACTACATTGGAAACTAATTCACCTCACATTAAAAGGACACTATAGTCCCAGAACCAGTACAGTTTAATGTAGTGGTACTGGTGTCAATAGCCTGTTCCAGCAGAGAAAAGACACTGTGCAGTACTGGTGTTAAAGGAGCACTATAGTGCCAGGAAAACAAACTCATTTTCATGGCACTATATAGTTGTTAGGAGTGGGGCACCCTCGTGTCCCCCTCCCACTGGGCTGAAGGGGTTAAAACCCCTTCAGTCACTTACCTTTCTCCAGTGAGAATTGCGGAAGCACCTCTAGCGGCTGTCAGGGAGGCAGCTACAAGAAGCTTGATTAACCCTAAGGGAAACATAGCAGTTCTTTTAATTTAAATGCTGAGAAAGGGGTGGAACATATGTGATGTCATGATATGGGCAGATCATCTGATATCTTGCCTAGGGCGGCAAAAATCCTTGCACCGTCCCTGGGGGGATATGATTGGTGGCTATGTGTACACTCAGCATCAGCAGCAAGGAGTTAAAGGGGTTTGGGCAGTGGCATACTGCAACCGTTTGGGGTAAGAGAAATTATGACAAAATGGCGCTGATAGCAAAGGGGTTAAGATGTGGGGGATGGCCTACGTCTGGCTTTAGCACAGTGGACACAGGCATGAGGAGCGATGTGTATGCGGGCTCCTGCCCTGCATTCGTTCAGCTGTGCTCGCATACATATCGCGCCCTATGTCCACTGTCCTGTGCCCACTCTGCTTAAACCTGACATGGCCCATCTACAGTTGTAAGAAAAAGTATGTGAACCCTTTGGAATGATATGGATTTCTGCACAAATTGGTCATAAAATGTGATCTGATCTTCATCTAAGTCACAACAATAGACAATCATAGTCTGCTTAAACTAATAACACACAAAGAATTAAATGTTACCATGTTTTTATTGAACACACCATGTAAACATTCACAGTGCAAGTGGAAAAAGTATGTGAACCCTTGGATTTAATAACTGGTTGAACCTCTTATGACAGCAATAACTTCAGCCAAACGTTTCCTGTAGTTGCAGATCAGACGTGCACAACGGTCAGGAGTAA
The DNA here is from genome assembly GCF_905171765.1 of Bufo bufo. Classification (NCBI taxonomy): domain Eukaryota; kingdom Metazoa; phylum Chordata; class Amphibia; order Anura; family Bufonidae; genus Bufo; species Bufo bufo. The sequence goes on along the minus strand of NC_053391.1, from coordinate 349,909,834 downwards.
TTCTTGACGATTTCTCTTTACAGAACTGTTTCAGTTCAGCAATATTCTTGGGATATCTGGTGTGAATAGCTTTCTTGAGGTCATGCCACAGCATCTCAATCGGGTTGAGGTCAGGACTCTGACTGGGCCACTCCAGAAGGCGTATTTTCTTCTGTTTAAGCCATTCTGTTGTTGATTTACTTCTATGCTTTGGGTCGCTGTCCTGTTGCAACACCCATCTTCTGTTGAGCTTCAGCTGGTGGACAGATGGCCTTAAAGGGAACCTGTCACCAGTTTTATGGTGTCCTAACTAAGGGCAACATAATTAAGTGATTGATTCTCTTAGCACAATGCTGGGTCACTTTCTTTAATTGACCCAGTCAATCTTGTATTGAAAAGCTCCAGCTGATAATGATGAGTCATGAATATTCATGAGCTCCTGACTCTCCCCGCCCACCTGCTCCTGAATGACAGTTTGTTTCCATATGAATCAGCAGCAGGTGGGCAGGGGAGTGGCTATAGCTCTGAATTAAATATACGCTGGACTCAATGACATCACGCCGGACTCAAATCAGCTCATTAGCATACGGCATGCGGCATCTTTGTTTGCATATTATGAGGTAACCATCTGTCACACCAGTAAGTGAATACATCTAAGGTACTTTTTAGTAGTTAATGATTGTATATAATTAGTTAGATTATAATCAAATATCCACATGACAGGTTCCCTTTAAGTTCTCCTGCAAAATGTCTTGATAAACTTTTGAATTCATTTTTCCTTTGATGATAGCAATCCGTCCATGCCCTGACGCAGCAAAGCAGCCCCAAACCATGATGCCCCCACCACCATACTTCACAGTTGGGATGAGGTTTTGATGTTGGTGTGCTGTGCCTCTTTTTCTCCACATAGTGTTGTGTGTTTCTTCCAAACAACTCAACTTTGGTTTAATCTGTCCACAGAATATTTTGCCAGTACTGCTGTGGAACATCCAGGTGCTCTTGTGCAAACTGTAAACGTGCAGCAATGTTTTTTGGACAGCAGTGGCTTCCTCTGTGGTATCCTCCCATGAAATCCATTCTTGTTTAGTGTTTTACGTATCGTAGATTCGCTAACAGGGATGTTAGCATATGCCAGAGACTTTTGTAAGTCTTTAGCTGACACTCTAGGATTCTTGTTCACCTCATTGTGCAGTTTGCGCTGTGCTCTTGCAGTCATCTTTACAGGACAGCCACTCCTAGGGAGAGTAGCAGCAGTGCTGAACTTTCTCCATTTATAAACAATTTGTCTTACCGTGGACTAATGAACAGCAAGGCTTTTGGAGATACTTTTATAACCCTTTCCAGCTTTATGCAAGTCAACAATTCTTAATCGTAGGTCTTCTGAGAGCTCTTTTGTGCGAGGCATCATTTACATCAGGCAATGCTTCTTGTGAAAAGCAAACCTAGAACTGGTGTGTGTTTTTATAGGGCAGGGCAGCTGTAACCAACACCTCCAATCTCATCTCATTGATTGGACTCCAGTTGGCTGACACCTCACTCCAATTAGCTCTTGGAGATGTCATTAGTCTAGGGGTTCACATATATTTTCCACCTGCACTGTGAATGTTTACATGGTGTGTTCAATAAAAACATGGTAACATTGAATTCTTTGTGTGTTATTCGTTTAAGCAGACTGTGATTGTCTATTGTTGTGACTTAGATGAAGATCAGATCACATTTTATGACCAATTTGTGCAGAAATCCATATCATTCCAAAGGGTTCACATACTTTTTCTTGCAACTGTGTATATATATCTAATATATAAAGCTGAGTGTACGTATGTACAGTATGTATGTCAGCTAAAGGAATCCGCACCGTCGCATTTGCAATCACAAAATTTGGCACACAGGTACATCAGGTGTCCAGAAAGTTTTAGACCGGGTCTCAGCTCTCTAGCATGTACCGTTTCTGAGATATTCCCAAAAAATTCAAACATGGCACCATTAAATAATCTACATTAGCCAAAAGAAGCCTGCAGGTTTTTCTCCTCATATCCCAACTGCTGAACACACGGTCACATGACCCTTATCAGCCAATAGAAGCTAGCAGGCCCTTAGTCTCCACATGCACACAGTTTTACACCAGGTTTCCATGACAACCCAGCCATTTTTCTTCACTGTTGTAGGTCAGCTGTAAAGGGGCAGGGCGCTGTGGATGACACTGTTAAGGGAGCGAAGTGCTGTGGAGGTCACAGTTAAGGGGGTAGGCTGCTGTGGAGGTCACAGTTCAGGGGACGGTCCCCTATGGAGGTCAGTGTTAAGGGGCAGATTTCTGTAGAGGCCACTGTTAAGGGGCGGAGTGTTTTGTAAACCACTGTTAAGGAGATGGGGTACTGTGGAGGTCAATAATAAAGGGGCGGCCGCTGTGGAACTCACTATTAAGGGGGCGTGATGCTATGGAGTTCAATGTTAAAGGGGTGGGCGCTGAGGAGGTCTCTGTTAAGGGAGCAGGGAACAGTGGAGGTCACAGTTAAGGGGACGGTCCGCTATAGGGGTGAGTGCTAAGGTTCGGAGTGCTGTAAAGGTCACTGTTAAGGGGGCAGGGTGTTGTGGAGGTCACATTTTAAGGGAACAGAGTTTTGTGGAAGTCACTGTTAAGGGGGTGGGTTATTGTGGAAATCACTGTTAAGAAGACAGGGTACTGTGCAGGTCACTAATAAAGGGGCAGCTGCTGTGGAAGTCACTGTTAAAGGGGAATGTGCTGTGCATGTTACTGTTAAGGGGACAGTCCACTGCAGAGGTGACTGTTAAAGGAGCAGGCACTGTGGAGGTCACTGTTAAAGGAGGAGGCGACTGTGGAGGCCACTATTAAAGGGGCAGAAGGGTACCGTGAGGTCACTGTTAAGGCAGCGGGTTACTGTGAGGTCACTGTTAAAGAAGTGGGGTACAGTGGAGGTCACTGTTAAGGGAGCGAGGTATTGTGGCAGTCACTGTTAAAGGGGCAGTCACTGTGGAGGCCTCTGTTAAGGGGACCGAAAAGGGTGGAGGTCACAGTTAAGGGGACTGTAACCTATAGTCAGTGTTAAGGGGCGTGTGCTGTAGAGGCCACTGTCAAGAGGGTGGGGTGCTGTGGAACTCACTGTAAGGGTCCATTCACACATCCGTGTGTGTTTTGCGGATCCACGAATCCGTGGATCCGCAAAACCCGGACATCGGCGATGTGCGTTCCACATTTTGCGGACCACACATCACCGGCATTCTCATAGAAAATGCCTTTTCTTGTCCGCAATTGCGGACAAGAATAGGACATATTCTATTTTTTTCGGGATCGGAATTGCGGACCCGGAAGTGCGGATCCGCAATTCCGGATCCGGGCAGCACATCGTGCTGCCCCATAGAAATAAATGGGTCCGCAATTCCGTTCCGCAAAATGCAGAACGAAATTGCGGACGTGTGAATGGACCCTTAAAGGAGCAGGCTGCTGTGAAGGTCAACGTTAAGGGGTGGCTGCTGTGGAGGTCCCATTTTAAGGAGGTGGGGCACTGTAGGGGGGGGGGGGTCAGTGTTAAGGGGTGGTTGGCTGTGGAGGTCACTGTTAAGTGGCTGGGTTACTGTAGATGTCACTGTTATAGGGGATACTGTCTATATCTTTTAACGACACACACAAACATTAAATGAAATAGATGTGCGAAGCCCGGTCCTTCTGCTAGTATATATATATACACACACTGCATGTATTATACAGTATAATAGAGGCTGTGGACACAGATATGTAGTATACCCTGCAGTGTACTGATATGTGACATACAAGGTACAATAGATGCAGTGTGTTAAGATATACACTCACCTAAAGAATTATTAGGAACACCTGTTCTATTTCTCATTAATGCAATTATCTAGTCAACCAATCACATGGCAGTTGCTTCAATGCATTTAGGGGTGTGGTCCTGGTCAAGACAATCTCCGGAACTCCAAACTGAATGTCAGAATGGGAAAGAAAGGGGATTTAAGCAATTTTGAGCGTGGCATGGTTGTTGGTGACAGACGGGCCGGTCTGAGTATTTCACAATCTGCTCAGTTACTGGGATTTTCACGCACAACCATTTCTAGGGTTTACAAAGAATGATGTGAAAAGGGAAAAACATCCAGTATGCGGCAGTCCTGTGGGCGAAAATGCCTTGTGGATGCTAGAGGTCAGAGGAGAATGGGCCGACTGATTCAAGCTGATAGAAGAGCAACGTTGACTGAAATAACCACTCGTTACAACCGAGGTATGCAGCAAAGCATTTGTGAAGCCACAACATGCACAACCTTGAGGCGGATGGGCTACAACAGCAGAAGACCCCACCGGGTACCACTCATCTCCACTACAAATGGGAAAAAGAGGCTACAATTTGCACGAGCTCACCAAAATTGGACTGTTGAAGACTGGAAAAATGTTGCCTGGTCTGATGAGTTTCGATTTCTGTTGAGACATTCAAATGGTAGAGGCCGAATTTGGCGTAAACAGAATGAGAACATGTATCCATCATGCCTTGTTACCACTGTGCAGGCTGGTGGTGGTGGTGTAATGGTGTCGGGGATGTTTTCTGGGCACACTTTAGGCCCCTTAGTGCCAATTGGGCATCGTTTAAATGCCACGGGCTACCTGAGCATTGTTTCTGACCATGTCCATCCCTTCATGACCACCATGTACCCATCCTCTGATGGCTACTTCCAGCAGGATAATGCACCATGTCACAAAGCTCGAATCATTTCAAATTGGTTTCTTGAACATGACAATGAGTTCACTGTACTAAAATGGCCCCCACAGTCACCAGATCTCAACCCAATAAAGCATCTTTGGGATGTGGTGGAACGGGAGCTTCGTGCCCTGGATGTGCATCCTTCAAATCTCCATCAACTGCAAGATGCTATCCTATCAATATGGGCCAACATTTCTAAAGAATGCTATCAGCACCTTGTTGAATCAATGCCACGTAGAATTAAGGCAGTTCTGAAGGCAGAAGGGGGTCCAACACCGTATTAGTATGGTGTTCCTAATAATTCTTCAGGTGAGTGTATAGTATTTAGTATATACAGCAGTGTACTGATATGTGAGGTACAGGCTGTAATTTATACCTCATAGCTCACATATCAGTACACTGCTGTATATACTGGCCAGGAACGTGTAGAGGGAGGGGCTATGAATGGGGTATGGGGGCCCAATTTAGATTCTTGTTATCGGGCCCAGTGATTTCTTTGTATGTCCCTGGCAACCTTATCTAAGACATTGGGGTACATTAACTAAGACCATATTTTTATGTTGGTCTTAGTGCCCCCCCTTGCGCTTCCGTTAGATTCATCTAATTTCTGACGGGGTGTGAGCTGGCGTAGCTAGGGGCTGACATCGTTTTTTTGCTAACATTTACACCAGTTTCCAGGCATAAATGTTAGTAAATTTGCTGGGGCTGGAGTCCCAGCCCTGGGCTAAGCCCTTACCACGTCCCTGCCCCTGTCACACCCAACTTCTACATGGCGTAAAACTGCCTGCTGGACTAGTAAATGTTTTGCACACAGTGGGGCACATTTACTAACGGACTAATATTTTATGACAGAGACATGGTAGGAGACAGAAAGGTTCCGGGATATTGGACATGACATATTTACTATCTTTTACTCCTGGAAACAGATGTAAAAGCTGAATGAAAACTACACCAGTCAGGGGCCAAAATGAATCATTCTGTAAAGCCTGACCCCTTTACACACTTCCTCACTCAGGCAGGCTGTGGCATATACAACATCTGATATCCAGCAAGAAGCAGGACATGTAGACAAGAAGTTGGACAATGCTGGTGTGATCAACCTAATAATATCAAGGATAATATTTATTATTCCTTTTTCCCTATAGGGATCTTGCTAAGTAGATTAAGGCACTCTTGTTTAGTCTTAGTAGGGTAGATGCCTCATGTATCGTTTGGCTCATGGTTAGAGATGAGCGAATCGAAGCTGACGAAGTGGAATTCGTTCCGAATTTCAGGAAAAATTAGATTCGCACCGAATGCGAATTTCCTCGCGCTTCATGGTAACGAATCACATTTTTTCCTAAAATTGCTGCTGCATGTGTGAGGACATGGGGCAAGGAACTCTGGGAAGGCGGGATCACTCATAATGCCATGCATGTATCCAATCAGCAGCCAGCCAGCCCTGTGATGTCACAGCCCTATAAATAGCTGCAGCCATCTTAGAATCTGCCATTTACCAGTGTACTTAGTGCAGGGAGAGATGTCAGCAGGCTCTAGGAACAGTGATAGAATTTTTTTTATTGTGCTAAAAAAAAACAACGATTTACAAGTGCAGGGAAAGATTATTCAAGATGTAGGGAAAGGATAGGGAGGAATCAATCCACATAATTTATATTGAACAGGGTTCATTCGGGGAGATGACAGCCTGGGTAATAGGAACAATCCTATTACACCTTGCAGCAATGGCTGGGGATCCAAATTGCCATTATACAGCTCTGTAATTCCATCAAACCGTTTTTATTAGGGTGCAAGTGCTGTTTGATACAGGCATTAACAGGGGTTATTACAAGGAAATATTTATACGTTTTATTTGCCCTAGTGCGGTGCAGTTATATGTTCTAAAGCATTTTTTGGCTTGAATTAGTGGGAAAAAAGGGCTTATTAGCCGTTGTGTGGTGAAGTGCGAAAATTACAGCCCTTTATGTAGTGTATTCGTGGCAAAAGTAAAATATATTTGCCACTCATTGGTGCAGTTATCTGTTCTAAAGCTCCGTGTATTAGTGAAAAAAGAAAAAATATCTTTGCAGCTCAGCGGTGCAGTGATATATTCTAAAGCCCAGTTTGCCGTGTATTATTGGCGAAATAAAAATATATTTGCTGTTCATCGTTGCACTTATCTGTTGAAAACTTTTGTGTAAAACTAGAAAAAATTAGGGCCTAATTGCCCTTGTGTGGTGCAGTGAGATATTTTACAACCCAGTTTGCCGTGTATTACTGGCGAAATAAAAATATATTCGCCTTTCATTGTTGCACTTATCTGTTGAAAAACCTTTTGTGTAAAAATAGAAAGAAATTAGGGCCTAATTGCCGTTCAGCAGTGCAGTGAGATATTTTACAGCCCAGTTTGCCGTGTATTACTGGTGAAATAAAAATATATTCGCCGTTCATCGTTGAACTTATCTGTTGAAAAGTCTTTTGTGTAAAACCAGAAAAAAATTAGGGCCTAACTGCCGTTCTGTGGTGCAGTTATACATTCTAAAGCCCAGTTTGCCATGTATTACTGGTGAAATAAAAATATATTCACCGTCCTGCTTTGCACTTATCTGTTGAAAAGCCTGTTGTGCTCTGGTCTAGTAATGGACTAAAGAACTTAGTGGTGAAATTCTTTATGCGACACTGACTTTTTTTCGGAAAATGCATGGGTGAATGTACTTCTCCTTTTGCGGTATGGAACAACTTACTTAGTGGTGAAATTCTTTATGTGACAGTGGCTTTTTTTTTGAAAAATGTATGGGCGAATGTACATCTCCTTTTGTGGTATGGAACAACTTACTGGTAAAATTCTTTATGTGACACTAGCTTTTTTTTTGAAAATGTATGGGTGAATGTACACCTCCTTTTGCGGTATGGACTGAAGTACTTAGTGGTGAAATTCTTTATGTGACACTGGCATTTTTCGGAAAATGTATAGGCGAATGTACACCTCCTTTTGCGGTATGGAACGACTTACTTAGTGGTGAAATTATTTATGTGACACTATCTTTTTTTCGGAAAATGTATGGGTGAATGTACACCTCCTTTTGCGGTATGGGAACGACTTACTTAGTGGTGAAATTCTTTATGTGACACTGGCATTTTTCGGAAAATGTATAGGCGAATGTACACCTCCTTTTGCGGTATGGAACGACTTACTTAGTGGTGAAATTATTTATGTGACACTGTCTTTTTTTCGGAAAATGTATGGGTGAATGTACACCTCCTTTTGCGGTATGGAACGACTTACTTAGTGGTGAAATTCTTTATGTGACACAGTTTTTTTTATTTTTATTTATGGGTGATTGTACACCTCATTTTGCAGTATGGGCCGAATTACGTAGTGGTGAAATGTGTTATGTGAAACAGGCTTTTTTAGGGAAAATTGATGGGTGACTGTACACCTCCTTTTGCTGTATGGGCTGAATTCAGCAGTGTTGAAATTTTAAATTTCAAAGTAAACTCCGCTGCTCTGTATCTCTTGTGAAGTCAATGTCTCCAAATATGCCCCTTGAGCGATTTACACCAAATACATTATTTTCATGTAGAGATCCAAGAATTATGGAGGCATGTAGTGTATGCAAGACATGTGCGACCCCTTTCATCACTCTCACACTGTTCTACCCCTGGTTTGCCTGGGTGAACAGAGTCACACAGGGGAGGAACTGCTCCGTGTCCTTCAGCAAGAAATTGAATGGTGGCTTTCTCCACGACAACTGAAAATCGGAACCATCGTGACCGACAACGGGAAGAACATGGTGTCGGCGCTGCTTCAAGGATGGCTGAGCCATGCGCCCTGCATGGCACACGTGTTCAATCTGTTTGTCAAGCGGTTCCTGAAGTCTTCCACCCATCTGCAAGACATCCAAAAAATGGCCAGGAAACTTTGCATGCACTTCAGCCACTCGTACACCTCAAAGCCGCAAAGCACACCCTCCTTGAGCTGCAGCTACAGAACGGCATCCCCCAACATAGGCTGATATGCGACGTTTCCAACCATTGGAATTCCACCCTCCATATGTTGGACCGACTGTACGAACAGGTAAATCTGGCTGGTCAGGGGACTGGAGACGTGGCGCATTGAAAGATGGCGGCAGAGTTTGATACGTTTGTCTGTCAATATCTCTGTTTACAGTCAGTGAACGGGAACATAATTTATCGCAAGAATATGCAAACACCAACCGATGGGGGTGTTAACTGCCAGAAGTACGTCATCAGCACAAAGAAGCAGTCATTTTCACAGCTCAAGGTATCCTCCTGGAAGCTTGACCTCTGCACATCGATGGTCTGCATTGCGAAGCTTATCTAAAAGAAAAATCCTGCAGTGCACCCCCTTGGAGGAAACTCTTGATCCGGCACAGGCTGCTTTGCTCCTTCAACAACAATGTACTCAGTACAGCGTGACACCGATGTAAAATTTCTCATACACCAGACTGAAAGAGTATTCCAAGCACCTGTCTGCCCGCATAGCTGCCAAGAAGCAGAAGGGTCTTGCCATTAAAGTGGGCTCAGAGCTGAACCTAAAAGTCAAATTTTCCTGTTTATCTGGAAAGGACAGAGATACACTGGCTGTGCTCATACAGATTTCATCAAAGCCTTCACTCACCAATGCAAGCACAAAGGACTGGATTGTGTGGACAAGTTGGTTCTGCAGGACATACACAGAGGACGATCAATAATGGCTCCAAGGCGCTCACGGCTATTGTAGGGACGTAGTTCCAAAGAAACTGACTGTTGTTTGGGTAAGCTGGTGATCAGTTCTGAGGACCTTACTTGGCTACCAGCAATGTGGACCAGGTATGACGTGTCCGGATCATTTTCGGCCTGGCCACAGAGCTTGTTTTCTCTGTGCCTGTCGAACCTCGCATGGACATTTCTTATGCCATCCACGCAGAGGACTTCAAGACTTTATGGAATGATATTCATAAATCAAAGGACCAGGTCATGTTGGAGGAAGTGGACAATTTATTCCAATGTCTTTACTCGCATTTCTTCAGACACTTTAGAATCGACTTATCAGCAACCCAGCTCGACACGGAATGAGCTGGAGTCTGCTTATTTGCTGGACTGTCCTCCAGTTATCAGCCTGAACCCCATACATTTCTTGATCCGTATGCATTACCATCATGGTCACCCCGACACTGGTTGTTAATCCATTCTTGTTGATGAAGCACTTTGTTTTTACAGTTTGTCTTTTAAATCTTGTGGTTTCGCCCCTTCTGTGTTGTATTTTATGTGTGTTAATATCATATTTGTTAAATAAACGTTTTTTTCTCCCCCGTTAAAAAAAAAAAAATTGGTTTGTGATTTGGTAGCCAAAAGCAGGAGTGGGTATAAAAAAAACAAGACATGCAACTATTCCGTTCACCTGTCGTCTCTGTTTTGGATCCACTCCTGTTTTTTTGGGGCATTAACAATACTGATGGATTACTGACCAAATGCTGACCGAGTGAAGGCGGATGCCCCACAGACAGGATCCGTTTTTTGGGGGTTATTGTTCTGACGGATCAGAGGAAGGGAAAATTAATCAGCGACGTCAACACAAACTTACTGCTGACACCCTCTCCACTCTGTTAGGGGGGCTCTACTTGTATAAGCATTTAATAGAACAGGTTCTGTAGAAATCTATGTAGAATCAGCTGATGATGGTGTAAAAGGAGTGCGCTTCTTCTTGGCGCTAACATCGACATGTAAGGCTGAGTTCATATTTGAGTTATTTGGTCAGTTTTGACCTCGTGACTGCCCAAATAAGTGTGCAGTGATTCTAAGTGTGACGCCTGTCATTTGCATGTCATACGGCCTCACAGTATTATTTCACTACCACAGCAGACTCCCTATGCATGTTTCTGAAAGGCACAGTGTTCTACACCACTATAAAGGCTCTCTGCAGCCAGGAAATAGCAGTTTTTTTAATGTAATTCGCCTTGAATTTATTCAGATCGAAGCAAATAAAAAAAATAAAAATTGGCGAACCGGCGATACATTCGCTCATCTTTAGTCATTGTGACATTTATAGCCAGGCCAATGTGATTTGCACATTTACCATAGTCAATAGTGTTGAGCTAGAATATTCAAATAGCAAATATTAATCGTGAATATCGTAACTTCGTAAATTCGCGAATATTACGAATATAGTGCTATATATTCGTTATATCGTATATTCGTCATTTTTTAACATCTGAAAACATGATTCCTCCCTGCTTCTTTCTTGTGGGTCAATAAGCCATTGGCCCACAAGCAACTTAAGCAGTGGGGGAATCATGTTTTCATATGGAAAATAAAATGACCAATATTCTAAAAAACAAATACATAGAAATATAGTGAATATATTAGTTATTTAGAACTTTGGCATTTTTTTTTCCTATCTGACTGTTTGTTCGCATACTCCTCCCCGACAAGTGTCCCTGTCACCATGGGAACGCCTGTGCGTTAGAAAATACCATCGGATCTGAGTTTTCCCTGAGATCGTGAAAACTCAGATCCGATGGTATATTCTAACCCACAGGCGTTCCCATGGTTACGGGGACGCTTGTCAGGGAGCAGTATGCCAAAGTGGAATAACTACATATACAGATAGTTATCTTACAATGTTTGGACCCATGAAAGGTCCTCTTTAAATAAATCACGATGGAGGGGGAGAAAGTAACATGGGGGCGAATTATGTGCCACAAAGGGGGTGATGTGATGTGACACAAAGGGGGAAGATGTAAAAAGAAGGGGGTGATGTGACATGGAGGGGGAGAAATGTGACATTGAGGGGAGAAATGTGACATGGAGTGGAGGGGGAGAAATGTAACATTGAGGGTGTGAAATGTGACATGGGGGGAGAAATGTGACATGGGGGGGTCGATGTGACAGGAGGGGGGGCGCCAAAATGTTGCTTCACTTGTGTTAGCAAAAATCCTTGCACCGTCCCTGGTTGCATGGTGGCCTTTAGCGTACCAACTGTCCCTCTCCCCTCCTTCGTGATGGGCCCAGCTGCTAGAGTAGTTCTGTCCCTCCATGCAGGCTGTGGCTTGAGTCTTGCTGGCTAGGCCTCTCACTCCATCTCTGTCGCACCCTAATCTTCACCAGCCAATGGCTGCTCACCTTGGGGTATTTAAGGCACCTTCCCCTGTGGGAAGGTGCCTGAACAGTAATTTCTAATCTGCAAGTGTCCTGCAAAGATGTGCTGTTCTATATTTGTCTGTCTGTGTACCAACTTCTGCCTGTTTCCCAGATTTCACACTTTTGACCCTGAGCTACATTAGCTGACCTTGAACTGTTTATCGGATAACATGAACTCTTCCTACCCTGACCTTTGCCTGTCCCTCATCACAGTTTTGCCTTGTCCCTAAGTGCTCTGCACTGGTGTCTCTTCACTCCCATGGGTTAGCAGTCACTTGAACAGAGACTACTCGATGGTGGCCTGATGGTTCCCCTGTAAGGAAGTCTAGATGTCTGTACAGGGGTTAAAAGGGGTCCCAAGCCAAATTTGTTTAAGTGGCACAGCGCATCCACATCCGCTTCATAATGTGAGCACTGATTGGACAGTGTCAGATTGATAAGGACACACTACATCTGGTAACAGGCAGTTGCCAATGTATTCATTAATTTCTAGCATAAATAACAAGGGAACAACACTACAGTTCTCAAATTCTCAAACAAAATGCCTCAGAATTGTTATTTCATGGGGAATATAAGTACTTACTATAACAGACATGTCAGGAGTAGGGAGTGACCAGCACTTTTAACTAGGTTAATAAAAAGAAACAGTTTATTAATATTGCCCAGATAATTGCTTTGATCACAATTGTGACCGTATACGGCATAACACTTTTCTGGAAGCAATAATACATAATTTTAAACATAAGACAGCGACCTTGCAAACTCTTCTGTAGACAATTTACTGCTAAAAGTAAGAATCATTTGTTTATTACTACTTCTTCATAACCTTAAAGCAGCTCAAATGATACATCTTGCCTGTAGTCACTTGGTCTACTGATATCATGTTAAGATGGATGGGGCAGGAAAAACAACAGATGGTGTGATGAATTTCTACGTGTAAATGATTGGAAGCCTTAGGAGATAACAATCCATTAAAAAAGCCCTATCTTCGTAGTATTGGAAAATTAAGACCACTCAACCAGCTAACACTTCCTCTGCTTTCACACCATAGGGGGTTTATGGTGATCACCTTAGTATAGCAAATGTATTGCAATCTGCATGAAATAGATGTGTTAACTTGTTGTGGTCCTGTTTGTAAAAGTCGTAGTATGTGTCAGTCTCCAAAAGAGAAATGTCTTTCATACTCTCTTCTTCCACTCTCTTATACATAAGCATAAATACTGTGAATTGAATACATATCTCATGATCTCAGATCCATCATTTCGTAGGTGAGGGGGAGGCATGTGGGCGGGCGTACGTAGGTGACGCACGCTCCTCCCTCCGACGCCGTACTCCCGGCCCGATGTGAGATCGTACCCTGAGTGAAGCAGCCCCCGGCCGCCGCTACTTCCCTTCCACTCTCCTTCCCCTGCTGCCAGAGTACAGGATGCCAGGACGCGGTCATCTTGTGGATCTTCTGCTCAGCTTCCCCTCCGTCTGGCTGCGGTGTCGGCTCCCCCTCCCTTTGAAGACACAGAAGGAGAGAATAAATGGAGCAGACTGAGGGGCCGATATGCGACGGGTGAGGTGAGCTGTGGGGAAGTTTTTGCCCCCTCCCCCGCTTCAAAGATAAGGTGAGCTGTACCATGCCCGTTTTCTCTTCCTCTGCAAAAAAGAGTGCAAATAAGTCGAGACATCGCGTAAAAGGACGCAGGCTGAGGGGTGTTAGACTAGGGCCACTAGAACTGTCGTATGGATAAATATGAATGATACGCCTGGAACCCCCCCCTTCCCCTTTGGAAGCCTGTGTTGAAGGGTTTAAAGGAATAGGAGGAAAGAGATGGAGCAAGGCCACTAACCGTAAAGAGGACAATGAAGCGGGGTGAGCCGTAACAGCTGGTACTAATTGTACTGTAAAGACTTGAGGTGAGGGGCGAGAAGCAAAACTGTCTCACTTGAAAGGGGCTTGACGGCGTGTGGTTCAAGGAATTGTTTATCATCAATGCCTGAGCAGGTTGGCTTTGGCAGTTTGGAGGTGGACTGTTAATTTAAAGGAAGTCCGTTTGTCTTTCTTTCCAGTATCTCACAAAAGTTCCTTAGCTGGTTTTATAAAGTGCACAATCCGGATAGAGGAACTGTGCCCATAAACTGAGCAATTGATCCAACTAACTAACTAACTAACTAACTAAGAGACCGCTGTTAATTAGGGTTATTAACCGCATCTGTATTATTACTGAAATACATGGAGCCTTTACTAATCATCTAACCCAACTAACCAACTAAGGGACTGTTTCTACTTTGGCTATTCTGAATTAGTACTGACCACCAGGAATTTTGAAGTGCCGCTTGTTTTTTTTTTCTCTGTGTTTTGTTCCTCTTCTCTCCTCCTCTCTCTCTCCCCTCCGCCCCTGGGGGTCTTCCAAGTACACTCTTGAGATGGGCAGATATATAAATAGCCTTCTATGAGAAATTATAACTTGAATATTAGTGGTTTGAGTAGGGGGTTAAAGAGAGTGGCAGTTTTTGATGCAATACATAGATTTTTACCTGCGATAGTTTTGTTTACAAGAAAACGCATCTGACAGGTGAAACGATAATTGGATTGGTTAGATCGTGGATACAGCACTCCTTTCACTCAGTCTACTCATCATATGCCAGAGGGGTGAGTGTATTAATACACCGGGTTGTGGATATTAAAATAGGGGAATTAGACATAGATGGGGAGGGGCGATATGTTTTGATCAACTGTCTCTTGGAAGGAAGACCATGGGTAATTGCAAATGTCTATATACCGCCACCTTTCAAGTTGGAGGTTTTATTAAAAATTCACAATTTTTTACTTAAGGTAGGGGATAAACCACTTGTAGTTATGGGTGATTTCAATAACGTTATGAAGAGCAAAATGGATAGATGTAGAGTTGGGAACGTTCAAATTTTTAGCACGGGATCAAAATTAAAAAATATCACAGAGGAATTGGGCTGGACAGATATTTGGAGGGTAATGCACCCGAAATTGAAAAAGTATTAATGTTTTTCAAAGACTCATAAAAGTTTTCACTAATGATATGGGTTCGTCCGAAATTGAAAAGGTCAAATATGGACAGCTTGGGATTTCGGATCATAACCCAATCATCATAAATATAAAAAAAAAAAAAAATGAAGAGGGATGCACATAGATTTTGGGTGGATAAATATAACGGGCATACACGATAAGGTTTTGAAAGAGTTTTTTGATTGGAATGAAGGTTCAGCAGCAACCAATATAGTATGGAAGGCCGCAAAGGCATATATCAGAGGGATTTTCACAAAATACACAGCAGGGTATAAAAAAGGGCTAAGGAATACTGGACATGGAACAAGAGGCGGAAAGATATAAAAATAAGTACACTGGAAACCCCACAGATAAAAATTATAAGGAATGGATAGAGGTAGTATCCAAATTGGAAGGTGAGCGGCTTCTACTGGCCCAACAACAGAAGGAAAACTATGTGAGGGATAATTATGTTTTTGCACATATACCGGGTAAAAAGTTAGCGGCCTTGGTGGGGACCCAGATAAAAAAAAATATATATATTTCACTGTTTAGCAGATAAATAAGGCCACAAAACCACTGAACAAGCGGCTAAAATAGAACTGCTTAAAGAATACTTTCAAGATATGTATAGTAGTAAGATAAATAAGAACTCGATACAAATACAATACTTTCTGGAGGTAACTACTATCTCTACGCTAACAAAAGAGCAAAGTGAAAAATTGGAGGCCCCCCTAAATGCCCTGGAAGTGGATAAAATACTGTCTAGCATCACCAAAAATAAGGCCCTAGGAATAGATGGCATCCCGTTCGAAGTGTATGCTCAATATAAAAAAATACTAATCCCCAAATTACTGGAGATGTGGGAGGACTCGAGGAAGGTAGGGAAGTTGACAGACTCATTGAGAGAAGCTCTAATTACATTGATTCTAAAACCGGGGAAAGACCCAACCCTTCCGGACTCATACCGTCCCATCTCACTAATTAATACCGACAATAAAATTTTGGCCAGGATCTTGGCAGCTAGATTTAGAAGTGTGGTCTCGGGACTTGTTCATGAGGATCAGACGGGATTTATGTCGGGCAAGACTACAACCGATAATGTTATGCGCTATTTTGTGAACACCCAGCTTGAACCCACGAATTGCGGCGAACGACAAATTGTTACCATAGACGCCTCAAAGGCATTTGACACTGTAGAATGGCCCTTTCTGTTTATAACATTGAAGAAAATGGGCTTTGGAGATAGCTTTATATCATGGGTAAAGCTGTTGTATACTGAAATTTCAGCAAAAGTTATACTAAATGGGGAATATTCTGATAATATTGGTATTGGTAGGGGGGTTAGACAGGGGTGTCCCCTTTTCCCCCTGCTTTTTGCTATAGCTATGGAGCCGTTGGCAGATATGATTAGGCAAGATGAAGAAATCGTGGGTTTCAGGTTTGGTGCGCACGAGGAAAAAATTGCTTTGTATGCGGATGATATTATGCTGTTTGTAGGTTCACATAGATCACTTACGAAAATTTTCCAGGTATTTGATCAGTACAGCAAACATGCCGGTCTTAAGATAAATTGGTCAAAATCGTCCTGCATCCTGATTGATCCTCTGAACAATTTTATACCAGGAGCATTGGAAATTAAGAAGAGCAATGAACCCGTTAAATATCTGGGTATTCAAATAACTCCAAATACTAAGGAATATGTCCAGCTGAATGTGATCTCTAAGAAAATAGACGTATGGAAAAGATTATATGTCTCGATGGCAGGTCGGATCTCCTTAGTGAAAATGTGCTTATTACTCTCTCTGAATTATATTCTGTGGAATACACCGTCAATAATCCCAAAAAAATATTCAAAATAATTGCCAGTCTTTTAATGGATTTGATATGGCGAGGGGAAAAAACCAAGGATAAAAGCACAAATATTGTATATCCATGAGAGGGAGGGGGGGACTATCAATCCCAGACTTGGAATTGTATTTTATTTCCGGCCATATAAAAAACATGATAACGTGGATATAAGTCCATGATAGTAGGGATTAATGCAAGGTTGGAGAACTGTACTATCTTTCAGCACATAGAAGCAGGTGTGTTGGCACAACAGGGAAGTAGAAAGATACCGCTGTTTGAGCTGATGGAAAGGGTTTGGACGGAAGCAAGGGTCTTCTGGACCCAGGCTGGACTACATGCTGACAACATACTGTGGGATAATACCCACTTAATAGAATTAAAAGAAATTGAACAAGAGGTTTGGTGGAGGCACGGAGTCTATACACTGGGCCAGATATGGATACAGGGCGATATAATATTATATGAAGATCTTAAAAAGGAGTATGGTCTGGGTAATACAGAACTGTGGTTTTTCCACTTACAAATAAAACAAGTATTGAGAAAGCTGCTGGGGCGGGGTACATTGATATCTACCCTTCTGCAGCCATTAGCTGACATTTCTGGTTTAAAAACAGGGGGGAAATTAGTCTCTAAAATATACCAATGTCTGTTACAACAAAAGAATAAGAAGATTGCAGTAAACAGCTTAAGGTATAAATGGCAAGATGCTATAAACCCCCAGCGAGAAGAGTTCTGGGATTTGGCTATACAGGGGAAAAATAGGATTTCAAAGAACTTTTCCCATAGAATTACCCAATTCAACATACTATATCGCCTTTATTACTCCCCCAAGTTTTTAATGAAGTGTTACAAACCCAAAGTCTTTAAATGTTTAAAGTGTGGGGAGATAGGGGTGGATGATATTCACATACTTTGGACATGTCTAAAAATCCAAGAGTTCTGGAGAAAAGTCAGAGATAGAATAGAGCAATACCATCGGATTAAAGTCCCTAGCCAATTCGAGATATGTATACTGGGAGTGATGGGGAAAATAGATATCTCTCAACATCGAGAAATAGCTTCCAAATTACTTTTTCAGGCTAGGAAGTGTATTATCCGACATTGGGGAGGTAGTGCTGTACCCACGATCATGGAATGGGAGAATTTGGTTAGAATTTCATTGGTTTATGAGGAAACAATAAGAAAAAATATATATTTTCTAGAATATGGCAGAAATGGTTGGTATAGGGACCTTTCCCGAGACGAGGGGAAATACCATGAGTTGGGGCTAGGGGGTGGAGGCAAGGGAGAAGGGATGACTAGAGTGGGTTTTTTTTGTTTTTTTTTAAGCGGCCAACGAATAAGGGGGGCGGGAGGGATATGTACGTCTAATGAAATGATATTGAAATAAATGTTTGTAAAAATGGATTTTGTATGTTAAAAAACAATAAATATTAATAAAAAAAAAAAAATTAAGAATACATATCTCATATTCCTTTACTATTGACAGTGCTGGCTTTTAACCCCTTAAGGACACAGCCATATTTCACCTTAAGGACCAGGCCATTTTTTGCAAATCTGACCAGTGTCACTTTAAGTGCTGATAACTTTAAAACGCTTTGACTTATCCAGGCCATTCTGAGATTGTTTTTTCATCACATATTGTACTTCATGACACTGATAAAATGAAGTAAAAAAACAAAACATTTTTATTTATAAAAAAAATAACAAATTTACCAACATTTTTTAAAAAATTGCAAATTTCCAAGTTTCAATTTCTCTACTTCTTTAATACATAGTAATACCTCCAAAAATAGTTATTACTTTACATTCCCCATATGTCTACTTCCTGTTTGGATCATTTTGGGAATGATATTTTATTTTTTGGGGATGTTACAAGGCTTAAAAGTTTAGAAGCAAATCTTGAAATTTTTCTGAAATTTTTAGGGACCAGTTCAGGTCTAAAGTCGCTTTGCGAGGCTTACATAATAGAAACCACCCAAAAATGACCCCATTCTATAAACTACACCCCTCAAGGTATTCAAAACTGATTTTACAAATGTCGTTAACCCTTTAGGTGTTCCACAAGAATTAATGGAAAATAGAGATACAATTTCAAAATTTCACTTTCCAGATTTTTCACTTTAATATTTTTTTTCCAGTTACAAATCAAGGGTTAACAGCCAAACCAAACTCAATATTTATGGCCCTGATTCTGTAGTTTACAGAAACACCCCATATGTGGTCGTAAAACGCTGTACGGGCACACGGCAGGGCACAAAAGGAAAGGAATGCCATACGGTTTTTGGAAGGCAGTTTTTGCTTGACTGGTATTTTTGACACCATGTCCCATTTGAAGCCCCCCTGATGCACCCCTAGAGTAGAAACTCCATAAAAGTGACCCCATCTAAGAAACTACACCCCTCAAGGTATTCAAAACAGATTTTACAAACGTCGTTAACCCTTTAGGTGTTCCACAAGAATTAATGGAAAATAGAGATACAATTTCAAAATTTCACTTTTTGGGCAGATTTTAAATTTTAGTAATTTTTTTCCAGTTGCAAAGCAAGGGTTAACAGCCAAACCAAACTCAATATTTATGGCCCTGATTCTGTAGTTTACAGAAACACCCCATATGTGGTCGTAAACCGCTGTACGGGCACACGGCAGGGCGCAGAAGGAAAGGAATGCCATACGGTTTTTGGAAGGCAGGTTTTGCTGGACTGTTTTTTTTTTATACCATGTCCCATTTGAAGCCCCTCTGATGCACCCCTAGAGTAGAAACTCCATAAAAGTGACCCCATCTAAGAAACTACACCCCTCAAGGTATTCAAAACTGATTTTACAAACTTTGTTAACCCTTTAGGTGTTCCACAAGAATTAATGGAAAATAGAGATACAATTTAAAAATTTAACTTTTTTGGCAGATTTTCCATTTTAATAATTTTTTTACTTTTACAAAGCAAGGGTTAACAGCCAAACAAAACTCTATATTTATGGCCCTGATTCTGTAGTTTACAGAAACACCCCATATGTGGTCTTAAACGCTGTACGGGCACATGGCAGGGGGCAGAAGGAAAGGAATGCCATACGGTTTTTGGAAGGCAGATTTTGCTGGACTGATTTTTTTTACACCATATCCCATTTGAAGCCCCCTGATGCAACCCTAGAGTAGAAACTCCATAAAAGTGACCCCATCTAAGAAACTACACCACTCAAGGTATTCAAAACTGATTTTACAAACATCGTTAATCCTTTAGATGTTCCACAAGAGTTATTGGCAAATGGAGATGAAATTTCAGAATTTCACATTTTTGGCAAATTTTCCATTTTATAATCCATTTTTTCCAAGTAACATCGTTAATCCTTTAGATGTTCCACAAGAGTTATTGGCAAATGGAGATGAAATTTCAGAATTTCACATTTTTGGCAAATTTTCCATTTTAATCCATTTTTCCAAGTAACAAAGCAAGGGTTAACAGCCAAACAAAACTCAATATTTATGGCCCTGATTCTGTAGTTTACAGAAACACCCCATATGTGGTTGTAAACTGCTGTACGGGCATACGGCAGGGCACAGAAGGAAAGGAATGCCATACGGTTTTTGGAAGGCAGATTTTGCTGGACTGGTTTTTTTTTACACCATGTCCCATTTGAAGCCCCCCTGATGCACCCCCTGAGTAGAAACTCCAAAAAAGTGCTCCCCATTTTAGAAACTACGGGATAGGGTGGCAGTATTGTTGGTACTAGTTTAGGGTACATATGATTTTTGGTTGCTCTATATTACACTTTTTGTGAGGCAAGGTAACAAGAAATAGCTGTTTTGGCACAGTTTTTATTTTTTGTTATTTACAACATTCATCTGACAGGTTAGATCATGTGATATTTTTATAGACCAGGTTTTCACGGATGCGGCGATACCTAATATGTATACTTTTTTTTAATTTATGTAAGTTTTACACAATGATTTCTTTTTTGAAGCAAAAAAAATCATGTTTTAGTGTTTCCATAGTCTGAGAGACATAATTTTTTCAGTTTTTGGGGCGATTACCTTGGGTAGGGTATGATTTTGCGGGATGAGATGACGGTTTTATTGGCACTATTTTGGGGTGCGTGTGACTTTTTGATCGCTTGCTATTACACTTTTTGTGATGTAAGGTGACAAAAAATGGTTTATTTAGCACAGTTTTTATATAATTTTTTTTACGGTGTTCATCTGAGGGGTTAGGGTCATGTGATATTTTTATAGAGCCGGTCGATACGGATGCGGCGATACCTAATATGTATACTTTTTTTTATTTATGTAAGTTTTACACAATAATATCATTTTTGAAACAAAAAAATAATCATGTTTTAGTGTCTCCATATTCTAAGAGCCATAGTTTTTTTAGTTTTTTGGGCGATTATTTTAGGGTAGGGGTCCTCATTTTTTGCGGGATGAGATGACAGTTGATTGGCACTATTTTGGGGTGCATATGACTTTTGATCGCTTACTATTACACTTTTTGTGATGTAAGGTGACAAAAAATGGTTTATTTAGAACAGTTTTTATTTTTATTTTTTACGGTGTTCATCTGAGGGGATAGGTCATGTGATATTTTTATAGAGCCGGTCGATACAGACACAGAGATACCTAATATGTATACTTTTTTTATGTAAGCTTTACACAATAACAGCTTTTTTAAAACAAAAAAAAAGATGTTTTAGTGTCTCCATATTCTGAGCCATAGTTTTTTTTACTTTTTGGGCGATTGTCTCAGGTAGGGGCTCATTTTTGCGGGATGAGGTGATGGTTAGATTGGTACTAATTTAGATTGGTACTATATAAAAGTTTTTATTTTTTATTTTTAAAGGTGTTCATCTGAGGGGTTAGGTCATGTGATATGTTTATCGAGCCTGTCGATACGGACGCGGCGATACCTAATATGTATACTCCCCCCCCATCCCCCCCCTATTTTTACCAATTGTTTTTTACTTTTTTTGGGGAAAATTAAGTTTTTGTTTATTTTTACTTTAAACTTTAAATTTTTGGGGGGGGAAACTTTATTTTTTCCACTTTTTTTCCACTTTATTTCTTGTCCCACTTTGGGACTTGAACTTTTGGGAGTCTAATCCTTTACAATGCATTCCAATACTTCTGTATTGGGAATGCATTGGCTGTATGAGTAATACTGTATGTATTACTCATACAGCTTCCGGCCTGTGAGATCCAGGAGGCTGGATCTCACAGGCTCGTCACCGGAAGGCAGCGCGATGCCTTCCTTAGGCATCGCGCTGCCTTCTATGCCATTGGGTCCCCTCTACCAGCCGCATGGGGACCCGATGGCACTGCCGATCGCCGCCGCAAAACCGCAGGTAAAGCCGCAAACCGCAGGTCTGAATTGACCTGCGGTTTGCGGCGATCTCAGACATGGGGGGGTCATTTAGCGCATTTAGCCAAGGTGCCTGCTCAATGATTTGAGCAGGCACCGGGTTCCGATCACTGCCCGCCGGGCGGCGGTGATCGGAAATACACAGGACGTACCCGTACGCCCTGTGTCCTTAAGTACCAGGACATCAGGGCGTACCGGTACGCCCTGTGTCCTGAAGAGGGTTCCCAGGCTGAATTGTGGGAAAGAGGGTATGGGGGCATCTGCAAGACAAAAAAGGATGTTTCATCTAAACATTGCTGATGGGACACTCAGAAATCTGCAACATGTGAGAATGGAAATTCATCTAGTGAAATGTCAAAGTCCCTAGGGGCAGGCCAGACGCTTAGCTAAAGGGGAAGCTACATGGACATGTTTCCAGGGTGCTGGGATCCAAGAATGGACATCGTAAAGCCACTTTGCCCTGGCCAGGGTATTGCTTTTAGTGAGGGTATTTAGATAGGGTAGGACAGCAAACTGAACCTGAATGGAATTTGGCATTCTCCAGGTTGTCCTGCTTTATTTTCAGATTGCTCTTATAATAAATGGAGCAGTTCTTTTTAAAGCACCATATCAAGGAATTGCTATTTAGGT
Source organism: Bufo bufo (assembly GCF_905171765.1). NCBI lineage: Eukaryota > Metazoa > Chordata > Amphibia > Anura > Bufonidae > Bufo > Bufo bufo. The sequence goes on along the minus strand of NC_053391.1, from coordinate 349,887,170 downwards.
AATTCTGCAGTATATTCTGTAAGGTGCTGCCAGAGGTTTACGTATGATTTAGGTAGTAAACTGTAGTTAAGTAATAGCCAATAAAAGTAAGGAGCTTACATAAGATGAAAAGAGAAATGTGTGAGCCACCAAAGTTATGACTGCCAAGGTACTTACATTATACGCATGGTAAGAATCACAAAAACATCAGATTAAGATTTAACTAGCGTCTTTAGTACTCCCAACATGAAGATATACTTTACACAGCTGACAGCTACTCAGCTTTCGCTGTGTCACACATGACAGTATAGTTTACAGGGTCTGAGCAGATCAGTAGATGTAAAGCTTTATTAAATGCACACTCTTCATTTTTCGATGTTGGAAGTCACACAGTCACTTTCTGCAGTATTTACTGCAATAAGGTACAAGCGTAAAATACAAGATTTCAATATTCTGCTCAAATTTCTTAAAGTTACTTAAAAACTTTTTTGCAAAATGATACCTCTTCAGCTGGTGGCTCCCATGATGAAGAGCTGATTGCCGTGGGTCCCATAATCAGCTGCGCATCATTTGGGAAGTGGCTGCTAAGTATTTGTTTCCTTTGCACCAAACAGGAACTATGAGCTAAGGAGAAGAACTTCTGATGACAGAGAATACATGGACAGAGAATACAAATCATAGCCCTTTTGTGGAACTAGTTGGTATAATTGTATACTGAAGGTTGGTGACCCAATAACCCGTTGAAAGATCACACATGCCATAGAAGTCAGCCCAGGTTTGATACATCACCTTATTCACATCATGTCTGGCAATACCCTTAGTGCACCAATAGATTTGTATGGGCAGACATATGTCAAAAGTGTTTACCGTACTTTTCACATCATTTTTGCATTTTTACTTGTGTTCATGTGGTTTTTTGCTGTCTTGGAATTGAATTTTTTTCTATGTTATAATTTTATAGCATTTTATAGGTGGTAAACTAAGGTCACATATTATGAAAATCGCTTTAAATGTAAAATAAAGAATACTGTTTATTAGATAAAACAATTCATCTACAAAATAAACATGACAACAGTTTCACTCTGCAAGACAGTTAACATTTACCATAGTACTAGGCACCAGAAGAATTAATTGGGGCACTGAGGTTTATATTTTTCTTTAGATAAGAAACATGACCTGAGCCACAATGAATCATAAATCTGTGCTAATAAACAAGCTTCAACTCCACAATAAATTGAGTCTCAAGTTTCAGGTTGGCCAACGATAAAATTTAGCTGTGAATTAGAAAGCCACAATGGAAAATAGTTTTTATTTTTTTTCCAAAAGCATATTTAAATGACCTTGAATGAAGGCCATCGACTCTGTTTATCTTAAAATCATCATTTTCAGCAATTGAAAATCAATCCAATTGTGAACAATTCCAATGTAATACCAATTCTGTCCTCACTCACTTAACATCTAAGCTGAAAAAGAACAGTGATCTGAACTCTCCCTAAACTGGATGAAATGCATTTGGAGTTAATTCATGATCTAGTATGGCCTTATTGTAGTGAGCCCCTGAGGAGCCGGTGCAGAGGATGGGAGTGTTAGTGGCACCGATGAAGTGGTGGTGTGTCATGGTGTCCTACCTCAGGCCGTCACTCCCTCAGGACATCGCAGTGCAAAAGGTGATAATGAAAGGAACCAAGCAGAGATGGATAAACAGATAGTGTATTTCTCTACTGAGTGCAAGAAACAGATAGATAGCAGCACATCCAGTAGTGGTTTGTGCAAAGTGCAATTTCTCTCCTCCCAGATGGTGTGGTATGATGGTTGGCAATACGGCATTAGCTGACACTGCCTTTCTCTGGATTCCCTTCCCTATAGCTTTACTCTGGCACCTGTAGCTGTAGGTGTCCACTTCTGATGCAGGCTTCTAGCTATGCCTTTCCTGAATTGTGGTGATGGTGTCTTCATGTGTTTCACACCACCTTGTAGCAGAGTTTTGACAGCTTGATCACTCCACTGACTCAAATATGCTGTTGTTTACAAATCTTCCATGGCCTAGGACCCTACAGACTCTCTGGGGTAATGATGCCCCCCCCCCCCCCCCTAAATAAGCAATCTCTGTGGTCCACTTGGCCTGGAGGAGTGGGAGATGGATCACATGCTCCCTCACTCCTCACTTTCTACATTCTGAACAACTCACTCTAACTCTGCCCCTCCCTTGACAGGAAGTTGGACCAGCCCACTCCTACCAAGAGGAGAGGAATGGAATGGCAAGTTGCATTCTTACTGCCAAAAACTGCCAACTGTACCCCATCTGCTGGTGAACAAGGTATATAGCATGACATCATATTACATTGAATTTACGTTACTAGCCAATTGTAGTACCCAAGGTCCTGGGATATTACATTAGCAGGTCATGGGATACTACATTTGCTTTCTGAAGGGTTGTGCTTTACAGAGTGGGGTGTCCTGTGGAGGTGCTATTTTTGGTCTGTATATTTGCTTATGCATTGTATACTACTTTGGCTTGTGTTATACTTTTAACACTTGCTTTCTAACTTTTACATTTTATTGTACTAGTAATATGACCACATTGTATGCACCTTCTAGTGGTTTTGGAGTATGATACCATACATATGTATTTTAATGCATTGTTTGTTCAATAAAATTTATTATATACATTTTATATTGATTTGGTTAAGCGGAGTGCTTTTTTGTTGGAATTTTCAGAGGGGTTACTTTGCTGATTCCATGTAGAGCAGACCTGGGCAAACTACGGCCCGCGGGCCGTATACGGCCCGGCGGACCTTTTAATCCGGCCCCCGGGCGGAGCCAGAGGCGTGCCAAGCAACGATACCCCTCCTCCGCGAATGAAGAGGACTTCCGACTCGGCGTGCTGCGTGTGGCATGGCGCGGTGGCAGGGAGGCAGCGTCAGCGGCAGTACTGTCTAGGTAAGACACAGCAGGGGGGGGGGGGTGCCTCGTGCGAGCCGTACCCGGGACCCGGCCGGCCGCAATTATTCCCTTCTCTGTAACAGCGCAGCGCCCGCGGCTCTCATAGTATCGGCTGTGACTGTCTGACACTGACAGTCACAGAGCCGACAAGCATGAAGCTGCGGCCGCCTCCCCCTGTGCTGTGTGTAGTCAGTGTGACTAACACATGGCTGATCATCTCTGAGCATTACGTTTCTAAAGGCAAGGGGGGGGGGGGAGGGGTGTGTACTATTGTAAGGGGGGGGGGTTCTGTACACAAGGGGACAATGGCTGGATTCACAGGGACAATGGCTGGATTCACAGGGGACAATGGCTGGATTCACATTGGACAATGGCTGGATTCACAGGGGGACAATGGCTGGATTCACAGGGGACAATGGCTGGATTCACATGGGGACAATGGCTGGATTCACAGTGGGACAATTGCTGGATTCACAGGGGGACAATGGCTGGATTCACAGGGGACAATGGCTGGATTCACAGGGGGACAATGGCTGGATTCACAGGGGGACAATGGCTGGATTCACAGGGGGACAATGGCTGGATTCACAGGGGACAATGGCTGGATTCACAGGGGACAATGGCTGGATTCACAGGGGACAATGGCTGGATTCACAGGGGACAATGGCTGGATTCACAGGGGACAATGGCTGGATTCACATGGGGACAATGGCTGGATTCACAGGGGACAATGGCTGGATTCACAGGGGACAATGGCTGGATTCACAGGGGACAATGGCTGGATTCACATGGGGACAATGGCTGGATTCACAGGGGACAATGGCTGGATTCACAGGGGACAATGGCTGGATTCACAGTGGACAATGGCTGGATTCACAGGGGGACAATGGCTTTCACTAATATGAGTCACAAATAGTGAAAAATGTTCATTGTTTTGGGAAATTTTGTTTAATAAATTTAAATTTTTTTCTTGTAAGGCAACCTCACTTTTTCATTGTTTAACTATAACAAGTACTCGTACCAGTTGTCCAACAATGATATTTACTGCTTTTTATAAAGAAATACAATTGATTTTATGCAGTATTGAGTTTAGCCTTTTGGCCCGGCCCTCCAAAATATTTTCAGTTTCTCATGTGGCCCCATCGAAAAAATAATTGCCCACCCCTGATGTAGAGGGTAAGGCCTCTTTCACACGTCAGTGATTTGCTTCCCATTGGTATATTTCAGTTCATTTATAGGTGATATGTAGAAACAAGAGATATTATTTAGTCCAATAACAATATGGTAGATTTTAATGTGGCTTTAATAGGAGGAGGCTAGTTTCAGAGCATTACAGCAATCCAGACCTATACCGTTTGGTCAGATTGGTCAGTTATGGACTGTGGCAAGAGAAAATGTGATGTCCTATAAAATAGTGATATTTTCCTCTGTTTATACACTGCGTGCAGAATTATTAGGCAAATGAGTATTTTGACCACATTATCCTCTTTATGCATGTTGTCTTACTCCAAGCTGTATAGGCTCGAAAGCCTACTACCAATTAAGCATATTAGGTGATGTGCATCTCTGTAATGAGAAGGGGTGTGGTCTAATGACATCAACACCCTATATTAGGTGTGCATAATTATTAGGCAACTTCCTTTCCTTTGGCAAAATGGGTCAAAAGAAGGACTTGACAGGCTCAGAAAAGTCAAAAATAGTGAGATATCTTGCAGAGGGATGCAGCACTCTTAAAATTGCAAAGCTTCTGAAGCGTGATCATCGAACAATCAAGCGTTTCATTCAAAATAGTCAACAGGGTCGCAAGAAGCGTGTGGAAAAACCAAGGCGCAAAATAACTGCCCATGAACTGAGAAAAGTCAAGCGTGCAGCTGCCAAGATGCCACTTGCCACCAGTTTGGCCATATTTCAGAGCTGCAACATCACTGGAGTGCCCAAAAGCACAAGGTGTGCAATACTCAGAGACATGGCCAAGGTAAGAAAGGCTGAAAGACGACCACCACTGAACAAGACACACAAGCTGAAACGTCAAGACTGGGCCAAGAAATATCTCAAGACTGATTTTTCTAAGGTTTTATGGACTGATGAAATGAGAGTGAGTCTTGATGGGCCAGATGGATGGGCCCGTGGCTGGATTGGTAAAGGGCAGAGAGCTCCAGTCTGACTCAGACGCCAGCAAGGTGGAGGTTGAGTACTGGTTTGGGCTGGTATCATCAAAGATGAGCTTGTGGGGCCTTTTCGGGTTGAGGATGGAGTCAAGCTCAACTCCCAGTCCTACTGCCAGTTTCTGGAAGACACCTTCTTCAAGCAGTGGTACAGGAAGAAGTCTGCATCCTTCAAGAAAAACATGATTTTCATGCAGGACAATGCTCCATCACACGCGTCCAAGTACTCCACAGCGTGGCTGGCAAGAAAGGGTATAAAAGACGAAAATCTAATGACATGGCCTCCTTGTTCACCTGATCTGAACCCCATTGAGAACCTGTGGTCCATCATCAAATGTGAGATTTACAAGGAGGGAAAACAGTACACCTCTCTGAACAGTGTCTGGGAGGCTGTGGTTGCTGCTGCACGCAATGTTGATGGTGAACAGATCAAAACACTGACAGAATCCATGGATGGCAGCTTTTGAGTGTCCTTGCAAAGAAAGGTGGCTATATTGGTCACTGATTTGTTTTTGTTTTGTTTTTGAATGTAAGAAATGTATATTTGTGAATGTTGAGATGTTATATTGGTTTCACTGGTAAAAATAAATAATTGAAATGGGTATATATTTGTTTTTTGTTAAGTTGCCTAATAATTATGCACAGTAATAGTCACCTGCACACACAGATATCCCCCTAAAATAGCTAAAACTAAAAACAAACTAAAAACTACTTCCAAAAATATTCAGCTTTGATATTAATGAGTTTTTTGGGTTCATTGAGAACATGGTTGTTGTTCAATAATAAAATTAATCCTCAAAAATACAACTTGCCTAATAATTCTGCACTCCCTGTAGTGATATATTTAGAAGAGAAGGGGACCAAAACCAACAATCAAAATGAGATCAGATTATAATACTTGCTTTTGACCTTAAGCTCATTATGCCCTTTCTACTTCCCTGGGGTCAATTCCCAACCTCCTTTTTTGAAAAAATACATTTCCCCCATGTAAAGAGTCCTACTTCTCACCATCTAAGTGAAAAGGAGATGGGACCAATTAGTGCTAGTATCTCATTTCTTTAAGGGCCCCATAACAGCTGCATAATATGCCTTTATAGTTTGCATTACCTTCTCTCTTATTGCAGATTGTTGGTGTACTAAAATATTATAGGTTTAATATGTTGCTGTGTTAGACATGTAGTCACTGGGCTAAAGAAATGAGAAGGCAATGCATGACCTGTCCAGATTGTGTTCTTCAGAAGACTAAGCTACTGATCTTGTTCTGTCTAAGGGGACGCCCCAAGCAGGATGGGAGGTCACATGATCAGTAGATGGGATGTCTCTCCACAACACTAAATACCACATTCTTCTGGTGACTTGACCATTTGGGACAACAGGGGTCTGAGCCAAAACTGGTAATAAAGTAAGACAGGTAAGAGCTTTCTATGATCCTGATGCAACAGTGCACTAGTTGACCAGACAACCCCTTTAGATAAAATACAATGCATACAGTGCATATAAGTCCCTCTCAAGACAGAAAACATATTTTTCTATTGAGAACTATTTGGTATGGTCCAGAAAATACAATTTAATGGTAATGCATAGAAGCTAGTGGCTATTTGGATAGAGTTATGGAAGTAGCAGTGGCTTACGATGATCCGGGCTAATCTATTGCAAGCCATGTCTGTAGTAAGTCTTGTCTGTACTTCATGCAACATGCCATTGCCTAGTGTAGATAACATTATGGCAACTTTCATCCATCAAGGGTGCAGGTCTCTATTGCAGTTGCTAGGATACTACGTTTATTGTGAACCAGTTCATAGAAACGTTTGTTGCCAGGAAAGTAATGCTGGGATAAAAGAAGAAATGAATTGTTGCAAAAATATAATTCTAATCAAACCCATAAAAGGTGTGGAAGATGGCAAAAAGCTCCTCAAAATTCTGACTGGTAGATTCTAGTTATCTATCAAGTGCAGTGCATGGCAAATTGGCAACAGAGAATTCTCTTCTGCAGCTTTATCACCTAATGCCATACTCCTCCTTCATCCCCTTCAGAATCAAACATTGCTCCTCTCTTGTGGTGAAAGACAATACCACATATGGGAAGTATTGTAGTTGTGAAAAGGTTCCTGAAAGCATTTCCACATATCACTTTCCTGTTCCACTTCACAAATCGCTTTGTGACTATTGCCCATAGTGTACACCATGTTTTCTACATACAGTTCCTCTGGACTTCAGCCCAAAGGAACTTACAGATCCTCTTGGCTATTATGTAACTAAGGATGCACCAGGGTTTAAATATCAGTATGCTATGGCATATCTCACACACTTATCTTCTACACGTGATATAAAAGGGGCAGGTGGTAACTTTATTTTTTAAGCAATCTATAGATGCAATGATACCATATACCACACTACTTTAAAGTGTAACATGGTGCTGCATTATGCATAGGGGTGGGCGATATAGGCGTAATAGGCGATATGCGATATAAATTTGTGCCACGATATGGATTTTGTGCATATCGCCTATATCGCCGGACCGCGATATGACCACGGAGCGGTAGTGAATGATCGTGCTCTCGGCACGCACCATATTCTCCTGAGCCGGCACAGTGGAGAAGGAGGGAGTCCCTCCCTCCCCACTGTACGCGGCTGCTGCTGGCCACTAATAAGAACAGAGTAGGAGGAGGGGAGGGACTGTGGCCACTGCGCCACCAATGAATGCCTGAATACCCGTAGAGTTTATGTGCCGGCCATATCCCAGCCCCTATGACTGCACGCTGCGATCAGCCGCAATTAACCCCTCAGTTGAGGGGTTAATCGTGCGGATCACAGCGTCCTGTCAGAGGTCGGGTGCCGGGAATATTCTTCAGTCTCGACTCTCTGCATTGGTGGCAGTGGGCAGTTCCGATCGGAGTCCCAGCAGTGTAATGCTGGGGCTCCGATCGGTTACCATGGCAGCCAGGAGTCACGCTACTGAAGTCCTGGCAACCATGGTATGTTAGTGAGCAGCATTATACTCACATGCGCCGTGGCCGCTGGTCTCTCCTTCTTCTGTCTGTGCAGCGCATTGCTAATGCTTATAGCATTAGCAATGCGCCGCACAGACCTATGAGAAGAAGGAGGTCCCGGCGGCCACGGCGCATGTGAGTATAATGCTGCTCACTAACATACCATGGCAGCCAGGACTTCAGTAGCGTCCTGGCTGCCATGGTAACCGATCGGAGCCCCAGCATTACACTGCTGGGGCTCCGATCAGAACTGCCGACTGCCATCAATTATGGGGAGGAGGAGGGGGACCCTGTGGCCACTGCCACCAATGATTAATACTGCGGAAGGAGGGGGGGGTGGGTTTGAGTTACCAGAGGGGGCTGATAAGAGGGAGAGGCTGGGGGGCACATGAGAGGCTGGGGGGCACATGAGAGGCTGGGGGGCTGATCAGAGGCTGGGGGGCACATGAGAGGCAGGGGGGCACATGAGAGGCTGGGGGGTGAATCAGAAGCTGGGGGCACATGAGAGACTGGGGGCTGATCAGAGGCTGGGGGCTGATCAGAGGCTGGGGGGCACATGAGAGGCTGGGGTGCTGATCAGTGGCAGGGGGGCGGATCAGAGGCTGGGGGTGGATCAGAGGCTGGGGGGCGGATCAGAGGCTGGGGGGCACATGAGAGGCTGAGGGGCACATGAGAGGCTGGGGGGCACATGAGAGGCTGGCTGCCATGGTCAGCTCCCTGCTGTTGTGTGCACAAAGCACAGGGCAGCAGGGGGAGTGTAAAGTCCTATTCAACCTAATAGAGCTCTATTAGGGTGAATATGACAAGGGTTCTAGCCCTTAAGGAGGCTAATAGTTATTAAATAAAAAGTTTAAACACCCCCCCCCCCAAATATAGAAAACAATATATTGCGATATATATCGCATATAGCACATGCTTAAAATTATATCGCAATATAGATTTTAGGCCATATCGCCCACCCCTAATTATGCATAAAACAATCTTTAGTTTCTTCACATACCAATGTGTTCCTTGAGTTTTTCCCTTCTGTATGAGTAGACTGAAATCTATGGCGGCTCTGAGCTGCTGAATGTTTCACTCTTGATAAATAGTGAATCTTTGTTTCAGTAGTCTTACACACATGCTCTGCGTGATCCAGTAAAGTAGGTCCTCTTCACACAGTCAATCTGCACCCTCCGGTATGTGTGATGAACCCTAAGGAAACTCAAGACTAGGATTAAAGAGCATCTATATAATATTAAAATAGGTTTGAGATCCACATTGCTTCTGACCACTTTAAGAAATATCACAACTGTTCTGCTAGAGGATTGAAGTTTTAGGTAATCAAACTAGCCTGTAGTAAATGGAGGGGAGAAGATCCAGTGGTGTATATAACCCAGTGGGTAGTATTTTGGATTAACTCCCTGGACATCCTCCAACCTATGGGTCTGAATGTGGATTTTGATGTAAACATTAATTCTAGTTTATATGTTGCAGCGTCTGTTCTACCTATCCCGTTCTGGTTAGTTAATAGTAAAAGCTAGTTCTTTCACAAGATTGGTTAGTCTAAACTTGTGACTGGTCATGTTCTATTTAAAAAAATAAAAATAAAAAATAATTGTAATTAATATGCTATTCCTATTTTATCCTGTAAGTAAAATTAATCTTCCATGGCTCAGCCCCCACTACTGGATATATTTTCATTTTTCCTGCTAAAAGAGTTCAGGGAGAAATCCAAAGATAGTGTCCTTGCCAATAACAATGTTGCAAAGTTGGAGGAAGTTGCTTATTATAAGGAGCAACATGGATCCACTTGTATGGAAGATTTCAGTCTTCTTTTACGCCAGAAAACTGTCCCCTTTTTGGAAAAGTTGACAGGGTGGCGTAGAAATGACACTTGGGCCTAAATTTAGGAGGAATGGCATTTAAAATGTTGCAAACATAAGGTTTGAAACTTTTTTACATTAGACAATTGGTGAGGGGGAATGATAAATTTTCCCATATTGTTCAGTATTATTAGATCCAGATAATAATGTCATACAATGTTTCCTTCAGGAGATCAATCTTTTTCAAGTTGTATCTATTATGGTCTTGGCGGATCACTGCTGTAGGGAAATGATGGCATTTACATGGCTTACTTTGAAGAGGATGCAGTCTGGGACAGCTGAGAAAGAGGTCACATGAGTAAACCATGTGTGACCATCACCATTTTGATTTCCTTGGATAAGGTGGCCAGGACTCTGCACTATTTACACACCTCATGGACAGGCAGCATGGTTGATAGTCTGGTATACTCATACTTTTGGATTTATAATGTATAACCTACATAAAAATCTGAATATATTGCATTATCTATCTTGTATTGTTCTTGAGTGACACTATTTTAGAATCCAGAGCTGCATTCACAATTCTGCTAGTTACCATTGAAAACTATCAACAAGCTTTTTGCTGGACATATCTCTCATAACTTAGACTGGGTCCACATCTTGTTTTTGCCATCCGTTTAACGTATACATTGGGAAAAAAGGATACAACAGTGCAGCATACCACACCATGCTAAAAAACATATACTTTAATGTACACATTTTATTTTACAATGGAACTCTATGGTGAATGGATGCCACTGTATGGCATTCGTTTGAGGCACCTGTTTAACATTTACGTTTTTTGTATGCATTGAATGAATGGCAAAAACGTGATGTGAACCCAGCCTTAGCTGTACTGACAAGGGGCTTTGCTGGTAGATTTAATTTTTTTTTGTTTTGTTTTTTACAGAAATGAACATGTAGCTCTTGGTTGTAATGCATGCTCTATCCTAGCTTTAAATAAATGTCCTTTTTACCAGAATATTATATATCAGTCACACTACATTCTTACCATAAGAATAAATCACTTTATTGGAAACAGTATGAGAATTTCAAAGAAAAAACTCGAATATAAAATTGTTGTGGGAATTTTCAAAGCCTGGTCTATGGTCTAATTCCAATATTACTTGATAAACCAAAATTTCACAGTAAGCTTCAAGGAGGAGCAGTGGGAAAACATAGGGATTAAACCACACACTAACTATATACCAACTTGGGAGTTACCCATCTTACTGCAAGATCTTGGCTTCTAAAGCTATAATGAAGCCTCCTTTATTTTTTTACGATTTTTTGTACACAATACTCTAGAATAAAATAATCTAACAGCATTCTGATCCTGAGTATGGTTGAGCATTATCTGCACCAGTAATTTAATGAAGGTGTTGCTCTGAGTCTCTGAGCCTCCCTGGGTCCTCATGGCCGATTTACCATTACCTCAAATGCCCATGGCTGCAAGTGTGCAGTACATACTGTACATTACCCCAGTGGAAAGGGGTATCTGCGATTGTTTAGTCATTGCACTGGTTGCCCATACAGTACAAGATTCAATTTAAACTGCTCATTTTCACACACAGCTCTCTACAGTACTGCAGTCACCTACATCTACATTTCTGTCTGCCACCCTACCCGTGCTCTCCGTTCAGCCAATGACTTACGAGTGACATCCACTATAATCTGAACCTTCCACTTCCATTTCCAAGAATTCTCCTGAGCTGCACCAGTTCTCTGGAAGGCGCTACTCCTAGTAATAAGGTTAGTTCATAACATCCACAGTTTTAGGTGCACCCTACATCTTTTTAGATTAGCCTATCACGTAACCTTATCTTACTTTCTCTCCATTCACTCCCCCCCCCCATCATCATTCTTCTGACTCTGGTCCACACCCTATGCACTCAGAAGCACTACACATATCAGCTTGTGACTGGCTCATGCAGCCTTATATTTACTCCCATATTGAGTTAAGATGGCTGAATCATTGTACAAATCAAGTACTTGTTACCTTTTGTGTCACCTCTATCTCCTTATAGATTGTAAAATCTTGACTGGCTTGCTCTCCTGGTCCCTTTCTTACTGGAGCTGACATTCCCCTGACTGGCAGAGGAAGAGTCTTACTGCAACAGTGCGATCTCTTAACTGACATCCACCTCATCTGCCAACCTTGTGTCAGATCAGGGCTAGCCTCCCTGGGACTCTTCCCTCTCTTTTGCTTTCTAACTGTTACCCAGCTAGCTACCTCACTTTCCTGATCCTCCATACTACCCCCCTATATACCCCATAGAGTGCCTGCTCAGTGAGCAGCAAACTCTTTTCCAACTTGTCAGCACTTCTCAATGTCGAAATTATCTAATTTGCTAACATTCTGAACAAAGATATGCATTCTCAAATGACTGTTCCAGCACTGCAAACATTTGACAAGATGTGCACTATACTGCGTAGTCAATAATGAACACATACATACTGATGGAGATTACAAAAGAAAGGAGAAAGAAAAAAATACAATAGTACAGTGCAATGACAAGCAACTGACTTACTGTAGTCTCTTCCTAAAGTCCCTGACTCTAAAGTCACTTAATCTTCACACTTAATACAAACACATATTTGAAATCAAACTCGTGAAGGCTAGCAAACTTGCTTTTTTTTGCTTGCTTATATAGCTGCTTCCCAAACAACTTTAAACCAGACTGTTGTTTTTTCCCCCTCTGGATTCAAAAGTTGCCCCTCCTTCACTGCACTACACATAACCATCACACACAAGAGTATGCTTCCAAACCACTAGGTGGTTAATACAGTTCCAGTCCACATCCTTGTCAGACATGGGTATTATCTCTTCAAGGAACTGCACAATGTAATTGGTTTAGCCCACTAATTGAGAATAAAAAAAATGGAGTAATACTTACCATTACTTTAACTACATGGGTATATCCATGCAAAAAGGCTGCTCCCTAGTGTAATTTTCACCATTGCACCATTGCTCACCTCTCTGCACCTCTGGTCTGTTCACTTTATGTAGGTGGGCATTGCAGTCAGCTCTTGGGAACCTGTTCCTGCCCATATAGAAAATAGTTCCTACCACACAGCTACAGTGATTCCACTAACATATACCACTATGGTATGCAATGACCCCCTCCCCCCACACACAAATTTCCTTCTAAACCTATATAGCTAGTAGGGATAGATGAAAGGTGTCTGCACCTTCTTCACTTGCTTAACCATGAGATCACTATGCCAGCACTAAGAGAAGGAAGAGGCTACTGAGCATGTTCTTCTGCAGTGACCAAGTGGTTACATGGATTAAATAATGGCATGTACATTTATTGCTTTACATGTGTACCACTCTTAGGCTACTTTCACACTAGCGTTCGGAGCGGATCCGTCTGATGTTTCATCAGACGGATCCGCTCTGATAATGCAGACGTTTGCATCCGTTCAGAAAGGATCCGTCTGCATTATTACTTAGAAAATTTTCTAAGTCTGAAAGTAGCCCGAGCGGATCCGTTCAGACTTTACATTGAAAGTCAATGGGGAACGGATCCGCTTGAAGATTGAGCCATATAGTGTCATCTTCAAGCGGATCCGTCCCCATTGACTTCCATTATAAGTCTGGACGGATCCGCTCGCCTCCGCACGGCCAGGCGGACACCCGAACGCTGCAAGCAGCGTTCAGGTGTCCGCTCACTGAGCGGAGAGGAGGCTGAGCGCTGGCAGGCGGATGCATTCTCAGTGGATCCGCCTCCACTGAGAATGCATTAGGGCCAGACGGATGCGTTCGGGGCCGCTCGTGAGCCCCTTCAAACGGAGCTCACGAGCGGACACCCGAACGCTCGTGTGAAAGTAGCCTTAGAGCTAAGCTTATGTGGTTAACAATCATCCCATAGTAACAGTTATTAGGCGGGGCTGCTCCACCCATGCCTTGTAGCTGAGATGTAACTCTGGTTAGTGAGTTGGAGTTTAGAGAGTGTAAGAAGGAAGCAGACAGAAACAGAGAAGAAATGGTCAGCCGGAACAATCCAGCTAATTGGACAGGAAGAGACAGTGCTAGATACTAACCCCCAAAGTAAACAGAACTGCATTTATTCTGGATGGTAGTTCAGCCATTACAAAGGGACTGTGCTGGACACAGGTCTGTGAAGTTAATGCACATATTCAGACACTAGACTTCACATCATTTGGTTGGGTTAGAAGTTTCTGGCTCCCAGACATAACCAGGAGACAGATTACTGATCTGTTAAAGGACTACACCCCGTAGCTGGTTATTGTAGTGCTACTGAGAGAGAGATAATTGCACCTCTTTGGATTGGAAAGATAATAATGATACCTTGGAAAGCGACTCAGGGAGCATCGAGGCTGCTCACCTCATATGTGCTGTCTCATTCATGTTTGGATGTATGCAACTGCTTGTCACGCCTTGCCCTGTGAATGTGCAGAGGTCTGTCAGACTGGCTGCACATGTCTGACTTCTCTGTTTGTTTTGGTTTGGGTTTGAGCTGGATCCACCTTCCCTCAGGTGTACTGGGTTTGATTGTTAGTGAGGCTATTTATCCCTCCTTCCCCCAGTGGCCTGTGTGAGTTATAGTTCTTTCCTGTGAGCTCTGGATGTGTGGTGGATCGTCTGCTCCAGCTCTGCTCTAGATAAGTCCTCTCTGTTATTTCTCATTGTGTCTTTTATCTAGGCCTTGGGTTTGAAGAAGCAGGTTTCCTCTTCCCTTTTCCCTACAGCTTAGGGTTTGCCCAGGGTTTATAGGTTTAGGCACGAGGGCATGTGCATATCCACCATTAGGGTATGCACATGGGCACAGTAGTTTAGGGAAAACTTTTAGGGATCGCTAGGAGGTGACCCTTTTCTCCCAAGCTTTTGGGTCTAGTCATTTGTTCGTTTTCCTGTGTTTGGTTATTTCCCTGCTTACCTACCTATCGTGATACTGCTGCTGAAGCTCAATTAAAGTTAAAGTTTCTTTGTTCATCTGTGTTATCTTTAGATTCATCAAATGGCGTCTGTACCACTGCATTACGCATCATCTCCTGGAATGAATATTTTTTCACACAACCTGTTTGCTCCCCACAACTCACCAACACAATGGACAGCCCATCCACCATCAGGCAGGAAATATCCAAACCCTGGTGTGCCATGAGGGAATCAAAGGGTGTGTCCCTCCCTTCACTGTGCACACAGAAGCTGGGTAGGCATCCTCTCCACCCAGCGCCTTCCTATGCCAGGTCTGATATTGCAATTCTAATTATAAAAGCAGGGCAGGGTAGTCCAGAATGATATACAGTATAGCAGGGGAAAGGAAAATTAGTTTACACCAAAAACTTTTTTTTTTTTATTGCATGTAGATTGCAGTAAAACTTTATTTAAAATACTCTATTCATTGAATGCTAATACATTGTGTAGGATAACCGCTTTGTAACAGAAAATTAGGGACAATACCTGCAAATTGAGGACTGTTAACAACTATGCACAGTTAACTTTACTTGCAGAACATGGTACAGCATTTGAATTTGCACTCTGTAATGCAAGAGGAGGAAAGATTCACACTGTGTATTTTTGCGCTGAATTTTGTAGACGGCTGCTCATAAATTTTGTCAAAATCCTGCCTACGGCCCCATCCTTTCTACCACCCAATCATTTCAATAGGAGGCAGAACTAAAGATCATGGAGCAGCGCTTTAAAGCTGTGCGCTTGCCGACAAGGGACATGTCTCTTCTCGGTGCAGTCGCTGCTTTAAGCTGCTGCTCTGCAATCTTCAGAGCTGTCTCCCATTTCAAAGAATGGGGGGCAGAAAGGGCACTGCTGCCAGCAGAATTTTGGTGGAATTTCAACACACCAAATTTCCATGCTAGGTCTTACTTGAACATGTCTTCTAAAATCCACTTTGAAAACTACTCTACTTTTATGAACAGTTTTATTCCACCTTTGTGATGTAAAAAATTAGCAAATTATGGGATACTCCATGTTTGCTCCATAATTTGCAACTTTTCACTTCACTCAGAAAAGTGGGTGGGGCTTAGTGAGAGGGTTGTGGCCTCTTGCATCCTGATAGATTTATTATTTACATCAGAAACTGACTCGATTTCTCGAGCACTGACTACCTGGAGATATTTGAAAAAGTGGACAATATTCCTTTATGGATGAACGTCACTATAAATCAATTACAATAGCACAAAAATAGTGATTATTGGTTATATTAAAACATAACTTTTACTAATGAATTTAAAAGATAGGCCCAAAATTTAAATTTGATAAAATTGAGAGAGCAGCGGTATTACAGGTCAATGTGCACGGCGGCACCCAAACAATTGATGAAAAAAGGCAAAGTGCTCGGCGGCATCTGAAATGAAAACCGTACTCCTACCGCTCTGTCGTCAACGTGCAGGGTGTGTCCTGATGACATCGGAGTGAATGGCTCAGCTGCTGGAGGCGGCGGGGTAAAAAAACAACTGATTTGACCCTATGGTATAGTCTGAGGCTTGCCCTAATAGCTAATTAGGGGTAGCAGCCTAACCACAGGGCACTCGTCCTTAAAAGGGCGACCCCGTCAGGAACCTCTCCCTGTGAACTAGCCCTGTGTGGCCCCAATCTAGTCCCGCTCCCTACATACATGTTTTATATCTCAGAAATCATCAGGGGAAATGTAACTAGGACTTTTAGAATAGAGACGATCGGGTGATACCAGTTATAACACACCCATATGATCGTCTATAAATTATATGGACTGCTGGAAGGAGTACTGGATAACGCTCCCCAACCATAATACGGGCATCTCACTAGCCGCGGGCAATAAGTTGCACCCGCGATATGTGTTTTCATTTCAGGTGCCGCCGAGCACTTTGCCTTTTTCATCAATTGTTTGGGTGCCGCCGTGCACATTGACCTGTAATACCGCTGCTCTCTCAATTTTATCAAATTTACACTTTGGGCCTTTCTTTTAATTTCACTACCTGGAGATATTTATTAAAAAGCCTTCACCACTAAATAAATTTGTTGCATTTTGCACGAATGAGCTAACTAAGACTGGCATTTGTAACGCCAGTCTTTGTATGTCTGTCCCAATGTTCCTCTTTGCCCACAAGCCTTTTGCTTTGTTTGACTTGGACTAACAGACAACTGAGGATTACCTTTTTCAAAGCCACATGGACCCAGCACTCACTCCCCAAATCTCTTTACCAGCTTCCCAGCTCATCTCTTGGCAGCTACACTCATGCCTTGCTGGTCATAACTCTGTTTCCTCTCTTTGGATTCAGCTCAGCGACTCTACTCAGAGCAGCTACATTCAGGCCTTCCTGCATTGCCTCATTTAGGCTCTCCACATCTCCCTTCCTCTGCCTGCTGCCAACTGGTACATCGCTCATTAGCTGCATGTGGTTCTACTTGCTAAGTATACCGTCAGCAGGCCCTTCCGGCATTACATGTAGTTACTCCTTACTTCCTACTCTGGCACCACCTTCTTTTAGGGGCCTCTCCTAATCATTCCAGATGCACCATTTTGATACATTTTATGTAATTTGCATCATTTTTGGTTCCTGATAAAATTGTGCATTATATACTTAATAACACTAGTCATAAATCTCCTCAAATGTGTAGTGTAGTGCACAGCGGAAGGAACTGGTGCATCACATGTATAGAAATAACGCTAAAGAGATAAGTCTGGTATAATGCACTGCTTCCTTACTCCACACATTAGCACTAGCACTGTATATCAGTTTTTGGGCCATATAGCAGTGGCGTACCCTAAGTCCAAGTGCAACTAGTCTTTTAGTAGAGCTTTTAGATAAGCATAAAAAATGTGAGGCGGGTTGAGGAGGGTTGTCTGAGTTGGAAATAGTAGGAAAAAGAGAGGGAAGGAATTTAAACCATAAAAGAATGCATACTCTCCAGTTCTAATCCGTTGCCGCTCCATCCTCTCTTTTGGGCTTTGTTTAACTGACTGCAGCAGTCACGTTCCTGCATACTACATGTGTCCTCTGCAGCCAATCACTGGCCTCAGTGCTCTCAAGAACATGATGCCATGGCTACAGCGGTTGGGGTTGTCTAAACCATTCAGTTATTGTTTTAACACCTTCCTTTTTTACAGTATAGTACATTGAAGTAGTGGGATTTGCATTTTCTGTTCAGCATGCTTTTTTATCTACTATAATAATTGATCCGATACTTTCAGCTGTTTCAAATCAGTGCATCATGACCACAGAAAATAGGTATTGTTTCGCCGATCATCCCACGGCTTCATAATGCCACCTCTTGACCTTGCAACGTTACCCATGTAGAGGAAGTTATTTCTTGAATACAAAGTGAACGTCTTTCCTCAGACATCTTCTCCGACTTTCATAAAACGGATTAACCCCAAACACCTGCATTACTGTAAAAAGACACACTCAAAGTGTAAATACATTACTGCCTTCCCAACATGAAATTAGCTCTCACCAGTCAGCGTTACACGGTATAATACACTGTTAACACACTAATAGGCACGCAAGGTAGTTATAATTCAATTAAAGCCACGTTATTTCACTGCTGACTACAATAGCAGAGGCTGCACGGTGTCTATGCTACATGAAACATGCTATTTAAGCTAAATCAACTTCTACTTAAGTGAACAGTAATAAGCATTCACAAGGGCAGCTTGAGCCCTAGGGGCATCATTTATCACACTGTAATAGAAAATGGGAAGGAATAATAACACCTAGATATTCAGCAGGAGTTTGCATACATTACTAGAGGAGGTACACTCCACGCAGGGCAGCTTGGCTAGGAGAGAGATGAGATTTTGTCATTGTATTGTAACACGTAGCGTTTCCAGATTTAATTCTTACTGCTTCAAATAAAAGGCTGCTGTTTAATATCCTTCTCCGCTTTATGTGTGCTCCACACATACATATTAAAAAAAAGAAAAAAAGAAAAAAAAAAGAACTATGTAGATATAGATCGGTGCTGAGGTCTCTCTCCCTTCCCCCCTTTTTTCCCACCATAGAAATAGGGGGCAGGTTCCTGCTTTGCTCCCCTGGGAGTCTACAGCCTCGACCTCATGGATGTGTGTATAAAAAATGCAAAATTAAAACTTGCTCCCTATGGCCATAAAGCAGATGTTGGGTTATTTGTTCGCACCACCCTGAGAATGTTAACCAGATTTCCAGCCCTCTCTGCTAATGATCAGTGACAGGCACCAATTGTTCAGCTGCATTTGTCCCTGCGTTTATAAGCAGAGCTATCTTCACTGAGTTTCACTCCCCAAGGGCAGAATAAACCCTTTTGCTTCCAGAGGTACAGGCAAGGTATTTCTCCGCAATCACTATTATAACCCTAAGGAAGACAAGTGATTCATGTCCTTGAATGCTGACTCGCCTGCTCCACTGTTCTATCTATAAACATAGCACAATTCATGCTGCTATTTTTTTTATATAGTTTTACTGTACAATCTATTAGATTTAAAAAAAAAAAAATTCACACCTATGATGTGCAAATGAAAAAAATAAAAATCCATAACCACTTCATGACAAGACCTAAAAGGGCCTAAAAAGGTTCACCTGAAAGACCCATATATTTGGCTCTGGCTTACAGTCTAGGGCTACACCCTGTACAGATATGTTCCTAAATAGGTTAATATTTTTTTGTTAAAGGAACAGAGGAAACACATTTAACCAGTAAACGAGACAGAAGCTGCCAACTCTAGGGGGAATTCACACACATCAGTTCTGTGGCAAAAATGTATTGGACTGTTCATTAATCTAAATGGTGTTTATAGAACTCGATTTAGTTTCTACATAGAGAACCCCAGTCAGATGAAATTAAATTATTTTAAAGGGTTTGTGCAGAGCTACAGTATTGATGACCTATACTCTGGATAGGTCATCAATATCAGATAGGCGGTGGCCTAACTCCCAGCACCTCTACTGTTCAGCTGTTTGAAGACGTAGCGGTGCAACCTTCTGCACAGTCTGCACCTTCACTTGTACGAGCACTGTTTTCACTTCAAAATTACCTGTGCATCATCTTGCTTGTAGAGGCGGCGCAGTGTAGTTATAAGTCGAATGACATTGTGCTGCCTTTACAAGCAAAACAACGTGCAGGTAATTTTGGAGCGAAAGCAGCTCTCGCACGAGTGAAGGTGCACCAGTTGGCCTGATAATTTGTGTATGACACTCTTTAGATCTCCTATGACTATTTTTTCTATCTAGTCACTCATGTTTTTCTTTCTTTATTTTTTAGAATTTCACTTGATCGCCAAGTCCAATAGAGTGCACCTGTTACTTTCTCTATTTACTGTATAGTGGTGTGGTCATTAAGCGCTATGTAGGCTGGAAAAGAGAAGGTAGAAATGGTAATAAATCCCTTCTGTATCCTAATTAGGCTCCTTAGTCCAACTGGTTCCTGCTTTAAAAATGTGCCATGCATTTGGCCCAGGCCTCATACAGGTATGGTATGTGGTCGTTAACAGGTTAATTACTGACCAGTTAAAGAAAAACAAGAAGTACATTTGACAGAAGCAGCCAACTTTAGGGTAAATTAACAAATGGCAGATTTGTTGCAAACATTTCTGTGACTGCAGAAATCTATGTACTTCCTAGAGAAGCGACGTTAACAAATCTGCAGCATGGGAATTAATCCTTAAAAGGGTTGTTTCATCAAGACAACCTCTGTCCATATGCATTATTAAGAGCCAGAATGGAGAGTCGTTTGATATGAGCAACTCCTATTCTTTTCCTTGCAGAAATACTTGGCTGACTGTAGCTTCCCGTGGGTATTTCATCTGTTTGCTGGGGTGCCTGCAGTGGGACTCATTTTGAAATTTATTAATGCACCCCACTGCCACGACAAAACTTGAGAGACCCCTTCATAAATTCATGAAGTCCCTTGGTTGAAGTCACAGTGTGGCACGTCACTTTATCTATCCAAAAATGGAATTACAGCATGTCTTAATTAGCTTCTCAAGTAGGAAACATTGGCTAAATAATTACTCTGCTATTCACATATTTTACACACAAAAGCTATATTAAAAAATCAAAACCTAATTCAAATGAAAAGATAAAAAAATACCTATTTCCCTACTGTAAATGTTATGTTAACTATTGTCCAAACACCATGATTTTGCGCTATTTCTGAATAGACACACTAGTGCAGATGCTAGGGCCCTTTGGTTTACACATGCCCTATGCAAAAGGTGGTCCACAATAATTCTCAAGTTGCCTGATGACCCACATACACCTTTAGCTGGCTCACACACATGAATTTATTTACAATACTGTGTTTCAGGCAGGTGTGGGAAAAATTCTGAAAAGTAAGAATATTTTCAAATATAGAAATGTTAATAGTTTATTTTTATCAATTAGCCAAATGCAAGGTGAATGCACAAACCAGTACTTGGTATGACCACCATTTGTCTTCAAAACAGCAACAATTCTTCTAGGTACACATGTATAAAGTTTTTGAAGAAACTTGTCAGGGAGGCTGTTCCAAACATCTTGGAGAACTAACCACAGATCTTCTGTGCATGTAGGTTTGCTCAAATCCTTCAGTCTCTTCTTGTAATCCCAAACAGACTATGTGTCACAATGTAGGGGGAGGGGAGGAACACCAGAATGGCCACAGAAGGAAAATGACCCGAAACTAGGCCTCACAGCTAGGGAAAGAAAAAAGGTCCCCACCTAGGAAACCCTAAACCTAGCCCTGACTCCTCTCAGTATGAAAAGACCTTGAAGGTGGGAATATTCATACTCCAGAGACCTAGGCCCTAGAAACCCTGAAAATCCCTAGGTGTAGTGACAGGGTCTGAGACCACTGGTTCCTTCCCAGATGAACGAACCAGCGTTTCCCTGAGGCCTAGGAAACAATGAGCAGAAGGGGACAACAAAATACAAAGGGGAATACACTTATCTTATATAGAAAATGGATGAGCAGGAACTCAGAAGAGGACAACACACCAGCTCTTCCAACTCCAGGCAGATAATATCAACCGCATGGTAAGAAGTGTGAGTCCAGACTAAATAGAGGAGCAGTGATGACCACAAGCTACACCTGAAACAAGAGGTGCGGTCATTAGTGTTGGGGGCGAATATTCAAATTGAGAATATTAATCGCGAATATCGGCACTTCGAGAATTCGCAAATATTTAGAATATAGTGATATATATTCGTAATTTCGAATAGTCTAGATTTTTTTCATCAGTAACCTCCCTTCTTGCTTATGGGCCAATGAGAAGGCTGCAATGTCTTTCTTTGCTCAGAAACATCCCTAGCAACCAATAGGAAAGTTGCCTACCCCTTACTATATAAGAACCTCCCCAGCAGCCATTTTCCACAGTTTTTTAAAGTTCTGAGAGAGACGGCAGTGTCATTGCTGTGCTCTGTGCTTTCCACACTACATTAGGTAGATAGTTAAATAGCTTATAT
Source organism: Bufo bufo (assembly GCF_905171765.1). NCBI lineage: Eukaryota > Metazoa > Chordata > Amphibia > Anura > Bufonidae > Bufo > Bufo bufo. The sequence continues at coordinate 349,864,868 of NC_053391.1, read as the reverse complement.
GTGATAAGGCTGGCCGCAGGTTAGCCTGGATTTGTGGGAGGGACCTGTACCTGTTTTAAGCGGTCCACTTCTCCCAGGCAGCACGTCGACATTCGGACATCGCTACTTCCGGGTGTGACGTCATCACCAAGCGTCCGCTAGTGTTGGAGCTCCTAGACGCCGGGTGGTGCTTTTCGTTTGCTACAAGCTTTTTCCAGCGTTGGTCTTTGGTCAGGAAGGTGGGGTAAGCGAAGCAGGGCAGGAGGTTGGGAGGGTAGGGGGTAGTGTGCGGCAGGATCGCTTTCCCTTGCGATCAGGCACGTGCGGTTTTCAGGTTTGACACCGGGGGGCAGCATTGCTACACGCACCTTTGCCGGCTCAGCTCCGCTGCCCATTCGAGCCATAACACTCTGGGGCTGCAAGTTACCGGGGCACAGCTGCCTAGGCCAGTGGCTGGGTCCCTGTGTCATTTCTGTGCATTTCCAGCAACGATTCTGTCTGTGCACACGTTGACCTCACATACATATTCCACCTACTTACCCCATACAGGTAGTCCGCACATGTGACAGTGGCGATTAAAAAAAAAAAAAAAAAAAAGTAAATGAAAATTTTTCCTTTAGGGGGCGTGGTTATAAATAAAAAAAAATAAAAAAAAAGGGTTTTCTAAAGGAAAGATTTTCATGTTGCCTGGTGGAAATCATTCCGCTAGCCTCTTGCAGACACCACTAGCATAGGTATATTCACCAACCACAGCCACACTCTTGCACGACAGTTAGAAACACTTCGTATCATCTCGTAGAATAGTGTCATACGTCATACGGTCTGTTTTCCACGACTCCCATACTTACATACATTTTACCTACCACGTCTGTAGGTTCGATAGCCCGCAGTATTCGTTTTTAATCAGTCTGCCACGCCACAGATTCAGACAAACTCGGGCTCGCTTCATCCGTCAGTGGAAACGACTATCATACTTCACGTGAGCCTCGTCGACTGCTCCTCATACGTTCATTCTGTCGGGGGAGGGGGGTCAGGTTCAGTCACTTATCTGTCGGCTTACGGGCTGCAGGTCGTAGGGTTAACAGGTTGTTTTTTTTTTTTTTTTTCTCCCTCTTCTTTCTTTCCACGTTTTTTTTTTTTTTTTGTTTGTTTTGTTTGGTGTTTTCTTTCTTTTTGTTTTCTTTAGTCATCATGTCTCAGCCATCGTGGAGGGTGAGCCCGGTGGGGGTGGTGCAGGGTAAATACTCAAATAAATTCCGTTTGATTTATGACTTGTCTGCTCCACATTCTTCCCACGTTCCTAGTCTCAACTCTCTGATTCCGTCTGAAGAGTTTTCATTGAAGTATACTTCCGTGGATCAGGCTATCCAGGTCATTCTACAGTCAGGCAGGGGCGCTTGGCTGTCCAAGGCAGATATCTCTGATGCGTTCAAACTGCTGCCCATTAGCCCATCTCTTTGGCAGTGGCATGGCATCAGATGGAGAGATGCGTACTATTTCGCCACAAAGTTGACGTTTGGTTCCAAGAGCAGCCCCAGTCTGTTTGACAAGTTAGCGCAGGCTCTGGAATGGATTTTGTTGGAAATTCAGGGTTGCCAGAATGTCATCCACTACCTGGATGATTTTCTGTTGATAGAGGAACCCTCACGGGCGCCTGCTGACTTGCAGGTTCTCTTGCAGGTGTTCGAGGAGTTAAACATTCCGGTGGCTGCCCACAAAACGGAAGGGCCTGCGCAGGTTGTCACATTCTTGGGGATCTCTCTGGATTCACGCACCATGTCGGCAAGTTTACCTTTAGACAAACTCGATAGGATCAAATCAGGGGTCCGTTCCTTGCTCAGGTCTCAGGTTTGCACCAAGAGAGAATTGCAGTCTCTGTTGGGCATGTTGAACTTTGCCATGAGGATCATTCCTCAGGGCAGGTCATTCATTTCAAGGTTGTTAGTCTTACTGCAACAGACCAGTGATTTGGACGCATCAGTGCATCTTGATACTAACGCCCGGGCAGATCTGTTCATGTGGGACGGATTTCTTAGTGGGTGGAATGGCATTTCCATGTTTATTCCAAGGGCCACTTCTGATTCTCCACACGTATTTTCAGACGCGGCTGCCTCGATTGGTTTCGCGGCCATATTCGGCCCTCACTGGTTCGCCAGCTCATGGCCCACACACGTGCTACAGATGCCGGGGTTTTCTCAGACGTCGGCATTGTTCGAGATCTATCCTATTGTGGCAGCCGCCATAGTTTGGGGGCGTAGGTGGTCGGGTCACACGGTGGTTTTCCACACTGACAACATGGCGACCGCAGAGATCATCAACAAGGGTAGGTCCAAATCGCTACTCATCATGTCTTTCATGCGTAGGTTGACCTGGATAGCTCTGGATCAGGGGTTTCATTTCCATGCCCAGTTTCTGGACGGGGTCAGCAATGTGGCGGCTGATGCTTTGTCCCGTTTTGACTTTGCACGCTTTTTCTTACAGAACCCAGAAGCAGACGAGGTGGGCACCCCGGTACCGGACTGGCGGCGGCTGGTCTTGGACTAGACTCTCTGTTGGTGGTTGCCAGTTCTCTCATTACGAAATCTTTGTCCACCAGTACTTTGAAGTCATACCGCCGAGCATGGGTAGTTTTCTTAGACTTCCAGTCGGTATACCCTAGGGGTGACGCTGGTCAGGTCAAGTACATGGTGGCTTTCATATCTTACTGTCACTCAGTACTAGCGTTGTCCTACAACACCGTCAGGCTATATTTGGCAGGGGTGCAACATTTTTTGGCACTTCAAGAGCCAGATAGACCCTCCATTTTTTCAGCTCACCCGATTAAGGCCATCCTCAGAGGCATCCAGAAAAGCCAGGTCACGGGGAAGCCGAGCCGTCAACCTATTACGGGGGTCACATTTCGTAGTCTGTCGGACGTCCTCTCGTTGTCACCGTTCGGGGCCCTGCCCAGCCTGGTGATCAAAGCAGCGATGTACCTGGCCTTTTATGGGTTTCTCAGACCAGGTGAGGTGACACAGGCCAGACGAGGGGCGGTGGCTCTCCGCAAGGGAGACTTAGTCAGGATGGGCAGTATCTTCCATTTGCAGTTGCCTCACAATAAAACCAGGCAGGTAGGTCTTGGCCATGTAGTCAAATTCTTCCAGACCTCAAACACCTGGTGTCCAGTAGCAGTCTTGGACAACCTCGCGCTGGCCCTTAGTCTCCACGGCCCCACCGACCCGTTGCTACCATTCCCTGTTGAGCCACTCACGACCAGCCAGTTCACCAAGCATATCCGTACCCTGTTGGCCAGTATTGGAGTGAATCCGGCGCAGTTCTCGGGGCATTCTTTCCGCATTGGTGCGGCATCCGCAGCGTCCAAACATGGAGTTCCCGCGCACATCATCAAGCACTTGGGGCGCTGGCGCTCAGGGTGCTTTGTCCGGTATATCCCGGAGCCTCTGGCAGAACTGGTCCAGGCATTTAGTACGTTGGCAGAGTAGCACGGGGCCATCCTTCCCTCACTGGTGGGTTTTTGCCCCCTTTTCCAGGCATACCGACCTAGTGAGGCCAAGGCACACCTCAGGCCAGTTAGGTAGGGGGGGTGGTGGTTGGGCGTCCTCCATTCGCCAGGTCCTGACCACAAGTGATAAGGCTGGCCGCAGGTTAGCCTGGATTTGTGGGAGGGACCTGTACCTGTTTTAAGCGGTCCACTTCTCCCAGGCAGCACGTCGACATTCGGACATCCCCTGCCCACCCATGCCCATTTCTTCAGGCAGTCATCCAACTTTCACATCCAGGGTATGCCCCCTTTTCCAGGCATACCGACCTAGTGAGGCCAAGACACACCTCAGGCCAGTTAGGTAGGGGGGGTGGTGGTTGGGCGTCCTCCATTCGCCAGGTCCTGACCACAAATATAATACAGATAGTTAATGTGAGATAGTCAGTGTTGGTTATATCCTGATATAGTGTATCTGTTGCAGTGCAGTGTGTTAGGTAGTGTGATAGGTTCTGCTGTCTATACATACATGCAGACCTGCTAAAATTTGAAGTTTCACGTATTGCGCCAAAATATTCGCATCATTAGCGCAATCACGAATATATTGGAGCACTCTAAAGCCATTTTTAATGTTCTGCCGTGCCAACCATTTTCTCTAGTCTCAGGAAACTTCTAGCAGCTTGGAAAGTATAGCAAAAGTGACCCACGCTGTATTTCGCACGCATTACATGAATAGTACATTGCGTATTTTTCGCAATCAAGAAAATAATCTTGAATTTGTGACTATATGACGAATATTCGCCCAAATATTCGTGAAATATCGCAAATTTGAATATAGCCCCTGACGCTCATCACTAGTGGTCATACCAGCAACAACACTGCAAAGTGAAAAGCGAGAGACTGTCAGATAACCTCACGTGATGCAATTCTCTCAGATCTTCTAACTCTGTTGCGTGAGGGATTGTGACAGTACCTCCCCTTCTACGGATGACATCCAGACACCCAGGACCGACCTTATCTGAAAGAGCCCTGTTTAAAGCTCTCACAAGGCGACTAGCATTGATGTCGGCCGCTGGAACACACATTCCTTCCTCTGGACCGTAACCCTTCCAGTGAACGAGATATTGGAGGGATCTACGGAGAATTCTTGGGTCTGAAATTCAAGATTACTGTCCAACATGACAGGAGCGGGAGGCAAGGAGGACGGTTCAGCAGGTTCGACATACCTCTTCAGCAATGATTTGTGGAAAACACCAGGTTAATAATGGCAGAGATCTTATATGGACCAATAAAACTTGGACTCGACTTCCAAGAAGGTACCTTCAACTTAATGTTTCTAGTGGACAGCCACACAGAATCACCCACTCTCAGGTCTGGACCACTCATACGTCTCTTGTCAGCCAACCGTTTATACTTGTTGCCCATTTTTTTCAAATTATTTAGAATTTTCCGCCAAATTAATTACAAAGAAGAGGAAAATCTTTCCTCTTCAGGTATACCAGAAGTCTCAGCACGAGAAAATGTACCAAACTGCGGATGGAACCAACATGCCCCAAAAACGTCGACTAATCAGTGGACCACTCCTCCTCATTCTCCGAGACAAAGAATCTCAAATAAGTTTCCAGATTCTGGTTAGTGCGCTCACTCTGTCCGTTCAAATGAGGATGAAAGGCCGAAGAGAAAGACAATTGTACCCCCAGGTGAGTACAGAACGCATTCCAGAATTTGGAAACAAATTGAGTCCCCCTATCAGACACAATATCAGAGGGAATACCATGTAGCTTCATGATGTTATCGACAAACACTTGTACGAGAGTTTTAGCATTAGGTAGACCTGATAATGCTATAAGGTGCGACATCTTGCTGAAGCGATCAAGAACCACCAGAATCACAGTTTTTCCTGAGGAATTCGGCAAATCTATGATAAAGTCCATAGACAAATGAGTCCAAGGTCGGAATGGAATGAACAACGGAAGTAGAGGTCCTGAAGGCCGAGTATGTTTCACCTTAGCACATGCACAAGTACCACAAGCTGACACACAACCCTCAACACATTTACGCAACCCCGGCCACCAGAATCTACGAGAAATGAGATCGACAGTGGATCTGCTCCCAGGGTGTCCTGTGAGAACCATACAGTGATGTTCCTTGAACAACTTGCGCCACAGTTCAGCAAGAACAAACAACTTCCCCGGGGGACAGGAATCCGGTGCCTCTCCCTGGGCCTCCAACACTTCTGCCTCAAGGTCGGGATAAAGGGCGGATATTACCACCCCTTCAGCCAATATCAGAGCAGGATCTTCCGAATCACCCCCCAGGAAAGCTACGCGACAAAGCATCTGCCTTGACGTTCTTAACCTTAGGGTGACAACGAAATTAAATCTGGTAAAAAACAACGACCATCTGGCCTGTCTTGGGTTCAGTCATTTAGCCAACTTCCGGTAAGCCAGATTTTTGTGATTGATAATAACAGTAATAGGATGAATCGCTCCTTCCAACCAATGGCACCATTCCTTAAAAGCCATCTTAATGGCCAGCAACTCTCTATTACCCATGTCATAAGTTTTATCAGCAGCTGAGAGCTTCTTCGAGAAGCACATGGGCACCATTTACTAGGTGAAGGACCCTGCAACAAGACTGCTCCTACCTCTACCTCTGATGCATCAACTTCCACAATGAAAGGCTGTGACACATCAGGTTGCATCAGTATAGGAGCAGAAGCAAAACATTCCTTCACAGCTGAAAATGCTCATAATGCCTAATCAGACCAGACTGAGACATCCGAACCTTTCCTAGTCATGTCAGTTAAAGGTTTTACAATCGTCGAGTAGTTCAAAATAAATTTACGGTAGTAGTTGGTGAACCCCAAAAATCGCATAAGCGCTTTCAGATTTTCGAGTCGATCCCAGTCCAACACAACACGGACCTTTTCAGGATCATTACGAAAACCTGAATATGAGAGTAGGTAGCCCAAGAATTGCACTTCCGGAACTGCAAATACACACTTCTCCATCTTAGCATACAGTTTATTCTCTCTTAGGATTTGTAACACTTGTCTCACGTGATTCTGCCTACCAGATGATGAAAGATATCATTGATGAAATGTTGAAAAACCGCAGGAGCATTGGTTAACCCAAAAGGCATGACCATATTTTCAAAATGACCCTCAGGGGTATTAAAGGCCTTCTTCCATTCGTCCCCCTCCTTGTTCCTTATCAGATTATATGCCCCCCTCAAATCCAACTTCGAGAACACCTTGACACCGACAATGTGATTAAACAAATCCGGGTTCAAAGGAAGGGGATAAGGATCACGGACAGTAACGCGATTAAGATCACGAAAGTCTAAACACGGACTAAGAGTTCCGTCCTTTTTCTTAACAAAGAAGAACCCTGCATCCACTGGGGATTTGGATGGTCTAATATGACCAAACTCTCAGTGATATATTTTCGCATGGCGGCTCTTTCGGGTTCGGAAAGATTATACAACTGAGACTTGGGCAACCTAGCTCCGGGAACAAAGTTGACGGGGCAATCATACTTCCAATGTGGAGGCAACTCCTGGTCTCCACTTTTAGAGATGACATCAGAAAAATAAATGAAGGTACAACTTTAGTGGCTACCACAGAAAGCGAAGTGCTAAGACAGTTATCGATGCAATAATCACTCCAATCAAGAATCTGTCTCGCTTGCCAATCAATGGTAGGGTTATGTTTGCTTAACCATGGTAACCCTAGCACCAAGGGAGCAAGCAGACCCTCCAGCACAAAATACGAAATGGATTCTTTATGAAAATCACCCACCTTTAACCCCTTAAGGACTCGGCCCTATTTCACCTTACGGACTTGACCATTTTTTGCAAATCTGACCAGTGTCACTTTAAGTGCTGATAACTTTAAAACGCTTTGACTTATCCAGGCCATTCTGAGATAGTTTTTTCGTCACATATTGTACTTCATGACACTGGTAAAATGAAGTAAAAAAAAATCATTTTTATTTATAAAAAAAATACCAAATTTACCAATTTTTTTTTAAAAATAGCAAATTTCCAGGTTTTAATTTCTCTACTTCTATAATACATAGTAATACCTCAAAAAATAGTTATTACTTTACATTCCCCATATGGCTGCTTCATGTTTGGATCATTTTGGGAATGATATTTTATTTTTTGGGGATGTTACAAGGCTTAGAAGTTTAGAAGCAAATCTTGAAATTTTTCAGAAATTTTCAAAAACCCAATTTTTAGGGACCAGTTCAGGTCTGAAGTCACTTTGCGAAGCTTACATAATAGAAACCACCCAAAAATGACCACAATATATAAACTACACCCCTCAAGGTATTCAAAACTGATTTTACAAACTTCCACAAGAATTAATGAAAATAGAGATACAATTTCAAAATGTAACTTTTTTGGCAGATTTTCAATTTTTATAATTTTTTTTCAGTTACAAAGCAAGGGTTAACAGCCAAACCAAACTCAATATTTATGGCCCTGATTCTGTAGTTTACAGAAACACCCCATATGTCGTCATAAACCGCTGTACGGGCGCAGAAGGAAAGGAATGCCATACGGTTTTTGGAAGGCAGATTTTGCTGGACTGTTTTTTTTGACACCATGTCCCATTTGAAGCCCCCCTGATGCACCCCTAGAGTAAAAACTCCAAAAAAAAGGCCCCATTTTAGAAACTACGGGATAGGGTGGCAGTATTGTGGTACTAGTTTAGGGTACATATGATTTTTGGTTGCTCTATATTACACTTTTTGTGAGGCAAGATAACAAGAAATAGCTGTTTTGGCACCGTTTTTATTTTTTGTTATTTACAACATTCATCTGACAGGTTAGATCATGTGATATTTTCATAGACCAAGTTGTCACGGATGCGGCGATACCTAATATGCATACTTTTTTTTTATTTATGTAAGTTTTACACAATGATTTCATTTTTGAAGCAAAAAAAATCATGTTTTAGTGTTTCCATAGTCTGAGAGCCATAATTTTTTCAGTTTTTGGGCGATTACCTTGGGTAGGGTATGATTTTTGCAGGATGAGGTCACGGTTTTATTGGCACTATTTTGGGGTGCGTGTGGATTTTTGATCGCTTGCTATTACACTTTTTGTGATGTAAGGTGACAAAAAATTGTTTATTTAGCACAGTTTTTATTTTTTATTTTCTACGGTGTTCATCTGAGGGGTTAGGTCATGTGGTATTTTTATAGAGCCGGTTGATACGAATGCGGCGATACCAAATATGTATACTTTTTTTTTTATTTATGTAAGTTTTATACAATAACAGCTTTTTTAAAACAAAAAAAATTATGTTTGAGTGTCTCCATATTCTGAGCCATAGCTTTTTTATTTTTTGAGCGATTATCTCAGGTAGGGGCTAATTTTTTGCGGGATGAGGTGACGGTTAGATTGGTACCATTTTGGTGGGCAAACACCTTTTTGATCGCTTGCTGTTTTACTTTTTGTGATGTAAGGTGACAAAAAAATTGTTTATTTAGCACAGTTTTTTTTTTTTTTTTTACGGTGTTTATCTGAGGGGTTAGGTCATGTGATATGTTTATAGAGCCGGTTGATACAGACGCGGCGATACCTAATATGTATACTTTCCCCCCCCCCCTATTTTTTACCTTTTTTTTTTAACTTTATTTGGGGAAAATTAAGTTTTTGTTTATTTTTACTTGAAACTTTTAATTTTTGGGGGGGAAAACTTTATTTTTGAAACTTTTTTTTTCAATTTATTTTTTGTCCCACTTTGGGACTTGAACTTTTGGGGATCTAATCCTTTACAATGCATTCCAATACTACTGTATTGGAATGCATTGGCTGTATGAGTAATACTGTGTGTATTACTCATACAGCTTCCGGCCTGTGAGATCCAGGGGGCTGGATCTCACAGGCTCGTCACCGGAAGGCAGGGAAGATGCCTCAGGAAGGCATCGCGCTGCCTTCCATGCCATCGGGTCCCCCCCACAGCCCCATGGGGACCCGATGGCACCGCCGACCTCCGCCGCCGCAACATTGAATTGCCGCAAACCGCAGGTCTGAATTGACAATTTAGATCACCGCCCACCGGGCGGTGGTGATCGGAACTATACATGACGTATCGGTACATCATAGGTCCTAAGGGGTTAAACGGATGTCCTGCACTATTTCTGATGAACATTTCTGTGTGAGTGGAGCAGAATCAATAGCAAACACTGAAATATTTTTGTCTAATGCACTTATTCCATTCATATGGACAAACTGACCATCAACTAGGTTAACCCCTGCCCCACTGTCAATAAACACTTTAATTCCCACTGTTTTGAAATCTAGTGCCACCTCGGCAGACAGGGGAAATCGGGTACTACATAGTGACAGGGTCTGAGACCACTGGTTCCTTCCCTGATGAACGAACCAGCGTCTCCCTGAGGCCTAGGAAACAATGAGCAGAAGGGGACAACAAAATACAAAGGGGAATACACTTATCTTATATAGAAAATGGATGAGCAGGAACTCAGAAGAGGACAACACACCAGCTCTTCAAACTCCAGGCAGATAATATCAAACACATGGTAAGAAGTGTGAGTCCAGACTAAATAGAGGAGCAGTGATGACCACAAGCTACACCTGAAACAAGAGGTGTGGTCATACCAGCAACAAAACTGCAAAGTGAAAACCAAGAGACTGTCAGATAACTTCACGTGATGCAAGTCTCTCAGATCTTCTAACCTCTGTCACGGGAGGGATCGTGACACTATGTTTTTGAGATCAGGGCTCTGTGGGGGCTATGCTCCCAGGACTCCTGTGTGTTTGGGGTAATTGCCTGCTGCAGAATAAATGTGGAGCCAATCATAAACCTCTGTAAAGTTATTACATGATGGATAAGTTTCTATCTATATTTTTCAGCATTGACATTGTTCTGACTGCCTTTTTTCTAGATTCTGCCTCACCACTTTGATTTCTCGCTATCAGGTTTATCTCTCCGGTTTGAGCTTTAACCTAGACTTCTGACTCTGCCATCTCCTCGTTCTCTGAAATTATCGTTCCTTGCTAATTTCCTGGTTCTCACCTTCACCTACCTATCTGTTCCTCACTGCTGCCACATCTTACTGCCAACTGGTGACAAATTTGAGGACCGCGAACTGAGGGTCCAGGCAGTTAAGTACAAACCTGTTTCCTTGGCCAACCACTGCATCTATGGTCCTCAATGTAGTTAGGATTATTGGGGTCCTTAATGCTGAGAAATACAGGCAGATACCAATAATGTCTTTTTCCTCGCTGGATTTATTAAGTATTTGATTACATTGACTATTTCACCCTGTATCTGATCCTCCCTTGATTAGGCCATATGTAGCCCCCTCCCCTCTTGGTCACACCAGATTGAACACTGAGTGGCATAAATCTAAGTTCCTAGGTCTTCCAGACCTTGGTCTTTTCAAATGCAGCATCTTTCAAGTGCACATACCGAATTATACCAGTATTGGACCAGAAGGGGACCACAGGTAATTATAGAAATAGTTAATGCAAACAGCCTTACCTCTAAACAGACTCAGGTGCCAGGGAGTTCGTCAGCAGGAACACGGATGTGTTCTCAGACCTCCCCGGACGCACTTCCACAATTCAGCATGACATTGTCACTGAGCCTCAGGCAAAACCATACCGGTACCCAAGGCTCGGCGACAAGCCATCTCGGAGGAAGTGCAGCGAATGCTGCAACTAGACGTTATTGAGGAGTCTAAAAGTGAGTGGCCAGTCCTATAGTTTTAATACCCAAACCGGACGGGACGTTACGGTTCTGTAACGATTTTCGTAAACTAAACGAGATTTCCAAAATCGATGCGTATCCCATGAGCTTATCGAGAGGTTAGGACAAGCCCGGTATTTTTCTGTTTTGGACCTCACCAAAGAGTACTGGCAGGTACCCTTGATGGAGGCTGCCAAAGAGAAAACTGCCTTAATCACACCAGAGGGGCTGTACCAATATAAGGTGTTACCCTTCGGTCTTCATGGTGACCCTGCCACTTTCAACGACTTATGGACATTGTGCCTTATCCACATTGTCGGTACGCTTCGGCTTACCTTGATGATATTGTCACCCACAGTACAGACTGGGAAAGTCACCTACCCAAAGTGCAGGCCGTAGTGGACTCCCTTCGGAAGGCTGGACCAAACGCTAACCCAAAAAAATGTGCGATAGGGTTAGAGGAGACTAAATTCCTGGGGTATGTCATTGGGTGCGGAGTCATCAAACTCCAAGTGAACAAAATAGAGGCGATACGGAATTGGCCCTGACCTGTCACTACTAGGCAAGTAAAGTCGTTCTTGGGACTGGTGGGCTAACACTTGAGGTTTGTCCCCCACTTTGCTACAGTGGCCAAGCCATTAACACGGCTCTTGAAGGAACACAAGTCAGTGATGGTTCGCTGGGATTATCAGGCGGAAGAGTCTTTCCCTGCTTTGAAGTCGGCCATGTGCGGGTCTCCGGTTTTGGTGACGCCCGACTTCAAAAAGGTATTTATAGTACAGACCGATGCCTCCGAAGTAGGCCTCTGTGCTGTACTGTCTCAGGAAGTCAACGGGGAAGACCATCCCATTGTCTTCCTCCGCCGTAAGCTCACCCCAGCCGAGACCAGGTACAGTGTAGTGGAGGGAAAGTTTCTGGCTATCAAGTGGGCACTCGAGTCTCTCTGTTATTATTTGTTGGGGAGAAAATTCTGCCTTGTAACTGACCACTCCCCCTCAAGTGGATGAGCCAGGTCAAAGACAGAAATGCCGGGGTCACCAGATGGTTCCTTTCCCTACAGAACTTTAAGTTTACAGTGGAACACAGGGCAGGCCAGTTGCAGGGAAATGCAGATACCCTGTCCTGAGTACATTGTCTGGTGAGTGTTCACCCCCTCTGGGTTGAACAAAGGGGGGGGGTATGTGACGCAGTGAGGGGAATGGTCTGGGAAAACAGGTATTTTTCTCCCTGCGTGTGCTGCTGGGCTGATTTGCAGCCAGGTGGTGTCAAATACCAGACTGGATTTTTATTGCCAGTCCGGGTTTATGGCAGCACCTGGCTGTCCTTAAATAGGCAGCTGGGCTCAGCAGCAGGATATCTGTGTTGGGATCTGAGACTTGGTGCCAGGTTGGAGGGCTGAGACCCATGGGCCGAGGAAACAGGCCCCTAAAGCCTGCTGGGGACTGCTGGAGGCAGAACTGACCTCAAGGTGACTTGTCTTATATGAACTTTCCAATTTGTGTGAAGTAACACCAAGATGTAATTTCCACTGTGTATGAAGTAAACACCAAGACTGCAAAGTAACGCATTGTTTTGTGCATTTGCCTCAAGCGTGAATAAACACTGAAGTTTTGCGTTAAGAACTTGTCTTTTGCCTCTGTACTTCGTCCGCTTACCCTATCTACCAGAGCGAAACCCCACACCCTGTACCTACTCATACTATGCCCTGATATACCCTATTAGCATCCCAATGCTTTTCCACTCTTTTAGGTTCCACAGGGGATGAACGATAATACGATTAGCCAAATACTAAAGTCAAGACATTTGACTGCATTTGATAAGACATACGTGTGTACAATAACAAATAAATGCCAATAGATAACGGTCCAGACAGGACCACTCACGTGTGCCGGCAATAACAGGGCTCAGGTAACTCCATTGTTGCATGCAGGATAACAGCTTATTTATAATAAAGGTTAAGTATTAATGGTGCATGCCCTCTGTGAAACATGGGTGAAAAGTTTACCCTCCAACAAGACAATGACCCTAAGCAAACAGCAAAAACAACCACAGGAAAGCTTAGGGACAACTCTGAGAATCTCCTTAAGTGGCCCAGCCAGAACCCTGACTTGAACCAAATCAAATATCTCTGAAGAGACCTGAAAATAGCTGTCCACTGATGGTCCCCATCCAACCTGACAGAGCTTATGAGGATCTACAGAGAAGAATGACAGAAAATCCCCAAATCCAGGTGTGCAAAATTATAAGAATTTGTTTTTCACTTTGTCATTATGGGGTATTGAGTGCAGAATGATGTGAATTTTTTTGTTTTTACATATTAGCACAAGGCTGCAACATAACAAAAGTGAAAAAAGTGAGACTTTCTGAAGAAGCTTCGAATGCACTGTGTGTGTGTGTATGTATATATATATATATATATATATATATATATATATATATAAATATATATATATATATATATACAGTACAGACCAAAAGTTTGGACACACCTTCTCATTCAAAGAGTTTTCTTTATTTTCATGACTATGAAAATTGTACTGTAGATTCACACTGAAGGTATCAAAACTATGAATTAACACATGTGGAATTATATACAGGGTGGGCCATTTATATGGATACACCTTAATAAAATGGGAATGGTTGGTGATATTAACTTCCTGTTTGTGGCACATTAGTATATGTGAGGGGGGAAACTTTTCAAGATGGGTGGTGACCATGGCGGCCATTTTGAAGTCGGCCATTTTGAATCCAACTTTTGTTTTTTCATTTGCCTCAAGCGTGAATAAACACTGAAGTTTTGCGTTAAGAACTTGTCTTTTGCCTCTGTACTTCGTCCGCTTACCCTATCTACCAGAGCGAAACCCCACACCCTGTACCTACTCATACTATGCCCTGATATACCCTATTAGCATCCCAATGCTTTTCCACTCTTTTAGGTTCCACAGGGGATGAACGATAATACGATTAGCCAAATACTAAAGTCAAGACATTTGACTGCATTTGATAAGACATACGTGTGTACAATAACAAATAAATGCCAATAGATAACGGTCCAGACAGGACCACTCACGTGTGCCGGCAATAACAGGGCTCAGGTAACTCCATTGTTGCATGCAGGATAACAGCTTATTTATAATAAAGGTTAAGTATTAATGGTGCATGCCCTCTGTGAAACATGGGTGAAAAGTTTACCCTCCAACAAGACAATGACCCTAAGCAAACAGCAAAAACAACCACAGGAAAGCTTAGGGACAACTCTGAGAATCTCCTTAAGTGGCCCAGCCAGAACCCTGACTTGAACCAAATCAAATATCTCTGAAGAGACCTGAAAATAGCTGTCCACTGATGGTCCCCATCCAACCTGACAGAGCTTATGAGGATCTACAGAGAAGAATGACAGAAAATCCCCAAATCCAGGTGTGCAAAATTATAAGAATTTGTTTTTCACTTTGTCATTATGGGGTATTGAGTGCAGAATGATGTGAATTTTTTTGTTTTTACATATTAGCACAAGGCTGCAACATAACAAAAGTGAAAAAAGTGAGACTTTCTGAAGAAGCTTCGAATGCACTGTGTGTGTGTGTATGTATATATATATATATATATATATATATATATATATAAATATATATATATATATATATACAGTACAGACCAAAAGTTTGGACACACCTTCTCATTCAAAGAGTTTTCTTTATTTTCATGACTATGAAAATTGTACTGTAGATTCACACTGAAGGTATCAAAACTATGAATTAACACATGTGGAATTATATACAGGGTGGGCCATTTATATGGATACACCTTAATAAAATGGGAATGGTTGGTGATATTAACTTCCTGTTTGTGGCACATTAGTATATGTGAGGGGGGAAACTTTTCAAGATGGGTGGTGACCATGGCGGCCATTTTGAAGTCGGCCATTTTGAATCCAACTTTTGTTTTTTCAATAGGAAGAGGGTCATGTGACACATCAAACTTATTGGGAATTTCACAAGAAAAACAATGGTGTGCTTGGTTTTAACGTAACTTTATTCTTTCATGAGTTATTTACAAGTTTCTGATCACTTATAAAATGTGTTCAATGTGCTGCCCATTGTGTTGGATTGTCAATGCAACCCTCTTCTCCCACTCTTCTCACATTGATAGCAACACCGCAGGAGAAATGCTAGCACAGGCTTCCAGTATCCGTAGTTTCAGGTGCTGCACATCTCGTATCATCTGAAGGCAATCGTCTATGCTGTGAAGATACGAGATGTGCAGCACCTGAAACTACGGATACTGGAAGCCTATGCTAGCATTTCTCCTGCAGATCTACAGATTCTAAAACCTAAGGGGTTGAATGTGGAATTCAGGGTGATTTAACCTTATACTACTGATTAGGAGTCTTGTCTTACATGTTCTGTATAGGAAAGAACAGTACTCTTTATATAATATAATATATCCTTCTTTTTCTCTTTTTTTATGTTTTAGGAAGCCCTAAGAAAAGCTATTGAGATATCCTCTATGAAGATATCACTCAACATGAAACCCCCATGTGGTTGTATTTTTTCCTATTATGTTATCCATGATGTATACTTTATTCAATTTTTCTCCATTGACATAAAACAGTTTCTTTATACACTCACCTAACGAATTATTAGGAACACCATACTAATACGGTGTTGGACCCCCTTTTGCCTTCAGAATTGCCTTAATTCTACGTGGCATTGATTCAACAAGATGCTGATAGCATTCTTTAGAAATGTTGGCCCATATTGATAGAATAGCATCTTCCAGTTGATGGAGATTTGAGGGATGCACATCCAGGGCACGAAGCTCCCGTTCCACCACATCCCAAAGATGCTCTATTGG
The DNA here is from genome assembly GCF_905171765.1 of Bufo bufo. Taxonomy (NCBI): domain Eukaryota; kingdom Metazoa; phylum Chordata; class Amphibia; order Anura; family Bufonidae; genus Bufo; species Bufo bufo. Next base: position 349,848,825 of record NC_053391.1, on the reverse strand, counting down.
GTTGAGATCTGGTGACTGTGGGGGCCATTTTAGTACAGTGAACTCATTGTCATGTTCAAGAAACCAATTTGAAATGATTCAAGCTTTGTGACATGGTGCATTATCCTGCTGGAAGTAGCCATCAGAGGAAGGATACATGTTCTAATTCTGTTTATGCCAAATTCGGACTCTACCATTTGAATGTCTCAACAGAAATCGAGACTCATCAGACCAGGCAACATTTTTCCAGTCTTCAACAGTCCAATTTTGGTGAGCTCGTGCAAATTGTAGCCTCTTTTTCCTATTTGTAGTGGAGATGAGTGGTACCCGGTGGGGTCTTCTGCTGTTGTAGCCCATCCGCCTCAAGGTTGTGCGTGTTGTGGCTTCACAAATGCTTTGCTGCATACCTCGGTTGTAACGAGTGGTTATTTCAGTCAACGTTGCTCTTCTATCAGCTTGAATCAGTCGGCCCATTCTCCTCTGACCTCTAGCATCCACAAGGCATTTTTGCCCACAGGACTGCTGCAAACTGGATGTTTTTCCCTTTTCACACCATTCTTTGTAAACCCTAGAAATGGTTGTGCTTGAAAATCCCAGTAACTGAGCAGATTGTGAAATACTCAGACCGGCCCGTCTGGCACCAACAACCATGCCACGCTCAAAATTGCTTAAATCACCTTTCTTTCCCATTCTGACATTCAGTTTGGAGTTCAGGAGATTCTCTTGACCAGGACCACCCCCTTAAATGCATTGAAGCAACTGCCATGTGATTGGTTGACTATATAATTGCATTAATGAGAAATAGAACAGGTGTTCCTAATAATTCTTTAGGTGAGTGTATATCCATTTTGTTGAGGAATGGGGAACTCTTAATTGCGCCGTTCAGACCGCTCTGGGTTTAATGGGAAGGATTCCTTGTTTTGCTGGGTTTCCTAATGGATGGTATATTGGATTAATAGAGATGTTCACCTTGTTTCCATCGATGGGGTAGCTGGGGGTTGGGAACATTGACAGTGCCCCCGTTCCTCACTCCACATTGGGGTAGACACTTGTCCCAGTGTGAACTGGGAGCAGGACGTCCCCCAATATAGACATCCAGGTTCGCAGCATGATCAAATGGTTATATCATTATAATAATTGCCCTTATTGTTCCTATTGTTTCCATCCTTCTGTGCGATCTGGGATGTGGCGGTTGGGGATCCGGGACACAGACAATGTCCTGGTTCCGCATTCCACATAGGGATAGACACGTGTCCCAGTGGGAACTGTGAGCTGGATGTCCCCCATTTAGAAATCCCTAATCGCAATATGATAGGATGGTCATAATTGTCCCTCTAGTAGTCCCTTTAAATGGTTTGTTTACCTGATCACTATAGTTACGGATAAGAAATACATTGCGGTCCGCATGGTCATGCGCATTAGAACAATCGTACCCGTCTCCATCTGTAGTATGGGCAGGGACGCGGCCTCATTCGCAGTGCGCATGCGTAGGGATGACGCTGTGTTCTCGCGTTGGTTAAATGCACGCTAGGGCAGGCGCATTGTGCATCATGGGATGCCTGTTTAGCTACACATGGTCGGAATCATGTTGTGTGTACGTCTTGAAATTTATTCTATGTATGTACACTATTAAAAAAATTACTTTAGCAGTGTATTAGATAAATTACAATGTATATATGTGTATTTTACGAATATTCTTAATATTGCTCTAACTTCGTCTTTTAGAATATTCGTAATATTCTAAAAGACTAAGTTAGAGCAATATTACAAATTTTCTAAAAGACGAAGTTAGAGCAATATTAAGAATATTCGTAAAATACACATATAGATTGTAATTTAGCTAATATACTGCTATAGTAATTTTTTTAGTAGTGTACATATTTTCCAAAACTGAAGTTCAGAAGAGGCAAAAAAAATTAGAGAAAAAAAAAAGATTATGGCACTATATTAGCTAAATTACAATCTATATGTGTATTTTACGAAAATTCGTAATATTGCTCTAACTTCGTCTTTTAGAATATTACGAATATTCTAAAAGACGAAGTTAGAGCAATATTAAGAATATTCGTAAAATACACATATTAGCCTAGCCATAGTCAATTAGTCATAGGAACATTGCCTTATACTATCAAAAGAAAAATCGCAATACGCGATTAATTAAATCGCATATTATTCGCGATAAATGGAATTATTACGAATATTCGATTTCGAAAATATCGCGAAATCGAATATGGCACCTCCCGCTCATCACTAATAATCACTTCTTGGAGTTTGTCAGAATAAGTGGGTTTTTGTTTGTCCACCCGCCTCTTGAGGATTGACCACAAGTTCTCAATGGGATTAAGATCTGAGGAGTTTCCAGACCATGGACCCAAAATGTCAATGTTTTGGTCCCCGAGCCACTTAGTTATCCCTTTTGCCTTATGGCACGGTGCTCCATCGTGCTGGAAAATGCATTGTTCTTCACCAAACTGTTGTTGGATTGTTGGAAGAAGTTGCTGTTGAAGGGTGTTTTGGTACCATTCTTTATTCATGGCTGTGTTTTTGGGCAAAATTGTGAGTGAGCCCACTCCCTTGGATGAGAAGCAACCCCACACATGAATGGTCTCAGGATGCTTTACTGTTGGCATGACACAGGATTGATGGTAGCGCTCACCTTTTCTTCTCCGGACAAGCCTTTTTCCAGATGCCCCAAACATTTGGAAAGAGGCTTCATTGGAGAATATGACTTTGCCCCAGTCCTCAGCAGTCCATTCACCATACTTTCTGCAGAAGATCAATCTGTCCCTGATGTTTTTTTTGGAGAGAAGTGGCTTCTTTGCTGCCCTTCTTGACACCAGGCCATTTTCCAAAAGTCTTCGCCTCACTGTGCGTGCAGATGCGCTCACACCTGCCTGCTACCATTCCTGAGCAAGCTCTGCACTGGTGGCACTCCGATCCCGCAGCTGAATCCTCTTTAGGAGACAATCCTGGCGCTTGCTGGACTTTCTTGGATGCCCTGAAGCCTTCTTAAGAAGAATTGAACCACCCTCCTTTTAACATGTCAAGTCTGCCATTTTAACCCAGCCTGACATAATGATCTCCAGCCTTGTGCTCGTCAACATTCTCACCTGAGTTAACAAGACGATTACTGAAAAGATCTCAGCAGGTCCTTTAATGACAGCAATGAAATTCAGTGGAAAGTTTTTTTTGGGATTAAGTTAATTTTCATGGCAAAGAAGGACTATGCAATTCATTTGATCACTCTTCATAACATTCTGGAGTATATGAAAATTGCTATTATAAAAACTTAAGCAGCAACTTTTCCAATTTCCAATATTTATCTAATTCTCAAAACTTTTGGCCACGACAGTACATAGTGGGTACTATATTGTACTGTACACTGTAACCTGTGATGTCTATTGTGATGGTGATACTCCTATCATGTGACCACATGCACCATTGCTGTTTGTTTCAATGGTCACTAAGGTTAACAGGAGCTGACCAAAACTATTAACCTTTCACTACCTCTTTCCACTTCATTAAATTGTCAGGGAAGTTTTATTTAGAAGAAAATATTTATTCTCAAATTTCCTGTTGTGTAAACCTGAAGTGGGGGGAGGCGGCTCTTATAGTCAGGTGTATCTTTTAGTCTGAAAAATACGGTATATACATATATATATATATATATATATACACTGCTCAAAAAAATAAAGGGAACACTTAAACAACACAATATAACTCCAAGTCAATCACACTTCTGTGAAATCAAACTGTCCACTTAGGAAGCAACACTGAGTGACAATCAATTTCACATGCTGTTGTGCAAATGGGATAGACAACAGGTGGAAATTATAGGCAATTAGCAAGACACCCCCAATAAAGAAGTGGTTCTGCAGGTGGTGACCTGACCACTTCTCAGTTCCTATGCTTCCTGGCTGATGTTTCGGTCACTTTTGAATGCTGCCGGTGCTTTCACTTTAGTGGTAGCATGAGACGGAGTTTAAAACCCACACAAGTGGCTCAGGTAGTGCAGCTTATCCAGGATGGCACATCAATGCGAGCTGTGGCAAGAAGGTTTGCTGTGTCTGTCAGCGTAGTGTCCAGAGCATGGAGGCGCTACCAGGAGACAGGCCAGTACATCAGGAGACGTGGAGGAGGCCATAGAAGGGCAACAACCCAGCAGCAGGACCGCTACCTCCGCCTTTGTGCAAGGAGGAACAGGAGGAGCACTGCCAGAGCCCTGCAAAATGACCTCCAGCAGGCCACAAATGTGCATGTGTCTGCTCAAACGGTCAGAAACAGACTCCATGAGGGTGATATGATGGCCCGACGTCCACAGGTGGGGGTTGTGCTTACAGCCCAACACCGTGCAGGACGTTTGGCATTTGCCAGAAAACACCAAGATTGGCAAATTCACCACTGGCGCCCTGTGCTCTTCACAGATGAAAGCAGGTTCCCACTGAGCACATGTGACAGACGTGACAGAGTCTGGAGACGCCGTGGAGAACGTTCTGCTGCCTGCAACATCCTCCAGCATGACCGGTTTGGCATTGGGTCAGTAATGGTGTGGGGTGGCATTTCTTTGGAGGGCCGCACAGCACTCCATGTGCTCGCCAGAGGTAGCCTGACTGCCATTAGGTACCGAGATGAGATCCTCAGACCCCTTGTGAGACCATATGCTGGTGCGGTTGGCCCTGGGTTCCTCCTAATGCAAGACAATGCTAGACCTCATGTGGCTGGAGTGTGTCAGCAGTTCCTGCAAGACGAAGGCATTGATGCTATGGACTGGCCCGGCCGTTCCCCAGACCTGAATCCAATTGAGCACATCTGGGACATCACGTCTCGCTCTATCCACCAACGTCACGTTGCACCACAGACTGTCCAGGAGTTGGCAGATGCTTTAGTCCAGGTCTGGGAGGAGATCCCTCAGGAGACCGTCCGCCACCACATCAGGAACATGCACAGGCGTTGTAGGGAGGTCATACAGGCACGTGGAGGCCACACACACTACTGAGCCTCATTTTGACTTGTTTTAAGGACATTACATCAAATTTTGATCAGCCTGTAGTGTGTTTTTCCACTTTAATAATTTTGAGGGTGACTCCAAATCCAGACCTCCATGGGTTAAAAAATTTGATTTCATTATTTTTTTTTTTGTGTGATTTTGTTGTCAGCACATTCAACTATGTAAAGAACAAAGTATTTCAGAAGAATATTTTATTAATTCAGATCTAGGATGTGTTATTTTTGTGTTCCCTTTATTTTTCTGAGCAGTGTATATATATATATATATTTGTGGTCAGGACCTAAACGAGTGGAAGATGCCCAACCACCACCCTCCTACCTAATTGGCCTGAGGTGTGCCTTGGCCTCACTAGGTCGGTATGTCTGAAAAAGGGGGCATACCCTGAATGTGATGGTTGAATGACTGAATGAATAATGGGAATGGGTGGGCAGGGGACATCCGAATGCCGACGTGCTGCCTGGGAGAGCCGGACTGCTTAAGACAGGTAACGGCCCCTCCCACAAATCCAGGCTAGCCTGCGGCCAGCCTTAACACTTGTGGTCAGGACCTAAACGAGTGGAAGATGCCCAACCACCACCCCCCTACCTAATTGGCCTGAGGTGTGCCTTGGCCTCACTAGGTCGGTATGCCTGAAAAAGGGGGCAAAACCCACCAGTGAGGGAAGGATTGGCCTGAGGTGCTACTCTGCCAATGTACTGAATGCTTGGACCAGCTCCGCTTGTGGCTCCAGGATATACCGTACAAAGCACCCCGAGCGCCAGCGCCCCAAGTGTTTGATGATATGCACAGGGACTCCATGCTTGGACGCTGCGGATGCCGCACCGATGCGGAAAGAATGCCCCGAGAATTGAGCCAGATTCAATCCTACACTGGTCAACAGGATGCGAATATGTTTGATGAACTGGCTGGACGTCAGTGGATCAACAGGGAATGGAAGTAATGGGTCGGTGGGACTGTGAAGACTAAGGGCCAGCAAGAGGTTGTCCAAGACTGTCACTGGACACCATGCGTTTGTGGTCTGGAAGAACTTAACTACATGGCCGGGACCTACCTGCCTTGTTTTGTTGTGAGGCAACTGCAAATTAAAGTTGCTGCCCATCCTGACTAAATCTCCCTTGCGGAGAGCCACCGCCCCTTGTCTGGCCTGTGTCACTTCACCTGGTCTTAAAAACCCGTAAAACGCCAAGTACATCGCCGCCTTGATCACCAGGCTGGGAAGGACTCCGAATGGTGACAATGTGAGAACTTCCGACAGGCTACGAAACGTGTCCCCCGTTATAGGTCGACGGACCGACTTGACTGAGACCTGGCTTTTTTGAATGCCTCTGAGGATGGCCTTGATCGGGTGAGCTGAAAATATAGAGGGTCTGTCTGGCTCTTGAAGTGCCAAAAAATGCTGCACCCCAGACAAATATAGCCTAATGGTGTTGTAGGATAAAGCCAATGCCGAATGACAATAAGACACGAAAGCCACCATATACTTGACCTGACCTGTGTCACCTCTAGGATATGCCAACTGAAAGTTCGAAAAAACCACCCACGCTCGGCGGTACGACCGCAACGTACTGGCCGACAAAGACTTAATGAGTGAACTGGCGACCACCATCAGAGAGTCTAATCCAAGACCAGCAGCCGCCAGTCCGGTACCGGGGTGCCCACTGAGTCTGCTTCTGGGTTCTGTAAGAAAAAGCGAGAAAAATCAAAACGAGATAAAGCATCAGCTGCAACGTTGCTGACCCCGTCCAAAAACAGGGCATGAAAATGAAACCCCTGTTCCAGAGCTATCCAGGTCAATCTACGCATGAAAGACATGATGAGTAACGATTTAGATCTGCCCTTGTAAATGATCTCTGCGGTCGCCATGTTGTCAGTGTGGAAAACCACCGTGTGACCCGACCACCTATGCCCCCAGACTATAGCAGCTGCTACGATAGGATAGATCTCGAACAATGCCGACGTCTGAGAAAACCCCGGCAACTGTAGCACGTGTGTGGGCCATGAGCCGGCGAACCAATGTGAGCCAAATATGGCCGCGAAACCTACCGAGGCAGCCGCGTCTGAAAATACGTGTGGAGAATCAGAAGTGGCCCTCGGAATAAACATGGAAATGCCGTTCCACCCGCTGAGAAATCTGTCCCACATGAACAGATCTGCTCGGGCGTTCGCATTAAGATGCACTGATGCGTCCAAATCACTGGTCTGTTGTAATAAGACTAGCAATCTTGAAATGAATGATCTACCCTGAGGAATGATCCTCATGGCAAAGTTCAACATGCCCAACAGAGACTGCAATTCTCTCTTGGTGCAAACCTGAGACATGAGCAAGGAACGGACACCTGATTTGATTCTGTCGAGTTTGTCTTGTGGCAGACTGGCTGACATGGCGCGTGAATCCAGAGAGATCCCCAAGAACGTGACAACCTGCGCAGGCCCTTCTGTTTTGTGTTCGGCCACTGGAATGTTTAACTCCTTGAAGACCTGCAAGAGAACCTGCAAGTCAACAGGCGCCTGTGAGGGTTCTTCGATCAACAGAAAATCATCCAGGTAGTGAATGACATTCTGGCAACCCTGTTCCAACAAAATCCATTCCAGTGCCTGCGCTAACTTGTCAAACAGACTGGGGCTGCTCTTGGAACCAAACGTCAACTTGGTGGCGAAATAGTACGCTTCTCTCCATTTGATGCCATGCCACTGCCAGAGAGATGGGCTAATGGGCAGCAGTTTTAACGCATCAGAGACATCTGCTTTGGACAGCCAAGCCCCCATGCCTGTCTGAAGAATGACCTGGATAGCCTGGTCTACGGAAGTATACTTCAAGGAAAATTCCTTGGACGGAATCAACGAGTTGAGACTTGGAACGTGGGAAGAATGTGGAGCAGACAAATCATAAATCAAACGAAATTTATTGGAATATTTTCCCTGCACCACCCCCACCGGGCTCACCCTCCAGTGCAGAAAGGAGGGGACTGGAAAGGACCAATGATGAAACCCTTGTCCAGCTCAACTGCCAAGAGTGAATCCACCAGACCAGCATGTTTAGAAGCCGACTGCAAGTTGGGGCATTCATGAGTCTGCTGGGGCAAGGTGATTAGCCCAGTGTGAAACCCCCGTGAAAACCCTTCCACCAGGAATGTACGGAACGGCTGAACCGGATGAAGCCGCAGCAGCTGGTCTAGTGCCTCCACATTCACCCGGCTCAGTCACGCCGGCTTCAATGTGCAGACCGTGACCGGATGTGCCCTAAAACATGTGGCACAGACATGCAGGAGCCTGCACTGGCTGAAGTTGCAGATGGCGTAATTAAAGTTATTGCAGAGCTGGGCTTTGCCTAGATAATGAATGGGTCTCCCTAGCTTGTCAAACTGGGTTGACTGCTGGCTAGGACCCGGGTTGATCCCACCTCTGGAGGTACTGGGGGCGGCTGAGAGGTCAGCCAATGGGCACCAAGCGGTAGTATGAGCAGGAGACTGACATGTAGCGCACACCGGGGACTTCAAACTGGCGAAGTGCCTGCAAAATAGTTCCATGTATATATTGCTCCAGTCTGTGACAACCTGGAACTGGGCCCAAATGGCTGCCGCTTTGGCCGAGAAGGACCTATGATAATCATAGAACGCCGAACCCCCGTACTTGTGCGCCAAATCTACCACCCTGTAGAGATAAATGTCCAACTCTTCTCTCCTGTTAGGGCTGGCAGAACACAAAACGTCTCTGAACAGGCTGAAGGCCAGGACTAACTCGGCCAGAGACAGTTTGCGACTGAGCCTGGGGTCCTTGGACTTAAGTACCACCGACAACTCGCTACAGCCAAAGGACTTATTCTCTGTAATGTCGTGGGACGTAATTAACAAGGATGCCAAGTTGACATCCTTGCCCTCCAGGATGTCCTTCTTTATGCTAGGCCTTACAAAATACACTGGTGCCACTGAAGGTACTCCCACGCCCTGTGACAGGTTAGCTGTAGACAGTAGAGTAGGCCCAGTACCTGCTACAACAGCCGGAGGTGCCGCGCCACTGGCTGGCCCAACTACTAGGGGGGGGGTCGCGACGCTGTTCCATCACCTCCATCCGGGCTTGTAAATCCTGGATGGAACTCGTGTTCAGCACCGTGTGAATCTGCACCAGCGAATTAGTGATGGTGGTATTGTCGCTGGTAGCAGCAGGCCTGGCCTGTGGAGTACCTGGGAACAGAAGCCTGAAGAGTTCCGCCTTTCTGGCTGTAGCCGCGAACGGAATTCCTCTCCTGAGCAGTTCGGCCGTCAGTTTAGGCACTGTCCAAGACCTAAGGGATGGAGTACTGCCGTGTTCGGACCCTCTTGGAGACGGAGGCAAGGACACAAATTCCTCAATGTCTGAAGGCTGAGACATGACCACTGCAAACAACACAACAAACACCACAAAGCAACAACAACAAAAAAACAAAAAACGAAGAAAGAAAAAGAGAATATAAAAAAAAAAAAAAAAACAACAACCTGTTAACCCTACGACCTGCTGCCCGTAAGCTGACAGACAAGATGACGGAATCTAAGCCCCTCCCCTTTCCCCTCCCCAGTAGCGTGAAACGATTGAACGAAAAGCCTTCGAGGCTGACAGGGAGTATGATAGTCGTTTCCACTGACGTATGAAGCGAGCCCGAGTTTGTGTGAATCTGTGACGTGGCAGATTAATTAAAAACGAATACTGCGGGCTAACGAACCTACAGACGTGGTAGGTGATGTATGTAAGTATAGGATTTGTGGAAAACAGACCGTATGACGTATGACACTAGTCTACGAGATGAAACGGGGTGTGTATGTCGTGCGAGCGTGTAGCTGTATTGGCGGATGTACCTATGCTAGAGGTGTATGGATGAAGCTTGGTGGATAAAATTCTCTTTTTTTTTTTTTTTTTTTTACTTTATTTAACAATCCACTTGTACCCTTTTTTTTTTTTTTTTTTTATTCGTCAAACTACCTGATGTGCGAACTATGTGTCTAAAGTATGTATGTAGTGTATGTGATGAGTGTCAAACATGTGCACAAGCAGCAACCTTGTAAGTAATCAACTCAGTAATGGCACCAGGACCCAGCTGCCAGAGTTTAACCTGCTGAGCCCAGATGACTCGCAGCCCCTGTATGAACTTAGATACAGGTTATGCTGAGAGTGCTGAACAGGCAATGAGCTCCAACTATGTGACAATGCTGCCCCCTGGTGCCAAAACTTGAATTGCATGTGCCTGAACGCAGTGAGGAGAAGCGATCTACCGGCACACTTCCCCCTCTCTACACGCCCTCCTACCCTCCTCCACGTTGCCACACTCCCCAAACAAACCAGTTATCTTGGAAAACGATCTGAACAGCTTGCAGACTGAAGGGAAAGGTACACCTGGCTTCTCTGAGATTCACTCGTGCAGGACGCTTGCTGATGACTAGTGTTGAGCGAACAGTTCGAGCATAGTTCGGGTCCGTACCGAATTTTGGGGTGTTCGTGACACGGACCCGAACCCGAACTTTTTCGTAAAAGTTCGGGTTCGGGTTCGTCGTTCGGCATGTATTTTGGCGCATTTTGAAAGGCTGCAAAGCAGCCAATCAACATGCATCATACTACTTGCCCTAAGATGCCATCGCAGCCATGCCTACTATTGGCAAGGCTGTGATTGGCCAAGTGCAGCATGTGACTCAGCCTCTTTATAAGCTTGTGCGCACGTCGGGACATGCTCACTCCCGATGTGAATAGAACAGGGATAGACGCAGCTGATGCTAGGGCGAGAATAGGCAGGGATAATTGAATAACTGGAAGCAAATTTCTCTCCTCCACCTGTGATTCATCTGAACAACTGCAGCTGAGCTGCTTTTTTGATAGGGATTGGCTATTTTTAGAGTGGCCAGAGTGATTTTTCCATCCACATGTACCTGGGCTGACCGCCGGCCGCCATTTTGCGACTTGTAGTGCTGCAGCAGAAGCTGCCACAGTGTGCATTCCAAAGCTCCAAACAAGTCAGACATCTACACCTGGGATTCAGACCAATAGCGATTTAGCAGCACAGTCCAAGGCTATTTTTTTTAAAGGTTGTGCAGACCATTTTGTGGCACATGTTACTGGGCTGATAGGCGGCGGCCATCTTGGGACTAGTGCTGCAGCACAATCTCTCCCAACGTCCATTAATCACTTGTAATAGTGGTCTGTGCCATAGAAATCCTACATCAGGGACTTGGGTGTGCTTGTGTCACCCCTACTAATACCAGTCCACCTGTAATCCATACAGTGAAAAGCCATAAAGTATTCCAGTGAGGGAATTTTTTTTTTATTTAAAAAAGGCCAAGTTAGTTTATCTGGCGTTCAATATACTAGATACAGTTAGGCCTGCGTTTCATACATCTGGAATTAGCAAACTAATGTGCTGGGGTTGGGAAAACATATATGTACCCATACTAGAATCTGTCAAAGAAAGCGGTACTCACATATAACAGTCATTCCATCTGTAATCCATACAGTCAAAAGACTGAAAGTATTCCAGTGAGGGGATTTTTTTTATTTAAAAAAGGCCAAGTTAGTTTATCTGGCGTTCAATATACTAGATACAGTTAGGCCTGCGTTTCATACATCTGGAATTAGCAAACTAATGTGCTGGGGTTGGGAAAACATATATGTACCCATACTAGAATCTGTCAAAGAAAGCGGTACTCACATATAACAGTCATTCCATCTGTAATCCATACAGTCAAAAGACTGAAAGTATTCCAGTGAGGGAATTTTTTTTATTTAAAAAAGGCCAAGTTAGTTTATCTGGCGTTCAATATACTAGATACAGTTAGGCCTGCGTTTCATACATCTGGAATTAGCAAACTAATGTGCTGGGGTTGGGAAAACATATATGTACCCATACTAGAATCTGTCAAAGAAAGCGGTACTCACATATAACAGTCATTCCATCTGTAATCCATACAGTCAAAAGACTGAAAGTATTCCAGTGAGGGAATTTTTTTTATTTAAAAAAGGCCAAGTTAGTTTATCTGGCGTTCAATATACTAGATACAGTTAGGCCTGCGTTTCATACATCTGGAATTAGCAAACTAATGTGCTGGGGTTGGGAAAACATATACAGTAGGTGAACCCGATTTTGTGTCAATCTCGCTCTCTTTCTCGGCGAGATTGAGCACCTACGAGCCCCATCGCGGGAGCCAGCGCCGAGCTGGCTTGCCGCGATGGAGACAGAGCCGTCATAGAAGCGACGGGAGATCCGACTTGGATTCCCGCCAATTCTACACGTGTGCGGCGTTTGTTATGAATTCTGAGGGGGAAGTCCCCGCCGGATTTTAAATAAAAATCCGGCATGGGTCCCCCCCTCAGGAGCATACCGGGCCCTTAGGTCTGTTATGGGTTGTAAGGAGAGCCCCCCCTACGCCGAAAAAAACGGCGTAGGGGGTCCCCCTACAATCCATACCAGACCCGTATCCAAAGCACGCTACCCGGATTTTTTTTATTTAAAAAAGGCCAAGTTAGTTTATCTGGCGTTCAATATACTAGATACAGTTAGGCCTGCGTTTCATACATCTGGAATTAGCAAACTAATGTGCTGGGGTTGGGAAAACATATATGTACCCATACTAGAATCTGTCAAAGAAAGCGGTACTCACATATAACAGTCATTCCATCTGTAATCCATACAGTCAAAAGACTGAAAGTATTCCAGTGAGGGGATTTTTTTTATTTAAAAAAGGCCAAGTTAGTTTATCTGGCGTTCAATATACTAGATACAGTTAGGCCTGCGTTTCATACATCTGGAATTAGCAAACTAATGTGCTGGGGTTGGGAAAACATATATGTACCCATACTAGAATCTGTCAAAGAAAGCGGTACTCACATATAACAGTCATTCCATCTGTAATCCATACAGTCAAAAGACTGAAAGTATTCCAGTGAGGGGATTTTTTTTATTTAAAAAAGGCCAAGTTAGTTTATCTGGCGTTCAATATACTAGATACAGTTAGGCCTGCGTTTCATACATCTGGAATTAGCAAACTAATGTGCTGGGGTTGGGAAAACATATATGTACCCATACTAGAATCTGTCAAAGAAAGCGGTACTCACATATAACAGTCATTCCATCTGTAATCCATACAGTCAAAAGACTGAAAGTATTCCAGTGAGGGGATTTTTTTTATTTAAAAAAGGCCAAGTTAGTTTATCTGGCGTTCAATATACTAGATACAGTTAGGCCTGCGTTTCATACATCTGGAATTAGCAAACTAATGTGCTGGGGTTGGGAAAACATATATGTACCCATACTAGAATCTGTCAAAGAAAGCGGTACTCACATATAACAGTCATTCCATCTGTAATCCATACAGTCAAAAGACTGAAAGTATTCCAGTGAGGGAATTTTTTTTTTATTTAAAAAAGGCCAAGTTAGTTTATCTGGCGTTCAATATACTAGATACAGTTAGGCCTGCGTTTCATACATCTGGAATTAGCAAACTAATGTGCTGGGGTTGGGAAAACATATATGTACCCATACTAGAATCTGTCAAAGAAAGCGGTACTCACATATAACAGTCATTCCATCTGTAATCCATACAGTCAAAAGACTGAAAGTATTCCAGTGAGGGAATTTTTTTTTTATTTAAAAAAGGCCAAGTTAGTTTATCTGGCGTTCAATATACTAGATACAGTTAGGCCTGCGTTTCATACATCTGGAATTAGCAAACTAATGTGCTGGGGTTGGGAAAACATATATGTAACCAAACTAAAATCTGTCAAAGAAAGCGGTACTCACATATAACAGTCATTCCATCTGTAATCCATACAGTCAAAAGACTGAAAGTATTCCAGTGAGGGGATTTTGCTTATAAAAAATAATATATTTCATTGTGGTGCGAGTTGAATCGCAACAATGAAGAAAAATACTATTAAGGGACGAGGACGCGGTCGTGGTGGTGTCCGTGGAGCCTCTGTTGCTGGTAGAGGACGTGGCCGTTCGGCCCCAGGCGCACACAGTAGGGAACGAACTCCCTCAACTAGCCGGCAGAATGTACCGCAATATCTCGTGGGGCCCAATGCCGCTCTTAGGATGGTAAGGCCTGAGCAGGTACAGGCATTAATCGATTGGGTGGCCGACAGTGCTTCCAGCACGTTCACCACATGGTCTTCCACCCAGTCTTCTGCGGAAAGCGCACAGGTGGCACCTGAAAACCAAGCCCATCAGTCTGTCACATCACCCCCAAGCATATCAGGGAAACGGTCTGAGCCACAAGTTATGCAGCAGTCTCTTCTTCTGTTTGAAGACTCTGCTTCCAGGGTTTCCCAGGGGCGTCCACCTAGCCCTTCCCCAGTGGAGGAAGACATACCATGCACTGACGCACAACCACTTATGTCTCCAGATGAAGAGGACATGGGAATACCACCACAGCAGAGTCACCGACTCTCTGATGATGACGAAACACAGGTGCCCACTGCCGCGTCTTTTTGCAGTGTGCAGACTGAACAGGAGGAGGTCAGGGAGGGAGACTGGGTGGAAGACGATGCAGAGGACGATGAGGTCTTAGACCCCACATGGACTGAAGGTCGTGGCGATGACTTTCACAGTTCAGAGGAAGAGGTAGTGGTGAGACCGAGACAACAGCGAAGCCAAAGAGGGAGCAGGGGGCCAAAGCAGACGAGCCGCCGCCCCCAGAGTTCGCCTGCTACTGGACATCGCCAACAGGGACCCAGCCCCACAAAGGCAGCTTCAAAGAGTTCCCTGGCATGGCACTTCTTTAAACAATGTCCTACCGACAAGACCCGAGTGACTTGCACGCTCTGCCATCAGAGCCTGAGGCGAGGCATTAACGTTCTGAACCTCAGCACAACCTGCATGACCAGGCATCTACATGCAAAGCATGAACTGCAGTGGGGTACACACCTTAAAAACCAGGCACTCGCTGAGGCTCCCCCTGCTCCCTCTACCGCTGCTGCCTCGGCTTCCGCCTCGAGAGGAATGTTGCCACCTGCCGAGCAGCAAACAGAGGATGTGCCACCGACACCACCACCACCGCCACCGTCAACTAGCGTCTCCACTATATCACACAGCAGCGTTCAGCTCTCAATATCTCAAACCTTAAAGAGGAAGCGCAAATTCCCCCCGAGTCACCCTCGAGCCCTTGGCCTGAACGCCAGCATTTCTAAACTGCTGGCCTTTGAAATGCTGTCATTCCGGCTGGTGGACACAGACAGCTTCAAACAGCTGATGGCCATGGCTGTCCCGCAGTATGTGGTTCCCAGCCGCCACTACTTCTCCAAGACAGCCGTGCCTTCCCTGCACATGCAAGTGTCCGATAAAATCAAGTGTGCACTGCGCAACGCCATTTGTGGCAAGGTCCACCTAACCACAGATACGTGGACCAGTAAGCACGGCCAGGGACGCTATATCTCACTAACTGCACACTGGATGAATGTAGTGGCGGCTGGGCCCCCGGCGGACAGTTCCTTGGCGCACGTCCTTCCGCCCCCTAGGATCGCAGGGCATTATTCTCTGCCTCCTGTAGCCTCCTCCTCCTACTCGGCTTCCTCCTCCACTGCTTCCACCAGCTCATCCGGTCAGCCACACACCTTCACCACCAACTTCAGCACAGCCCGGGGTAAACGTCAGCAGGCCATTCTGAAACTCATATGTTTGGGGGACAGGCCCCACAGCGCAAAGGAGTTGTGGCGGGGTATTGAACAACAGACCGACGAGTGGTTTCTGCCGGTGGGCCTCAAGCCAGGCCTGGTGGTATGCGATAATGGGCGAAATCTCGTGGCAGCTCTGGGACTAGCCGGTTTGACGCACATCCCTTGCCTGGCGCATGTGCTGAACTTGGTGGTGCAGAGGTTCATTCACCACTACCCCAACATGTCAGAGCTGCTGCATAAAGTGCGGGCCGTCTGTGCGCGCTTCCGCCGTTCACATCCTGCCGCTGCTCGCCTGTCTGCGCTACAGCGGAACTTCGGCCTTCCCGCTCACCGCCTCATATGCGACGTGCCCACCCGGTGGAACTCCACCTTGCACATGCTGGAGAGACTGTGCGAGCAGCAGCAGGCCATAGTGGAGTTTCAGCTGCAGCACGCTCGCGTCAGTCGTACTGCCGAACAGCACCACTTCACCACCAATGATTGGGCCTCCATGCGAGACCTGTGTGCCCTGCTGCGCTGTTTCGAGTACTCCACCAACATGGCCAGTGGCGATGACACTGTTATCAGCGTTACAATACCACTTCTATGTCTCCTTGAGAAAACACTTAGGGCAATGATGTTAGAGGAGGTGGCCCAGGTGGAGGAGGAGGAGGAGGATGAGGGCTCGTTTCTAACACTTTCGGGCCAGTCTGTTCGAAGTGGCTCAGAGGGAGGTTTGTTTAAGCAGCAGAGGACAGGTTCACAATTCGCCAGCCAAGGCACTGTACTGGAGGACGAGGAGGATGAGGAGGAGGAGGTGGAGGGGGACGAGGATGACGCAAGTTCACAGCGGGGTGGCAGCCCAGGCCCATCACTGGTGCGTGGCTGGGGGGATACGGTGGACGATGACGATACGCCTCCCACAGAGGACAGCTTGTCCTTACCCATGGGTAGCCTGGCCCACATGAGCGAATATATGCTCCAATGCCTGCGCAACGACAGCAGAGTTGCCCACGTTTTAACGTGTGCAGACTACTGGGTGGCCACCCTGCTGGATCCCCGGTATAAAGACAATGTGCCCACTTTAATTCCTGAACTGGAGCGCGACCGTAAGATGCGCGAGTACAAGCGCACGCTGATAGAGGCGCTCTTGAGAGCATTCCCACATGTCACAGGGGAACAGGTGGAAGGTGAAGGCAGAGGAGTGGCAAGAGGTCGCCAACGCAGCTGTGTCACGGCCAGCTCATCTGAGGGCAGGGTTAGCATGGCAGAAATGTGGAAAAGTTTTGTCTCCACGCCACAGCTATCTGCACCGACACCTGATACGGAACGTGTTAGCAGGAGGCAGCATTTCACTAACATGGTTGAACAGTATGTCTGCACACCCCTCCACATCCTGACGGATGGTTCGGCCCCATTCAACTACTGGGTTTCGAAATTGTCCACGTGGCCAGAGTTAGCATGTTATGCCTTGGAGGTGCTTTCCTGCCCGGCGGCCAGCGTTTTATCTGAACGCGTATTCAGCACGGCAGGGGGCGTCATTACTGACAAGCGCAGCCGCCTGTCCACAGCCAACGTGGACAAGCTGACCTTCATAAAGATGAACCAGGCATGGATCCCACAGGACCTGTCCCTCCCTTGTGCAGAGTAGTCCTTATTAACTGCCTAAAACATGTCTTGTTGTGCTACGGGCCACTTCTTTATTTGATACAAATTTTATGAAACCCACAGTTGAATGAAACTCTTCTCTGTCTGGGCGCCGGGGCCTAACCAGATGAAAGTGGCCGGTTAAACTAACGGGTGACATGAAGCCATAACCTCTGCCATGCTACCTCTGTCTTCTGTCTGGGTGCTGAGGCCTAAGTCAAATAAAGCGGTCTTCTGCTGTGCTGGGGGATATGAAGCTAATCTCTGACCTCTCTCCTCTGTCTGGGTCCAAAGGCCTAAATCACTGAAAGAGGCCTTCTCCTGTGGTGTGTGATATGATGCCAGAATATGTGCTGTGGGGCCTCTCTCCTCTTCCTGGGTGCAGGGGTCAAATAAACTAAATTGTGGCCTACTCCTGTGGTGGTTGATATGATGCCTGATTCTCTGATGTGGAACCTCTCTCCTCTGTTTGGGTGAAGGGGTCAAAGTAACTAAATGGTGGCTTCTCCTGTGGTGGCTGATATGATGCCAGAATATGTGCTGTGGTGCCTCTCTCCTCTTCCTGGGTGCAGGGGTCAAAGTAACTAAATGGTGGCTTCTCCTGTGGTGGCTGATATGATGCCAGAATATGTGCTGTGGCGCCTCTCTCCTCTTCCTGGGTGCAGGGGTCAAAGTAACTCAATGGTGGCTTCTCCTGTGGTGGCTGATATGATGCCAGAATATGTGCTGTGGTGCCTCTCTCCTCTTCCTGGGTGCAGGGGTCAAAGTAACTAAATGGTGGCTTCTCCTGTGGTGGCTGATATGATGCCAGAATATGTGCTGTGGTGCCTCTCTCCTCTTCCTGGGTGCAGGGGTCAAAGTAACTAAATGGTGGCTTCTCCTGTGGTGGCTGATATGATGCCAGAATATGTGCTGTGGGGCCTCTCTCCTCTTCCTGGGTGCAGGGGTCAAAGTAACTCAATGGTGGCTTCTCCTGTGGTGGCTGATATGATGCCAGAATATGTGCTGTGGTGCCTCTCTCCTCTGTCTGGGTCCAAAGGCCTAAATCACTGAAAGAGGCCTTCTCCTGTGGTGTGTGATATGATGCCTGAATATGTGCTGTGGTGCCTCTCTCCTCTTCCTGGGTGCGGGGGTCAAAGTAACTCAATGGTGGCTTCTCCTGTGGTGGCTGATATGATGCCAGAATATGTGCTGTGGTGCCTCTCTCCTCTTCCTGGGTGCGGGGGTCAAAGTAACTCAATGGTGGCTTCTCCTGTGGTGGCTGATATGATGCCAGAATATGTGCTGTGGGGCCTCTCTCCTCTTCCTGGGTGCAGGGGTCAAAGTAACTCAATGGTGGCTTCTCCTGTGGTGGCTGATATGATGCCAGAATATGTGCTGTGGTGCCTCTCTCCTCTGTCTGGGTCCAAAGGCCTAAATCACTGAAAGAGGCCTTCTCCTGTGGTGTGTGATATGATGCCTGAATATGTGCTGTGGTGCCTCTCTCCTCTTCCTGGGTGCGGGGGTCAAAGTAACTCAATGGTGGCTTCTCCTGTGGTGGCTGATATGATGCCAGAATATGTGCTGTGGTGCCTCTCTCCTCTTCCTGGGTGCGGGGGTCAAAGTAACTCAATGGTGGCTTCTCCTGTGGTGGCTGATATGATGCCAGAATATGTGCTGTGGGGCCTCTCTCCTCTTCCTGGGTGCAGGGGTCAAAGTAACTCAATGGTGGCTTCTCCTGTGGTGGTTAGTATGATGCCAGAATATGTGCTGTGGGGCCTCTCTCCTCTTCCTGGGTGCAGGGGTCAAAGTAACTCAATGGTGGCTTCTCCTGTGGTGGCTGATATGATGCCAGAATATGTGCTGTGGTGCCTCTCTCCTCTTCCTGGGTGCGGGGGTCAAAGTAACTCAATGGTGGCTTCTCCTGTGGTGGCTGATATGATGCCAGAATATGTGCTGTGGGGCCTCTCTCCTCTTCCTGGGTGCAGGGGTCAAAGTAACTCAATGGTGGCTTCTCCTGTGGTGGTTAGTATGATGCCAGAATATGTGCTGTGGGGCCTCTCTCCTCTTCCTGGGTGCAGGGGTCAAAGTAACTCAATGGTGGCTTCTCCTGTGGTGGCTGATATGATGCCAGAATATGTGCTGTGGGGCCTCTCTCCTCTTCCTGGGTGCAGGGGTCAAAGTAACTCAATGGTGGCTTCTCCTGTGGTGGCTGATATGATGCCAGAATATGTGCTGTGGTGCCTCTCTCCTCTTCCTGGGTGCGGGGGTCAAAGTAACTCAATGGTGGCTTCTCCTGTGGTGGCTGATATGATGCCAGAATATGTGCTGTGGTGCCTCTCTCCTCTTCCTGGGTGCAGGGGTCAAAGTAACTCAATGGTGGCTTCTCCTGTGGTGGCTGATATGATGCCAGAATATGTGCTGTGGTGCCTCTCTCCTCTTCCTGGGTGCGGGGGTCAAAGTAACTCAATGGTGGCTTCTCCTGTGGTGGCTGATATGATGCCAGAATATGTGCTGTGGGGCCTCTCTCCTCTTCCTGGGTGCAGGGGTCAAAGTAACTCAATGGTGGCTTCTCCTGTGGTGGTTAGTATGATGCCAGAATATGTGCTGTGGGGCCTCTCTCCTCTTCCTGGGTGCAGGGGTCAAAGTAACTCAATGGTGGCTTCTCCTGTGGTGGCTGATATGATGCCAGAATATGTGCTGTGGTGCCTCTCTCCTCTTCCTGGGTGCGGGGGTCAAAGTAACTCAATGGTGGCTTCTCCTGTGGTGGCTGATATGATGCCAGAATATGTGCTGTGGTGCCTCTCTCCTCTTCCTGGGTGCAGGGGTCAAAGTAACTAAATGGTGGCTTCTCCTGTGGTGGTTGATATGATGCCTGATTCTCTGCTGTGAAACCTCTCTCCTCCATCTGGGTGTAGGGGTCAAAGTCTTTCAAAGTCGCCTTCTCCTGTGCTGATTGATATAAAGCTGATGGTTGTGCCATCTGACATGGTTGCCAGGGTCTGATTCAATGGGGGCCTACTCCTGTGGTGGGTGATCTAAATGCCTGATTCTCTGCTGTGAAACCTCTCTCCTCCGTCTGGGTGTAGGGGTCAAAGTCTTTCAAAGTCGCCTTCTCCTGTGCTGATTGATATGAAGCTGATGGTTGTGCCATCTGACATGGTTGCCGGGTCCCATTAAATTGGGGCCTACTCCTGTGGTGGGTGATCTAAATGCCTGATTCTCTGCTTTGAAACCTCTCTCCTCCGTCCGGGTGTAGGGGTCAAAGTCTGTCAAAGTCGCCTTCTCCTGTGCTGATTGATATAAAGCTTATGCTTGTGCCATCTGACATGGTTGCCGGGGTCTGATTCAATGGTGGCCTACTCCTGTGGTGGGTGATCTAAATGCCTGATTCTCTGCTGTGTAACCTCTCTCCTCCGTCTGGGTGTAGGGGTCAAAGTAACTAAATGGTGGCCTACTCCTGTGGTGGGTGATATGATGCCTGGTTCTCTGCTGTGGGACCTCTCTCCTTTGTCTGGGTGCTGTGGTCAAAATAATAGTAAGTGACCTTCTCCATTGGTGGGTGACTTGAAGCCTGATTCTGTGCTATGGGACCTCACTCCAATTAATATTGTTTAATTTTTATTTATTTTATGTTAACTCATCATTTCCCTATCTACATTTGTTTGCAGGGGATTTAACTACATTTTGCTGCCTTTTGCAGCCCTCTAGCCCTTTCCGGGTGTGTTTTACAGCCTTTTTAGTGCCCAAAAGTTCGGGTCCCCATTGACTTCTATGGGGTTCGGGTTCGGGATGAAGTTCGGGTCGAGTTCGGATCCCGAACCCGAACATTTTTCGAAAGTTCGGCCGAACTCGTCGAACCCGAACATCCAGGTGTTCGCTCAACTCTACTGATGACGTCACACCCGGAAGTAGCAGACATCCGAATGCCGACGTGCTGCCTGGGAGAGCCGGACTGCTTAAGACAGGTAACGGCCCCTCCCACAAATCATTGCGCTGCTGTCAGATTACACACAAGTTGGTGTATGCGGCGCTGCAAGACGAGATTTCTCCTCTGCAGTAAAAGATACGTTTGCCGAGGCATATGAGCTGAGGAGGCGGCGGTGTTCATATGCTTTGGCAAACACTTTGTATATATATAAAAAAAATAAAAAAATCCCGGCAATGATTTATTCATCCACATCGATTGATGTGAATGGAGAAATTGGGTTTGCCAGGGCATACGAGCTAAGTGGGTATGGATGTTGGGCGGAGCTCCAATGTCCTGGCATATGCCTTTCCCCTCCTTTTTTTTTTTGGCAGAGATTTTTTCATCCACATTGATCGATGCGAATGAAGAAATCTGTGCCGTTCATTTTTTCTTTCAGCCCAGAGGAAAAAAAAAAATCTCATTACCCGTATGCTCAATATAAGGAGAATAGCAGAAACTCCTAATGCTGGCCATACATGTAATGATTGCGGAGACCCTCAAATGCCAGGGCAGTACAAACACCCCACAAATAACACCATTTTGGAAAGAAGACACCCCAAGCTATTCGCTGAGGGGCATATTGAGTCCACGAAAGATTGAAATTTATGTCTCAAGTTAGCGGAAAGGGAGACTTTGTGAGAAAAAACCAAAAAAAATCAATTTCCGCTAACTTGTGGCAAAATTTTTTTTTCTATGAACTCGGCATGCCCCTCATTGAATACCTTGGGGTGTCTTCTTTCCAAAATGGGGTCACATGTGGGGTATTTATACTGCCCTGGCTTTTTAGGGGCCCTAAAGCATGAGAAGAAGTCTGGGATCCAAATGTCTAAAAATGCCCTCCTAAAAGTAATTTGGGCACCTTTGCGCACCTAGGCTGCAAAAAAGTGTCACACATGTGGTATCGCCGTACTCAGGAGAAGTTGGGGAATGTGTTTTGCGGTGTAATTTTACATATACCCATGCTGGGTGAGATAAATATCTTGGTCAAATGCCAACTTTGTATAAAAAAATGGGAAAAGTTGTCTTTTGCCGAGATATTTCTCTCACCCAGCATGGGAATATGTAAAATGACACCCCAAAACACATTCCCCAACTTCTCCTGAGTACGGCGATACCACATGTGTGGCACTTTTTTGCAGCCTAGGTGGGCAAAGGGGCCCACATTCCAAAGAGCACCTTTCGGATTTCACAGGTCATTTTTTACACATTTTGATTTCAAACTACTTCTCACGCATCTGGGCCCCTAAAATGCCAGGGCAGTATAACTACCCCACAAGTGACCCCGTTTTGGAAAGAAGACACCCCAAGGTATTCCGTGACGGGCATGGCGAGTTCCTAGAATTTTTTATTTTTTGTCACAAGTTAGCGGAAAATGATGATTTTTTTTCTTACAAAGTCTCATATTCCACTAACTTGTGACAAAAAATAAAAACTTCCATGAACTCACTATGCCCATCACGAAATACCTTGGGATGTCTTCTTTCCAAAATGGGGTCACTTGTGGGGTAGTTATACTGCCCTGGCATTCTAGGGGCCCTAATGTGGGGTAAGTACTTTGAAATCAAAATGTGTCAAAAATGACCTGTGAAATCCTAAAGGTGCTCTTTGGAATGTGGGCCCCTTTGCCCACCTAGGCTGCAAAAAAGTGTCAAACATCTGGTATCGCCGTACTCAGGAGAAGTTTGGCAATGTGTTTTGGGGTGTCATTTTACATGTACCCATGCTGGGTGAGATAAATATCTTGGTCAAATGCTAACTTTGTATAAAAAATTGGAAAAGTTGTCTTTTGCCGAGATATTTATCTCACCCAGCATGGGTATATGTAAAATGACACCCCAAAACACATTGCCCAACTTCTCCTGAGTACGGCAATACCAGATGTGTGACACTTTTTTGCAGCCTAGGTGGGCAAAGGGGCCCACATTCCGAAGAGCACCTTTCGGATTTCACCGGCCATTTTTTACAGAATTTGATTTCAAACTACTTCTCACGCATTCGGGCCCCTAAAATGCCAGGGCAGTATAACTACCCCACAAGTGACCCCATTTTGGAAAGAAGACACCCCCAGGTATTTCGTGATGGGCATAGTGAGTTCATGGAACTTTTTATTTTTTGTCACAAGTTAGTGGAATATGAGACTTTGTAATAAAAAATAAAAAAATCATCATTTTCCGCTAACTTGTGACATGAACTCACTATGCCCATCAGCGAATACCTTAGGGTGTCTACTTTCCAAAATGGGGTCATTTGTGGGGTTTTTCTACTGTCTGGGCATTGTAGAACCTCAGGAAACATGACAGGTGCTCAGAAAGTCAGAGCTGCTTCAAAAAGCAGAAATTCACATTTTTGTACCATAGTTTGTAAACGCTATAACTTTTACCCAAACAGTTTTTTTTTTACCCAAACAATTTTTTTTTATTAAAGACATGTAGAACAATACATTTAGAGAAAAATTAATATATGGATGTAGTTTTTTTTGACAAATTTTACAACTGAAAGTGAAAAATGTCATTTTTTTGCAAAAAAATCTGTAAATTTCGATTAATAACAAAAAAAGTAAAAATGTCAGCAGCAATGAAATACCACCAAATGAAAGCTCTATTAGTGAGAAGAAAAGGAGGTAAAATTCATTTGGGTGGTAAGTTGCATGACCAAGCAATAAACGGTGAAAGTAGTGTAGTGCAGAAGTGTAAAAAGTGGCCTGGTCATTAAGGGTGTTTAAGCTAAGGGGGCTGAGGTGGTTAAACTCAATCCCTTTATTTCAGGGGCTCAAAAGTAATTGGACAAATTGAATAATTGTAAATAAAATGTTAATTTTTGAAAACCCTTTGTTGGCAATGACTGCCTGAAGTCTTGAACTCATGGACATCACCAGATGCTGTGTTTCCTCCGTTTTAATGCTCTGACAGGCCTTTACTGCAGCAGTTTTCAGTTGCTGTTTGTTTGTGGGCCTTTATGTCTGAAGTTTAGTCTTTAACAAGTGAAATGCTCTATTGGGTTCAGATCAGGCAACTGACTTGGCCATTCAAGAATATTCCACTTCTTTGCTTTAATAAACTCCTGGGTTGCTTTGTCTTTATGTTTTGGGTCATTGTCCATTTGTATTATGAAACGCCGACCAATCAGTTTGGCTGCATTTGGCTGGATTTTAGCACACAGTAGGTCTCTGAAAATACCAGAATTCATCTGGCTGCTTCTGTCCTGTGTCACATCATCAATAAACCCAGTGCCACTGGCAGCCATGCATGCCTAAGCCATCACACTGCCTCCGCCGTGTTTTACAGATGATGTGGTATGCTTTGGATCATGAGCTGTACTATGCCTTCGCCTTTTTTTGAGGTTGATCTTGGTTTCATCTGTTGAAAGAATGTTCTTCCAGAAGTGTGCTGGTTTTTTAAGATGTTTTTTAGCAAAGTCCAATCTAGCCTTCTTATTCTTGAGACTTATGAGTGGCTTGCGCCGTACAGTGAACCCTCTGTATTTACTTTCATGCAGTATTCTCTTTATTGTAGATTTGGATATTGATACGCCTATATCCTGGAGAGTGTTGTTCACTTGGTTGGCTGTTGTGAAGGGGTTTCTCTTCACCATGGTAATTATTCTGCGATCGTCCACCACTGTTGTCTTCCGTGGACGTCCAGGTCTTTTTGCATTATTGAGGTCACCAGTGCTTTCTTTCTTTCTTTCTCAGGATGTACCAAACTGTAGATTTTGCCACTCCTAATAGTGTAGCAATTTCTCAGATGTTTTTTTTCTGTTTTTGCAGATGAAGGATGGCTTGTTTCACCTGCATTCAGAGAGTTCCTTTGACTGTCTGTTTACTTCTCAGCAAAATCTTCAAAATACAAGCACCACACCTCAAATCAACTCCAGACCTTTTATGTGCTTAATTGAGAATGAAATAATGAAGGAATTACCCACACCTCCCCATGAAACAGCCTTTGAGTCAATTGTCCAATTACTTTTGGTCACTTTAAAAACAGTGCCACATGTAAAGGAGCTGAAACTACTAAACCCTTCATCTAATTTTAACATGGATACACTCAAATGAAAGCTAAAAGTCTGGACTTTATATCCATGTCCATTATATAACTATAATATGTTTTAGTAAGCAGGTAATAAAAACTACATTTATGTCAGTGTCTAAATATATATGGACCTAACTGTAAGTTGTTCTACTATATCTCGATCCTCATTTTTTCTTTACATGAAAATCTCTAATATAAGACCAGTTTCAGACAGCAGTAATTTCTATTTGGACTGCACGCAAACCTATTAAATTAAGTGGTGCCATTCATACTTCAGTTTTTTAGAGTGGACTGAGACTCATTCATTTTAATGAATAGGTCTGGAAAAAAACCATAGATGAACACAGTTACCATTTGGACATCCAGATATATACATCTTTTGCAGATGGAAAGCGCCCTCATTGTGCTTTCTATTTTGGAATATGAAATTCTGCAGAAAAAGATTGTTTCTTGCGCAGACATGGACAATGCAGTGAAAAGAATACCTATTTATGACAATGGTTTATCTTTTCTTTAGGTTCAAAGGGTAAGTGAGCATTGTAAAAAACATTTTTGAAAACAGTAAAATACAGCAATTTAATGTTAAGACATAAACACTGGGAAGGAATCATCGTAAGTGTTGAGCGCTCTAAGGAGTCTAGTAGATAGCAAATAAAATAAAATCATATGACATAAGTAAGCACAAAACTTACAGGGCATGTTAACTGTCAGCATTCAGCTCTATTTCTTACTCGACTTTTTACTTTACCATCAAAACTTAATCCAGAAACACCAAAATCAATACGCAGGTTCTCATCTGGTATCTGGAATCTTTCTATATATAAATCTCAAATATGTAGCCCATGAAGAGTATTTACAGTGACATGCAAAAGTTTGGGCACCCCTGGTCAAAATGACTGATTCTGTGAACAGTTAATCAAGTTGAAGTTGAAATGATCTCCAAAAGAAATAAGGTTAAAGATGGCACATTCCCTTTGTATTCCAAGCTAAAACATTTTTTTATTTTCATTTTTTACTTTTTCAAAATAACAAAAAAGGAAAAGGGCCAGAAGCAAAACTTTGTCCATCCAGCATGGTTAATACCTAGAAGCATTCCCTTTGGCAAGTATCATGGCTTGTAAACACTTTTTGTAGCCAGCCAAGAGTCTTTCAATTCTTGTTTGAGGGATATTCACTTATTCTTTCTTGCAAAAGTCTTCCAGTTCGGTGAGATTCCTGGGCCGTCTTGCATTCACTGCTCTTTTGAGGTCTATCCACAGATTTGCAATAATATTCAGATCAGGGGACTGTGAGGGCCATGGTAAAACCTTCAGCTGCACCTTTTAAAGTAATCTATTGTGGATTTTGAGGTGTGTTTAGGATCACTATCCATTTGTAGAACCATCCTATTTTCAACTTCAGCTTTTCTACATTTGGGGTTATGTTTGTTTCCAGAATTTGCTGGCATTTCTTTGAATCCATTCTTCTCTCTACCCGTGAAATGTTCCCCATGCCGCTGGCTGCCACACAACCCCAAAGCATAATTTATCCAGAGGTGTTTTTTTCATGAAACGGCATTTCTCTCCAAACGTATCTTTGCTTACTGTGGCCAAAGAGTTCTATTTTTTTCTCATTGGTCTACTCTACAGGAATTGTTTGCAAAATGCATCAAGCTTGTTTAGATGTTCTTTTTCAAACTTCTGATGCTTAATTTTGTGGTGAGGAAGGGAGGTTTTCTTCTGATGACTCTTCCATGAGGGCCACATTTGTGCAGGTGTTGCTGAACAGTAGAACAATGTACCATAGCTCCAGAATCTGCTAAATCTTCCTGAAGGTCTTTTGCTGTTAAGCAGGGGTTCTGAGTTGCCTTTCTAGAAATCCTATGAGCAGCTGTGTCTGAAATTTTTCTTGGTCTTCCACAGATTCTCTTAATCTCCACTGTTCGATATTTCTTAATTACATTTCGAACTGAGGAAATTGCAATCTGTAAATGCTTTGCTATCTTATAACCTTCTCCTACCTTGTGGTCCTTAACCATTTTTATTTGTGTATAAAGCAGCTTCTAAGAATAACTAATGGCTGTTGTTTTTTGAGACAAGGTTAAAGGAATCTGGGTATTTATAAAACTTTGAAATTTGCATTACCTGGCCTTTCCTAACAATGATTGTGAATAAGCCTTAATTCTAATAGGCTATTTAAGGGCTGAGATCTCAAGCAAAGGTATCTGAGAGCTCACATCGCCTTGGGATACTTTTGCAAAGTCCTTTCCTTTTTGCACTCTTAAATTGTACAAAACCAAAATAATACACTAGTGTTGCATAAAATGTTGAGAAGTGTGTTTCATCCTTGTAACGGTCACGTACACACACACACAGGGGGGAGGGAAGTGACCACTGCTCTCCACCATCACCCCTGGCCCTGCCTATTTGCCTCGCGAGTCCTAATGACAGGGGACAACTGGATGGCAATCCCTAGCTTGGAATAAGTGCAGGGATGACAGACAGACAAACAACAGAACGTAAACGGACCGAGTCAATACCAGGAAATCTACAAAGTACAAATGGAGCAAGCAGAGAATAGTCAGGAGAAGCTGGGGTCATAAATACCAGGAGAGTCGTGAAGTACCAAAGGAGTCAGCAGAGGATCGTCGGGAGTTCAGCAGGGGGTCAGTACGCCAGGAAAGACAAAATCGCAGGTGGAACCTAAATAACAGGCAATCTGTGGCCAGCAGATTGCCTGTTTAAATAGGGAGCTAGAGGGGTCATGTGACGTGGCCAGCGTCACATGACTTCACACAGACTACACAGCCGAGCACCGAGTGATCAGCTCGGTGCTCAGCCCTAAAACCATTAGCATGAATGCAGATAGATGCACGCATAGTATTATCAGGAGCGCGGGTGACGCTGGACACACTGATGATGCGCGCGCGCTCTGGACGTGCCCGCCTCCTAGACGGCGCCGTGACAATCCTTATCTTTATGCCTTCTGGAGATTATTTTATCTTCAACTTTCTTAAGGGCTCTTTCACACGAGCAGATGCCGTGCGTGGAATCCGCTACGTGAAAGAATGCCAAACCCCGCTTCGGACAGCAGAGCATTAACATGATTGATAATTCTCCATGCCTCTCTGTGGTATCCTGATGCTGCTGCTGCTACTGCCATCTCCATACAATGTCACTTTGCAACTCTGTGGTATCCTCCTGATGGGGCTGCTGCTACCTGCCATCTCCACACTATGTCACCTTGCCATTCTGTGGTATCCTCCTGATGCTGCTGCTACTGCCATCTCCACACTATGTCACCCTGCCACTCTGCGGTATCCTGATGCTGATGCTGCTATTGCCATCTCCACACTATGTCACCTTGCCACTCTGTGGTATCCTGATGCTGCTGCTACTGCCATCTCCATACAATGTCACTTTGCCACTCTGTGGTATCCTCCTGATGCTGCTGCTGTCGCCACCTCCAGAATCGGTCATTGTGCCACTCTGTGGCCTCCTCCTGATGCTGCTGCTGCCACCTCCACACTGTGTCATTGGGCCACTCTGTGGTCTCCTCATGCTGCTGCCAACTCCAGACTCTGTCATTGTGCCACTCGGTGGTTTCCTCATACTGCTATCACCTCCAGACTCTGTCATTGTGCCACTCGGTGGCCTCCTCATACTGCTGACACCTCCACACCTTGTCATGGTGCCACTCTGTGGCCTCTTAATGCTGCTGCCGCCTCCACAATCTCTCGTCGTCATGCTACTCTGTGGCTTCCTGATGCTGCCACCACTTCCACAATCTTTTGTCGTCGGGCCACTCTGTGGCCTCCTGATGCTGCTTCCACCTCACCACTATATCATAGGTCCACTCTGTGGACTTCTCATGCTGTTCCCACCCTCCCCACTTCATGACTGGGCCACTATTTTGCCTTCGGCTTGGCTGACATCATGATTTATTTGACCTTTCTTCTGATCTGTCAGAAGGAAGGAAAAATGAGATGCACAGCGGATCCTGTCTGTGAAGCAGCTCTAAGGCCTGTATGGTCCCATCAGAATTGGCTTATGATTTGGTAGCCAAAATCAGGAGTAGGTACAAAACACAGAAGACATGCAAATATTCCATTCACGTGTCATCTCTGTTTTGGATCCACTCCTGTTTTTTTTGGGCATTAGCAATACTGATGGATTATTGAGCAAACGCTGACCGAGTGAAGGCGTATGCTCCACAGGCAGGATCCGATTTTTGTGGGTTATTGTTCCGATGGATCAGAGGAAGGGCAAAGTAATCAGTAACGTCAACACAAACTTACTGCTGACACCCTCTCCACTCTGTCCGGGGGGGCTCTACTTGTATACGCGTTTAATAGAACAGGTTCTGTAGACATCTATATGGAATCAGCTGGCGACGGTGTAAAAGGAGTGTGCTTCTTCTTGGTGCTAACATGGACCTTTAAGGCTGTATTCATACTTGAGTTATTTGGTCAGCTGTGGCCCCGTGACTGCCCTAATAAGTGAAGTGTGCAGGGATTCTAAGAGTCATACGGACTCGCAGTACTATTTCACTACCAAAGCATACTCCATATGCATGTTACTACAAGGCACAGTGTTCTACACCACTATACCGGCTCTAAGCAGCCAGTAAATAAAATAAAAAAATAATGTAATTCGCCGCAAATATATTCGTATCTAACCAAATTTTTCCTGAAAATTTGGCGAACTGGCAAATTGAATTTTGGAAAAATTTGCTCATCTCTAATGTTAATGCTCCGTGTCTCTGCTGTCCGGAGCAGGGTTTGGCATTCTTTCACGCAGCGGATGCCACGCACGGCATCCGCTCGTGTGAGAGAGCCCTAACTGTTCACAGTAACAGTAATTTTGACCAGGGGTGCCCAAACTTTTGCATGCCACTGTAGGTTTTGCAAAACCACACATATACCATACAATAGGCAATTTCTCTATCTATCTATCTATCTATCTATCTATCTATCTATCTATCTATCTATCTATCTATCTATCTATCTATCTATCTCATATCTATATGATATAGGAAAAACTATTCACCCCATGCCAGACATTGTTTGATGAACATGTTAAATAATTAAAAGCAGCCTAATGTATCCCAGATTGAAAAATCACTTGCATGATAAACATGAAACACGTCATAGTGTGTGATCAGCCACCTCCTGATGGAGACAATAGACATAAGCTCTTATTCCAGAAGGAAGTGAAGTTGATATTAAAAATGAAAATGCTGGGACTTTCGATTCTTAATGACGATAACGACCCGTGCGCTTTACCTTTGAATGTAGATATGTAGCAATATAAAAATGTTTTTTAAACAATCAACTCAAACTAATTTCATACAATCCTATTAATGTGCAATCTATCTTCTTTTCTATGTTGTCAATGATTGTATTTGTCTTGTGGTATTATTGGGATTAATTACAATGTGCTTGTGTGAGCACTTTATGTAGATATAAGGTGTGGTACTATGAAGTATGTCAGGGCCTTGGATGAAGCTTCTTGTTACATGAAACGGCTGCCGTGTGTACTCTTCTGTGTCCAGAAACCATGTTACAATCATGGGGAATGCCATGGATCTCAGAATTTTGCTATCCATCTATCTATTTGCTTATCTGTGAGAATATTATTTATAATAATTCATGTTACAAACTAAAGTGGTATATAATATGAGAGTATACAAAACGGCTTTAATATCCTCCCAAGCGTTTCTGAAGGTCTAGAATCAGGATGAGAGACTTCCACACCTGAACTGCTTCATATTAGATTAGAAGATGGCCAGGCAATTAACGTCCCCTGTCATATTTGGTTTGCCTTTACAATCTCTGATGACTTTGTCAAAAATTTTTGCATACGCAGGTCTGGGATAGGGTGAGCTGACATCACAGTGACATTGTAGGCACGCTACCAATGTAAATCAAGGCCACTGTGACATGGTAGGAATGAAGAGAATACATTTATTGTGTACAAATAACAGTGCCAAAGGTCTAGTCAAGCAATGACATAAAACTCGAGGCCAGTACAGTTCAGAGGTGTTATGCTTCCTCAGCACATATTGAATAGAACTGCTGTGACATCTTATTTCACAAGTAACTTTGCATGTGAACTGCAATGAAACAGTATCATCTGAATGTCATCTGCTCTCTTCTGCCTGGACATCTCTATTACATTCCATGTAGAAAAGAAAGAGAAAAGCACCATTCAAAGTAATGTCTCCTCTTTGCCACCTATGGCTTTGTAGTTCTAAAGGTACAGTAGCTTCCTGGTGAGTTCAACAATGGCTATTGAGAGGCAAACGGAGCATGTATGTCATCTGAATGTCACTGAAGAATGAATATACTTTCTTTTGGGCAGCTTAACCTATACACAGTTCTATTTTTTATGCTATTAATTAAACAGCATGATTTATGAATAACCGCACATAATACCATTCACCTTCTGTTGCCACTATGGAAGTTTTTACCAATACTTTATAATAATAATCAGTCCTATTTGGGAACTGTATACTGGCCATGCTTATATGTCAGTAGATCATCATGCTTGGGCAGGATTAGAAAAAAAACATGGCTGCAGCACCACATCTTCCCACAGGTTATATGGGGTATTGAAGTCTGGGTGGACAGGTTTAAAGGGTTTGTCCAGTTTCCAATGTTGATGATCTATCCTTGGCCAGTCAGCAGCCTGAAGAGAATGAGCATGAGCTCTGCGTTTTCTTCACCGTTTACCTGCTCGCCACCGACATTGCAGTGGAGAGCAGATATAATTATATCTCTTCCGTCCCATTCACTTCAATGAGACATAGTTTGACTACAACTGCTCCTTTATAGACAACCCCTTTAATACTGTTTTTGCAGAAAAGTAGACATGTTTTTCTAATCTTGTGTGACCCCTTTACAGGAGTTCTCCAAGAGCAGGAACCCCTTTTAATATTGCCAAATAATGCCAAAGACTCACCTGTCACTGTGCTTCTAGCACCAAGCTCTATTTTCCTATGCTACTAGTCCTCACTGGATCAGATTTGTGACTTGCATCTACACTCACCTGACTGCTGCCTCATTGGTGGCAGAGGTTACATGCCATGCCTGCACACATCACAACTGAGGCCATTTTTTGGCTGGCAGCGGTGATGTGCGTGTAGACGACACATCACTGCCAATGCCATTGATTGACTGGAAGCGGTGACATGTATGTAAATTGCAGTGGAGGGGAAGGATGCTTGTCACTGGAACCTTAGCTCTGATCACAGGATTTTCTTTATTGCCTGGCAATATCAAGAGGGGTGCGCCCCTCCTGGTAAACCTCTTCAAGGGTTTAGTCACAAAAGTTTGTATTTATAGCTGACTAGCAGAAGGACCCAGCTTCGCACCTGTATATTTAATCTATTTAATTTAATATTTGTGTGTGTTGTTAAAAGATATCAACAGTATCCACTATAACAGTGACATCTACGGTACGCGGCCCCTTTAACAGTGACCTCCACAGCGTGCTGCCCCCTTAACAGCAACATCCTCAGCGCTCTCCCCTTTATCAGTAACCTCCACATTGTCTGCCCCTTTATTAGTGACCTCCACAACACCCCACCCCCTCAACAGTGACCTCTACAGCACCCCGCCACCTTAACACTGACCTCCATAGCGGACTGTCCCCTTAACTGTGACCTCCACCGTTCTCAGCCCCCTTCCACAGTGCCCGGCCCTTTAACAGTGACCTTCACAGCATACTGCCCCCTTAACATTGAACTCCACAGCAGCCTGCCCCTTTAACAGTGACTTCCACAGCATCCCACCCCCTTAACAGTGACCTCCACAGCAGCCCGCCCCTTAACAGTGAACTCCACAGCGGCCGCCCCTTTATTAATGACCTCCATAGTACCCCATCCCCTTAACAGTGATTTCCACAACACCTCGTCACCTTAACAGTGGCCTCTACAGCAATCTGTCCCTTAACACTGACCTCCATAGCGGACCGTCCCCTTAACTGTGACCTCCACAGCCTGCCCCTTGGGTGGCCAGAGGTCCGGTTTTAGGCCAGACAGTCCAGCTTTCAGACTCCCTGTCCTCTGTCTGGCGCAGGGCCTGGACGGACAGAGGGATGTCTTTTTGAACAGATCACTCTCAGACAGCAGCACTGTGCTGTCTGAGGATGAGCTGCAGGGAGAAAATCCCCTCCCTTCCACTCCTGCAGCTGACAGAAGTTGATTTTTACCTTCATTTTTTCAATCCTGGTTGGCTGCGGAGTGGGAGGGGGAGTAGCCTAACCGTGTCGGGGCTAGGCCAAGACCTGACCAACTGCATCAACCCCAGATCATAGCACTGCCCCCACAGGCTTGTACAGTAGGCACTAGGCATGATGGGTGCATCACTTCATCTGCCTCTCTTCTTACCCTGATGCGCCTATCACTCAGGAACAGGGTAAATCTGGACTCATCAGACCACATCAGACCACATGACCTTCTTCCATTGCTCCAGAGTCCAATCTTTATGCTTCCTAGCAAATTGAAGCATTTTTTTCTGGTTTGCCTCACTGATTAGGGGTTTTCTTACGGCTACACAGCTGTTCAGTCCCAATCCCTTGAGTTCCCTTCGCATTATGCATGTGGAAATGCTCTTACTTTCACTATTAAACATAGCCCTGAGTTCTACTGTTGTTTTTCTTCGATTTGATTTCACCAAACGTTTAAGTGATCGCCGATCACGATCATTTAGGATTTTTTTTCCGCCACATTTCTTCCTTGAATACGATGGGTCCCCACTATCCTTCCAGTTTTTAATAATGCATTGGACAGTTCTTAACCCAATTTTAGTAGTTTCTGCAATCTCCTTAGATGTTTTCTCTGCTTGATGCATGCCAATTATTTGACCCTTCTCAAACAGACTAACATCTTTTCCACGACCACGAGATGTCTCTTTCGACATAGTTGTTTAAGAAATGAGAAGCAACTCATTGCACCAGTTGGGGTTAAATAACTTATTGCCAGCTGAAAGATAATCGTCCATGCAGTAATTATCCAATAGGAGGCTCATAACTATTTGCTTAGTTAAATCCAGGTGGCAACTTCTTTTTTGGACAGGCAGTGTATATTAGATAACAAATATAAATACCACATTTTGTTTTCATATTAGAATCAGTGCAAAGACTTTGAAATAGAAGTTATAACAATATATTTTTTTAAAATGTTATTGAATATATTTTTATTTTAAACTATCTGACGAACTACAGGAGAAACACAAACCCATGATGGGTTTAAAATATACAATATCCTAGTGAAGGTTAGATAATTGTGATAGCGCATCTCGACAATGGCAGGGCGGGTCTTCTGGGGTATTCCCAGTATGTAGTAGTTCAGGCATACCAAAGACCAAGAAAATACAACAAGGGAGCCAGTGTCAGGGTCATTGGTGGCAAAGGCTCATTGATGCACATGGAGATTGATGGTTAGCTTGTGTGGTTTGATCTCAAAGAAAACTAGTACGAATTGCTGAAAAAGTTGATGCTGGCTATGTGTATTAGGGCACAACTTTGTGCCAATGGGGTTGTGTAATCGTAAACCATTTAAGATGCTTACCCCCACATCATTTCTAAAAGTGCCTACAATGTGCATGTGGACCTGAAAGAAAATGGTGGCCTGGTGTAATTAATTACATCATATGGATGGATGAGTGCATGTGCATTTTTTTCTAGGGAAAAGATGGCACCAGGATGCACCATGGGAAGAAGACAAGCTATCAGAGGTAGTGTGATGTTTGGGACAATGTTTTGGGTCCTCGCATTCATAAGGATTATACTTTGACATGTACCACCTACCTAAACATTGCTGCAGACCAAGTAGATCCTTTCATGGCTGGGGTATTCTATAATGAGGATACCTTCAGAGGTCTAGAGTAGTGATGGGTCAGAACTGTTTTGGTGGCATGAGGAGGACCTATAGGCAGGTAGTTACATTGCTAAATCTGATTGGTGTATATATAAAAAAATTAAATTAAAAATAGATTATTACTAGAGGAATAGTGAAATATATGCCCAATGTGGACAGTACCTTACAGAAGATAGCAGCAGTAAAATCTTTTCATCTTCTTGCCATGTACACAAAGACATGCTAGATACCAATAACCAACTAGAAGGTAACAAAATGGAGTAGAATCAAACCCATGTCTCCTGGATTGTGAGAGAAAAATACATGACTTCCAGGTCTATGTATTCACCGCCTGAAATAATATGTATGTCTCTGTATCATTATTTGTTCTTCCTTGTAGACATGGACAAGCAAACATATGAAATATTCCATCGTATTTCAGTGTTTTGAGATGCCACATAATTATGCCGTATAATTCTAATATATCTTCAATATTTTCAGTCTGCTTTTAGCATCACTCCGATAATTTCGTTGAGCATCCCTTCCCTATTCTCTAAGTTATTGTTTATTTAAAGTATTAAATATGCCTTATTCATATAAAATATTTACTTATCTCAATGGTGGGCTCTATAACTAGATTCCCTGGCGTGCTTTTCATATTCTTGTCCTACACAGTCTTCACATGACCTTTCCTATTCATGAGTAAGAGGGCAGGTGGAGAACTTCAAACTAAAATACAATTCTGTGTTCACAGAAAGGAGCTACTTGAAATATAGCTACAGTGGATATAAAAAGTCTACACACCCCTGTTAAAATGTCAGATTTCTGTGATGTAAAAAAATTTGACAAAGATAAATCATTTCAGAACTTTTTCCACCTTTAATGTGACCTATTAACTGTACAACTCAATTGAAAAACAAACTGAAATCTTTTAGGTGGAGGGAAGAAAAAAGAAAAAAGAATGTGGTTGCATAAGTGTGCACACCCTCTTATAACTGGGGATGTAGCTGTGTTCAGATTTAAGCAATCACATTCAAAATCATGTTAAATAGGAGTCAGAATACACCTGCCATCATTTAAAGTGCCTCTGATTAACCCCAAATAAAGTTCAGCTGCTCTAGTTGGTCTTTCCTGAAATTTTCTTAGTCACATCCCACAGCAAAAGCCATGGTCCACAGAGAGCTTCCAAAGCATCAGAGGGATCTCATTGTTAAAAGGTGTCAGTCAGGAGAAGGGTACAAAATAATTTCCAAGGCATTAGATATACCATGGAACACAGTGAAGACAGTCATCATCATGTGGAGAAAATATGGCACAACAGTGACATCACCAAGAACTGGACGTCCCTCCAAAATTGATGAAGAGAGGAGAAGAAAACTGGTCTGGGAGTCTAACAAGAGGCCTACAGCAACATTAAAGGAGCTGCAGGAATATGAGGCAAGTACTGGCTGTGTGGTACATGTGACAACAATCTCCCGTATTCTGGGCTATGAGGTAGAGTGGCAAGACAAAAGCCTTTTATTACA
Source organism: Bufo bufo (assembly GCF_905171765.1). NCBI lineage: Eukaryota > Metazoa > Chordata > Amphibia > Anura > Bufonidae > Bufo > Bufo bufo. Next base: position 349,812,240 of record NC_053391.1, on the reverse strand, counting down.
AAGAAAAACATCCAAGCCAGGCTACATTTTGCAAAAACACATCTGAAGTCTCCCAAAAGCATGTGGGAAAAGGTGTTATGGTCTGATGAAACCAAGGTTGAACTTTTTGGCCATAATTCCAAAAGATATGTTTGGCGCAAAAACAATACTGCACATCAGCAAAAGAACACCATACCCACAGTGAAGCATTGTGGTGGCAGCATCATGCTTTGGGGCTGTTTTTATTCAGCTGGACCTGGGGCCTTAGTTAAGCTAGAGGGAATTATGAACAGTTTCAAATACCAGTCAATATTGGCACAAAACCTTCAGGCTTCTGCTAGAAAGCTGAACATGAAGAGGAACTTCATCTTTCAGCATGACAACGACCCAAAGCATACATCCAAATCAACTAAGGAATGGCTTCACCAGAAGAAGATTAAAGTTTTGGCCCAGCCAGAGCCCAGACCTGAATCCGATTGAAAATCTATGGGGTGATCTGAAGGGGGCTGTGCACAGGAGATGCCCTTGCAATTTGACAGATTTAGAGTTTCTTTGCAAAGAGTGGGCAAATCTTGCCAAGTCAAAATGTGCCATGCTGATAGACTCATACCCACAAAGACTAAGTGCTGTAATAAAATCAAAAGGTGCTTCAACAAAGTATTAGTTTAAGGGTGTGCACACTTATGCAACCATATTATTTTATTTTTATATTCTTTCTTCTCTCTACCTAAAAGATTTTAGTTTGTTTTTCAATTTAGTTGTACAGTTTATAGGTCACATTAAAGGTGGAAAACATTCTGAAATGATTTATCTTTTTCTCATTTTTTTACATCACAGAAACCTGACATTTTGCGGACCCACCGTGTGCAAGAGGCCTAATAGTGACAGTCACCCTGATTTTAGTAGTGTCTGTTATTTGTGAAGATGCTGTCCTTTTTGGGAACTGACAAATAAATTGTCTCAGTCTGAAACTGGCATTGTGGATGCAAGTGTCCGATGTATTCATGATATGCAGAATCCCCCCACTCTGTTCTTCCATAGTTTTCTAAAAGGGCAGCAACTTTACAAATATTAGCCACACTACTGAAATTAGCAATATAAACATAGTGACAGGTTCCCATTAACCCCTTAAGGACCCATGACGTACATGTACGTCATATCTGGCCGGGACCAGTGACATACATGTACGTTATGCTGATTGGGCGGATGCAGGAGCTGCGACCGCCTGATCAGCGGCAGGGGTCCGTCAGTCACTGATAGCTGGACCCCTGCTGTATGCAGCGGCATCGGTGAAAACACTGATGCCGGCGCATTAACCCTCGCACGGGATCGTGCCGGGTACGGGGTGGCCATCGGGTCCCCGCGCTGCTGTGACGGGGACCCGATGGCAGGGAAGGCAGCCCGATGCCTTCCTTAGGCATTGTTTTTTTATATAGAGGAAACCAGGCACACTCTATTGAATATAATATGCAAGGTTGGATTTATTGGTTACACACCAAAAATGTAAAAAACAAAAAAAAAGAAAACATTTTTTTTTAAATAAATTCGCACTAGATTGCCTTGAACTGCAGGCAAACTTAGTACTACAGCTCTAGATTTTCAGTTATGTCGTATATATATTGGATCATTGATCTTGTCCAATGAGGCTGCAATATTTTGGTAGACGTTTCGGTCTTTGTCAACCTTTATCAATTTATCGCTGTAACATAAGAGGAGAGTATGAAAATAAAGAAAGTACTCATAGGTGACGTATATACAAGTTACTGGTATTGGTAGTTTATATTAGTACAGGTGATATTCACATTTTAACATAGTACAATTTGGTAACATTGAATTGTGACAACTCATGAATGCAGACGTGAAATTTAAAGTAATGGCAAGCAATGCTGTATGTCTCAAGTTACGAGGTGGAGAGGGATAGGCACAGAGTAATATGGGTAGATCATGTGGTAGGTGCCGAGTCAAGAAATGAAGGACAGGAGGGAAGGAGAGATGAATCTTACCAGGTGAATTAGCATGGTAGTAGTTGAATAGTGGAGCTGTGGTATGGCGCTGTGATGTGGGCGCCTATAAACATGTCCCTAGTAATCAGCTTCCTGTGCGCACGCTGGATGCAGGCGCATGCGCGTCAGGGCTGTGGGACTGGCAATGGTCGCGTGTTGTGGAGGCGCACGCGCTGTTTGTATGAGGAGTATGTGGTGGCTATTTTAGAAAGGGGAGGGCATGCATCGTTGCATCTAGAATGTAATGAGACAGTGCGCCTGCGTATTAGTGGGTATGGACAGAAGTATTGTAATGCATTGTAAAGGGGATCAGACCCCCAAAAGTTGAAGTCCCAGAGTGGGACAAAAAAATTAAGTGAAAAAAAGAAGTTTAAAAAATTACGTTTTACAAAAAAATTTAAAGTTTCAAGTAGAAAAAAAAGCGTCCTTTTCCCAAAATAAAGTAAAAAAAAATTGTAAAAAATAGGGAAAAAAAAGAAAATTTGAAATATTAGGTATTGCCGCATCCATATCGACCGGCTCTATAAAAATATCACATGACCTAACCCCTCAGATGAACACCGTCAAAAAAATTAAATAAAAACTGTGCTAAAAAAAAAAAATTGTCACCTTACAACACCAAGCGATCAAAAAGGCGTATGCCCCCCAAAATATTACCAATCTAACCATCACCTAATCCTGCAAAAAATTAGCTGCTACCTAAGACAATCGCCCAAACAATAAAAAACTATGGCTCTCAGACTATGGAGACACTAAAACATGATTTTTTTTTTTGTTTCAAAAATGTTTTTATTGTGTTAAATGTAAAAAATAAAAATAAAATTAGACACCTAACCATAACAACCTGCTTTATAAAAATTCCACATGACCTAACCCCTCAGGTGAACACCGTAAAAAAGATAGAATAAAAACTGTCAAAAAAGCCATTTTTTGGCACTTTACATCACAAAAAGTGTAATAGGAAGCGATCAAAAAGTCATATGTACCCCAAAATAGTGGCAATCAAACCGTCATCTCATCCCGCAAAAATGATTCCCTACTTAAGACAATTGCCCCAAAAAAAAACTAAAACATGATTTATTTTTGTTTCAAAAATGATATTATTGTGTAAAACTTAAATAAATAAGAGAGTATACATATTTAGTATTGCCATGTCCGTAAGGACTTTCTCTATAAAAATATTACATGACCTAACCCCTCAGTTGAACACCGTAAAAAAAAAAGAAAGAAAACTGTCAAAAAAGCCTTTTTTTTGTCACCTTACATCACAAAAAGTGTAATACCAAGCGATCAAAAAATCATACAAAGCCCAAAATCACACTAATCAAACCATCATCTCAGCCCGCAAAAAATGAGATCATACCTAAGACAATCACTCAAAAAGGAAAAAAACTATGGCTCTCAGAATATGGAGACACTAAAAAATATTTCTTTTTAAAAATGCTTTATTATGTAAAACTGAAACAAGCAACCAAAAAAAGTTGTATATTTGGTATTGTCGCGTCTGTAACAAACTGCTTTGTAAAAATACCACATGATCTAACCTGTCAGAAGAACATTGTAAATAACAAAAAATAAAAACGGTGCCAAAACAGCTATTTTTTGTTACTTTGCCTCCCAAAAATTGTAATATAGAGCAACCAAAAATCATATATACCCTAAAATAGTACCAACAAAACTGCCACCGTATTCCTTAGTTTCCAAAATGGGGTATTTTTGGGGTGTTTCTACTCTAAGGGTGCATCTTCAAATTTGACATGGCAACTTAGAATTATCCCAGTGAAATCTGCCCTGCAAAAACCATATGGCGTTCCTTTTCTTCTGCGCCCTGCCGTGTGCCCGTACAGCGGTTTACAACTACATGTGGGGTGTTTATGTAAATTGCAGAATAAGGGCAATAAATATTGAGTTTTGTTTGGCTGTTAACCCTTGCTTTGTTACTGGAAAAAATGAATTAAAATGGAAAATCTGCCAAAAAAGGGAAATTCTGAAATTTCATCTACATTTTCCTTTAATTTTTGTGGAAGACCTAAAGAGTTACTAAAGTTTGTAATATCAGTTTTAAATACCTTGAGGGGTGTGGTTTCTAAAATGAGTCATTTATGGGTGGTTTCTATTATATAAGCCTCACAAATTGACTTCTGACCTGAACTGGTCCTTAAGGCCTCATGCACACAGCCGTTGTGCGGCCGTTCCGTGCATTGCGGTCCCCATTGCACGGGCAACATCTCTGCAGCGGGCCGGACCCATTCAACTTGAATGGGTCCGTGGTCTGTCCACACAGCAAAAAAATATGACATGTAGTGACGAGCAAGCACCAAAGTATTTGGGTGTTCAGCCCGAACACATTGCTATATTCGTGTGCTCGGCCGAGCACCCGAGTATAATGAAATTCAATGGGAGACAACCAGGCACCCCCTGCTCGGAAGAGAAGAGGATATCTGGTTCATAAAAAAAGGTTAGAAATTGATGGAAACCCCATCAAAATGGTTTGGAAACAGCATTAGGAGGATAGCTGGATGCGTCTTACACTCCTATTATGTACAACATACAATACCATGAGACAGATAACAGCCAGCATACCTTACAATGGCAGCCTTGTGCACTATGAGATATTCCAAACCAGCTCTCATCTGACTGAGAACCAGTAAACCTCAAAGTTATTTTGCATCTGTTGGATGGCTTGGGTGGATCTGCACACCTAGATCAATATCATTAGGGCGACAAAAAGTTTTCCGATTGTCCTAACATGATATTCAATAACCTTTCTATACAGTTTTGTCATGTAAAAACTCATTGGCATAAACATGGGCATATGGGAAAGACATGCAAATGAGCAGAATCTGCCTTGTTTTTCAGCTGTCATAAGACTATGAAAACCAATAGATGGTGCTATTGAGTTATGAACAGCGCCCTCTATTGGTTTCACAGTCTTACGACAAGACAAATATTCTTGTCAGAAGACTATGAAACCAATAGAGGGCACTGTTCATAACTCAATAGCGCCCTCTATTGGTTTCATAGTCTTCTGACAAGAATATAAGACTGAGTCTTATAAAAGATTATTAGTGTAGACTTTTGCATGGAAAATTCACAATTAGAATATTTGCGATCTACACTAGGATGATATCTGACACTGGGAAAGCTGGGTAATAACTCTGTGAAAAAATCTGACACTGGCAAAGATGGGTAATAACTCGCGACCTGCACTGAGTTATTACCCAGCTTTTCCAGTGTCAGATATTATCACTGACTTACTACATAATTATTACATAATATTCGCTATATTGCTATATATTAGTTTTTTAGAATATTCGTAATATTCTAAAAAACTAATATATAGCAATATAGCGAATATTATGTAATAATTATGTAGTAAGTCAGTGATAATATCTGACACTGGAAAAACTGGGTAATACCTCAGTGTAGATCGCAAGTTATTACCCAGCTTTCCCAGTGTCAGATTTTATCACTGAGTTATTTCCCAGCTTTCCCAGTGTCAGATATCATCCTAGTGTAGTTTGCAAATATTCTAATTGTAAATTTTCCATGCAATAGGCTACACTAATAAGCTTGTCATAAGACTCAGTCTAGTATTCTTGTCAGAAGACTATGAAACCAATAGAGGGCACAATTAAGTTATGAATAGCACCCTCTATTGGTTTTGCAGTCTTATGACAAGACAAATATTCTTGTCAGAAGACTATGAAACCATTAGAGGGCGCTATTGAGTTATGAACAGCGCCCTCTATTGGTTTCATAGTCTTGTCATAAGACTGGTTTCAATATTTGTCTTGTCATAAGACTGTAAAACCAATAGAGGGCGCTATTCATAACTCAATAGCGCCATCTATTGGTTTTCATAGTCTTATGACAGCTGAAAAACAAGGCAGATTCTGCTCATTTGCATGCCTTTCCCATATGCCCATGTTTATGCAAATTAGTTTTTACATGACAAAACTGTATAAAAAGGTTATTGAATATCATGTTAGGACAATCGGAAAACTTTTTGTTGCCCTAATGATATTGATCTAGGTGCGCAGGTCCACCCAAACCATCAAACAGATGCTAAATAACTTTGAGGTTTACTGGTTATCAGTCAGATGAGAGCTGGTTTGGAATATCTCATAGTGCACAAGGCTGCTATTGTAAGGTATACTGGCTGTTATCTGTCTCATGGATAGATGGATGGCTTGTACATAACTGGCTTTTGGGATATAGCCTTTGTGTGGTTGTCTATTGTATCTCGTACATAATAGGAGTGTAAGATGCATCCAGCTATCCTCTTATTGCTGTTACCCAACATTTTTGATGGGGTTTCCTTCAATTCCTAACCTTTTTTTATGAACCAGACACCCTCTTCTCTTCCGAGCAGGGGGTGCCTGGGGTTCTCCCATTGACTTCCATTATATTAAATTGTTATTTGAGCACCCAAATTATTCAGCCGAGCACTCGGATCTGCCGAGCATAGCGATGCTCGCTCATCACTAATGACATGTCATATTTATTTGCGGTGCGGAACAATGGAAAGAAACACCACGGAAGCACTCTGTAGTGCTTCCGGTGTTCCGTTCCGTGACTCCGTTCCACATCTCCGGAATGGCGGACCCATTCAAGTGAAAGGGTCCGTATCCGTGATGCGGGGTGCACACGGCTGGCGGCCGTGGATTGCCGACCAGCCGTTTGCGGGCCGCTATACGGCCACGGCCGCCCAACGGCCGTGTGCATGAGGCCTAAAAAGTGGGTTTTGGAAATTTTCTGAAAAATTTCAAGATTTGCTTCTAAACTTCTAAGCCTTCTAAGGAAAATTCATTTACAAAATGATCCAAACATGAAGTAGATATATGGTAATAACTATTTTAGGAGGTATCACTATCTGTTTTAAGAGCAGAGAAATAGAAATTTAGAAAATTTGCGAATTTTCCCAAATTTTTGGTAAGTTTGGTATTTTTTTTATAAATAAAAATGAAATATTTTGACTTAAATTTACTACTGTCATGAATTACAATATGTGACGAGAAAATCTCAGAATGGCTTGGATAAGTAAAAGCGTTTTAAAGTTATCACCACATAAAGTGACACATGTCAGATTTGCAAAAAATGGCCTGGTTTTTAACCACTTAGGCGTTCACACGGGCGAGATTTCCGCGCAGGTGCAATGCGGTAGGTGAACGCATTGCACCTGCACTGAATCCGGACCTATTCATTTCAATGGGGCTGTTCAGATGAGCGATGATTTTCACGCATCACTTGTGCGTTGCGTGAAAATCGCAGAATGCTCTATATTCTGCGTTTTTCACGCAACGCAGGCCCCATAGAAGTGAATGGGGTTGCGTGAAAATCGCAAGCATCCGCAAGCAAGTGCGGATGCGGTGCGATTTTCACGCATGGTTGCTAGGTGACAGTCTATTCACTGTATTATTTTCCCTTATAACATGGTTATAAGGGAAAATAATAGCATTCTGAATACAGAATGCTTAGTAAAATAGCGCTGGAGGGGTTAAAAAAAATAAACAAATTAACTCACCTTCTCCTCTTGATCGCGTAGTTCCCGGTCTCTTCTGATGAGCTGTTGGCTAAAGGACCTTTGGTGACGTCAGATCACATGCTCCAATCACATGGTCCATCACCGTGGTGATGTACCATGTGATTGGAGCATGTGATCTGACGTCACCAAAGGTCCTTTAGCCGACAACTCATCATTAAAGAAGTTAAGAAGAGACCGGGAACTACGCGGAGGAGGTGAGTTAATTTTTTTATTTTTTTTAACCCTTAATTGATCACCTACTAAGCATTCTGTATTCAGAATGCTATTATTTTCCCTTATAACCATGTTATAAGGGAAAATAATACAATCTACAGAACACCTAACCCAAACCCGAACTTCTGTGAAGAAGTCTGGGTTCGGGTCTGGGTACCACAGTCGGTTTTTTATCACGCGCGTGCAAAAAAACATTGCACCCGCGCGATAAAAGCTGAACATCGGAACGCAATCGCAGTCAAAACTGACTGCAATTGCATTCCTACTCGCGCGGGTTTGCCGCAACACACCGGGACGCATCCGGACCTAATCCGGACACGCTCGTGTGAACCCAGCCTTAAGGACCACAGGTTTATACCCCCCTAGTGACCAGGCCCTTTTTTACAAATCGGCACTTCACAACTTTAACGGTTTATTGCTCGGTCATGCAACTTGGCACCCAAATGAATTTTACCTTCTTTTCTTCTCACAAATACAGCTTTCTTTTGGTGGTATTTGATTGCTGTTGAGATTTTTCGTTTTTCTGATATTAATCAAAATAGACCGCAATTTTCTCAAAAAAAGTGTATTTTTAACTTTTTCGTGTAAAATTTTCAAATATAATTACATTTCTATACAAGTTTGTGTCAGAATTTATTGTGCTACATGTCTGTTATAGCGTGAATTTCCGCATTTTGAAGCAGCTCTGACTTTCTGAGGTGCTAGAATTCCAGGATAGTATAAATGCCCCCCCAAATGACCCCATTTTAGAAAGAAGACACCCCAAAGTATTCGCGGAGGGGCATGGTGAGTTCATGTATGATTTAATTTTTTTCACAAGTTAGCGGAAAAATGACACTTTCTGAGAAAAAAATAAATAAATATAAAGTTTCCATTTCTGCTAACTTCTGGCAAAAAAAAGAAAATCGCCCACGGACTCACTATGCCCCTCAGTGAATATCTTGGGGTGTCTACTTTCCGAAATGGGCTCATTTGTGGGGTGTGTTTACTGTTCTGGCATTTTGGGCGGGGCTACATTGTGAGCAACCCTGTAAAGCCTAAAGGTACTCGTTGGACTTTCGGCCCCTTTACGCACCTAGGCTGCAAAAAAGTGTCACACATGTGGTATCGCCGTGCTCAGGAGAAGTAGGTAAATGTGTTTTGGGGTGTATTTTTACATATACCCTTGCTGGGTGAGAGAAATATCTCTGTAAATGACAACTTTTTCCATTTTTTTTATACAAAGTTGTAAATTTACAGAGATATTTCTCTCACCCAGCATGGGTATATGTAAAAATACACCGCATAACACATTGCCCTACTTCTCCTGAGTACGGTGAAACCACATGAGTGACACTTTTTTGCAGCCAAGGTGCGCAAAGGGGCCCAAATTCCAATGAGTACCTTTAGGATTTCACAGGGCATTTTTACGCATTTGGTTCCAAACTACTTCTCACGCTTTAGGGCCCCTAAAATGCCAGGCGAGTATAAATACCCCACAGTGCCACATGTGTGACACTTTTTTGCAGCCTAGGTGCGCAAAGGGGCCAAAATTCCAATGAGTACCTTTTAGGAGGGCATTTTTAGACATTTGGATTCCAAACTTCTTCTCACGCTTTAGGGCCCCTAAAATGCCAGGGCAGTATAAATACCCCACATGTGACCTCATTTTGGAAATAAGACACCCCAAGGTATTCCGTGAGGGGCATGGCGAGTTCATAGAAGATTTTTTTTTTTGGCACAAGTTAGCGGAAATTTTTTATTTTTTTTTCTCACAAAGTCTCCCTTTCCGCTAACTTGGGACAAAAAGTTCAATCTTTCATGGACTCAATATGCCCCTCAGCGAATACCTTGGGGTGTCTTCTTTCCAAAATGGGGTCATTTGTGGGGTGTTTGTACTGCCCTGGCATTTGAGGGTCTCCACAATCATTACATGTTTCGCCAGCATTAGGAGTTTCTGCTATTCTCCTTATATTGAGCATACGGGTAATGAGATTTTATTTTCCGTTCAGCCTCTGGGCTGAAAGAAAAAATGAACGGCACAGATTTCTTCATTCGCATCGATCAATGTGGATGAAAAAATCTCTGCCAAAAAATGTGCAAAAAAAAAAAAAAAGAGGGGAAAGGCGTCTGCCAGGACATAGGAGCTCCGCCCAACATCCAAACCTACTTCAGCTCGTATGCCCTGGCAAACCCGATTTCTCCATTTTTTTATACAAAGTGTTTGCCAAAGCATATGAACACCGCCCCTCAGCTCATAATAATAGCATTCTATCTTTTTTACTGTAGAGGAGAAATCTCGTCTTGCAGCGCCGCATACATCGACTTTGTGTAATCTGACAGCAGCGCAATGCTTCTGTCAGAATGCACATCAGTGCTGCAGCTGGTTGATAGCTTGGTCCACCTAGAAGCTAAAAAAAAAAAAAAACACAGGCAGCAACGCAATAAATTTATTAACATCAACTTTTATAAACTTTATATAACATTTGAAACAGAACATTAACTTTTTTTTTTTTACCTTTAGAGGACAAACCTCTCCTTCCCCATGGGACAATGTGCAAAGCGCAAATCGCCCAGAGATGTGGCGAAGTACATTATGCACTTTGTCCCAGGTAAAAGGAGAGTTTTGTGGCAGCTCTGTGTGAAAGGGGTGCGCTGAGTTGGGGTACCAGGATAGACACTCGGAAAGTGTCTGCCATGTAGCCGGCTAACTACATCAGGGACTTGGGGCACGGACCCTGCTGGATACAGGAGTTCTGAAATGATCTCTTCCTGGAATTTTCTCCCAGCCTTACTGTAAAGAACAAAACTATTATAGACAGCCAATTGAATTAAATAAACAGACATCTTCTTATACCAGCGTCTGGTGCGGCGGGACACTAAATAGGGAGCCAACATCTGGTCATTGAAGTCCATGCCTCCCATGTGAAGGTTATAGTCGTGAACAGAGAGGGGTTTCTCAATGACTCCAGTTGCCCTTTCAATTTGTACTGTCGTGTCTGCGTGAATGGTGGACAGAAGGTAAACGTCCCTCTTGTACCTCCACTTCACCGCGAGCAGTTCTTGGTCACACAAGGCAGCCCTCTCCCCCCGTGCAAATCGGGTATTAACGAGCCTTTGGGGGAAGCCCTGGCGACTAGGTCGCGCGGTGCCACAGCATTGAATTCCGACTATATGTAAGTGCCGAAAGAGGGCCACGCTTGTGTAAAAATTGTCCACGTATAAGTGGTACCCCTTGTGGAGTAAGGGTGACACTAAGTCCCAGACAATCTTGCCACTGCACCCCAGGTAGTCATGGCATCCGACCGGCTCCAGTTTTGAGTCTTTTCCCTCATAGACCCTAAAACGATATGTATAGCCTGTGGCCCTTTCACAGAGCTTATACAGTTTGACCCCATACCGGGCGCGCTTGCTGGGGATGTACTGTTTGATGCCAAGGGACTCGTCTATGCAGATGTTCTGATTGGGGGTATACACATCTGCAAACCTGGATGACAAACGGTCTATGAGGGGCCGAATTTTGTGGAGCCGGTCATAAGCAGGATGGCCTCTTGGATGACAGGTTTTATTGTCAGTGAAATGCATAAAGTGCATGATGACCTCAAAACCTGCCCTGGACATAGCAGCAGAGAACATGGGCATGTAATGTATTGGGTCTTTAGACCAATAGGACCGCAATACATTTTATTTAGTTAAACCCTTGGTGAGGATAAGGCCCAAAAATATTTTAAATTTGGAAACTGTGACTGGTTTCCACCGGAAAGGCTGGGCATAGAAGCTTTGCGAATTGGCGGTTATATACTGTGCGGCGTAGCGGTTGGTTTCTGCCACAACAAAGTCATAGAGATCTGCGGTGAAGAACAGCTCAAAAAACTCAAGGGCTGATCCTAAATGAGCTGTCTCCACGCAAACTCCAGACTGGGCGGCGAAAGGGGGCAATACGGGTGCGGCGGAAGCAGGGGATTGCCAATTTGGATTTGCCAGCACCTCTGGGAGACTAAGGCCCCTTTCACACGGGCGAGTATTCCGCGTGGATGCGATGCGTGAGTTGAACGCATTGCACCCGCACTGAATCCCGACCCATTCATTTCTATAGGGCTGTTCACATGACCGGTGATTTTCACGCATCACTTGTGCGCTGCGTGAAAATCGCAGCATGCTCTATATTCTGCGTTTTTCACGCAATGCAGGCCCCATAGAAGTGAATGGGGTTGCATGAAAATCGCAAGCCTCCGCAAGCAAGTATGGATGCGGTGCGATTTTCACGCACGGTTGCTAGCAGACGATCGGGATGGAGACCCGATCATTATTATTTTCCCTTATAACATGGTTATAAGGGAAAATAATAGCATTCTGACTACAGAATGCATAGTAAAATAGCGCTGGAGGGGTTAAAAAATTTTTTTAAAAAATTTAACTCAATTATTTTGGATTTTTTTTAACCCCTCCAGTCCTATTGTACTATGCATTCTGTATTCAGAATGCTATTATTTTCCATTATAACCATGTTATAAGGGAAAATAATACAATCTACAGAACACTGATCCCAAGCCCGAACTTCTGTGAAGAAGTTCGGGTTTGGGTACCAAACATGCCGATTTTTCTCACGCGAGTGCAAAACGCATTACAATGTTTTGCCCTCGCGCTGAAAAATCGTGCATGTTCCCGCAACGCACCCGCACATTTTCCCGCAACGCCCGTGTGAAAGAGGCCTAAGGGCTCTACGGGCCTGTGAACGTGGTGGCTGCGACAGAGGAGTTACTGCACGTGCCACCGTACCAGCTTGAACTGCCCTTCTGGTGCTCGCCACTTCACCAGGGAATACGGCAGTGCTGGTAGAAGGTCCAGGACGTGCTGAGCTGCTGGTGTATGCCGCACCATAAAAAAGATCAGCGCTAGCACCACTCTGCTGCAAATGAGGCTCATCATGCGGGGTATGCAGAACACTGACATGGGGTCGGGTACGCCTGACCATAGCAGGGACCTCAACCTCGTCATCTTCACTAGCGGTTAGAGTGCCACTGCTGTCTACAGGTTCATATTCTGAACCACTGGATTCAGCGGGTGAGGCGTCCCCATCGCTTTCATCCATCAGGGCCAGAATACTGTAGGCCTCTTCAGCGGAATACCCCTTGACATTTTGGGCTAACTAAATTTAGGGGGTATTCCTCTGAGACTACCCAGGAAAAAGAGCACACCTGCCTAGTAAAAAGGAGTGCTTGCGAAGTAAAGCTGCGATCGCTAATAAAGATCCAGAAAGCTCTAAAGTGATCTTTATAGCGCCGCAGCGATTTTACAGTAACATAGAAACATAGAAACATAGAATGTGTCGGCAGATAAGAACCATTTGGCCCATCTAGTCTGCCCAATATACTACTGCAGTGTTTTTGCAGTGATCAGAAAAAAATAAATTCTGTCACTGCAGTGGGGCGGACTGAACGCAAGTGTGGGCACAAGATCAGGCCTGATCGGGCGAACACTGCGTTTTTTGTAGAGCCTAAGGTGACCCTAATGTACTGATATAGATCTGATTGTGATCAGTCTTGATCACTTACAGATACTATATAGTACTAGTGCTGATTAGCGACAGCGATGATGCTAATCAGCGACTAATCAGTGATTGCGGTGCGGTGGGCTGGGCGCTAACTACCTAACAAGTAGCTAAGTAACTGGCAGTGATAAGGGACCCTTACAGGGTGGTGATCAATGACAGGGGGGTGATCAGGGAGTCTATATGGGGTGATCAGGGGTTAATAAGTGACGGGGGGGGGGGTGTAATGTGTGTGTGGTGATTGGTGCTACTTACAGAGCTGCCTGTGTCCTCTGATGGTCAATCCAAGCAAAAGGGACCACCAGAGGAGCAGGTAGCAGGTATATCAGACGCTATTTACAAAATTGCGTCTGATATACCTATTTGATTGGTTATTTAAAAAATCTACAGCCTGCCAGCCAATGATCAGCGCTGGCAGGCTGTAGTTCAACTTGTGAACTGCGCAATCCTGTGAACGCGCGCTCCTGTGAGTTCACAGGAAATCTCAGGTCTCACGAGATGACGCCAATAGGCGTCGCTGAGACCTGAGAGCGCTGCCGTCCGGACGCTTATCGGCGTTACCGTGACGGCAAGCGGTTAAGGTTAGAGTTGAGCGAACACCTGGATGTTCGGGTTCGAGAAGTTCGGCCGAACTTCCCGGAAATGTTCGGGTTCGGGATCCGAACCCGACCCGAACTTCGTCCCGAACCCCATTGAAGTCAATGGGGACCCGAACTTTTGGGCACTAAAAAGGCTGTAAAACAGCCCAGGAAAGAGCTAGAGGGCTGCAAAAGGCAGCAACATGTAGGTAAATCCCCTGCAAACAAATGTGGATAGGGAAATTAATTAAAATAAAAATTCAAAAAATAAAAATGAACCAATATCAATTGGACAGAGGTCCCATAGCAGAGAATCTGGCTTCACGTCAGCAGAGAATCAGTCTCTTCATACCATAGCAGAGAATCTGGCTTCATGTCAGCAAAGAATCAGTCTTCATGTCATAGCAGAGAATCAGGCTTCACGTCACCCACCACTGGAACAGGCCACTGTCACACATTTAGGCCCCGGCACCCAGACAGAGGAGAGCGGTCCCGTAACAGAGAATCTGGCCTTATGTCAGCGCAGAATCAGTCTTCATGTCATAGCAGAGAATCAGGCTTCACGTCACCCACCACTGGAACAGGCCACTGTCACACATTTAGGCCCCGGCACCCAGACAGAGGAGAGCGGTCCCGTAACAGAGAATCTGGCCTTATGTCAGCGCAGAATCTGTCTTCATGTCATAGCAGAGAATCAGGCTTCACGTCACCCACCACTGGAACAGGCCACTGTCACACATTTAGGCCCCGGCACCCAGACAGAGGAGAGCGGTCCCGTAACAGAGAATCTGGCCTTATGTCAGCGCAGAATCAGTCTTCATGTCATAGCAGAGAATCAGGCTTCACGTCACCCACCACTGGAACAGGCCACTGTCACACATTTAGGCCCCGGCACCCAGACAGAGGAGAGCGGTCCCGTAACAGAGAATCTGGCCTTATGTCAGCGCAGAATCTGTCTTCATGTCATAGCAGAGAATCAGGCTTCACGTCACCCACCACTGGAACAGGCCACTGTCACACATTTAGGCCCAGGCACCCAGGCAGAGGAGAGAGGTCCCGTAACAGAGAATCTGGCCTTATGTCAGCGCAGAATCAGTCTTCATGTCATAGCAGAGAATCAGGCTTCACGTCACCCACCACTGGAACAGGCCACTGTTACACATTTAGGCCCCGGCACCCAGACAGAGGAGAGCGGTCCCGTAACAGAGAATCTGGCCTTATGTCAGCGCAGAATCTGTCTTCATGTCATAGCAGAGAATCAGGCTTCACGTCACCCACCACTGGAACAGGCCACTGTCACACATTTAGGCCCAGGCACCCAGGCAGAGGAGAGAGGTCCCGTAACAGAGAATCTGGCCTTATGTCAGCACAGAATCTGTCTTCATGTCATAGCAGAGAATCAGGCTTCACATCACCCACCACTGGAACAGGCCACTGTCACACATTTAGGCCCAGGCACCCAGGCAGAGGAGAGAGGTCCCGTAACAGAGAATCTGGCCTTATGTCAACACAGAATCTGTCTTCATGTCATAGCAGAGAATCAGGCTTCACGTCACCCACCACTGGAACAGGCCACTGTCACACATTTAGGCCCCGGCACCCAGACAGAGGAGAGCGGTCCCGTAACAGAGAATCTGGCCTTATGTCAGCGCAGAATCTGTTTTCATGTCATAGCAGAGAATCAAGCTTCACGTCACCCACCACTGGAACAGGCCACTGTCACACATTTAGGCCCAGGCACCCAGGCAGAGGAGAGAGGTCCCGTAACAGAGAATCTGGCCTGATGTCAGCACAGAATCTGTCTTCATGTCATAGCAGAGAATCAGGCTTCACGTCACCCACCACTGGAACAGGCCACTGTCACATATTTAGGCCCAGGCACAGGAGAGAGGTCGCGTAACAGAGAATCTGGCCTTATGTCAGCACAGAATCTGTCTTCATGTCATAGCAGAGAATCAGGCTTCACGTCACCCACCACTGGAACAGGCCACTGTCACACATTTAGGCCCAGGCACCCAGGCAGAGGAGAGAGGTCCCGTAACAGAGAATCTGGCCTTATGTCAGCACAGAATCTGTCTTCATGTCATAGCAGAGAATCAGGCTTCACGTCACCCACCACTGGAACAGGCCACTGTCACACATTTAGGCCCCGGCACCCAGACAGAGGAGAGCGGTCCCGTAACAGAGAATCTGGCCTTATGTCAGCGCAGAATCTGTCTTCATGTCATAGCAGAGAGTCAAGCTTCACGTCACCCACCACTGGAACAGGCCACTGTCACACATTTAGGCCCAGGCACCCAGGCAGAGGAGAGAGGTCCCGTAACAGAGAATCTGGCCTGATGTCAGCACAGAATCTGTCTTCATGTCATAGCAGAGAATCAGGCTTCACGTCACCCACCACTGGAACAGGCCACTGTCACATATTTAGGCCCAGGCACAGGAGAGAGGTCGCGTAACAGAGAATCTGGCCTTATGTCAGCACAGAATCTGTCTTCATGTCATAGCAGAGAATCAGGCTTCACGTCACCCACCACTGGAACAGGCCACTGTCACATATTTAGGCCCAGGCACAGGAGAGAGGTCGCGTAACAGAGAATCTGGCCTTATGTCAGCACAGAATCTGTCTTCATGTCATAGCAGAGAATCAGGCTTCACGTCACCCACCACTGGGACAGGCCACTGTCACATATTTAGGCCCAGGCACCCAGGCAGAGGAGAGAGGTCCCATAACAGAGATTCAGGCTTCATGTCAGCAGAGAATCAGTCTTCATGTCATAGCAGAGAATCAGGCTTCACGTCACCCACCACTGGAACAGGCCACTGTCACATATTTAGGCCCAGGCACCCAGACAGAGGAGAGAGGTCCCGTAACAGAGAATCTGGCTTCATGTCAGCACAGAATCAGTCTTCATGTCATAGCAGAGAATCAGGCTTCACAACACCCACCACTGGAACAGGCCACTGTCACATAATTAGGCCCAGGCACCCAGGCAGAGGAGAGAGGTCCCATAACAGAGATTCAGGCTTCATGTCAGCAGAGAATCAGTCTTCATGTCATAGCAGAGAATCAGGCTTCACGTCACCCACCACTGGAACAGGCCACTGTCACATATTTAGGCCCAGGCACCCAGGCAGAGGAGAGAGGTCCCATAACAGAGATTCAGGCTTCATGTCAGCAGAGAATCAGTCTTCATGTCATAGCAGAGAATCAGGCTTCACGTCACCCACCACTGGAACAGGCCACTGTCACACATTTAGGCCCCGGCACCCAGACAGAGGAGAGGTTCATTCAACTTTGGGTTGCCCCGCAATATAATGGTAAAATGAAAATAAAAATAGGATTGAATGAGGAAGTGCCCTGGAGTACAATAATATATTGTTAAGGGGAGGTAGTTAATGTCTAATCTGCACAAGGGATGGACAGGTCCTGTGGGATCCATGCCTGGTTCATTTTTATGAACGTCAGCTTGTCCACATTGGCTGTAGACAGGCGGCTGCGTTTTTCTGTAATGACGCCCCCTGCCGTGCTGAATACACGTTCAGACAAAACGCTGGCCGCCGGGCAGGCCAGCACCTCGAAGGCATAAAAGGCTAGCTCTGGCCACGTGGACAATTTGGAGACCCAGAAGTTGAATGGGGCCGAACCATCAGTCAGTACGTGGAGGGGTGTGCACAGGTACTGTTCCACCATGTTAGTGAAATGTTGCCTCCTGCTAACACGTTCCGTATCAGGTGGTGGTGCAGTTAGCTGTGGCGTGGTGACAAAACTTTTCCACATCTCTGCCATGCTAACCCTGCCCTCAGAGGAGCTGGCCGTGACACAGCTGCGTTGGTGACCTCTTGCTCCTCCTCTGCCTTCGCCTTGGGCTTCCACTGGTTCCCCTGTGACATTTGGGAATGCTCTCAGTAGCGCATCTACCAACGTGAGCTTGTACTCGCGCATCTTCCTATCACGCTCCAGTGTAGGAAGTAAGGTGGGCACATTGTCTTTGTACCGGGGATCCAGCAGGGTGGCAACCCAGTAGTCCGCACACGTTAAAATGTGGGCAACTCTGCTGTCGTTGCGCAGGCACTGCAGCATGTAGTCGCTCATGTGTGCCAGGCTGCCCAGAGGTAAGGACAAGCTGTCCTCTGTGGGAGGCGTATCGTTATCGTCCTGTGTTTCCCCCCAGCCACGCACCAGTGATGGGCCCGAGCTGCTTTGGGTGCCACCCCGCTGTGAACATGCTTCATCCTCATCCTCCTCCACCTCCTCCTCATCCTCGTCCTCCTCGTCCTCCAGTAGTGGGCCCTGAGCGGGAAGGCCGAAGTTACGCTGTAGCGCAGACAGGCGAGCAGCGGCAGAGTGTGAACGCCGGAAGCGCGAACAGACGGCCCGCACTTTATGCAGCAGCTCTGACATGTCGGGGTAGTTGCGAATGAACTTCTGCACCACCAAATTCAGCACATGCACCAGGCAAGGGATGTGCGTCAAACCGGCTAGTCCCAGAGCTGCAACGAGATTTCGCCCATTATCGCACACCACCAGGCCGGGCTTGAGGCTCACCGGCAGCAACCACTCGTCGGTCTGTTGTTCTATACCCCGCCACAACTCCTGTGCGGTGTGGGGCCTGTCCCCCAAACATATGAGTTTCAGAATGGCCTGCTGACGTTTACCCCGGGCTGTGCTGAAGTTGGTGGTGAAGGTGTGTGGCTGACTGGATGAGCAGGTGGAAGAAGAGGAGGAGGAAGCTGAGTAGAAGGAGGAGGAGACAGGAGGCAAAGAATGTTGCCCTGCGATCCTTGGCGGCGGAAGGACGTGCGCCAAACAGCTCTCCGCCTGGGGCCCAGCCGCCACTACATTTACCCAGTGTGCAGTTAGGGAGATATAGCGTCCCTGGCCGTGCTTACTGGTCCACTTATCTGTGGTTAGGTGGACCTTGCCACAGATGGCGTTGCGCAGTGCACACTTGATTTTATCGGACACTTGTTTGTGCAGGGAAGGCACGGCTCTCTTGGAGAAGTAGTGGCGGCTGGGAACAACATACTTTTGGACAGCAAGCGACATGAGCTTTTTGAAGCTGTGTGTGTCCGCCAGCCTAAATGACAGCATTTCATAGGCCAGTAGTTTAGAAATGCTGGCATTCAGGGCCATGGATCGAGGGTGGCTAGGTGGGAATTTATGCTTTCTCTCAAATGTTTGTGAGATGGAGAGCTGAACGCTGCCGTGTGACATGGTTGAGATGCTTGGTGACGCAGGTGGTGGTGTTGGTGGTACATCCCATGTTTGCTGGGCGGCAGGTGCCAACGTTCCTCCAGAGGCAGAGGAAGAGGCCGAGGCGGCGGCAGCAGCAGCAGAAGAGGCCGAGGCGGCGGCAGCAGCAGAAGAGGCCGAGGCGGCAGCAGCAGAAGAGGCAGCAGGGGGAGCCTGAGTGACTTCCTTCTTTTTAAAGAGGACCTTTCATCAGAATCAAGTATGTAAACTGAATATACATACATGGAGAGCGGCGCCCAGGGACCCTCCTGCACTTACTATTATCCCCGGGCGCCGCTCCGTTCTCCGGTGATAGCCTCCGGTAAAGTCATAGTTAGGCTCCACCCATTTGAGCCTGCCGGCGTCTCTTTCTCCTATGCTGTAGCGCTGGCCAATCGCAGCGCTCAGCTCTTAGCAATGCTATGAGCTGAGCGCTGCGATTGGCCAGCGCTACAGCATAGGAGAAAGAGACGCCGGCAGGCTCAAATGGGTGGAGCCTAACTATGACTTTACCGGAGGCTATCACCGGAGAACGGAGCGGCGCCCGGGGATAATAGTAAGTGCAGGGGGGTCCCTGGGCGCCGCTCTCCATGTATGTATATTCAGTTTACATACTTGATTCTGATGAAAGGTCCTCTTTAAGGTGTTTACTCCACTGCAGTTCATGCTTTGCATGCAGGTGCCTGGTCATGCAGGTTGTGCTAAGGTTCAGAACGTTAATGCCTCGCTTCAGGCTCTGATGGCACAGCGTGCAAACCACTCGGGTTTGTCGTCAGCACATTGTTTGAAGAAGTGCCATGCCAGGGAACTCTTTGAAGCTGCCTTTGGGGTGCTCGGTCCCAGATGGCGGCGGTCAGTAGCAGGCGGAGTCTCTTGGCGGCGGGTGTTCTGATTTTGCCCACTGCTCCCTCTTTTGCTACGCTGTTGGCTCGGTCTCACCACTGCCTCTTCCTCCGAACTCTGAAAGTCAGTGGCACGACCTTCATTCCATGTGGGGTCTAGGACCTCATCGTCCCCTGCATCGTCTTCCACCCAGTCTTGATCCCTGACCTCCTGTTCAGTCTGCACACTGCAGAAAGACGCAGCAGTTGGCACCTGTGTTTCGTCATCATCAGAGACGTGCTGAGGTGGTATTCCCATGTCCTCATCATCAGGAAACATAAGTGGTTGTGCGTTAGTGCATTCTATCTCTTCCACCCCTGGTGAAGAGCTAGGTGGATGCCCTTGGGAAACCCTGGCAGCAGAGTCTTCAAACAGCATAAGAGACTGCTGCATAACTTGAGGCTCAGACAGTTTCCCTGATATGCATGGGGGTGATGTGACAGACTGATGGGCTTGGTTTTCATGCGCCATCTGTGCGCTTTTTGCAGAAGACTGGGTGGGAGATAATGTGAACGTGCTGGATGCACTGTCGGCCACCCAATTGACTAATGCCTGTACCTGCTCAGGCCTTACCATCCTTAGAACGGCATTGGGCCCCACCAAATATCCCTGTAAATTCTGGCGGCTACTGGGACCTGAGGTAGTTGGTACACTAGGACGTGTGGCTGTGGCAGAACGGCCACGTCCTCTCCCAGCACCAGAGGGTCCACTAACACCACCACGACCATGTCCACGTCCGCGTCCCTTATTAGATGTTTTCGTCATTGTTCCCGTTCACCACAATTTGTGAGAATGGCAAATTTGGGAATAATTCTTCAACCCAGAACAAAAAGTGTGCTTTTACGGTCACTACAAATAGCTTGACCAGCTAAAACAGTACAGATTTGGTTGAATAGAAATGTGAGGCCTGTTTTTTTTTGCGCTGTGTGACAGGTATAGGTTTAATCACAGAATTAGACTTCTATCAGCACGGTAGCGTGTGTCTTAGGTTTTTCTGAATGACACTATCAGTACCTTCAATGTAAGATATCCTGTTTGGGATAGATTTCATGTAGGTCTCAAATACCAGAAACTAGTTATTTTGAGAATGGCAAATTTGGGAATAGTTTTTCAACCCAGAAAAAAAAATGTGCTTTTACGGTCACTAGAAATAACTTGACCAGCTAAAACAGTACAGATTTGGTTGATAGAGATGTGAGGCCTGTTTTTTTTTGTGCTGTGTGACAGGTATAGGTTTAATCACAGAATCAGACTTCTATCTGCACGGTAGCGTGTGTCTTAGGTTTTTCTGAATGACACTATCAGTACCTTCAATGTAAGATATCCTTTTTGGGATAGATTTCAAGTAGGCCTCAAATACCAGAAACTAGTTATTTTGAGAATGGCAAATTTGGGAATAGTTTTTCAACCCAGAAAAAAAAAAGTGCTTTTACGGTCACTAGAAATAACTTGACCAGCTAAAACAGTACAGATTTGGTTGAATAGAAATGTGAGGCCTTTTTTTTTTTGCGCTGTGTGACAGGTATAGGTTTAATCACAGAATCAGACTTCTATCTGCACGGTAGCGTGTGTCTTAGGTTTTTCTGAATGACACTATCACTACCTTCAATGTAAGATATCCTTTTTGGGATAGATTTCAAGTAGGCCTCAAATACCAGAAACTAGTTATTTTGAGAATGGCAAATTTGGGAATAGTTTTTCAACCCAGAAAAAAAAATGTGCTTTTACGGTCACTAGAAATAACTTGACTAGCTAAAACAGTACAGATTTGGTTGATAGAGATGTGAGGCCTGTTTTTTTTTGCGCTGTGTGACAGGTATAGGTTTAATCACAGAATCAGACTTCTATCTGCACGGTAGCGTGTGTCTTAGGTTTTTCTGAATGACACTATCAGTACCTTCAATGTAAGATATCCTTTTTGGGATAGATTTCAAGTAGGCCTCAAATACCAGAAACTAGTTATTTTGAGAATGGCAAATTTGGGAATAGTTTTTCAACCCAGAAAAAAAAAAGTGCTTTTACGGTCACTAGAAATAACTTGACCAGCTAAAACAGTACAGATTTGGTTGAATAGAAATGTGAGGCCTTTTTATTTTTGCACTGTGTGACAGGTATAGGTTTAATCACAGAATCAGACTTCTATCAGCACGGTAGTGTGTGTCTTAGGTTTTTCTGAATGACACTATCAGTACCTTCAATGTAAGATATCCTTTTTGGGATAGATTTCAAGTAGGCCTCAAATACCAGAAACTAGTTATTTTGAGAATGGCAAATTTGGGAATAGTTTTTCAACCCAGAAAAAAAAAAGTGCTTTTACGGTCACTAGAAATAACTTGACCAGCTAAAACAGTACAGATTTGGTTGAATAGAGATGTGAGGCCTGTTTTTTTTTGCGCTGTGTGACAGGTATAGGTTTAATCACAGAATCACTTCTATCTGCACGGTAGCGTGTGTCTTAGGTTTTTCTGAATGACACTATCAGCACCTTCAATGTAAGATATCCTTTTTGGGATAGATTTCAAGTAGGCCTCATATACCAGAAACTAGTTATTTTGAGAATGGCAAATTTGGGAATAGTTTTTCAACCCAGAACAAAAAGTGTGCTTTTACGGTCACTACAAATAACTTGACCAGCTAAAACAGTACAGATTTGGTTGAATAGAAATGTCAGGTCTATTTTTTAGGCGCTGGGTGACAGGCTCAACTTGCCCCTGATGTAGTATATGGCCAAAAAATAACCACACTGTTGATGGTTAAATGCACTTGGGTGACACAGGCTCAGCCTGCACCAGATGTAGTATATGGCCAAAAAATAATCAGACTGTTGATGGTTAAATGCACTTCGGTGACACAGGCTCAGCCTGCAGCTGATGTAGTATATGGCCAAAAAATAACCAGACTGTTGATGGTTAAATGCACTTCGGTGACACAGGCTCAGCCTGCAGCTGATGTAGGATATAGCACAAAATAACCACACTATTGATGGTTAAATACACTTGGTGATAGCTTGTGCTGGCGCACCACAAGTCACAAAATGGCCGCCGATCACCCCAGAAAAAAAGTGATCTAAAAACGCTCTGGGCAGCCTCAAAAAAGTGAGCAAGTCAATATTAGCACTTCAATGATCCACAGCTGCAGATCGATCACAGAATGAAGTCTTTTGGAGGAGTTAATCACTGCCTAATCTCGCCCTAACATCGCAGCTGCAACCTCTCCCTATGCTTGAATCAGCAGAGTGACGTGCAGCGCAACGTGACCCAAGCTTATATAGAGGCTGGGTCACATGCTGCACTGGCCAATCACAGCCATGCCAATAGTAGGCAAGGCTGTGATGGCCTCTTGGGGCAAGTAGTATGATGCTTGTTGATTGGCTGCTTTGCAGCCTTTCAAAAAGCGCCAAGAAAGCGCCGAACACCGAACCCGAACACAGACTTTTACGAAAATGTTCGTATACAGTTCGGGTTCGCTCATCCCTAGTTAAGGTGAAAAATGGCAGGGTCCTTTAGGTGTTAAAAGGAACAGACAGAAGCATAATGTCAGCCCAAAACTCACCACACAATAAATAGTGATAGACACAATGCTAGTGCAGTACCCCAGAATGGGGTACATGCAAACTATTTTGATGCATAATGTTATTCAATATGCAATGTGCCAACATATCTCTGTATGGATCAGTCGGAGTTAGGAATCTTGACTCTGCCCTTGTAGGAGATTAGGACTTAGGCCTCTTGCACACGAACGTTGTGTGCCCGTGGCCGTATTGCGGCCCGCATATGGTGGGTCCGCAATACACGGGTACCGGCCTGTGTGCACTGTGCATCACGGATGTGGACACATTCACTTGAATGGGTCCGCAATCACGGAGATGCAGAACGGAAGCACAGATCGGAACCCCACGGAAACACTATGGAGTGCTTCCGTGGTGTTTCTGTCCGTGCTTCCGCACACCGCAAAAAATAGAACTTGTTCTATTTTTTTGCGGTGCGGACGGATCACGGACCCATTCAAGTTGAATTGGTCTCGATCCGTCCTATCTGCCGCACGGATGTTGCCAGTGCATTGGGGACCGCAAATTGCGGTCCCCAATGCACAGAACAGACCCACAACGGCCATGTACAAGAGGCCTTATATCTGCCCCTAGTTCAGTCAGTCAGTTTCTAGCTCAGGAAGTGAGCGGGAGCTATAGATGCTCACTTCTCAAAGTACAAGGCCTGAACTCCAGAGAACGACTATCTTTGAGAGATCCACAGATAAAAACCCTTATCTACCTCACAGTACTCCAGGTAAAGAGAAAGGAAAGAACTTGAAGATCTAGATTCCACTTCTCTGGTGCTTGAGGCACCAGCAGCTAAAAAACGACCAGATACACAGCTCAAGCCAGTCACCATGTACAGGTCTAACAATAGATGTAATGAATCCAAATGAGAAATATATACTGTTAGCAAGTAATGATATCATAAAACTACCAGAGACATAGTGCTAGCAAGCCCCCTTCCCACCGTACATGAAATGACAATTGATGTGTAACAGTGTCCTCTGTGCAACGCTGTCCCCCTGCTTACTGCCGCTGTTCCGGACACTGTGAACATCTGTGATCGTGGTCTGTGCTTCCCTGTCTCTGCTGCCGCTTTGGGTTCTGCCTGTGTGGTTAGTATTACATTTGAAGATTCCGCTCCACAACTTCCATTCAACCTGAACACTGCTTGAACTTTGCTTCGGTTGTGGCAGTACGCATCACTCCCTGGGCGGGGCTGAGTTGTGTCAGGTGAACTTGTTAACCTATCCTGGCTCTCGTGCAGGTACTTTAGTAGCTCAGCCCTCTAGCCAGACGCCTTAGTATCAAGGTCCTAATCTTGTGCTAAAGAGCTTGCTTACCACTCGTGTTCCTGACTTTGTTTATCTCCTATCCCAGCCTGCTTGCATCGCCTCTCCTGTTGCCTACCTGGATTGTCTGACCTTGCTCCTGTGCCGCCTGCCTTGACCCTTTGCTCGTCCTGCCTACGTCTCTGCATCATCCTCCGGTTTCTGTCTTGTTGCTCCTGGTCACGACCCTGCCTGGTTTACTACATCTGTACTGTCGGTACCTTCGCAGGTACCTCCTGGTCTGCCTGGACCAGCTGTCACTGACTGGTTTACGCTCCAGAGTAGCCCCTGGCAACTACCGACGGTCAAGCCTATCCTCACCATCTGAGGCTCTAGTGAAATCCGGGTAGTTGCTTAGTCACGCCCCTCTGGAGTATTGCTAGTCATTGGCACAGTGTGTTCACATCCGCTGTTCCGTGATATGATGTAATAAACTAAAGTGAAAAATATATTTTTAGTGATTCATAATGTATTCAGAGTGGTGACAGAGCACTGTGTAAGGCCAAGTTCACACTTCAGTTATTTGGTCAGTTATCTATACCTTATCTCTGGGTAGGCTTCATTACTGGTTTTTGCTCACAGAGATGAACAAAATTATGGAAAGTTTGATTCAGCTGCTTTGCTGAATTTCACAAAGAGTATTTCTTTGTATGTAGAGGGCGCAATGTCGAGGAATTGTGATCACGCAGCCCCTCCGTCATTTAACCCCTCAGATGCCGCATTCATTGCTGATCGTGGCATCTGAGGCTACCATTTAGGCCTTTCAGGAGTTAATCAGGTTCGAAAAAAAATACTCGCCTCAACCATTTTCGCGCGAAGAGTCTGTCGTGGCCATCTTGATTGAAGACACAGTGTGAAATCTGACGGTGACGTGATGACATCATATGTCACTGCTCATGAGATTTCACGCGGTATCTTCAATCAAGATGGTATTTTTTTTGTTTGTTTTTACCGCCATTTCAGGGAAAATTTATTTGTTACCACGAAGCACGAGGAAATTTGGTTTTGTGGCAAATCAAATTAATCCTGGAATTCGGATCGAAGTCAATTCGTTTGACATCGATTCGCTCAACACTACTCACAATAAGTGATGGAAATAACTGAAGTGTGAACTCAGCCTAGGGATGTATGAACACATTTCCCATCTGCAAGTTGTCAGGGGACTGTAATAAATAGGCAGTTACAAAGTGAATAACAGAAATTCATTGCATAGTGGTCAATAGATGAACTAGATACTCATAGCAAATGAATGTAAGTAGCAAATGTTATCTTAAAAAAGCATTAAAACATATTTACAGAAATATTACTATTGTTGTGTTGTCAATTTAAAGCTTACTTCAACAATGCATGCAACATTTTAAAGGAGTTGTCTGAGATAATCAAACATGATTGACTGCAGCAGTGACATGCTGTTCACCTCACAATGTTGGTGATGTGCACAGTGAAGTGTAGGACTATGGCATGTGCTCTTTGCAGCCAGTCATTGCCTTCAGTCCTCATGTTGACTGGCTGCAGCAGTCATTTGCCGACAGGACTGGTGGCAGAGAATGGCTCTGGAAAAAACTGTAATTCTAAAATAATTTTTTATTTAATATTTTTGGGGGTCTTTTCTGAGATTTTTTTATTATCTCAGCCAACTCCTTTAGGGTCCATTCACACGTCCGCAAATGTTTTGCTGTCCGCAAAGTGTGGATCCGCAAAACACTGACACCGGCCATGTGCGTTCCGCATTTTGTGAACCGCACATGGCCGGCACTATAATAGAAATGCCTTTTCTTGTCCGTGGCTGCGGACAAGAATAGGACATGTTCTATTTTTTTGCGGAGCGGCAGAACGGAAGTGCGGATGCAGACAACACTGTGGGGCCCCATTGAAATTTGCGGAACGGATGCGGACCCATTTTGCGGACGTGTGAATGGACCCTTAAGTGACAGGTTAAGGTTTGTCCATCTGTTGATACTTGGCATGCATCAAAAATTAACTTTACAACAAATAGATGAAAACAGGGAGTGATACAACACATATAACATCTGCACATGGTGCTCAGAATCCCAACTAAGAGTACTTTCACACTATTGGCAGGGGAGTCCGGCAGGCTGTTCCGGCGGGTGAACAGCCTGTCGGATCCGTCCTGCCGCTAGTTCACGTGTGCCCCCGGACTGCCGCTCCGTCCCTATTGACTATAATAGGAGATCTGGCGGCAGCACGGCTGCACACGGCGAGAGGCAGCCGAACTAAAAGTACAACATGCAGTACTTTTATTCCGGCTGCCTCTCGCCATGCGCTGCCATGCCGCCACTGAAACTCCACCCCCGCCCCCATTATAGTCAATGGGGATGGAGCGGCAGTCCAGGGGCACACGTGAACTAGCGGCAGGACGGATCCGACAAGCTGTTCACCAGCTGGAACAATCTGCCGCTAGTGTGAAACTAGCCTAAAACTTTAAAACCATGTTTTCAACAGTGCACATATCCATTAATAATATAGTTTAACAGAGACTAGTATGTCCCTTTAAATTTTGCCTGCAATTTTAACAAAGGTTTTCAGGAAATCTTATCCTTGAGTCGTGCAATTGTGACTTAAGACTCAAGCAACAATTTTCTGTAGTAATTGAAAACTTGCCACAAGCATTCACTGATGGGATTCTCATAGTTAATATTCCATTAACAAGACTATTACAACCAGTGAAGAGAGATATCGTTTAATCACAGGAGTACAATCCACTCAGAAGTAAGTTGTAACAGCTGAATAAGCAGATGTATTGATTTATGTCCATAAAAGTTAAATTTATTAGCAACACCTTAATTTTGATAGTGTGAAAAGTCATTAAACCATTACCAAGCCCTTTAAAAGCGATGGCCTAGAGTAATGCTTTCTATTAACTGGGAAAATAGAGCTTCATAGCAAGTATCTAAGGTTAGATTCTCACTAAAAGTGCGGTTTTTGGCCATTAACAGAAAAAGGCCTTTCCACAGGGGCATCTTGAGACCCATCTCAGAGAATAAAATGAGGTGGATTTGTTTTAATGGCTGATTAGACCTTTTTAAGAGGCCATTTAATGATGGCTGGAGAGGGAATTTTTGGAGGCAATCAGCGAGGTGACACAGTAAGTTCTTAGAGTGAAAAAAAGCCATCAAGAATAAAATAGTCAAGCTCCAACATATCATGTGGTGGAAAGTGACAATGAGGAGGAATGCTCGTATTCTCCGCTGTTCCTATGAGTTATTCAAAGCGTGTTTGACAAACGGGAGAACAGCTTGTTTAGACGGAAGGCATTTAGACATATTTTACCAGAATAAATATCCCCATTGGGTGCAAACAGGCGGCTTTATCCACACACATTCTAAATTATACATTGCTTGTTCAGATGATGAACACACCATGCTGAAGTTTCTAATACCATTCTGAAAAGCACCTGTTCAAAGGGAATTCTGTATTATTTATAAAAAATATACTGTAAAATATCGTGCACACGTTTTGTAGGGATCGATAATATGCACCCTAAGACTTCTAAACCTGTATGGACATTACTTTTCACTCAAAGACAAACGGAATAGATCCTGTTATATAGACAGTGTAAACGTAGACAGGCAATCTAAAGATCCGATAAATTTATTACATTGGCTCATAGTGGATGATGATTCTGGTGCATGGCAAGGAACTTTTCTTTAACTTTACACCAACTACTGTTTAGCCAAAATATTGGTGAACAGGGTATCTTTAAAAAGTTGTGCTAAGTATGAAAGTTATGCCATATCCGCATCTGCTGAGATGCCTACCAATCCTGAGAACGAGGATCCCATGTTCTTGTTCTGATTAATTTGCAGGCCAACTATTGGTTGGTTAACTTTTCACCAAAATTTTGGTGAACGTTGTATTTAAAAGTATTTGTGCCAAGTCTTAAAGTTATGCCCTATCTAAATCTGCTGGGATGGCCACCGATGACCACGGATCCTGAGAACGGAGATCCCAATGGAGTGGCAGGCCAAGCAGGACTCTCACAGAGCATGACATTCAATCGCTATAGGACTGCTGGAGTTTGCCGAGTACAGTGCTCAGCTATTTCCAGCAGTGATATAGAGAATGAATCAGGACAGGAACATAGGATTCCTATTCTTACGGATCACTGGGGGTCGAAATGGTCAAACACCCACTGATCAGTTAGTTATCCCCTATCCTGTGGATAGGGGATAACTTTTACACTTGGCACAACCCCTTAGGCTATGTCTCTATAAGCTAAGTCATGCCCCGCTAGAAAAGCAACACAGGTGAGCTAGGTGCAGTGGATTATTCTTTCTTGTTTGCTTTATAACTAGGTCTAAAGCTTGATGTGACATTATGCATCAGAAACGCATCAAATTATGGCACATGACACATGGCACTACCCAAATATCTCTGATGCATAAGAGCAGAGGTTTAAATTAATAAATTACATGTTTTACTCAACCTTTTTCCACAAAACTATATATCAATCTGCTCAGCTCCTCCTGCTCTAAAACATGCTGCCTGCAGATTGAACTGCATTTCGTGGTGACAGGTTCCCTTTAAGGATGACCAGTCACTGGACCTCTTTTGACCCTATATTATGCTTCATATGTGTTTCATCCCAGAATTCAGGGCAAGATCTTTAGGGAAATAAACTCAATCTGCAGTCATTTAATATTGGTCTATAAATACATCACTTGGAATCTCTTTGCCACATAATAACCGATCTGCTCTCCAGAGTTGAGTCTGGCTGCAGTATGGTGGCGTTGCTCTGTTGCTATGGCAAGCAGCCCCATTGACAGTGGGTACTTGTCGACGTATCATTTTCTAACATTACATGCTTCCTGAGAGTGGGATATTTAAAACGGCTACTGCTGCCCACATTTGCCTGTGATTGGTATTCCTGTCTCACTAGCTAGTTTTGTGTTTGTTTCTCTGGATTGCTGACCTTTTGCCTGTTTCTCTGACTTTACCATTGTATTCTGATTTTGCCTCAGATGTGACATCCTGGTATTTGACTTTATCCAGTCCTGGTTTTGCCTCTCTAGTTTGGTTTAGGCCCCTGCACTAAGTCAAGTCCGAGACTGCTGTCAAGTTGTGGGCCGGAATTTAGAGCGGATTGTGCAAGTAGGTAGGAATAGTGGTGCGGGTGGAGTATAGAACTGTCTGTTCCCTAATCTCACATGACAGAGGCCTGTGATTCTGTCATGAAAGGGTAGGGAACAGAGAAGCCCTGTACTCTACCTGCACCTATCACCGCCAGATCTCTGAGAAGTTCTGAAAGATGTTCTTCAGTACCTCCTGCATGATGTTTTTTTGTTTTGCTTTCGCTTTGACATCTCTTCTCCCTCTCCCAGCTGTCATCTATTAGCAGTGATTGCCTCCCTATATATCTCCTCCCATACTTCTTCACTTTGCGGTTTATACTACTTCCTGGATTAGGTTCACTGCTTGAAGTTGCTACTGCTGGTTCCTCAAGATAAGTCTATTTCTGTATTGGTGTTTTCCTGTTGGCTTGATTCTAGGTGACCCTGACTCCCTCCGTATTAAGTGCAGGGAGCCGGTGGTCGTGTCCCCTCACTATTATAGGGTTTTCAGGTGTCATTCAGTCTAAGGTACGTGGACATGCAACTTTCTATCATTGAGATCTTTGCATGGGCTGAGCAGTGAGGGAGAGCTCTAGGGATTTAATAGGGCTCACCCTTTTGTTCCTTAGTTTGGGATCAAGTCAGTCGGATCTTTATTTGTTACTTATTGTTTCCGGAAACACCATCCGTGACAGCACCACTATCCCTACTTACTTGCATGATCCGCCTTAACCTCCCCTTTGCTTGTCTCTCCTGCAGATCTGCTATCGTTTTTGGGGAACAGGTGACCCAGCATGAACAATATCCAGGTAGATAATAAATCTAAAAGCTGAATACATGAAGAATTTCAGTGTCTTCCAGAAGCAATGTCACAGCTGTGGCTAAAGTTTATTGAAAATTCTATCTGTAAGGTAGTGGATGCATAAGACATAACGTAATTACTAGTAATTTTCCAAGATCAAGGTTTAAATGGACTTCCCAGATTATTCCCAACATGAATATTCTTTACACCTGAACTTATATTGCTCTGCTCGGTGGAAAATATTCCACTGGGTGTCATCCACTTGAAATATGACTTGTACTGTATGTTCCATCACATTTTCCTTGTACTCTATATTTCCTTATAATGTTTCACAGCAGTAGCATTTCCCATTGCATCAGACCTATGTAAATGATCTCATATTTACCATGCAGTATTTCCAGAACATTTGAAGATGAAGGGTTGAAGAAAATACTCTCTGGTATCCTGCAGGTTTAATTCAATATAACAAAAAGATTTATTGTACTGTGTGGTAGTATCAGCTTCACTGAGGAACAAAAAACCCATTCAAATGGTGCAGTGATTATCAGCAGTCTCTAGTGATGATCGTGTGGGATTAGGCTTCCTAGGATGCAATTTTTAGATGTAAAATACAGGGCAAAGCTTATCTATAAAAGAATAAGCATTTGTTTTATACTGTGAATAACATGATTGGTTTATTTTGAATTTGACCAAATAGCGGTAGTGTCTAGCATGAACAGTCTAGCCCTGTCACATGTAAGGTGCAGATACTACCAAATTAATATTCTTGTTAAAAGTGTAAAAAACCTTTTATGAAATACACACAAAAATTTTACTAAAGACGTTCCATGGAAATGGCAGCAACAATCAGAGGCTAAAGCCCGTATTACACCTGCCAATTTTTTGGCAGATGATCGCTAACGAGCGTTCGTAGTAACGCTCGTTAGCGATCATCTTGCAGTGTAATACTGCCGCCATTTACCAGTTGAATGAGCAAATGCTTTTGACATGTTAAAAAAATAGCATTCGATACAGCATGGTGACGAGGGATGGCATAGTGATTGCTCCTCCCCATGCTGCAGAGGAGATCACTGCATGTAATAGGAGCAGTCTCTAATGCTAGCGAGCAGGAAATTGCAGGCAATCATCTGCCGCATCGGACTGTATAATAAAGCCTTGACCCTGCCATGGTTTTGTTTTTTGCAGGCTGCGGGTCTGCCAGTAGCTTTAGCCCAGCTTTATTATTGCCAGCATGGCATGCCAAACTGGCTGCTGATGGAGGTACATGGGATTAGATCCATCCATCAGTGGCCTCCATTTATTAGCACTGCACATTGTGTTAAAACTGGTGCATACACAGTGCCGTGTGCAGTATTATTCAATGGAGGCCACAGAAACATCAGTCTAGTCACATGCTCCTCCCTCAGTGGTCATTTTGTGACTGTATTGAGGTGCTGGCAGAAAGAAAGAACAAAGTAAAAAAAAGAGGAAAGCACTATAGAAAGAAGGACATGTGTGGTACCCAGGAGTAGGGAATATTTGCAAATGGTTTGTTATTATATGTCATATATTGTTATGTTATGTATTGCACCCAGTATAGCTGTGGATAGATGGTACCACCAGGGTTAATAATCCTGGTTCAGCCTTTTGCAGGAATTTGGATGGGGATCCAAGATCTTCCCCCAGCTCAGTTAGTTAGTGCTTAGAGAGAGTTCAGAGGAAGGAAGCTATGCCTTATGCCTCCCCTCCCTTATGCCCAAGAAAGTCACAGAGACTAACAGATCTCAAGATCCACAGAGAGGAAGGGGGAAACAGAAACCGTTCCTGGAATCAGTGGGGGTTGCAGAATCAGACCCCACTAATCATATAGTTATGCCCTATGGTGTGGAGAGGATAACTTGAAAACCTGGACAACTACTTTAAATCCTCCACCACTCCACCAGTATCTCTTTACATGGCAGCAGTAATGCCTGTAAATACGGAATATCATCACTACCACCATGTAAACCATTTGTGTCAATACTGAGAATGTGACGCACTGTGCAGAATTCTTCGGGCATAAATCCAACCCTCTTTGCAGGTCATAACCTTTAATAAAGCCCAAGCAAAGGTGCTAGAGGAGAAATGTGAGCAAAGGGCACAAACAGAGGGTCATAACTGAAACAGAGTCATTAAGGTCACCTGATGCAGGGTAATAGTGGGGATCCTAGAGCACGGTGCACAGTGCATTTAGAGTGGGGGCATCTGGAACTGGGGCTCTAATGGGGGTGCACCTAAAGTAGAGGCATTAGGGTCGCCTGAGGCAGGGTAATAGTGGTGATCCTGGAGCAGAGGCATTAGAGGGCAAATGGAAAAGGTGCAATATTGGGGGTGCATGGGGGCATTGGGGGGCATCTGGAGCTGGTTCACTTATGAGAGTGCACCTAAAGCAGAGGCATTGGGGGGACCTAGGGAAGAGTCCCCCCAATGCCACTCTGAACTCTGCAGAGAGCAGCACACATTTATAGATCTGCTATAAACAAATCCTCTATTTCCCCCTTACAGTCTCCTACAGCTCACTACTGTAACACACCTAAGAAATCAGCCCAGCACAGTCAAGGAGTCCTTCTCTACAGCAGCCATTTTTCTGACAGCAGGTAGGGCAGGAGGATGGCCAGACATGTTCTCGCCTCCTTCACTGCCAGCAGACGGGAAGTTTAGAAGATACTGGGGGATTTACACCAGTAGGAGGCTGCATCGCTGTGCGATACTGCCACCTAGTGGCTGCAATAACTATCTCTCCTGAAAAACAAGAGAAATAATTACTTCTCCGTCTTATCTCCGGGTGCAGGAGACTGAGGGCCAATCGAGGAATCCCCCGCCTCCCCGGTGGGCCAGTCTGAGCCTGATGCCTAGAGAGTTGAAAGGTGCTGTGCACCCCAACAGGCCAGGAAACTGGTACAGAAAAACGCTGATATCAACTAAGCCAATTATATTTGAAACCAGATTCTTACACCCCACTATATTATTGCTGATTTGACCAAATAATACCTGAATGCTTTGGATGACCCTTTAACATTTGGTAGAAATCTGGTTTTTGGAATTTTAATCTCATTCTAACAATTTATACTCTGGTCTACATTTAAATATATGACCTTTTTTAAGTGTACATGTACATTGAGTCTGGATTTGTCTATATCCAATGGCAAAGCATTTATGCGAGTTTTTAGAACATTGTGAGGATGTTTCTATAGGTTTCAACACATCCCTTTCCTTGAGGTAATCATTTCAAGCCAAGCTTGGATTCCTTCACTTTATGTTCAGACAATAACATACAGCTCTTGATGAATTATTTTGCTGTCTCCACTCAAGTACCCCTCTCAACTTAAACCTCCCCCTCCTCCATCCCCTCTCCTCCCTCTCCCTTTCCTCCACCTGCCACACACTCTCTCCGCCATATATTATTCATCGCAATCAAATAAGACACAGTGGAGGCTCAGTAGACTTGCTTTTCATATCAGAATTGCTTTTATTGAGTAACACACACTGCAGACCTTAGCTTCCAGCAGCCAGGCCTGAAATGAGCAATTCTCTCATTGTAATAATGTGCCTCTGTCATCTCCTTATTATCAGCATGATAAAAGATGAAATATTCCCAGATCCTGCCCTACTAACCTGATCACAGCGTGATATTTGAGCTCTGGAAATGAGTTTTATAAGCTTTAATATACTCCTTGGCGGAGTGACCCCTGAAATTAAACATTATTACACAGCGGATATTTAAAAAGCCAGGGCCGCAAATTACATCAAAATGAAAATATTAAGGAGTATTACGAATATACCAAGTGGGAGTTTGCAGCATTTTTTTTTTAATCTTCATTGGTGGGAGCCATAAAACTCTGTATATCAGTGTCAGAAACATCACAGTAGATAATAATCGCAGACACCTTGACTCAAGATATTTTATATTTGGGACTAAACCAAATTACTGGCCTGTTTATATAGACACATTTTTCTTCTACCTGGCTCCCTAGTAAAGGGCGATTCCTTAAGCATTTTACACCTTTAAACATAGAATGCATTTTTCTCTTATAAGCACATAATTGAAAGGTACCAATATCTCATTGAAAACAGATTGGATTTCGGGCTGTTTGTGTCCATAGTGGTGGTCACAGCTGCTACTAAGAAGGTACAGTGTTCAGTATTAATAGTTTGTCAAGTTAATACGCACGGCTATAACTGTGACTATAGACATTGGTGCAAGTATATACAGTAATACAGACTATAAAAAACAATTACAGGAAAGCACATTCTTCCTATGTAATAAAGTGACCACCAATACGCCTTTTTGCTGATGTAAACAACAGGGGTTTAGGCTAGACTCCTGGGTTTAATCAATTGTTATATGTACCCAAAATGGTGCATTAAAAACTAGAACTTGTCCTGCAAAAAATAAGCCTTCATCCAGATACATTGATGAAAAGCAAAAAAGTTATAGCTCTTGGAAAGCGATGATGAATACATTTGTGTGGTCACTAAGGGTTTAAAATTTTAAAATAAATTTTAGAATAAAAGTCTCAGCGTGGTGTAAAATAATAAAAAAGTAATGCTTACCTTACCAATTCCCGATTTGCTCTTGTTCTGATGCTTCATAGTCCCTGTCATTTTCTGCTTCCAGGTCCTTCTTGACAAGCCGGAAATAACCACTGAGCTACTGCAGCCAGTGATTGGCTGAGCTTTCATTTCCGGAGAGGGTCTAGTAAACAGGTACTATTGGGACTGAGGGAAGGGTTGGAATGAGAGTAGTGAAGAACAACCCTTTTAAGGAGCATTTTCCCCCCAAGTCCCTCAAGTTATCCTTTGCAAATTCTTGTAATAATCTATTCAACTATTTCTTATCTAAATGAGTTCCTAAGGAAGTTAAATGATAACCAATATGACCATTTTAATTTCCACTTGGTTTGTCAACCCAGTGTTACTAGGTGTAGGAACATGAGAAGGTATAGAAAATCATTGTACACCAAGAGCTCTATGAAGAATGAGGAACAGTTCTTGTAGAAGCTGAACTGGTAGCTGTATTGGCTAATATCCAGAATTCCGTTAAAGTGAAATAACTAAGAATTTGAACAGTTTAAAGCTATAATTTTTGAAATGCACTTTAATAATATGGGGTTAAAACTAAGACAATCTAGAACCAAAATGGCTATTGTTACATCTCACGATTTCAAGAAACAGTTTACCTATGAAACATAAATCTAATCTTTGAATCTTAAGGAGTTATCCTTATCCTTAGATGAGGAATATCTAGAACTTTGATAGCATAATTTGCCTACAGAAATGCTTCAAAATGATGGTCCACTGAACTTTGTAGACTAACCCTAATCTACATTTGCATGCAATATAGTAAAGACAGTACAGACTGTCACCTTCAGGATGAATTTAAGAATTTGAGAACTGATGATCAATAACTCATTAGTTCAGCAAGTACACATCTTGGTGTAGACATATCTTGCTGTCTACTAGCATAATCCTATCAGACCCTCTCATAGTGATGCTTATGGCCTTATAGTGTCATTCTGAGAAGTGACTGTTACCTAACGATTTGATTATGAGCACTGTCTATTGGGGCCTAGGGCTATGACAGCCACAGTAAATTTACATATCTACCAGCTACAGGGACTTTGTTCCATTTTGATTTTCCCTTCATTTTTTTTTAACTCCTTCAGAATCACATTTTAGCTCCTGTGGTCACATCACTAAGTTATGTGCATGCCTTAATTCCCCTTCATTGTGCATCCCATTTTATTGTGAAATCTATCCAGCTGACTTATAGCATATCCATTGCCTGGACTTATTTTACAAAGAAATGTACCATATTCCACTCAATCATTTAACTTGTGTTTTGTGTAGACGTGTAATAAAAAAAACCTGAAATGATGTCCACTGTTTTGCTGACTTTTACTGACTATTTTAAGGCCTGTATTAAAATGATATATGTCATATTATTCTTCTTTGTTAAAATGCATTAACGCCCCTTCATTATTTTTACATTTGGTTCTGTGGAGGACCAAATGCTTAACTAATGCACCGAATACATAAATATTTAATTGCACAGGTTTTTTTTTGTTATATTTGGTTAAACAAGGCCTTATGCATTGTAGTTGACCATATATACAGTATATACTTACAAGATTGTGATGGTAAAATCTGGGGTCACCTGAAAATGTACTGGGAAATAATGGTTATGGACCCCTTACTAATCACCATGACTATAAGGCTACTTTCACATCTACTTTTTCAAATCCGCTATTGAGATTCGTCATAGGATCTCAATAGCGGAAGAAAACGCTTCAGTTTTGTCCCCATTCATTGTCATTGGGGACAAAACCGAACTGAACTAAACTAAACGGAATGCACCAAAATGCATTCCGTTCCATTTGGTTGGGTCTCCATCGCAGACAGAAAAACGCTGCAAGAGATGTGGTGCGGAGCAAGACGGAATCCGTCCTGACACAATAGAAAACGGATCCGTCCCCCATTGACTTTCAATGGTGTTCATGACGGATCCGTCATGGCTTTAGAAGACATAATACAACCATATCCGTTCATGACAGATGTATGCGGTTGTATTATTGCAATGGAAGCGTTTTTGCAGATCCATGACGGATCTGCAAACGCTAATGTGAAAGTAGCCTTATAAACAAGGGTTAGGTTAACACAATGCATTTCAGTGGCATTTAGCATTTATGAATGAATCTGGCATATAGCTCGTGCATGTTTGTTTTGTTTTTCAAATTAATGAATCCCACTAACAATAGCCCTTGGGGCACTGCCATTATGCCCAAATAGTCAGTCCACCCATGGACTAAAGGCATATGTATACTTTGTTAGTAATAATAGTATCTACAGGATTACCGTCCTGTAGACAAAAATATAGGGGGTCATTTATTAAGACCGGCGGTCTTAAAGGGTTTCTACCACCACATTTTGACCTAATTAGCTGTCAGACACTAGCGATCTGCTAGTGTCTGCTGTACCTAACCATGCTATTGTAATTCCTTTCTCTGCAGCGGTTACCCTAAAAAACATAGTTTTATTGGTATGCAAATGAGCCTCTAGGTGCTATGGGGGCGTCTTTTCAGCACCTAGAGGCTCCGTCCACTCACCATTTCTGCCGCCCAGCGCGCTCTAGCCCGCCCCTCTCCTCTAGATTGACAGCCTACTCGCGCCTGCGCCGTGTGCTTCTGTATTCGGCGCAGGCACAGTGACTGTTGGGCTGCTCCCTGCGCTGTAATCGGTGCAGGCGCAGTGAAGATGCCGGCGCAGGGAGACAGTCACTGCGCCTGCTCTGAATACAGAAGGACACGGCGCAGGCGCGAGTAAGCTGTCAATCTAGAGGAGAGGGGCGGACTGGAGCACGCTGGGCGGCAGAAATGGTGAGTGGACGGAGCCTCTAGGTCATAGCACCTAGAGGCTCATTTGCATACCAATAAAACTACGTTTTTTAGGGTAACCACTGCAGAGAAAGGAATTACAATAGCATGGTTAGGTAGAGCAGACACTAGCATATCGCTAGTGTCTGACAGCTAATTAGGTCAAAATGTGGTGGTAGAAACCCTTTAATAGCCCCTTTAGCTGTCGGTAGATCCACTGAAGTTATGTAGAGGTGCTGACCTCTACATAACTTCAGCATATCCACCGCGGGTCTAAATATAAGATAGCTTCATTGCTGGCTTACATTTAGACCATTTTTTATGCCTAAAATAGTATTAGAAAATAATGAATAAAACTGGCCTGCCGGCCCGTCCCCTTCCCACGACCACTTTGTTTTAGACCTGGCATGGGCGGGGTAAAGTCGCAGATTGAGGCACAAATAACCTTTGCGTCATAATCTGCACCAGAAATATACTTAATATAGGCGTATTTCTGATCATAAATGACCCCCATTGAATATATATATATATATATATTTCTTTCACATTTTCCACTTTTTCTTTTGCTGAATAGGTTAATACGTTAAATTAAGGGGGTGTTAGCTCTTCTGTTATTGACGACTAGTGGAAAGTCACTGGGTACATATAGACAAATTGCTTTTTCTCCTAGATGGAAATTGCAGTGATAATATTCTAGTGCAAGGGGAATCTAGCATTACTCGGTCATTATTTATACCGTTTTTCGCCAGCCAGTTCATAATTACCACAATGCTCATATTATTGCACAGAAATATTGAAATGCACCATATTTATCTATGTCCATGGTCAGATATCCCACACACAACAGAAAGTATTCCTTTCTGCTCTGCAAATGAAATACTATTTATGTGTATTCGCTTTGTAATGCTAGTATATAATATAAGTGTTTGATATTTTAAACTGGTATATGCTATGTAAGTACAAACTTACGAAAACTGATTGCGCATTGAGTGTAAAACAGTTTTCTGTTCTTATTTAGATTCTTTTTCTGAGACCCTGGGTTGTAGTCATTAGAGGAGTGCTATAAATAGGTGCAATAAATCTGATTTATTCGACATAACTGACATGTTTTGACATGTGCATACAAATAACTTCCCTACACCTTGTTGTCTGTACAGAAATTCTCTTTCTTTTCCTGTGCGTTGCTCACACAAACTACAAATTTTAGCAATTGCAACAACAAGGAACTATAGGAACAGCAGTTTTGTATTATTATAAAAGAACAATTTAGAGAATTAACTATTACAGCACCCAGCTTGCAGTGTTTCATACTCTATTTGACTTTTATTATTGCCATTTGCCCATTATCATTGTAAGAATATATATACAGGGAGTGCAGAATTATTAGGCAAGTTGTATTTTTGAGGATTAATTTTATTATTGAACAACAACCATGTTCTCAATGAACCCAAAAAACTCATTAATATCAAAGCTGAATATTTTTGGAAGTAGTTTTTAGTTTGTTTTTAGTTTTAGCTATTTTAGGGGGATATATGTGTGTGCAGGTGACTATTACTGTGCATAATTATTAGGCAACTTAACAAAAAACAAATATATACCCATTTCAATTATTTATTTTTACCAGTGAAACCAATATAACATCTCAACATTCACAAATATACATTTCTGACATTCAAAAACAAAACAAAAACAAATCAGTGACCAATATAGTCACCTTTCTTTGCAAGGACACTCAAAAGCCTGCCATCCATGGATTCTGTCAGTGTTTTGATCTGTTCACCATCAACATTGCGTACAGCAGCAACCACAGCCTCCCAGACACTGTTCAGAGAGGTGTACTGTTTTCCCTCCTTGTAAATCTCACATTTGATGATGGACCACAGGTTCTCAATGGGGTTCAGATCAGGTGAACAAGGAGGCCATGTCATTAGATTTTCTTCTTTTATACCCTTTCTTGCCAGCCACGCTGTGGAGTACTTGGACGCGTGTGATGGAGCATTGTCCTGCATGAAAATCATGTTTTTCGTGAAGGATGCAGACTTCTTCCTGTACCACTGCTTGAAGAAGGTGTCTTCCAGAAACTGGCAGTAGGACTGGGAGTTGAGCTTGACTCCATCCTCAACCCGAAAAGGCCCCACAAGCTCATCTTTGATGATACCAGCCCAAACCAGTACTCCACCTCCACCTTGCTGGCGTCTGAGTCGGACTGGAGCTCTCTGCCCTTTACCAATCCAGCCACGGGCCCATCCATCTGGCCCATCAAGACTCACTCTCATTTCATCAGTCCATAAAACCTTAGAAAAATCAGTCTTGAGATATTTCTTGGCCCAGTCTTGACGTTTCAGCTTGTGTGTCTTGTTCAGTGGTGGTCGTCTTTCAGCCTTTCTTACCTTGGCCATGTCTCTGAGTATTGCACACCTTGTGCTTTTGGGCACTCCAGTGATGTTGCAGCTCTGAAATATGGCCAAACTGGTGGCAAGTGGCATCTTGGCAGCTGCACGCTTGACTTTTCTCAGTTCATGGGCAGTTATTTTGCGCCTTGGTTTTTCCACACGCTTCTTGTGACCCTGTTGACTATTTTGAATGAAATGCTTGATTGTTCGATGATCACGCTTCAGAAGCTTTGCAATTGCGTGCTGCATCCCTCTGCAAGATATCTCACTATTTTTGACTTTTCTGAGCCTGTCAAGTCCTTCTTTTGACCCATTTTGCCAAAGGAAAGGAAGTTGCCTAATAATTATGCACACCTAATATAGGGTGTTGATGTCATTAGACCACACCCCTTCTCATTACAGAGATGCACATCACCTAATATGCTTAATTGGTAGTAGGCTTTCGAGCCTATACAGCTTGGAGTAAGACAACATGCATAAAGAGGATGATGTGGTCAAAATACTAATTTGCCTAATAATTCTGCACGCAGTGTATATATATATATATATTTATATATATATAAAATTATCACTGCTTGAGAAAGGTTCCAGTGTGTGAACCGAAACATTGCTACTGGTGAATAAATCTACA
This sequence comes from Bufo bufo, assembly GCF_905171765.1. Classification (NCBI taxonomy): domain Eukaryota; kingdom Metazoa; phylum Chordata; class Amphibia; order Anura; family Bufonidae; genus Bufo; species Bufo bufo. The sequence continues at coordinate 349,771,122 of NC_053391.1, read as the reverse complement.
CTTTTTTTAGTGAAGGAAGTGCCGTGGATATTTTTGATTTTATATATATATATATATATATATATATACAGTTGCAAGAAAAAGTATGTGAACCCACAAAGAATTAACACACAAAGAATTAAATGTTACCATGTTTTTATTGAACACACCATGTAAACATTCACAGTGCAGGTGGAAAAAGTATGTGAACCCTTGGATTTAATAACTGGTTGAACCTCCTTTGGCAGCAATAACTTCAACCAAACGTTTCCTGTAGTTGCAGATCAGACGTGCACAACGGTCAAGTAATTCTTGACCATTCCTCTTTACAGAACTGTTTCAGTTCAGCATCATTCTTGGGATGTCTGGTGTGAGTCACTTTCTTGAGGTCATGCCACAGCATCTCAATCAGGTTGAGGTCAGGACTCTGACTGGGCCACTCCAGAAGGCGTATTTTCTTCTGTTTAAGCCTTTCTGTTGTTGATTTACTTCTATGCTTTGGGTCGTTGTCCTGTTGCAACACCCATCTTCTGTTGAGCTTCAGCTGGTGGACAGATGTCCTTAAGTTCTCCTGCAAAATGTCTTGATAAACTTGGGAATTCATTTTTCCTTCAATGATAGCAATCCCTCCAGGCCCTGACGCAGCAAAGCAGCCCCAAACCATGATGCCCCCACCACCATACTTCACAGTTGGGATGAGGTTTTGATGTTGGTGTGCTGTGCCTCTTTTTTTCCACGCATAGTGTTGTGTGTTTCTTCCAAACAACTCAACTTTGGTTTCATCTGTCCACAGAATATTTTGAAAGTACTGCTGTGGAACATCCAGGTGCTCTTGTGCAAACTGTAAAGGTGCAGCAAGGTTTTTTTTGGACAGCAGTGGCTTCCTCTGTGGTATCCTCCCATAAAATCCATTCTTGTTTAGTGTTTTACTATTGTAGATTCGTTAACAGGGATGTTAGCATAGGCCAGAGACTTTTGTAAGTCTTTAGCTGACACTCTAGGATTCTTCTTCACCTCATTGAGCAGTCTGCGCTGTGCTCTTGCAGTCATCTTTACAGGACGGCCACTCCTAGGGAGAGTAGCAGCAGTGCTGAACTTTTCCTATTTATAGACAATTTGTCTTACAGAGGACTGATGAACAGCAAGGCTTTTGAAGATACTTTTATAACCCTTTCCAGCTTTATGCAAGTCAACAATTCTTAATCTAATTCTTTGTGTGTTATTTTAAGCAGACTGTGATTGTCTATTGTGACTTAGATGAAGATCAGATCACATTTTATGACCAATTTGTGCAGAAATCCATATCATTCAAAAGGGTTCACATACTTTTTCTTGCAACTGTATATATATATATATATATATATATCTTATTCATTATTGACAGTAAAATATTAGCATATGTATCGATATTAACTTTTTGTCCTACACTAATCAACTGTTATGCAGTGTCTTTTCTAATATAAACTGGGGGGAATGCTGATTCAATATTCATTTTTTTATTTTTATTGTTGACCGTTTTTGTTTTTAATTTTGTCAGTATTATGCCACTGAAAATTAAAGTCAAAATATTGTTCTTCTATAGAAGCAATTTCAGATAGATACAAGTTCTCAATGGTAGAGTTTACTATTCTCAGGGAAGGTTTTTTTCTGCAAAGTAATCCTCATTAGAATAATAGGCAGGGGACCTGATTAACTGATAGGATGACAGGTCTATTGCTCTTAACTCTTAATAAGCCTATATAAACTGCAAACAGAGGAGCAGTGCATTAATAAGTGTAATGTGAGAAACCTTGACTAGCCACAGCAGGTGTACTGCTCTGATTGAGTCAAAATTCATCACTCCTCCCCGGTCTGACTGATGGTTTGACAAAGAATGTTAATTGAGACTCTTTGCAATGCTAAAAGTCAAGGCAGAGAGAAAGTTAAAGACTCTGGACAGGAAATAGTACATCTGGAGTAACTTAAAATAATAATAATATATAAAAAAACATCCTTCCATTTTTTAAATAAAACAATTACCTAGAAAGCTTACATACTGTATGGTTAATATGTAATAGAAAATTATAGAAGTGTCTCTTTAAAACAGTGTTTGAACAATGGATTGTGAATGGAAAACATGCTCAAATCAACAGAAGTGAAGATATCTTACATTATGAATCTAGGACTCCCTGCTGTTTTGGAACATCTAGAGTTCTTAGCTTCTCTGTATTGGCTTTCCTGCTGATGATAGGTAATAACTGAAATATGCCTAGAGACATATCTTATTGTTTAGAAGTACTTTATTCTTACAAGGGGACTGCCAATGCATCTTTCTTGGATCTGATGTGTAATCTTTCTAGACACTTCTTTAAGCATGGGATGAAGATGAAAGAATATACAGACTTTGGCTAAGTTTGGTTGCTCTTACTGTTTGCTCTGGTATTAATTTACATTACATAGAATGCTACCCTATTCTGTCCATTAAAAAGTAGTGGAAACCTGGTGGAACAGAACCTAACCTATCATATATTCCCTCACAAATAATGTGTGTTCAGTGCATTGTAGAAACTGTAGAGAGGAAAGAGTTTTAACTGGATAGGAATAATTCTATTCCCCCTAAACTTTAAAAAGCAAAACTGAATTTCACAAAGGCTAATTTCCCTGGGTTGAGGGCAGCATTTCAGGGCATAGACTGGGAGCAGCTACTGTCACATAATAATACAGAGGATAAATGGGAGAGCTTCAAATCCACATTGAGTAATTGCACTAAAAAGTGTATCCCTTTAGTTAGAAAGTATAAACGGCTAAAATTAAATCCCCATGGCTTACAGCTCCTGTAAAAAGGGCAATAAAAGACAAAAAGAGAGCATTTAAAAAATACAAATCTAAGGGGTCAGCTGTTGCATTCGAAGATTACAAAGGGCCTAATAAAATCTGTAAAAAGGAGATAAAATTAGCAAAAATACAGAAACAGCAGGTAGCAAGAGAGAGCAAAACAAATCCCCCAAAATTCTTTAAATATATAAATGCTAAAAAACCTAGGTCTGAGCAGGTAAGGTTCACTAAATAATGGTAAAGGGGGGTGGGGGTAGTTACTGAAGATAAGGAAAAGGCAGAGTTACTAAATGTTTTTTTTAGCTCTTTATATACAAAAGAAGAGAAAGGAGCTGATATCTGTGGTGCTGGGGCTGTTAGTACATCCAGTGATAAACTCAATTGGCTAACTGTAGATATGGTCCAAAAGAAGTTAAATAGGGTAAATGTGAACAAAACTCCGGGCCAGATGGGTTACACCCAAGAGTGCCTAAAGAGCTCAGTTCAGTCATTGCTGTGCCCCTGTTTATAATTTTCAAAGATTCTCTAGGTACTGGTATAGTGCCAAGTGATTGGCGCAAGGCAAATGTGGGGCCCATATTCAAAAAAGGATCAAGGTCCTCCACAGGTAATTATAGACCAGTTAGTTTAACTTCTGTTCTGGGAAAAATGTTTGAAGGACTCTTAAGGGACTACATACAGGAGAATGTGACTATAAATAATATTATAAGTGATAACCAACATGGGTTTACCAAGGACAGAAGATGTCAGACTAACCTGATTTGTTTTTATGAGGAGGTGAGTAGTAGCTTGGACAGAGGGGCGTCTATGGATGTAGTGTTTCTGGATTTTGCAAAGGCTTTTGATACTGTCCATCATAGATGCTTAATAGGTAAAGTAAGGTATATAGGCTTAGAAAGTATAGTTTGTAATTGGATTGCAAACTGGCTGAAGGACCGTGTCCAGAAAGTTGTGGTCAATGATTCCTATTCAGAATGGTCCCAGGTTATAAGTGGTGTACTCCAAGGTTCAGTGCTGGGCCCTTTATTATTTAATTTATTTATTAATGATATTGAGGACAGGATTAATAGCACCATATCTATTTTTGCAGATGACACTAAGCTATGTAGAACTGTACAGTCAATGGAAGATGTCCATAAACTACAAGCTGACTTGGCAAATGAGGTTCAATGTGGACAAATATAAAGTTATGCATCTTGGTAGTAATAATCTCTGTGCTTCATATGTCCTAGGGGATGTAGCACTGGGAGAGTCACTTATAGAGAAGGATTTTGGTGTCCTTGTGGATGGTAGATTAAATAACAGCATACAATGCCAATCAGTTGCTTCTAAGGCTACAGGATATTGTCATGCATTAAACAAGGCATGGACTCACGGGGCAGGGATGTAATATTACTATTTTACAAAGCGCTGGTGCGGCCTCATCTGGAATATGCAGTTCTGTTCTGGGCACCAGTACATAGAAAGGACGCACTGCAGATGGAAAAAAGTACAGACGAGAGCGACTAAACTGATAAGGGGCATGGAGCGTCTTAGTTATGAAGAAAGATTAAAAGAATTGAATGTATTTAGTCTTGAGAAGAGACATCTAAGGGGGGACATGATTAACCTATACAAATATATAAATGGGCCATACAAAAAATACAGTGAAAAACTGTTCCATGTATAATACGTTCAAAAGACAAGGGGGCACTGCCTCCGATTGGAGAGGGAAAAGTTCAGTCTCTGGAAGTGTCAAAGCTTCTTTACTGTAAGAACTGTGAAGCTGTGGAATAATAGACTTCCTCAGGACGTGGTCATAGCAGGAATAGTAGACAGTTTCAAAAAGGGTTTAGACAAATTCTTAAAAGCAAAAAACATTAATGCTTATGAAAACGTGTAGAAATCTGAGTCTCAATTCCTTCTGGTATTCACATCCCCATCTATCCCTTGGTTGAACTTGATGGACGTATGTCTTTTTTCAACCGTATTAACTATGTAACTATATATAACACAGTGGTGCGCCCAGGGGGGGGCGGGGGTGCGGTCCGCCAAGGGTGCCGGCTCTCACGGGGGTGCCAGGCCCAGAAGCAATGAGCGCTTCCATCAATACAAATGGAAGCGCTCATTGCTGGAGGGCTGCTGCCCACATACTGCCATACTGCAGCGGGGCATGGGAGCGAAGCGCATAGTTCCCTGCCTGCTCCGCTGCCGATCACCCCCATAGGCTTCAGGCCTAGTAGGCCTGAGGCCTATGTGGTAGTGAAATACCGGCGCAGGCGTGCACAATGATGTCATTGAGCGCACCTATGCCGGGACGCAGCAGCACAGTGAAGTGTGCATGCCTTCATCTGCGAGCAAGCGCCTGGACATAGGTGAGTATTAAGCTTTTAGTTTTTTTTAAAGTTTTTATTTTATGTGACAACTTTGGGGAACACAGGAGGACATGTGGGGGGAAATTATTATGGTGGGATACTGTGTGGGGCAAATTATTATGGGAGAGATTACTATGTGGTGGCAATAATTATGGGAGGGATTACTATGTGGGGGCAAATTACTATATGGGGCAATGTGGGGGAAACTACTGTGTGGGGCACATTAATATATTAGGGAAGTGGGGGGCAGTGTGGGGTAAATTACTGTGTGGGGAGTGGGGGAAATTACTGTGTGGAAGCAGTGTGGGGGAAACTACTGTGTGGGGGCAGTGTGGGGGGAATTACTATGTGGGGGACAGTTCTGTGTAAGGGCAGTGTGGGGGACCCTACTGTATGTGGGCAGTGGGGGAAATTACTGTGTGGGAGCACTGTGGGGGAAACTACTGTGTGGGGCAGTGTGGGGGAATTACTGTGTGGGGGACAGTTCTGTGTAGGGGCAGTGTTGGGGACACTACTGTATGGGGGCACTACTGTATAATATGCAAATTACTATATGGGGGCAGTGTGGGCCAAATTACTATATGGCGCAGTGTGGGGGAAATTACTGCGTGGGGGCAGTGTGGGGGAAATTACTGTGGGGGGGCAGTGTAGGGGAAACTACTGTATGGGGGCAGTGTGGGGGAAATTACTATATGGCGGCAGTGAGGGCCAAATTACTATATGGGGAAGTGTGGGGCAAATTACTATATGGGGCAGTGTGGGGCAAATTACTATATGGGGGCAGTGTAAGGGAAATTACTGTGGGGGGGAAATTACTGTATGTGGGCAGTGTGGGGGAAATTACTGTGTGGGGGCAGTGTGGGGGGCGTTACTATTGGGAGGCACTGTAGGGGAAATTCTATTATTTCTGTGGACACTATACAGGTATTATTACCAATATAGGGTGTTATTATTACTGGGGCACTCTAGGGGACATTATAGCTGCTGAAGACACTATAGGGACATTTGGGGTAATTTATCAAACAGGTGTAAAGTAGAACTGGCTTAGTTGCCCATAGCAGCCAATCAGATTCTACATTTCATTTTTGACAGCTCTTTTGGAAATACAGTTCTACTTTACACCAGTTTGATAAATGACCCCAATTATGTCTACTGGGGTCACTATTTTTTTTTAGCAGTATAGTACCTAGGGCATTTGAGGGGGGGCACAACGGGCACAGTATTGGGGGTGGCAGTAGGATGACACTGTGGGGACACCAGGATGGGGAGGTTGATGGAAAAATTGATGGACATAGGTGAGTATTAAGCTTTTAGTTTTTTTTAAAGTTTTTATTTTATGTGACAACTTTGGGGAACACAGGAGGACATGTGGGGGAAAAATATTATGGTGGGATACTGTGTGGGGCAAATTATTATGGGAGAGATTACTATGTGGTGGCAATAATTATGGGAGGGATTACTATGTGGGGGCAAATTACTATATGGGGCAATGTGGGGGAAACTACTGTGTGGGGCACATTAATATATTGGGGAAGTGGGGGGCAGTGTGAGGTAAATTACTGTGTGGGGAGTGGGGGAAATTACTGTGTGGAAGCAGTGTGGGGGAAACTACTGTGTGGGGGCAGTGTGGGGGGAATTACTATGTGGGGGACAGTTCTGTGTAAGGGCAGTGTGGGGGACACTACTGTATGTGGGCAGTGTGGGGAGTGGGGGAAATTACTGTGTGGGAGCACTGTGGGGGAAACTACTGTGTGGGGCAGTGTGGGGGAAATTACTGTGTGGGGGCAGTGTGGGGGAAATTACTGTGGGGGGAAGTGTGGGGCAAATTACTATATGGGGCAGTGTGGGCAAAATTACTATATGGCGCAGTGTGGGGGAAATTACTGCGTGGGGGCAGTGTGGTTGAAATTACTGTGGGGGGGCAGTGTGAGGGGAAACTACTGTATGGGGGCAGTGTGGGGGAAATTACTATATGGTGGCAGTGAGGGCCAAATTACTATATGGGGAAGTGTGGGGTAAATTACTATATGGGGGCAGTGTGGGGCAAATTACTATATGGGGGCAGTGTAAGGGAAATTACTGTGGGGGGGAAATTACTGTATGGGGGCAGTGTGGGGGAAATTAATGTGTGGGGGCAGTGTGGGGGGCGTTACTATTGGGAGGCACTGTAGGGGAAATTCTATTATTTCTGTGGACACTATACAGGTATTATTACCAATATAAGGTGTTATTATTACTGGGGCACTCTAGGGGACATTATAGCTGCTGTAGACACTATAGGGACATTTGGGGTAATTCATCAAACAGGTGTAAAGTAGAACTGGCTTAGTTGCCCATAGCAGCCAATCAGATTCTACATTTCATTTTTGACAGCTCTTTTGGAAATACAGTTCTACTTTACACCAGTTTGATAAATGACCCCAATTATGTCTACTGGGGTCACTATTTTTTTTTTAGCAGTATAGTACCTAGGGCATTTGAGGGGGGGCACAACGGGCACAGTATTGGGGGTGGCAGCAGGATGACACTGTGGGGACACCAGGATGGGGAGGTTGATGGAAAAATTTTGAAATCTAACGTGTCTGTGTTAGAAACTCTGTAGAGACGAGATGCGGCTGAAAGAATTTGTCATAGTGGTCTAACGGAGGAGAAGAGAAAAGAGAAGGTCTACATGACAGGAGATGTCCCTGGATGTAAGAGGTATGTGGTCAAGTATTGGGGGGGTGCCAGAGAAAGGACCCGCCCCAGGTGCCAAACACGCTAGGCACGCCATTGATAACAGTACCAGATATGGCCACTACACAGTAACCATATATGGCCACTACACAGTGTATGGAGAAGTTCTGTTCCAGTGCCTGCAATTAGCAGCTCCTGCAAACAACTAATCGTGGGGGTGCCAATCTTGTATTGATGACCTAATCTAATGTCATTGGTATTAAAGCCCATGAAAAATCTTTTAAGTCTGATTTTATTTTTTTAAGGTCAATTTCATGATTTATTTGGATAATACACTAGATATCAGCTTGACATGAGCGAATTTCTTGAAACATGTTCCATGTTCTATTAGGGATGTGAGGATGTTCATTGCGGAGGATGTGGAGGAGGCAAATAAGTACCTGGTGTGGGAACCAGACCAACACAATTGTGGAGGTGTTAATAGGATCTGGCCTCGCTGCTGTCGTGCTGCATCACCGCTGCCAGAAAAAACATTGACCCAGTGGGTCATGAAAGACGTGTACTGTCCCTGCCTCTAACAGTGGCTCCAGGTGTCCATGGTGGAGTGCGCCTTGCTGCACATTGAGAATTGCAAGGAGCAGATCACATTCTCCACCTCAAGACAGTACAAGGCAGGGATGGCTTTTTTTGAGAAATAATGACAGCTAAGTGTCTTTCAGTGAGGCTGAGTGCATGCAATCAGTTCCCTAAAGGTAACAGAATCCACAAAGTGGTAAGGCAGGGACTGCACCACTAGCAACTTGGCCAGGTGGGAGTTAAGCTTAAGCACCAATGGATATCTGGGTTCGTACAGTTGCTATTTTCATAGACCCATTATTGATAGCTGACAATTGAGTGGAGGAAGAGGATAAGTCTAAGGCCGAATGCACTCGGCCATGGAACACGGACGTGAGCGGTCCGTGGTATCCCGGCCTGGCATCTTGCTGACAGCATTGGTTGCTATGATGCCGTGCGCTTCATGCCGTCGCTGCACTACAGTAATACACTCGTATAGATCAAACGAGTGTACTACTGTAGTGCAGTGGCGGCATGAAGCGCACGGCATCATAGCAACCAATGACGCCGTGCGCTCTTGCTGTCAGCAGGATGCCAGGCTGGGATACCACGGACCGCTCACATCCGTGTTCCATGGCCGTGTGCATTCGCCTAAGTGGGAGAAGCATTAAATGATAATGAAAAGAACACTGTACTGCATGTGGATGCGACCAGGCAACCACAAAAGAGACTGGGAGAAAAAAGGCACTCTTGTTCTCATTGATGGCCAGTTGTATTGTCCCACTGGATTGAGTGACACAACTGAGCCATGGTGACTATTTTTGTGTTTGAATTCCCATGGCTTATTTTTATACTGCAGATTTAGCATGGCAGTGCTTTTGTCTGCCAGCACTGTGGAGAAAAACTACCAGACAGGAGATATTTGAACAGAGATAACAGCAGCCAAGTTTGGCTTAGGTCTTGCACATTTTGAGCTTGCTTTCACAGTATCAGCAGCATCACCAGTTCCCGAGCTGACCATCATAAAAGCATACCTAGCCCGGACAGCTTCTTTAGAGGTTTTATCCGTACATTGGCCCTGCTCTCTATTGCTGCTGCAGCCAACGCCCTCCTCCTTAGCTGTCATCTCCTTCTCAGCACCCTGATCTGGCTCCCAGGTCCTTTCCAACACACAATCATCATCATAGTCCTAACACTCCCTGATACTTTTATCAGGCTGTGATATGCCATCGTGGGCCCCCTGACCCCGCTCACGATTCCTTTCCCTGCATTTGTCTCCAGTGCCACTGTTGCTATTACTGCCCATAATACCACCACCGTGGCTACAAGTGTCATTACTGCCAACACCAACACAGCTATGGATGGGGTCCCCAAACTCCCTCTGAAACTCCTTCTCATGGCAGACCAAAAGATGACTGTTCTCACACAAGTCATCAACAGGGATATTCTCTTGAGTGTCTTCCCTAGCACTTTTGGTTTTGTTGTCTCTATTTAGGAAAAAGAAGGTGCTCCTTTAGAAGGGTGTAATGAAGATAGAGTTGATGCAAGTGAATGGCTTTTTTGTGGCCAAAAAACGAAGAGCAGGAGGACTGCTGTGACCCCTGGCTCCACGGCACATTGTGGGATTCAGAGGTGACTACGACATCATCCTGCTGTGGCTGAGAGGAGGAGTGGGCCATCTAGTCCACAATGTCATTCTCTTTGTCCTCAATAATAATGTTGTGCCTGTCAAAAGAGAGGTGGAACTGTGGACTGCTACTACAACTCCTACTAATTATCAGACAGCTGGTGCTGCTTTTGCTGTTAGCGCTATTACTCATATTCTGACTCTTGGATTATGAGTAGGGATGAGCGAACCCGAACTGTATAGTTCGGGTTCGTACCGAATTTTGGGGTGTCCGTGACACGGACCCGAACCCGAACATTTTCGTAAAAGTCCGGGTTCGGGTTCGGTGTTCGGCGCTTTCTTGGCGCTTTTTGAAAGGCTGCGGCCATTTTGTGACTTGTGGTGCGCCAGCACGAGCTATCACCAAGTGTATTTAACCATCGATAGTGTGGTTATTTTGTGCTATATCCTACATCAGCTGCAGGCTGAGCCTGTGTCACCGAAGTGCATTTAACCATCAACAGTCTGGTTATTTTTTGGCCATATACTACATCAGCTGCAGGCTGAGCCTGTGTCACCCAAGTGCATTTAACCATCAACAGTCTGATTATTTTTTGGCCATATACTACATCAGCTGCAGGCTGAGCCTGTGTCACCCAAGTGTATTTAACCATCGATAGTGTGGTTATTTTGTGCTATATCCTACATCAGCTGCAGGCTGAGCCTGTGTCACCGAAGTGCATTTAACCATCAACAGTCTAGTTATTTTTTTGGCCATATACTACATTAGCTGCAGGCTGAGCCTGTGTCAAAGAAGTGCATTTAACCATCAACAGTCTGGTTATTTTTTGGCCGTATACTACATCTGGTGCAGGCTGAGCCTGTGTCACCCAAGTGCATTTAACCATCAACAGTGTGGTTATTTTTTGGCCATATATTACATCAGGGGCAAGTTGAGCCTGTCACCCAGCGCCTAAAAAATAGACCTGACATTTCTATTCAACCAAATCTGCACAGTTTTAGCTGGTCAAGTTATTTGTAGTGACCGTAAAAGCAGACTTTTTGTTCTGGGTTGAAAAAGCATTCCCAAATTTGCCATTCTGAAAATAACTAGTTTGTGGTATTTGAGGCCTACTTGAAATCTATCCCAAAAAGAAAATCTTACATTGAAGGTATTGATAGTGTCATTCAGAAAAACCTAAGACACACGCTAGCGTGCTGATAGAAGTGTCATTCTGTGATTAAACCTATAACTGTCACACAGCGCAAAAAAAAACAGGTCTCACATCTCTATTCAACCAAATCTGCACAGTTTTAGCTGGTCAAGTTATTTGTAGTGACCGTAAAAGCAGACTTTTTGTTCTGGGTTGAAAAAGCATTCCCAAATTTGCCATTCTGAAAATAACTAGTTTGTGGTATTTGAGGCCTACTTGAAATCTATCCCAAAAAGAAAATCTTACATTGAAGGTATTGATAGTGTCATTCAGAAAAACCTAAGACACACGCTAGCGTGCTGATAGAAGTGTCATTCTGTGATTAAACCTATAACTGTCACCCAGCGCAAAAAAAAACAGGTCTCACATCTCTATTCAACCAAATCTGCACAGTTTTAGCTGGTCAAGTTATTTGTAGTGACCGTAAAAGCAGACTTTTTGTTCTGGGGTGAAAAAGCATTCCCAAATTTGCCATTCTGAAAATAACTAGTTTGTGGTATTTGAGGCCTACTTGAAATCTATCCCAAAAAGAAAATCTTACATTGAAGGTATTGATAGTGTCATTCAGAAAAACCTAAGACACACGCTAGCGTGCTGATAGAAGTGTCATTCTGTGATTAAACCTATAACTGTCACACAGAGCAAAAAAAAACAGGTCTCACATCTCTATTCAACCAAATCTGCACAGTTTTAGCTGGTCAAGTTATTTATAGTGACCGTAAAAGCAGACTTTTTGTTCTGGGTTGAAAAAGCATTCCCAAATTTGCCATTCTGAAAATAACTAGTTTGTGGTATTTGAGGCCTACTTGAAATCTATCCCAAAAAGAAAATCTTACATTGAAGGTATTGATAGTGTCATTCAGAAAAACCTAAGACACACGCTAGCGTGCTGATAGAAGTGTCATTCTGTGATTAAACCTATAACTGTCACACAGCGCAAAAAAAAACAGGTCTCACATCTCTATTCAACCAAATCTGCACAGTTTTAGCTGGTCAAGTTATTTGTAGTGACCGTAAAAGCAGACTTTTTGTTCTGGGTTGAAAAAGCATTCCCAAATTTGCCATTCTCAAAATTGTGGTGAACGGGAACAATGAGGAAAACATCTAATAAGGGACGCGGACGCGGACGTGGACATGGTCGTGGCGGCCAGCGTTTTGTCTGAACGTGTATTCAGCACGGCAGGGGGCGTCATTACAGACAAACGCAGCCGCCTGTCTACAGCCAATGTGGACAAGCTGACGTTCATAAAAATGAACCAGGCATGGATCCCACAGGACCTGTCCATCCCTTGTGCAGATTAGATATTAACTACCTCCCCTTAACAATATATTATTCTACTCCAGGGCACTTCCTCATTCAATACTATTTTTAATTTCATTTTACCATTATATTGCGGGGCAACCCAAAGTTGAATGAACCTCTCCTCTGTCTGGGTGCCGGGGCCTAAATGTGTGACAGTGGCCTGTTCCAGTGGTGGGTGACGTGAAGCCTGATTCTCTGCTATGACATGAATACAGATTCTGCGCTGACATAAGGCCAGATTCTCTGTTACGGGACCTCTCTCCTCTGCCTGGGTGCCTGGGCCTAAATGTGTGACAGTGGCCTGTTCCAGTGGTGGGTGACGTGAAGCCTGATTCTCTGCTATGACATGAATACAGATTCTGCGCTGACATAAGGCTAGATTCTCTGTTACGGGACCGCTCTCCTCTGTCTGGGTGTCGGGGCCTAAATGTGTGACAGTGGCCTGTTCCAGTGGTGGGTGACGTGAAGCCTGATTCTCTGCTATGACATGAATACAGATTCTGCACTGACATAAGGCCAGATTCTCTGTTACGGGACCGCTCTCCTCTGCCTGGGTGCCTGGGCCTAAATGTGTGACAGTGGCCTGTTCCAGTGGTGGCTGACGTGAAGCCTGATTCTCTGCTATGACATGAAGACAGATTCTGCGCTGACATAAGGCCAGATTCTCTGTTACGGGACCGCTCTCCTCTGTCTGGGTGCCGGGGCCTAAATGTGTGACAGTGGCCTGTTCCAGTGGTGGGTGACGTGAAGCCTGATTCTCTGCTATGACATGAAGACTGATTCTGCGCTGACATGAAGCCAGATTCTCTGCTATGGCATGAAGAGATTGATTCTCTGCTGACATGAAGCCAGATTCTTTGCTATAGCATGAAGAGACTGATTCTCTGCTGACGTGAAGCCAGATTCTCTGCTATGGGACCTCTGTCCAATTGATATTGGTTAATTTTTATTTTTTTAATTTTAATTTTAATTCATTTCCCTATCCACATTTGTTTGCAGGGGATTTACCTACATGTTGCTGCCTTTTGCAGCCCTCTAGCTCTTTCCTGGGCTGTTTTACAGCCTTTTTAGTGCCCAAAAGTTCGGGTCCCCATTGACTTCAATGGGGTTCGGGTTCGGGACGAAGTTCGGTTCGGGTTCGGATCCTGAACCCGAACATTTACGGGAAGTTCGGCCGAACTTCTGGAACCCGAACATCCAGGTGTTCGCTCAACTCTAATTATGAGGCATGAGTCTTTCTTTTTGCAGTCTTCCTTTTACCAGACATTTTATTATGAGACCTATAGATGAAAAGTCATGGGTTTTGTACACAGATTATTAAGCAGTAATAGCAAAATTTCAAGTGCTGTTTTTTGTAATTTAAAGACAGATGTAATATCCCTCCCCTTCTACAAACACACTGTTCACTGGTATTGATAATTTAAAATAGTAATAATGCAGTTATTGTAGTGAAATACAGTATCTTGAAGTAATACAACACATTCACTAAAACAGGTATACAAATGTAGTTTTTGCAGTAAAATGTGTTTACTAACACAGGTATATAAATAGCGTATTTGTAGTAAAACGCATTCACTAACACCGGTATAGATATGGGATTTTTGCCAGTAAAATGCTTTAACTGTAACTACTGTACACAGTATCTTGAAGTAACATAAGATGTTCACTAAAACAGGTATATTAAGGCCTGTTTCACACTGCCATTAATAGTTCATGTCACAGGGCATAATTTTGAGAGTCCTTAATAGAGCATCCAGACGATCCAGATAAGGCTAAACTCTTTTATTTAGAATACAATATAAGAGAAATATCTCAGGGGATGGCCTCAACACATCTCCCCAATCAAGCAATCCTCATACATGGCCCCAAAATCTGGCCTCAACTCAGATCCTGACACTTCCAGTACACACAGAACAACTACCAGCATCCAACCATCCAGCATCTCCTGAAGGGTCCATGATCAGAATGTGATAAAGTCTATGCTGTCCTGCCTTCCCCACCACATTCTGAGGGGATCTGTCTCTGTTTTTGTAGTAAAATGCTTTTTCTGTAACTACACGGTATCTTGAAATAATAGAACATGTTCACTAACGGGTATAGTATTGCAGTTTTTGCAGTAATACAATGTGTTCAATAACACAGGTATATTGATGCACTGAAATGAAATGGAAATGCCCAATTAGAAATAGTGAATTGAGGTTTTTAGAGACGAGGGGACAATTTCTCAATGTTTGCAGCAGAATATACACTCACCTAAAGAATTATTAGGAACATCATACTAATACGGTGTTGGACCCCCTTTTGCCTTCAGAACTGCCTTAATTCTACGTGGCATTGATTCAACAAGGTGCTGATAGCATTCTTTAGAAATGTTGGCCCATATTGATAGGATAGCATCTTGCAGTTGATGGAGATTTGAGGGATGCACATCCAGGGCACGAAGCTCCCGTTCCACCACATCCCAAAGATGCTCTATTGGGTTGAGATCTGGTGACTGTGGGGGCCATTTTAGTACAGTGAACTCATTGTCATGTTCAAGAAACCAATTTGAAATGATTCGAGCTTTGTGACATGGTGCATTATCCTGCTGGAAGTAGCCATCAGAGGATGGATACATGTTCTCATTCTGTTTACGCCAAATTCGGACTCTACCATTTGAATGTCTCAACAGAAATCGAGACTCATCAGACCAGGCAACATTTTTCCAGTCTTCAACAGTCCAATTTTGGTGAGCTTGTGCAAATTGTAGCCTCTTTTTCCTATTTGTAGTGGAGATGAGTGGTACCCGGTGGGGTCTTCTGCTGTTGTAGCCCATCCGCCTCAAGGTTGTGCGTGTTGTGGCTTCACAAATGCTTTGCTGCATACCTCGGTTGTAACGAGTGGTTATTTCAGTCAACGTTGCTCTTCTATCAGCTTGAATCAGTCGGCCCATTCTCCTCTGACCTCTAGCATCCACAAGGCATTTTTGCCCACAGGACTGCCGCATACTGGATGTTTTTCCCTTTTCACACCATTCTTTGTAAACCCTAGAAATGGTTGTGCGTGAAAATCCCAGTAACTGAGCAGATTGTGAAATACTCAGACCGGCCCGTCTGGCACCAACAACCATGCCACGCTCAAAATTGCTTAAATCACCTTTCTTTCCCATTCTGACATTCAGTTTGGAGTTCAGGAGATTGTCTTGACCAGGACCACACGCCTAAATGCATTGAAGCAACTGCCATGTGATTGGTTGACTAGATAATTGCATTAATTAGAAATAGAACAGGTGTTCCTAATAATTCTTTAGGTGAGTGTATACTAATGAGTTGCTGACAATAAGCCGATAAACTGTAGAAACATGAGTTAAAAAAAAATTAAATCTGGTTGCCTGTTCATACAGAAAAAAAAAGAACTTGTCAGAAAGCTGTATGAACTATGAAACAACACAAAACTCAGAGTGACCATACCCTCACTGTGTGAACCTTTCCCTGATAAAACCTTACAATCAACTCAATTATATCTCCCTGTTCTCTCCCTATGGTTTCCCTAGTACAGCTAAATTACTGGCTTCTGCATTTGTTTTTCTGCCCCTGATTGGCTGATTATGCCGTGTGTCAGTCTCTGAGCCAATCAGGGCAAGCCCTTCCATATTTTTCCTTATTGTAGTTTTACCTCAGTAATTGTCACAGTAAGGGTCCATTCACACGTCCGCAAGTGTTTTTGAAGTCCGCAAATTGCGGATCCACAAAACACTGACACCGGCCATTTGCGGACGTGTGAATGGACCCTTAAATGACGCTGGGTGCTATTTTTAGTGATTCATCCAAAGCAAATCGCCAAAACTTTGGATTCGTTATATATACATATTTATGGGAAAATCGTAACAAATCCTTTAATTTAGAATCATTTTTCTCTTTTCTAATATTAGCAAACAGTTTCTTGAGAGAAAGCTAAAACTAGTTCAACCTAAAATAATTTCTATAGTGTTGGTCTTATGTCTGATGGGTTGGTGTTGGTGAATTGCTTAATATTTTAGAGAATAACATTCCTCTTTTATGTTGGTTCTTAGGATGCTCTAACTGGCTCACAGGAACCCCTGAGCTATGTTGCTCCACTAATTCCCAACCCCCTGCACAAGTGACATATGGCACAGTACAGGCAGTGTACATCATCTCAGCCAGTTTATTCAACCATAAACTGCACAGAGGCACAGAAGCCAGTGTCCTCTTTCCCCAAGGACACCCAGGTACCTGCTCTCTTGGTCTCTGCAGAGTCCCCCATTATTAATAATTTTGTAACTTTCTATTTACCTGGCTCACTTGGCTTTGAAGGCTTTAGTCCAAGGAATGATCCAGTCAGCAGGATACTGACAGGCTGTCCATTATAGATCAGTCTGAAGCACAGGCTAGGCAGTGGGCTACTACTGAAAAAATCTATGTTGGTGCAATTTTTATGTTTTGGGTATGAGGATAAAGTAATGCATGTAACTCTACAGTTGACCCTCAAATGAATTTTGCTGGTGGGCCAAAGGCACCCTAGTACAACTTTGTCATGGCCTAGTTATGAATTCATCATTATACAGCTCTTTGTATTGTCCACTGATATATTTGTCTCACAAAAGTGGAACCCCTTTGTGATAGATTAGACGTAAAGCATAGCTTGTGCTTGTTAGAGGTAGAATTAGATGCAGTATATTTATTATGAGCAATGTGACAATTAAAATGGTCACTCACTTTTGACACAGCTTTGCATAAATCAATAGTACAAGTGACCACAAGAAACTTTGTAATATGTTTTCTTGTTTTATCAATGAGAAATGTCTACTTTTTTACCTCTTATTAGCCGTTTACCAGCTCCCTTTCGCTCCCTGCTAATTGCTTTTCATTTTGAAAAATACCTTATTCCTGTCCAGGATGGATCATCTTACACGTTAATTCAAGTCTATGGAGAAGGGAGGGGGAGGAGCGAGCAGGAGCTGGGGAGACAGGCACAAACAAAGAAAGACTTATCAGCTACATAGGAAGGTTATAGCTCAGTGCTTCATTCACAAAAAAGTACAGGTCAGCACTTCTCTGCAATGTCCTCTACTATCATGGGGCTGTGAGACAGTTAGGAAGGAAATTCTCATCTACTTTATATGTGTGCTGTGCATGGCAGCTAGTCTCCACCCACCATGTCTGAGATAGCTGCAAACCAGATATTTTCAAGCACAAAGGAAAACTGCTAAAAAAAAATGCCAGATACAAGTCATATTATGGCCAAAAATAGTGTTATTTCTCATGTGCACACACTATACTATCAGTTGCAAAGTTTGTTTGTTGAAAGGTCAATAACACTTTATGGAATAAGTTGCACTATCATTCACATAACTCAAATTAATTACAATTTTTGTGTTGAGCCAAAGCTTTTCCCCTGCCATTATTGATAAATCTAGGCCAACGTGCTTCTAATTGCTTCTATGATTTATACTACTTAATTGGACAAAATAATAATATGAGCTACTGGGTGTGCTCATTCACAAACAGTGAACCAAACCAAACCATTTTGCTGTGCATGCTAGTTGTCTTCGTAAACTGTGGCACTATGTCTACAATAATGGAAATACACTAACGCTAAGAGATAAAAAAACAAATATAGCATTTCCATAAGGTACTGTAAGTAGAGCAGAGTGTTCCGGTCATAAGGAACATATTCACTTTTATTTATTTATTATTTTTTAATGTTACTGTGTGTTCACTGTCCACATTGATTGTCACAATGATGATCTAGGGGGGATGTGTGTGGCCACCAGGTTCCTTACCCCCCTACAAATCCTTAGCTCTGCCTTCTGTTGGAATCAGACCTTGATTGATGTTCTTGGCAGCAGTAGAAGCCAGAGTACAAGACTTCCTTGGCTTCAGCTTATGATGGACACCTCATGGCCTTCTGGCTCGGAGGGATGGGGATTTGTTTATGGGGGGGTCTTTTTAATTTGGGGAAAGGGCTTGTGATAGACCACATCCTTGTGCCCTTTTTGTGTGGCATGCTGCATATTTTTTTCGGGAAGTTACAATCCTTGGCTTTAAATAAAAAACCTAAAGAAAAAAAAGAATACCAAGAGTCTCACATATCTTACTTGACTGTGCATAGATGCAGAACACTAGTAACAACATTGGATAGCTCTTGCAATTCCCCTCAGAGGTATAGCTATATTAAGTGAGGAGGTAGAAGTCAGAACTGGGCCCTGTTGTTATATAAAAGGACACTAATATTATAAACTGTACATAGCAGGTGGGGGTTCTATTACCAATTAAACATCATCTTCAACCTCTTTGGGATATCACATTTCCTGCAAAGTGGCAGGTATTCACAATGTACACCTTACTGAGGACCTGATGTCTCAAAATGAATTGCGATTAGAAATGTTTTTATTGAACCTCACCAACAATTACTATTTTCTCTATGATCGAAATTATTCCTTGGAAAAAGCTGTCTTGTGCTCTTAAGGCCAAGTGACTAAAGTTTTGACACAGCAGGCTTCCACATAAAAGCCATTTCCTTGGAATCTGTTCTCCTGAATAGGAGTGGCTTATTTGCATAGTTGTACGTTCCTTGACAGATGCTTCAAGATCTTCTAAACTGTTCTTGCAGAAAAATTCAAGGACATAATTGTAGCGAAAAAGAGAAAAGAAAACTGAAGTGTTTCTTAAAGGGCTTGCACAGCCATCGCTCCCATTTATTTCTATGGGGCCGATGGAAATAGCCAAGCCAGCACTCAGCTATTTTTGGCATCCACATAAAAAAATATGAGGGTAACCGCACATGCGTTGTGCATCCTCCGTGATTTTCAAGGCCCCTTTAAGAGATAGGTGCAGATCTCAGAGGTGGGACCCCACCTATCAGACAATGTGAGCATATGCTAGCAATACGCCCCTATTGTCTGAGATGGTAATGCCCCTTTAGGAACATGGTTTAATTTACCAGTGTTGATCTATCTCTCTATCTACACAATATGGACAAAAATATTGGGACATGTATACATTATACCTGTAAGAAACAGTCATGTAATGTCTCTAAGTTTCATTATCCTGGTAAACTGTGTTAACATTTAATGTAAAATGCCTGCAGTATTCGTTTGGTCAGTAGATGGCAGCATAGGACCAATTTGCATTGGAGGTTACCATAGAGAAAGTGTATTACTGAGATACTAGTTCTTTAAGGCAGCAGCTAAGTGTTGAAGTGACACGCCCCTTATGATGTCACCCAGCCTCAGTTTGAGCAGGAAGAAGGAGGAAGAGAGACTTGAACTACAACTGCCGCCATATTGGCAAGATAGAAAACAAGTTCTGTGTTGTGTAAGACGTGTGTGGAGATACTAAAGGACTTCCCTGTGTGGCCAAGCTGTGTGAACTTCGGTCTAGAGACGAATGGAGTACAAAGAGACCGTGCATTTAGTGAAGCCAAGTTAAAAAGGACTGTGTGCAGCAACTAACCTGTGGAGCTGACATTGGGCTGTGTGGATTGCCCCAAACAGTAAAGAGACTCACAGTGCTGTCGAGGAACCGGACAGTAACTGTAATAATCCTGGATTATATTCAACTGGTTTTCCGGCCTGCTGAGGAGGACTTCTTTGTTGCAGATCCTGCGCTGGTTAAAGGAAAAGGACGACATCGGGCCCCACCGTGCACTTCCACAAACTGTAAGCGGTCCACTTGGACCACTGGGATAAGGGGGGTGCACACTGGCTTGAAAGTTAGGGTCAGTTAGGAACAGTTTCTGGGACTATTATTTCTTAGTGTCCGCACTGCGAATACGGACACAACAAAGGTGAAAATTGTTGCAGTGTTTAACTTGTATTGTTTATACTGTTTTGAAGATTTTGCTTGTCTTTACCTCTGTAACTTCACTGTTAACCTGCTTTTATTAATTTATAGTTAATGATATTTTCTTAATCTTGACTTCTGCGTACGCACTCTTTTCTGGTGGCAGAGTCAAATCACCTGCCTTGCTCTCGATTCACATACCTACAGGAAGTTTTATACCTACAGGAACTTTTACATCCCGTTCTAAATTCATAGGCATTAATTTGCAGTTGTACCCCCTTTGCATTAAAACAGCATCCACTCTTCTGAGAATGCTCTCCATTCTAGTTCATCCTAAAGGTGTTTGATGTGGTTGCAGTCAGAACTCTGTGTGGGCCAGTCAAGTTCTTCCACTTCAAACTCATCAAGCCATGCCTTTATGGACCTTGGTTTGTGCAATGGGGCACAGTCATGCTAGAATAGAAAAAGTGCCTTCCCCTACTTTTCCCACAAACATACAATTGTCCAGAATGTCTTGGTACAGTATGTCTTGGCAGAATGTCTTGATATGTCTTTGCTAACCCCTGAAAACTCCATAGCATTATCTCTATTCCACCAAACTTTACAGTTGCTGTAATGCATTTACACAAGTAACAATTTCCTGGCATTTACCAAACCCAGACTTGTCCATTAGACTTTCATCTAGAGAATCGTGATTCATTACTCCACAGAACATTTTTCCACTGTTCAAAGTTCAAAGGTGGTGTTCTTCACACCATTCCATCCAATGAGTGGAATTGTGCTTGCTGATGAAAAGCTTGTATACAGCTGCTCAGCCATGCCATGAAGCTCCTGGAGCACAGTTCTTGTGCTGATGTTAATGCTCAAGGAGATCAGGAACTCATCAGAGCATTCGTGAATTTTATGCAGTATGTGCCTCAGCTATAATTGTCTGGACCTCCATCATCACTAATCCCTTTTATTGCTTCGGAGCCTAATCCTGGGGATCGGCTGTATCCAGGTAGGAGCACTGTGACACATTTTAACTTTTAAGGGCCGCACCACACCACTCGACAATCCTATAGACCTGGGACCCAATCTGCCCTGGGGGACGGCACATTGCACAATGCATATTAGAGCAAAAAATAAAGTCATCAGTAGATAAGAACTGCCTACTGAGCTCAGAGACAGGATTATGTTGAGACACAGATCTGGAGAAAGATGCAAAAAAAGTTCTGCTGCACTGAAAGTTCCCAAGAGCACAGTGGCCTCCATAATTATTCAATGGAATAAATAATGAAATAATAAATAATAGAATAAAGAATAATTGTTAAATAGATGTTTAGAACAAACAGGAAATCACAGAAGAAAGACCTTGGTAAAAGAGGTGACTAAAAACCCAATGGTCACTGTGGTTGAGCTTCAAAGATCAGGTGTACAGATGAGAGAAGTTTCCAGAAGTTCAACCATCAAGGCTTGGACTGGCCCACAGGGTAACAGGTGAATTCCGCGGTGGGCTCCTGATCAAGGTTGACACCCAGTCCCCCACCCCGTGCACAGGTGGCACATGGCACAGTAGACTGACATATAGATAGGTTGGCTAAGATGCTATACAGTATATTGCCTATTGAGTAGCTGATATGAGACGCACAGGAGTGAGTGAAACCACAGAGGGAGGTGCTCTCAGTAATAAAGGATTCGCCCTTCCTTTAACAAATGAACAATATAAAACAATATACTGGGCACTCACACTAGACGTGGAAACATACGACAATATAGTAATTTAAACAGTTTATTAATAAGCTTGATGTGAATAATAAAATAAAATAGAGTGCAATACAATAAACTGCGCTAACTAAAAGTCAAAAATGGAATACATTGGTATAAAAACCGTGGAATAACGATAGACTAAAATTCATACAATAAAATTGATACAATAAATAAACAATTGACAAGGAATCAATAATGCAGTTGAAATGTAAAATAGCAGCGATGATGTTTCATAAGTAATGTCTCATTCCAATTTGGGAATAGATAATAGGTTGGGAAAAGTCTCCGATTATTTCAAAGGACAAAAAAGCAGTACTCTGTTGTAGTGAGTGTTTGGTTGCGGCGTCCCGCTTTTACTCACTGTTCAGTAGTTACTGATGGTAATGTCACTGCTGTGGTTCCGGTTCACTGCTGTGGTTCCGCAGTCATTCTAGGTTGGCGCTATAAATCCGGAACGCTTCTCAAGCTAAGAGGACCTGGCACGCTGACTCACGAGGAGCTTGTAATTCTCATATCCAGAGAACAAGCTGTTTTTCCGCAGAGTCATACCAGTGTGGAAGCAGGCAAATAGAGGCTTGGAGGACATCGGCTCTTGAAAACACACGGAGCGGTGCCCAGAGCCACATGGACCGGAGGCGGAGATAACCAGAAGGCGAGCAGTCGGAGACACAGAGAACCGGAACCACAGCAGTGACATTACCATCAGTAACTACTGAACAGTGAGTAAAAGCGGGACGCCGCAACCAAACACTCACTACAACAGAGTACTGCTTTTTTGTCCTTTGAAATAATCGGAGACTTTTCCCAACCTATTATCTATTCCCAAATTGGAATGAGACATTACTTATGAAACATCATCGCTGCTATTTTACATTTCAACTGCATTATTGATTCCTTGTCAATTGTTTATTTATTGTATCAATTTTATTGTATCAATTTTAGTCTATCGTTATTCCACGGTTTTTATACCAATGTATTCCATTTTTGACTTTTAGTTAGCGCAGTTTATTGTATTGCACTCTATTTTATTTTATTTTATTATTCACATCAAGCTTATTAATAAACTGTTTAATTTACTATATTGTCGTATGTTTCCACGTCTAGTGTGAGTGCCCAGTATATTGTTATATAGTATATTGCCTATGTTCATATAAAAGACTGGGTAGTGGGGACAGGTAATACATGCATATAGATTTACAGTGGGCCCCCAGATTGAATTTTACTGGTGGGCTCTAGGCACTCCAATCTATCACTGTGCATATGCGTAATATTAGGGACAGGAACTAGGGTATGTGATGAAAATATTTGTACAAGATTATGGTCTGTGTGGGTGCTATTTAAGAAATACAAATGCAACAAGCCCAGGAGTAGCCGGAGTGGAGTATGGGAGTGGTCGTGGAGCTGGCTGTCCCAGGCAATTACAGTTGCTTTCCTCGCACCATTGTTCTGTGGAGCCGTACAGTGAAAGGAGAACACACTTTTTCTTCCCCCGGGGCACAACCCAGTTCTTGGGCTCCTGTCTGATGGTAGTTGGGGTGCCTACGTTGTTATGTGATTGTATGTTTGCAAGGTGGTGTAGAAGACAATGATCAGCTTTTGGTGCAGGAGTCAGAAAACCTGGCCATACATAGTAAAATAGTAGAAAATGTGTTGTAGTACATCAAATTATAGCAGACACAGTTCCAACTGTACACCACAAGTTTGGCTCTTTTTGTAACTTTCATAGAATTCAATGTAGACATGCACACATTTGCATTGCCAAAGAGGGGTTGGAGGCTATGAAACAACATTGCAGCTTTTCGAAATGATACCAGAAGGAACAAGGATGATAATTATAATGATGACCAGAAAAGTACTTTATTATATGTATGCTTAGTGTTATTAGAAGGCACTGTTCCTTTAAATTCTGCATGAATCACCAAAGCATCAAACAATAGAATCTCAGGATTTGAATTGAAAGGAGGAAAAAAACTGACAGTTGGTGCCAGTCTGCGATTTCTCTGTTAAGGCTCTTTCACACTTGCGTTGTTCTTTTCCGGCATAGAGTTCCGTCGTCGGGGCTCTATGCCGGAAAAATCCTGATCAGGATTATCCCCATGCATTCTGAATGGAGAGAAATCCGTTCAGGATGCATCAGGATGTCTTCAGTTCCGGACCGGAACGTTTTTTGGCCGGAGAAAATACCGCAGCATGCTGCGCTTTTTGCTCCGGTCAAAAATCCTAAACACACGCCGCAAGACCGGATCCGGAATTAATGCCCATTGAAAGGCATTAATCCAGATCCGGCCTTAAGCTAAACGTCGTTTCGGCGCATTACCGGATCCGACGTTTAGCTTTTTCTGAATGGTTACCATGGCTGCCAGGACGCTAAAGTCCTGTTTGCCATGGTAAAGTGTAGTGGGGAGCGGGGGAGCAGTATACTTACCGTCCGTGCGGCTCCCGGGGCGCTTCAGAGTGATGTCAGGGCGCCCCACGCGCATGGATCACGTGATCGCATGGACACGTCATCCATGCACATGGGGCGCTCTGACGTCATTCTGGAGCGCCCCGGGAGCCGCACATACTGTAAGTATACTGCTCCCCCGCTCCCCACTACTACTATGGCAGCCAGGACTTTAATAGCGTCCTGGCTGCCATAGTAACACTGAACGCATTTTGAAGACGGATCCGTCTTCAAATGCTTTCAGTTCACTTGCGTTGTTACGGATCCGGCGGGCACCTCCGGCAAATGGAGTGCACGACGGATCCGGACAACGCAAGTGTGAAAGAGGTCTTAGAGATACGACAGGCTACTTACTTCTGTGAGCAGAAGAGACAAAGCGACAATTTTTTTTAGATAGACAAAGATGGGGATCTGCACACTGAAGAACCACCTGCTAAGTGCAATTCAACGGAGGTAAAAAAAACGCCATCTGATCAATGGAATTGCCGATTTATGTTATCCCCGAAAATGACAGTTGGGGAATCATTATTATAAGGAAACCAAAATATGGAGAATCAGAGGTTATTATGTTAAAATATTGAGAAACTGAGGTTGTTCTATAAAAATATGAAGAAATGAAAGTTATTGTGTAAAAATATAGAGAAACTTGGGTGCAAACTTTTATTAACATGGAAATTTTTCAATAAATATAAACAAATTTAGATGGCACGGTAAATATGGAGAAACGGAGGTTATTGTGTAGAAATATGAAGAAACTTGGGTGCCAATTTTTATTAATGTGGAGAATTTTCAATAAATATGGAACAATATAGAAAAATATATTTGTCTATGGATGAATATAGAGGATACTAGGTCTCAAATTCTTCATAGAAAATAACATATAATATAGACATGTACATTACTATGGCTACTTTCACACTGGCGTTTCTGGGACCGCTTGTGAGATCCGTTTCAGGGCTCTCACAAGCGGCCCCAAAACGGATCAGTTTAGCCCCAATGCATTCTGAATGGATAAGGATCCATTCAGAATGCATCAGTTTGCCTCCGTTCAGCCTCCATTCCTCTCTGGAGGCAGACACCAAAACGCTGCTTGCAGCGTTTTGATGTCCGCCTGACGATGCGGAGCCAAACGGATCCATCCTGACTTACAATGTAAGTCAATGGGGACGGATCCGTTTTCACTGACACAATATGGTGCAATTGAAAACGGATCCGCCTCCCATTGACTTTCAGTGTAAGTCAAAACGGATCCGTTTGCATTATCATGAACAAAAAAAAAAAATAGTATTTTTTTTTGTTCATGGTAATGCAAACGGATCTGTTCTGAACGGATAAAATCGTTTGCATTATCGGTGCGGATCCGTCTGTGCAGATACCAGACGGAGCCGCACCTAACGCAGGTGTGAAAGTAGCCTATGCTGTATATAATAGTTGTAGAATATACATACACGTGGTAACATACTTTTACAATGTATCTCAGTGATACTATGAAGTCCAGTTTGGGGGTCATTTACTAAAAATCCAGAGACAGGATATGCTCACATTTATTAATGTGTGTGCACCTAGATTCTGGCATAAACTGCCCAAAAAATATGGCACAAATTTGAAACAATTTGGCAAATCTAGGTTTAGAGAAAATATAAGCGCCTAGCCTGACCAGTAGAAAAGACATCGCAGGAAAGGGGGTGTGGTATCATATGCAACATTTACCCCCAAATTTGTGTCACAATTCTAACATAAAATTCTGTCTCGAACTACGCTAATAGTTGGTAGAGAGTTCGAAAAGAGTAAGAAAAAACTGTCATGCACCACATTTATCATGAGGAACCTGCATTTCCCGAATGCAATGGGGGCCGCTATGGCACCAGTGGAGGTGGTATTTAGTGTTAGGTTCCCGTCTTAAAGAGATCACCTTGACACCAGCAGACGGGCACAAATAATTTTATACAAAATGTATTTACCAAGAATCTCACATTTATAATGCAGCATTAGCATTTTACATTTTCTATAGTGAGTATGGCTTTATTGTGCCATTTTACTTTATTATTGTGTTTACAGAGTGCTGTTGTATTGTTGTTGTTTTTTTTTACCACATTTATCATCCTGCCTGGGCCACTGTAATAAATCTGGTGCAGGTCTGGACTGCCTGTCTAAGTCTATGTCACTCCAATCAGTTTTATTTAAGTGAAGGAAAATTGTAATGGACATGCCCAATCTTTAATCAAGCGATGTCCTGTCTTCAGGATAGCCCCTCACTAGCTGATCGGTGGGGGTCTGACACCCTGCACGCTCACCGATCAGCTTTTTGGGTGTAGGTCAGTCACCGGAAGTAGCCGCAAAAAGGACACAGCTCTGTACACCTTGAACTCAATGGGAGCAGCACTGTGGTTACGACCTCCCTCCACTACAAGTTTGACGTTGCTATGTAATACCGATGCCAAATTTCTTAAAAGAGCTGCACCAGATCAGTTGTTCTATGGAGGTTTTGGAGGTGTTAGACCCCTCGGCCTATCCAGCAGATAGGATTACAATTAGCAAAGGCTGGACAACCCCTTTAATTAAAAAAAACATATTTAAAAAGTAATTTTTTTGTTGGTTGTTCAAGCTTCCCAGGAAGAGGAGAAGCGACCATGAGGAAGAGGAAGAGAGAGGAGTAAGTGGAGGAGTTTACATCCCTGCAGGCACCATAGCTCATAACCGTACACCAGCAAATCCATACTGAACACTACACAACATCACTACATATATTCTAATCAAATATGAGTATGTAAGGAAATCCTCCTGTAGGTCTAGGAAACACGGGTGTACACATAGGGCCCACATAGCAACAATTACTAAGGGCCATCCTCCCAATAATATTTCCTCCAAATTAAGGATTTTTTTTATTTAGTAGAAGAATTGAAAAAAGTTGGAACAGGTGCTTTAAAAATATGTCACCAATTCTGTACACCATATTTCTGATTGTATGGCTTAAATATTATACATACTGGTAGATGAATCTTCCTCATATACAGTAGCTTGTGTCTCCTGCTTCTTCCATATAATCCATGATAAAACTGTTGTCTTAAGCAACAACTAAGGGGAACTCTGGATAGGAGTTTATACAGTTACTATTGAACTCAATAGAAGCTGTAAAAATATGTATACACTGATTTCCCTCTAGTGTCAGTGCAGAAGAATGCCATGGTGTCATGTTAGGAACATAGAAAGGCGCTCAGTGCTGGGCCCCATAGCAGTGACGTGATCCACCTACATGGTGAGTATGCCACTGTTATGAAATATAGATGAACTGAGGTGCAGCATAGGCCAACAGACATCTCTTTGGCCATAATATAGCTCCTAGCAAATCAGAAGTAATGGATAATGTAGTCATATGCATGAGGCCTAATTCTATAATATCTCTCTTCTATCACAGTTCACTGACTGCCATCCAAGAAGAATCCATTAGGAAGAGGAAGATGGAAGATTACATCCTCCATCCAGAAGAGCGGGCGGCGTTCTTCACACTCCTTGGTAAGACTGAATGCAACTTCCAAGGTTCCCAACCAGACCCAACGGGCACATTTCCTAATGACTAGTGCCTTAAATGCCAGTCCTAATGAGAGGTTCTTTGGAGTAAGATGCAAAACTGTAGTCTAGATCATGTACAGTCTGCCATAGATTTCACGTATTATTTACACCAGTTTTCTAGCGTAAATTATTATAAAAATGCCCCTTCTTCTTCCAATAATCCCTGCCCATTTTAAATTTTTTTTAAAGAGAGGAATGAGCATTGGAAAATCATGAAATAAAATTAACTTTAGAGAAAAATGTGGCTTGCTCAAAACACTGAGACTTCTGTACGCTAGAAAACTTCCATACAGCTTTAATAAATGTACTGCACTGTTTTTCAAGAAAGCTACTAGAGATACAGGACTGGCCACTTCCCTGCTCTGGTACTGATTAGAATATGAAGTTTATCAGCGTATTTCTGTACTGTATATGGAGGTCATCCTGTTATATTTCAGAAGGTATCGATTACATAGTGAAATAGTGAAATAACCCTATTTTTATTATTTTGTAGAAGATGAAAACATCCAGTCATTTCTTATCAGGGACAGCTGCTTTAAGATCTCGGACAAGGTAAAATTATATTGAGGGACAGAAAATCTTCTCAGACAGGCTGGGGAAACACTGCACTCCATAACCTGGTGGTATTATAGTCATCAGTAGATGCTGTAGAATTGTGGATAGGAATATAAGGAACATACTGAACACATATATGTAGTGTATAATATAATATATTTACATACGAAATGTATCGGCAGCCTCTAACTCTGCCTCTCATACTACTAGTATCTCCTGGCCATGGTCCTCAGTTACTTCAGAAGAGCAAGACTGCCTACTGAAGAATATAGAACATATTTCTTTCCATCTCTGCGAGTTTCTTTTATCATGAACCAATATGTATATATATTTAATATTCATTGTGTAAAAACCCGACAGAATACCATGTATGCAATATTACTATCAGTGATATCAGTACTAGTTCTTCTCATTGTCTTCTGACATATTCTTTCTTCCAGGTTTTTGGCCAACCAATTTGAAGAGGACTAACCATTTCGATAGGAGATCTACCCGTGGGCCTTTGGATGGACATGAACTGTACAGAGGGAGCGGCTTCACCAACTGCTTAACCTATTGCTCATCCGGATGGGATTTAGAGCTTGGGTGACCCGGGCCACCTGTGAACTGGTTAGTAACATAAAAGCTATAAACTGTGATTAAAAGCCAATAGTGATTATAATAATGGATATGATATTTAATTCCAGATCATGGCACAAGACCCTGGACATTGGGCATGGAAGAGAGAGAGAGAGAGGAAAGTCCATCACAGCTGGGCCATACACGGATTCAGGAGGAATGATACAGAATTCACCATCAAAGGCCCATGGATCAGACCTGAACTCTGCTCTCTTTGTAACTGCATTGTCCATTGAGGAGGAGAACATCCATTGTCATAGTAGAAACGCAGTATAGCAGACTGACAAACATCTCTGGTAAGTATAATGTTAGTGTGACAAAAGGGGCTTAGATTCATAGGGTTTTTCAAGACCCTAGGATTTTCTGTTTTTACAAGGTTCTTGTTTACCTCCGCCTTCCTGGAGCCATACATTGTTTTATTTTTCCATTCACATAGCCATATGAGGACTTGTTTTCCTGGGACCCTCGCCGATCAGCTGTTTGAGAAGGCACTGATGCTGGCAGTAGCGCTGCAGCCTTATTGCAGCTTTCTGTAGGCCAAGTAAGGAGGCCATGCTCATCAGTCAAGTGGCCTAGGCTCACCTCAGCCCATAGAAGTAAATATATGGCGCTGTGCTTGGTGAGCTGAGAGAAGGCCAAGGCACTCATATGAGTGCCAGTGTCTTCTGAAACAACTGATCGGCGGAGGTCCCAGATGTTGTACCCCCACTGATCAGATACTGATGACCTATACAGAGGATAGGTCTTCAGTATTTAAATCTGTGAAAACCCTTCATTGCACACAATCACAATACATGCACACACACACACACAAACACAACAAAACGTATGTTATAGCGGTAACATCCCTTAGTATGCCTGGAGGAAGGGCAGTACAGCATCCATGGCTTCCCACAGGTTTCCTCCACAGTTTTTTTTTTCCTGTCCTGAGTGCTGCTGTGCGCTCTTCGTGAGTGATGGGACGTAACCAGCACATATAAAATACACAAATACAAATAATAAACTTCGCATTATTTAACACTCTTTACCGTGTCTGAGTTATTTCTTCCATTTTTTGTGTGTGAAAGAAAAACATTACTCATAAAATGTGGATTATGTGGGATTTGCCTTTTGAGATAATGTCTTAAAGAGACAAACTGATCGCCTGGTTTTGGTGACCAATTATTGTTGATGATGTAAATGCTTGTTTTCTGTGCAACCACTGCTTTAAAAATAGGCAATTCATGCGGCGCGCTGGGAAAAAAAAGAGCATTTGTTTATTTCAGTGGTCAGGCACGGAAAATAATGAAGTAGAACAATAGATGCAAGCACAATATATGGACTAAGCCCTCACTCTAATGATAAAATCTGAGAGTAGCATTCATGTGCACTTTTGCCCCTCCTATCTAATAGGTGACCTTGATTAGGTGGTACATATAGGGGTGCTTGCTCCTCCTCTCATTGGTTGCTGGATGCACATAGAGGTGACTAGGTGCAGCACACTATATGTGCGGGATCTGCGCTCCTGAATATGGATGCCCAACTGCAGGGCCGGCTCCAGGTTCATGTGGGCCCTTGGGCGATAAAGCCTCAGTGGGCCCCCCTGTGCTAAGGCCCCTTGCAGACGAGCGTTCCTCCCGCAGCGAGTCCGCATCACAGCACCTGGCCTGACCTCCCAGCACTGCCGGGGTCACATAGCATTATATTGATTTATGATGCTATGTAACCCTTACAGTCCTGGAATGTATTAGATGACACTAACAGCATTATGCCAGTGTTATCCAATACATTCCAGAACTTTAAGGGTTAGATCATAAATCAATATAATGCTATGTGACCTCCAGCAGCGCTGGGAGGTCAGGCCGGGTGCCGCGATGTTGACTCGCTGCGGGAGGAACGCTAGTCTGCAAGGGGCACATGGGCCGGTGCCCGTGTATTGCGTTGCGGACCTGCCGTATGCGGGTCGCAATACAGCCATGGGCACACAACGGCCGTGTGCATGAGGCCTAAAACATAAACTCCTATAAGAAAATAATAATCAATAATACACTTTATTGGCAAAAATTCATAAGAGGAAAATTTCCTCTTATGAATTTTTGCCAATGAACTGTATAATTAATTTCATGCATTCTGGTATTTTCTTATAGGAGTTTATATTGTGTTTTACAGGCATGTGTGCTGCTGAGCAAGAGCAACGCATGGTAATTGTCCTCTATTCAATTATTGGCTCCTTTGAGCCTTTATTTTGGTGTACACTGACACTGTAGAGATAGCCCCAGGCGGCAGGCAGGCCCCCATGTAACATACTACATGAACTGGTCTTGGTCTGTCCGTTGTAGTACCTGAATTCTAAATTTAAAAAGAGTCCAGCAGCATTCATCTTGAGCTTCAGCCAGGTTTCCTCTGGGCTGGGCAGTCGGCTTGGCCAGGCTTTCTCTGGGCTCGGCTATGCGTCCTGTCTGAATCTTCTGCAGCTGCGTCGAGACGAGTCCTGCTGCTGGCTGAGGGTCAGCTTACACTGTACAGTCTGTGCCTGTGCGCTGTGGAAAATGTACTCCCGCCGTGCTCTGCCTGGAGTCAGATCATGTGAGAGAGGGGCCGGGCGCTGCGCAGCATGAACTATCTACTAACTGAAGTATGTAAAAATGTTAAAGGGGCCGCGCCGCGGAAACGAGTGGGCCCCCTAACTTACAGTGGGCCCCGGCACTTGCCCGTGTGTGCCAGGTTCTGACGCCGGCCCTGCCCAACTGCATAGGTAGGTATGGAGTAGGGCCTGCCTGACTGACCACTGTGGCGCTGGGTAGGTGGACATAGATGTGTTTTGATCAAAATATATTGGTTAAGAGTCTCAGATTTTATCATTAAAGTGAAGGCTTAGTCCTTATATTGTGTTTGCATCTATTGTTTTAGTGCATTATTTTCTGTGACTTTATAAATCTAGCCATGTACATCTGCATATTTACTATCATAACGTGCAGAATGTTTAGTATCTTTTGTACCTTTAATTCTCCATTGAGGCTTATTAGATAAGAACAACCATCAACTATGGTTCAAAGATGGACTCCAAGGAGGGCAAAAGGTGCAGTTGCCCAGGGTCATCTTTGGGACCCATTCTGAGCATACCAGAATCTCCAAGAATCAAGATGTAGAAGCCAGAACCTCTTTCTCCATGGAGCTCCAGTGCCTCATCTATGTGCACTAATCCAGTGGTTTGAACACGCATATTTAATAACACACAGAAGGAGTAGATAAAGATGTAGATATCTGATGTACTGAATAAAACATGCTGACCACTTACATATTAGGGCCAGGACAAGGTATTTTCATGCTCTAGGCATATAAACCACCCTCCTTGCGTGTGTAAAATCAATTCACTCAGAGACTCAGGCCATGCTGTCACATAATGTCTCCACTCTGCCACCATGTTCAAACCCACTTACAGTCTGGCCCTTGTGTAACACCCCAGAGTTGTGTTACTACACTCCTCTACCCCGCTACTATCTTCTAGGAGCCGTTATATTGTCATCTGATATCATTTTTATTATGTCTCCACAAATGTGCATGTAAAACCATGTTAAATGTAATTGTTTCCTTGTAATTTTACAGGTCCACCAGCAGGTGGCAGCATCATTGGTAGAGATAGTTTTAATGTTATGGCCGTTCACAGTGGAACGATCCTGTTCTATTCTGCCCCCCTGCTTCCATCTTCCTGCAGCAAGGGAGGAAAAGAAACTGTTAGAACCAGATCTAGTTTTCCCCCTATATAGGGAAGACAGCAAGGACCAACACTCGGTCTGAGACATGATAAAATTCCCAGTCTGAGCCCTGCAGCTCAACTGGATGAAAATAAAGCAGAAAGCTGCAGACAACCTCCAGTTCCAGGAGATAAGTCCAGAGACATAGGAGAAGCCATTCCTCCTCAGCTAGTCTGTCCCCACAAAGCAGAAGGTACAGTTCAAAGCAGAAGATTAGTTCCTGCCTCAGTTACAGAGTTAACAAGCAGACGAATTATCCTGCAAGCTCACATTAAAGCAGAAGCATTTATTCCTGCCGATGATTGCCAAAACCTGCTGGGACCAAAGACCAAAGCTGTATATTTCTTGGATACAAGTTATCTTCAGTAATGAAAAAGTTTGAACTTCTTCTAAAGGTCTGGACATCATTTCTGCTGCAAAATTCCTCTATTATTCCTACTATCACTACACTCAAATTTATTGCAAGTGAGCCAGGAGCCAGGAGTCCAGCCGTACCCAGGTAGGAGACACCGTTGACACAATTATCACCACCTTTAGAGACATTATAGGCTATTACACCAACTGGCATTCCTAACCTGGGATGTGCGTTATAACACCTTGGGAGGGCCCTATGATAGTACCCTGCGCACGCTGCAATTGGCGTCACAAACAAACTATAGACTATTAACCACCCACATCCTGGCCCACTGCATAAGTGGCGTCAGTGTATCCGTTCCTGGTCACTGCACTTGTGCGCATGTCAGTTAAGCAACAGAACTGCACAGGCTGCAATGGGTGTTTGGGTTACCTGGCTGGCTAGCAGAATCACATTTTGTGGCCAGTCACTGGTTTAGAAGGGTCCAACCAGCTACCAAGGAGCAGACTGATAAGTGGGACCTCTTCTTCTAACAACCTCTGTGAGGAAAGTGTGCAAGCTTCACTGCAAATTAATTAATAATCACTCTGGTCATTACTGTGCACTTAAATGGGTCATTAATATCCAATCGGTGAGGGTCTTACACCTCGCATTATCACGGATCAGCTATACCTTGCAGCCTCCAATGATGGAACTAGCTCTTGAATGCAGCAGGAAACACTGCTCAGTTCAAAGTGTAGTGGTCATGCTGGGTTACTACTGCTCATGCCCCATTGAAGTGAATGGAAGCTGAGCACCAGTAACCCAACATGGCCACTACATTTCAATCCAGGAATGTCCCGCCGAATCTGGGACGGTTGGGAGGTATGCATTATAATACAATGCCCAATCCCACCCAGTCTCTTTAATTCCCCCACACACAGTAGTTATGCCCCCTTAGTGCCCACTCAGAGTAGTTATGACCTCTTAATGCCCCCAAACACTAGATATGCTCCCTTAGTAGCCTCATACAGTAGTTATGCTTGCATTGTGGTCCCACACAGTAGTTATGCCCACATTGTGCCCCTACACAGTAGTTATGCCCACACTGTGCCCCCTCACAGTAGTTATGTCCACATTCTACCCCTTAAAGGTAGTTATGCCCATATTGTGCCACCTTCCCAGTATTTATGACCACATTCTGCTGTATTTCACAGTATGCACCCCATATAGTAGTGCCCTACTTGTACTGTTAACAAAATAAAATAAAAATATAATACTCACCTAGTCCCATTTCCCGAATCATCGTAGCTCATCCTACACTCCCCAGCAGGAACAATACAGTCACACCTGAGGCGTAGCTATAGGGGGTGCAGAGGTAGCAGTTGCTACCGGGCCCAGGAGCCTGAGGGGGCCCAAAGACCCTGGTGCCATATGAGAAGACACTGGTATTATAGAAAGTGCATGCTGGTCAAGTTACTCCTCTGGTTGGAGGGAAGGGGTTAGGTCAAGAATTCCTTTCAATTTTTGCCCAGGCAGCAGGAAGGCTATGTGCTCCCCTGCCCCTGGCCACAAAGCACTGAGGGAAGGGGGGCCCAAGCTGAATTCTTGCACCAAGGCCCAGGAGCCTTTAGCTACGCCCCTGAGTCACACATTGTGCCTGCTGGACTCTGTAGTAAGAGGAGATGAATGGTGAAGCAGGGAGCAGATGGCTCCCTGCTTCACCATTGCATTCAGCTGTCTCTGCATCCTCTACATGCAGAGACTGTTGATATTGGTCATTGATATCTGGGACTCTTCCACCAGATCTGGGACTGTTGGGTGATTTGGATTATGTACTTAATGTCACTTGCAGTCCTATGTAGCACCACAGATAACATAGTGATAACTCTCTGACTACAGATCATGTTTCAGATGTCACCTGCAGTCCTATGTAAGGATATGGTTACTAAACTATTTTGACTGCTACAGCTGTTCCACAACCAAACATCTTAGTGTAGTGGCCTGGGGCAAACTATTCTCCAGGCTTCTGCCTGCCCTGCAGGGCTTCTCACATTGGAATACCACCACCATGCTCTATAAATATGGGCAGGCAGTGGGGATGCTGCTAGTTACTGTGTGCAGTGTCGGCGTGAGGAAGCATGCATATGTAGTGAGGGCATAGCTGAGGTCAATTGGTGGGACCAACAGTGGAAGAAAATGGCCCTAGCTGCTGCAGAGAAACAGGACAACAACTTGCAAGATGTCAGATCCAGATAATCTCGCTACTTGCTACACTCCGCACACCCAGTGTAATTTAATTAGTACTGGTGGCTGGGGAGTGCTGCGCTGCTGATGTGTATTATATACATCGGTAGGCAGCAGTGCTTGCCGAGGGGAGCTTGGGCTCTGACTCACATAAGCAATGCAGTATCCCCGGAGGGCTAGTCCGAGCCTGGTGCCGCCACAGATGAAAATGTAATGTACATTAAAAAAAAACTAATATTTTGATCACATGTATATTGCAATAATACTTCTTCTACTATTCTATCGAGCTCTCTTACTTAAGGGCTCGTTCACACGGAAAAAAATTGCGTTCCGTATACGGGCCGTTTTTTGGAATGGAACCGGAAACACTACTGAAACAAAAAACTGAAAAACGGATCTGTTAAAAACGGCCCACAAAACACTGAAAAAGCCATACAGTCGTGTGAATAAGCCCTAAGTCTCAATGGTTGTAGCCAGGTTTTCATCCTTATTATAGAGAATGACCACGTGACTGCTACGGATTCTGTGTTAAGGCAGGCCCGGCGATCAACTCCATCTTTTGGTTCCCCTCATAGATGCATGACATGAGGATGCTCAGTACAAAGACATTTTACAGTTGCTATTGAATTCAATAGTAATTGTGTAAATTCCTATGCACTGAGCTTCTCCTAGTGGTGGCTGTAGCAGCCAGTTTTATCATCTATAAAGGGAAGTAAGAGACATGGGGGTTGATTTACTAATAAAGTCTAATAGTAAACCAGTGTAAACTTAGACTGAACGTATTAACGATAAGGCTGACTAGGCCTGTTTGACACTTAGACCTCTTGCACACAAACGCATTTTCATTCCATTTCCGTTCCGTTTTTTTTGCGGACCGTATACTGAACCATTAATTTCAATGGGTCCGCAAAAAAAACTGTACTCCGTGTGCATTCCGTTTCCGTATTTCCATTCCGCCAAAAAATAGAACATGTCCTATTATTGTCCGCATTACGGACAAGGATTGTACTGTTCTATTAGGGGCCAGCTGTCCTGTCCCGCAAAATACGGAATGCACATGGATGTCATCCGTATTTTTTGCGGATCCGTTTTTTGCGGACCGCAAAATACATATGGTCACGTGCAAGAGGCCTTAAAGTGTTCCTACATTTATAAACAATTAAAGAATTATGCTTACCATTTTGGGGCACATATAATTTCTTAATTAACAAAAAAAAAATATTAGCTAGGTACCTAGATGTTCTATAAATATAATGGGTTCATGTGTGATCAGAACATTAAAAAAATAATAAATACTTTATTGAAACTATACTGTCTAAAAATCAGGGCAGCTGCCCAAATATATACACTGAATCAGGCTGAGAACGTGTGATGCCCGTTTCGGTATTGCGGACCGCATTTGCGGATCCACAATACACTTGCACCGTTCAGTGGCCATTTCCCCATCACGGATGTGGACCCATTAATTTCAATGGGTCCGCAAATCCGGAGAGGTGTGGAACGGAAGTACGGAACGGAACACTACAAAAGCACTACGGAGTGCTTTCTGGGGTTCCGTTCCGTGCTTCCGCAACGCAAAGAGATAGAACTTCCTCTATCTTTTTGCGGAACGGAAGGATCGTGGACCCATTCAAGTGAATGGGTCTGTTGAGGAACGGTTGAGACGTATGCATATATATCCATGCATGCCTGCAAACACGTGCGGGCATGTATGGTATATATGTGCATACATTAGACATAGCATCATGGGACGATGTGCGCAGATGTGCCCAGCATCTGCGCACGTCTGCCCATGGTGATCCCCAGGGTCTCATGGTGGCCCCTGTGGGAAATATGTGCCCCTTTATGATGTAGGGGCTTGGGCCCCCTTATGATGTAAAGGCTATTGTGGGGGCTTGTGCTCTCT
Source organism: Bufo bufo (assembly GCF_905171765.1). Taxonomy (NCBI): domain Eukaryota; kingdom Metazoa; phylum Chordata; class Amphibia; order Anura; family Bufonidae; genus Bufo; species Bufo bufo. Next base: position 349,733,681 of record NC_053391.1, on the reverse strand, counting down.
GATATTCCCCAGGGGCTCATTCATGCCCCTGTGGGAATTCATATATGTATGTGCCCCCTTAATAGATATATCATATAATGCCCCCTGTATCCTATAATGCCCCCTTATCATATATATCCCCATACCATATAAACCCCCCCTCCCTACATGGACACAGATGCATCAATGTAAATGTGCCCCAAGCATTTACATTGATGTAATCTGGGTGAAGGCGCCAGAATGACCGGACAAGGTCCGGTCATTCTGGTGAACTCAAAAGGATTCAAATTCAATAGAATTTGAATCCTTTTGTTCTAATTATCTGCAGTCCTGTTGGAGATAATTAAGCATAATAGAGAGAGAGGAGATACCTCCGCTCACTCTATTATGTGCATTCTGGCATCGCAATTACCATTGCGATGTCCAGGAATGCTTAGAGCTACAGGCGGGAGATCAAAGGATCTCCCGCCTGTCATCAAGTGCACGCGGCCCTGCGGCGCGCGTGCAGGGGCGCGCGGGCAGGCGCGGTGACGTCAAACGGTGAGTATGGACTTCCTCACACTGCAACACTTGAGCAGACACAGCACATTTAACCCCATCCTCCCCACTACATACAAGTCAGCAGAAATGCTGTGGTCCGATTTGTTAGCACAGGCTTGTAGTTACGACAAGCTTTGTGTTAACAAACGGACGGTTTTGAACAAGGCCACCAAACGGCTTCGGATGCTGGCCAAACTCGTTCATACGTTTGAGGCTAGCATCTGTAAGCCAAAGGAAGTGGCGCTGGTGTCTCAGTCAATGGAGACAATTCCTCCGGCCATTCACTGCCAGTGCTGTGCCAGTAATTCGGACCAGGTTTCGACATTGCAGGCACAGCTGGCAGAGAATGTGCAGTCTACTGTTGACCGAGATGCGCAGGTGGCTAGGATAGAGTCACAGTTAGTAGAGCTGCAGAGGCAGAAGGAGGAAATTGAGGCTAAGTTGACTCAGTCTTATACTGAGGTCAAGGCCTTCAAGGAGCGGACTGCCTCTTCTGACGTGACGGTAGCCAAATTGAAGGCTGAGGTTGCTGTAAGGTCCCAGCTAATGTCTGGCATGCAACAGGTAATCACCAAGTTGGTGCCGGCCCTTTCTTTTTCCATAAAGCCAGGGTCGAAATCTCCCAAAATGTTGCCCTGTGCAGGGCCACAAGGGGGGAGAGTAGTCTGTGACCGGTCTGATCATCAGGTCAAGCCGGTCCAGACTAACAGAGATTTTTCCCTGACTTTGGGAAAAAGAACTGTGGTGAAGAGTGCGTCCCTGAGGATGGTAAGATTCAGGAGAAGGGAGCACGGCGGCAGTGTAGATGGACCTGGGCCATGCAGAGCAAACATCAGATGTTTTGCATGTGGTGGCCTAGGTCACATAGCGAGACACTGCAAAACACACAGGACAGGAAACCAAGTCACGTGTTTCAGGTGTGGGAACAAAGGACACATTGCAAGGAATTACCCTTGTGCAAGTAATTGTAATGTGTCCAACAGTATCAGCCAGGTAACAAATTGTGCAGTGGGGTCTAGTCAGCCTGGCCATAACGGGGTTACCTCTCGGCAGCATCACCAGCTGCTGAGGGGTCAGAGTGGCCAAGCTAGGCTAGGCAACATTTGACACCCCTGTACTATTTGTTACACCGTGTGTTCCCTGTGTATGTCCATGTTGTGTGTTTTTGTTATCTGTTTGTAAGTTTTTCTTGATGTTGATGGTGGTAGTCCTTGTCTACGGAGGTGTTCTACCATGCTGATTTATGTAGTGTTGTAAGTCCCGTCTGCTGTCTTTGTTTCATTCTGTGTCCCCTTGGAGTGGAACAGTGTTATACTGTGGATCGAGAACGTATAGGTTCGCAGATAATATCACACGGGAAATCCTGCTGGTCGGGAGAAGGCATAAGGACCTTCTCCATGCAGCACACAAAGGATGATGTGATATTATTCTGGGCAACCAGGGTCTCAGATCGATACAGATAACACCGTTGTGCTCAAGGTTTTCGGTAGGGCTGTGTTGCGCTGGGGACTGGGGCGAACAGACAACATTGGTGTAATGTTGTGCTGCGCACTTGATTCTAGTCCGAGCAGGCAGCACAGCTCTGATAGGGATTGGACGCAGAGTGTTTGGCAGCAGAGTGTGGACTGTGTTCTTGTCTTGTGGGGTCCTGGGGAGCCAGGGCATGCCTATGCCATTGGTTCTGCGGGCCTCCACAGGATGGGATCACAGGGGAAATCAGCCTGGGTGCACACGAGTGGACAGGGATGTGGTGCCATCAATAACAAGATGGTGCTTTGTCCACAGAACTCCAGTTATCCTAACCTAGTAGGGTGGCCACCCTTATCTGTTGGTGCAGAGGGATGTGCAACAGAGGACACGCTCCTCTGAAGGTAGGGTGTTCAGACACCAGTGTTGGGATAACAAGGGGTCCTGTGAGATAAAGGGCAGCCCAATACCTTTCTCTACCCATGGGTCAAAGGTATTGGTGCTGGGAATTTTCACATTTAATTGCACTGTTAGGGGAGAAATTCCCCTGGGAGCGCCTGGTGTTTTCTTCTGCCATAGGTGTGATTTTATATGGAGCGGAAGAAAAACCTAGGAGATGCCACAGAAGAGGCCAGCTATTCCCCCTGACACTGTTGTGAAGCTCCAGAGGAGGGATGTGACATGTGTTTTGTGTGAATGGGGACAAGGTTAGGTCACGATAGGGACAGGCATCATTCATTTGCCACCTTGAACCCTGGAACGGTGAGGTTCTTAAGGGAAGGGCTGGAGGTGTAGTGTGGCGGAGGTGTTCTCCACAGTAGAATTTAGGTACTATGACATCACCGCTTAGAGTCTGACCTGCCTTGTAAAGACCTATTAATCTGTCCATGGGAGAACCGCACCCATCAAGATGGAAACAGACGTTGGATAGAAGAAAGTTGGGACTGAGGCTGTGAGGGTGAACCCGCTCCAGATGCCTTGGAGGCGGGCCATACCTGAAGATCGGCAGAACTGCCGAGAGACTGTGGGGGTGTGGCCACTCAAAAGTGGGGGTGGCCGACACCAAGAGACTGTCAAAGAAAGGTCAGTTAAAGACTGTAAGGGTGAACCCGCTCCAGAATTGGGGGGGACGAAGATACCTGAAGATCGGCAATATTACCGAGAGACTGTGGGGGTGTGGTCACTCCAAAGTGGGGGTGGCCGACACTAAAAGACTGTTATAGAAAGGTAAAGACTGTAAGGGTGAACCCACTCCAGAATTGGGGGGGGACGAAGATACCTGAAGATCGGCAGAATTACCGAGAGACTGTGGTGGTGTGGTCACTCCAAAGTGGGAATGGCCGACACTAAAAGACTGTTAAAGAGACTGTGGGTGTGTGGTATCCTAAAGATGTCAAGAAGAAGACGGTGTATCCTGTGGATGGAGGAGTAGGTTACGGTGAAGGGCAGGTCGGAGGAAGCTGGATTGGGGATGTCTAAGTACCTAAAGATCAGTGTGCACTACAGTTCTTCCTGAACTTCCACCAAAGATGGGGTTGAAGGGGGGCAAATATATCTCAACCCGTTCCCCCATTATATTGTCGTATTATATTCCGACAACAGGGGGATTGTTGAGGAACGGTTGAGACGTATGCATATATATCCATGCATGCCTGCAAACACGTGCGGGCATGTATGGTATATATGTGCATACATTAGACATAGCATCATGGGACGATGTGCGCAGATGTGCCCAGCATCTGCGCACGTCTGCCCATGGTGATCCCCAGGGTCTCATGGTGGCCCCTGTGGGAAATATGTGCCCCTTTATGATGTAGGGGCTTGGGCCCCCTTATGATGTAAAGGCTATTGTGGGGGCTTGTGCTCTCTGATATTCCCCAGGGGCTCATTCATGCCCCTGTAGGAATTCATATATGTATGTTCCCCCTTAATAGATATATCCTATAATGCCCCCTTATCATATATATCCCCATACCATATAAACCCCCCCTCCCTACATGGACACAGATGCATCAATGTAAATGTGCCCCAAGCATTTACATTGATGTAATCTGGGTGAAGGCGCCAGAATGACCGGACAAGGTCCGGTCATTCTGGTGAACTCAAAAGGATTCAAATTCAATAGAATTTGAATCCTTTTGTTCTAATTATCTGCAGTCCTGCTGGAGATAATTAAGCATAATAGAGAGAGAGGAGATACCTCCGCTCACTCTATTATGTGCATTCTGGCATCGCAATTACCATTGCGATGTCCAGGAATGCTTAGAGCTACAGGCGGGAGATCAAAGGATCTCCCACCTGTCATCAAGTGCACGAGGCCCTGCGGCGCGCGTGCAGGCGCGGTGACGTCATGTCACCGCGCCGGCCCACGTGTCCTGCACTGTGGTGTGTGGGTGCGCGCGCGCGCCCCCTGGTGGCGCGGGAGTGCGGGCCGCTGGGGGATAAATATCCGGCGGCCCCGGCACTCCGGAGTTAGGAGAGGGCCCCCACCTGGAGAAGCGCATCGGCGCTTAGGACGCGGCCCCCACTCCGGCTCCACGACCGGACCCAGCCGCATCTACCCCCACTGATCCCACCAACGATACCTGGAGAGGAGAGCGCACCCTGCGCTCAGGCCGTGTCCGGACTCCCCCCCTCCTGAAGGACCCCGACCGGCCCCTCTGAAGAAGAGCGCAATCGGCGCTCAGGAGGGACCCCCCCCCTGGACGAACGAGCAAGTATACTAGTATCACCCCCTTTATTCCCTATACCACAAACGATATTAACCCTTAAGTCCCCCACCCCTTATTCCTGTTCCCCTGTTGTACCCCTGATCCTGCGGCAACCCCTGATCCACCCCTATCCCACCAACACACCACCTCCCCTGATTAACCCTTTATACCCTGATCCCTGGTTAACCCTATATCCCCTGATCCCCTACTGACCCCTGGAACCCTAACCCTGATTAACCCCTGGTGGTTACCCTGGTCCTCTGTAGAGCATGCTTCTGTTCTGCAAACAAATCCTCTGTAGAGCATGCCTCTGCTCTGCAAACAATCCTTTTTAACCCTTCGTCATACCCCGTAGGGACAGTCAGGTGGGGTGGGTTGTTATATACTTGTATGTGTGAACTGTATAGATAGTTTATGGGTGGAATTGGGAATGTGTAGTGTAGTTTAGGATTGTATATTAAGTGCTGTATTGTAGTGTACTGCGTGCGTAGTGTACTGCGGGCGTAGTGTATTGCGTGCGTAGTGTATTGTTAGTGTATTGCGTGGTGTAATAAATACCGTTATATTTGTACCCTTTTGTGTAGCGTGTACTTGTTAGCGGTAGCGAGTTAGTAAGGCGCATGCAGCTAGCATAGTGATTAGTGTAAGGCATAGCAAAGGTATTGTGATATTATATAAAGGCATAAATAGGCGGAGTTATCACTAGATGGCTCCTCCCATTTATGAATAGTAATTATCGATATTTGCACAAATATTGGTGATTAATAGTCCCCCTTTACAGGGTCTGCTATCCCCATATGCCTGCCCCACGGACGGTGTGAACGAGCCCTTACTCTGGGAATGGTTTATACTCACCTAGGTACACGGCGCTGTGGAGAGGTTTCTACCGCAGCATAGTGTCTTTTGTGTCTGGCACACAATTTTCTTCCTTCATTGCAGTAATATTTTTCTGCAAGAAGGCAACTATATTTTAATACCGCGTACAATCCTCACTTAGATGCTAGTATTGCAGAGAGGCCGCTCCTGCAATGCTGTTGGTGGTTATTTTGACACATAGCTGATCCCTGCGTTATGAGGTTATATTAGCAGGTCACTTGCTGCGTGTCAGAATTTTGATTAACACATCCACTGTTAGGCCGCATGCACACGGCCGTTGGGCGATACGCAAACGGCGGGTCGGCAATCCACGGCCGCCTGCCGTGTGCACCACACATCACGGATGCGGACCCATTCACTTGAATGGGTCCGCAATTCCGGAGATGCGGAACGGAGTCACAGAACGGAACACCGGAAGCACTACGGAGTGCTTCTGTGGTGTTTTTTTCCGTTGTTCCACACCGCAAATAAATATGACATGTCATATTTATTTGCGGTGCGGACAGACCACAAACCCATTCAAGTTGAATGGGTCCGGCCCGCTGCCCGGGTGTTGCCCGTGCATTGGCGACCGCAATTGTGGTCCCCAATGCACGGAACGGCTGCCCAACCGCCGCGTGCATGAGGCCTTATCCTAAACCCTCAGTGATTTTGTGAGGGTTTAGTGGCGTATAGAGGGTTATACGTGTATTCGATCCCTCTATTTCACCACAGGTGTGTGCTCTAACGTATCCAGACACAAGTTCACTGGGTAATATACATTCACCATTCCCAGAGTAAGGCCTCATGCACACGGCCGTGTTCCGTGGCCGAGAGCGGTCCGTGGTAACCCAGCCGGGATTCCTTCTGACAGCAGGAGTGCGCGGCGTCATTGGTTGCTATGACGCCGTGCGCTTCATGCCGCCGCTGCTGTACAGTGATACACTCGTATGATCTAGCATAACCCTCTATTACCCTCAGCCTGATTCAGTGTATATATTTGGACGGCTGCCCTGATTTTTCGACAATAAAGAGATTAATTTGTTTCTCTTTTTTTGTGCGTGTGGGGGTGTTAATTTTTATTACATTTTATTGAAAATAATTCCACAATTTTTTGTCCCAGCAGTTATTCTTTGATCACTTTACTTTGATCAATGCTTTGGACACATATGGGGTCATTTATCAAACTGGTGCAAAGTGGAACTGGCTTAGTTGTCCATAGCAACCAATCAAATTCCACTTTTCATTTTCCAAAGGAGCGGTCAAAAATGAAAGGTGGGATCTGATTCGCATTGTAGAGTACTGGGAGCCCCCTCAGTTTGTCAAGCACCTAGAGGCCATAATCACTGCTAACAGTGGATTCTAAGGGGTTAAACTGCTGGTACTGGAGCTAGTTTGATTCAGACAGCTGTGACAAGGGCCTGGCATTGTATTATAGCAGAGCTCCCGCTGCAATCATGGAGGGGCTTTGGACAATGTCCACGAGATTTTCATGATGGAGCTACACCCCATATTGGTGTAACAAACTTAATAAATGTGGCACACAGTCTTGTGCATTTTTAATAGTAAATGTGCCCCATAGAGATGGAGGAGTATTTCTGTCAGTTGTCTGGTGTAAATACATTGAGAAATATGCTGTTCACAATCAGCGCCATATTAACCACTTTCAGGCTAGGCCATTTGCCCCCTTCCTGACCAGGCCTAATTTTGCAAATCTAACATCTGTCACTTTATGTGGTAATAACTTTGGAACGCTTTTACTTATGCAAGCCCTCCCTTTTTTCGTGGCAGATTGTATATCATGTTAATGGTAAACTTGAGTCTATATGTGTTAGGCCTCATGCACAGGTATCCCGGCCTGGCATCCTGCAGAGAGCAGGAGCGCACGGCGTCATTGGCGCTGTGCGCTTCATGCCGCCGCTGCTAATCATACGAGTGTATTACTGTAGTGCAGCGGCAGCATGAAGCACACGGCGTCATAGCAACCAATGACGCTGTGCGCTCCTGCTCTCAGCAGGATGCCAGGTTGAGATACCACGGACCTCTCACGGCCGTGTTCCACAGCCGTGTGCATGAGGACTTGCCTTTATTTGAAAAATAATCCAAAATTTACCATAAATTTAGAAAAATTCACTATTTTCTAAATTTGAATTTCTCTGTTTTTAAGACAGATAGTAATACCTCATAAAATAGTTATTAACAGTCACCTTATGTTGGCATCATTTTAGTAACATTATTAAATTTTTGTAGGATGTTAGAAGGTTTAGAATTTTAGAAGCAATTTTTGAAATTTTCATGAAAGTTTTTTCAAATCAATTTTTAATATACCAATTCAGTTCTGAAGTCTTTGAGTAACTGACAAAATAGAAAACAGCCAGAAATTACCCCATTTTAGGAAGCACATCTCTCAAACTATTCAAATTGATTTGAGAAATGTTGTTAACCCTTTAGGTATTCCGCTGGAATTAAAGCAAAATGGAAGCAAAATTTCAATTTCAATTTTTTTGGGCAAATTTTCCATTTTAGGGTACATTTACACTTGCGTGTAACACATCAAAGAATAACAACAAAACAATATTTATTACCCTTAGGGCTTGTTCACACGACCGTATGGCTTTTTCAGTGTTTTGCGGGCCATTTTTAACGGATCAGTTTTTCAGTTTTTTGTTTCAGTAGTGTTTTCGGTTCCATTCCGTTTTTCCGTTCCGTTTTTCTATACACATATAGAGTGTACAGTAATTACATAGAAAAATTGGGCTGGGCATAACATTTTCTATAGATGGTTCCGCAAAAATGGAACGGATACGGAAGACATACGGAGTACATTCCATATGTGTTCTGATTTTTTTGCGGACCCATTGACTTGAATGGAGCCACAGAACGTGATTTGCGGGCAATAATAGGACATGTTCTATCTTTCAACGGAACGGAAAAATGGAAATACGGAAACGGAATGCATATGGAGTACATTCCGTTTTTTTTTGTTGCGGAACCATTGAAATGAATGGTTTCGTATATGGACCGTATACAGAACAAAAACGGCCTGTATACGGAACGCAAAAACATTTGTGTGAACGAGCTCTTATTCTGCAGTTTACATAAATACCCCATATGTGGTTGTAAACTGCTGTATAGGCACATGGCAGCGCTCAGAAGACAAGGAGCGCCATATTGTTTTTGGAGGGCACATTTTACTGGAATGGAGCCCCTGAGATACCCCTACAGTGGAAAGCCCCCAAAAATTACCACATTTGGAAACTACACCACCCAAGGAATTTTTAATGGGTGCAGTGAGCACTTTGACCCAACAAGTGTTTCATAGAATTTAGAATACTTGGCTGTGAAAATAAAAAATTTCATTTTTTTTACAAGAAAATGGTGCTTTAGGTCCAAACTTTCTTTTTCATGAGGGATAGCAGGAGAATATCAATCCACAATTTGCTACCCATTTTCTTCTAAATACAGTAACATCCCATTTGTGGTTGTAAACTGCTGTTTGGTCTTAAAAGTGAAAGAGCTGCATTTGGATTTTCCAACATGGATTTTGCTGAAATTAATTTTAAGAGTCATAACTTTAATTTTTTTGCTGACTTTTCTATCTGAGGGCTTTTTTCTGTAAGAAAAGCTGTAGTTTTTATTGGCACCATTTTGGAGTACATTTGGCTTTCTGATTGCTTTTTATCAAATTTTTTGGGAGGTGAGGTGGGCAAAAATTGAAATTCTGTCAGTGTTTTTTTATTTTTATGAGGTTCACCATGTGGTATTTATGATATGATAACTTTATTCTGCAGGTAGACATGATTACGGCAATACCATATTTATATTGTTTTTTTCACGTTTTACTACTTTTGCATAATAAAATAAATTTTTATAAAAAATCTGTTATATTTTGCATCGCTATAAACTAACATCCATAACATTTTTTATTGTTCTGCCAACATAGGGCTTGTCTGTTGCAGGACAAACTACATTTTATCAGCACCATTTTCAGATACATAAGAATTTTTTATGACTTTATTATGTTTTTTGGAAAGCGAGGTGACAAAAAAATGCTGTTTTGGCATAATATTTATAGATTTTTTTTTACGGTGTTCACTTGATGGGCTAGATCATGTGATATTTTTATAGAGCCAGTCCTTGCTGTATACACTGCGCTCATTCAGCCCGGTGTATACAGCAATTCAGAAGGCAGGACTACGGAGAAACGGTCGCTGCCTTCTCTATGGGGTGCCCTGCTGTCAGCTCATGTTTAAAAACGTCCATTCAGAGATAATTCCCGACCCCGAGGACGTTTATAGTCTATGGGTGGTCGGGAAGTGGTTAATAAAGCACCAGTTCCACTTTTTCCTGCGTAGCAGTCAGGTAAAGAGGGTGAGGTGGAGCATTTTTTTTTGTAATTAAAAATTCCTCCACTCAAAGCAAAAAAAATAAAAAATTGTAAATTCATCAGAAATCTCACTGGGGGCTCTTACTAGATTTTACTATAAGGTCCAGTGATATATGTATATGCCCCTGCCAGTAAACATAAATGATTACTTGCATTAACCAGTAAGCTCTTCACTTATGTCATGGTAGAATTTTTGTATGATCATTAAACAAGGGATCTAATCATGTCTGCAATAATTAAAATGTACTCTTGGGGTAAAAGAATAAGAAGACATAACTCATGGTGGTATGTGAGTCTACCTCCATCTCTTCCAACTGCAAATGGCAGAAGACTCTCTTTTTATTAGCCATACGATCACTGCAGCACTTCACCAATCTGAGCTTTATGGCACAGAGGCCAGAAAGAAGCCTCCCCTCAGTAAACGACACATGAAAGTCCACCTGGCGTTTGTAAAAGGCACCTTAACAACACTGAACGTTTTGGCCTAAATTCTAAGCATCATGTTTGGAGGTAACCAAGCACTATTCAGTATACTTGCCTAATACCATCCCTACAGTGAAGCGTGGTGGTGGCAGCATCAAGCTGTGGGAGTGTTTTTTTTAGCAGCTGGGATGGAGAGACTGGTCAGGGTTGAGGGAAAGCTGATTGAAGGAAAATGCAAGTATATTCTTAATGAAAACCTGATCCAGTGTACTCTGGACCTCAGACAGGGCTGAAGGTTCACCTTCCAACAAGACAACGACCCTAGAAACACAGCAAAGATAACACAGGAGTATCTTAGGGACAACTCTGTGAATGTCCTCGACTGGCCCAGCCACAGTCTTATCATGAACCCAATCAAACATCTCTGTAGAGAACTGAAAATGGCTGTCCGTTGATGGTCCTCATCCAACCTAAAAGAGCTCGGGAGGATCTACAAAGAAGAATGACAGAAAATCCCCAAATCTAGGTGTGAAAACCTTGTGGCATCATACCCAAGAAGACTGATGGCTGTAATCACTGCCAAACGGGCTTCAACGAAGTACTGAGTAAAGGGTCTGAATACTTATGTCAATGTAATATTTACGTTTTTTCCTTTTCAATAAATTAATAAAGATTTCAAACATTCTGTTTTCTTTGTCATTATGGAGTACTGAGTGCAGAATAATTGGGAAAAACTTGTGCATTAGATTAGTAATGAACAGCATACCATCAATGGTGGCAGACCATGTTGGGTTGGTGGGCCCAGAAGGACAGAACACCTCTACCTCCTTAATGACACTGTAAAGAGTCTCTGCTCTTCTCTGTAGAACCATAGTCTAATCCCTCCCCCAGCTGCTCTCAGCTGTGCTATAAGGAGTCCCTTCTCTTTTATATGAGTCCCAGAGTCCACGCTCTCACACGAAGGAGGAAATATATTTTTCTTTTGTTACTCTTTTTCCAGATTGTTTCTGCCAGGACCTGTTGTATGGGAGATATAAACCTTATCATTCAAGCCAAAGGCTTAACTGTGGTTAGTGGTAGGATTTTTGGATTAAGTGAAGAATATGTCCAACCGTAAACTATGTTCATCAATCATTAATTATTTATCACAAAAAATGTTGGCGTGGTAAAAAGTTTTGTGAAATAAATAAAAATAAATAATCCAGGGGGAACATGATCTTCACTTTTTCTCTGACTAGAACCTTGATAGTACTCTTCCCATGCATCTACAGATACATGTCTATATATACCAGTACATTGTATGGTACTGTACATTGTATTGTATGGTATTTTTTTTAAAGGGTAACTGCAAAAGTATAATATAGAAATGACAATTAAAATTTAATGGCTATATATTTAGTCACATGGGGGGGCAATTCTAACCTTTGCTATGGGGCACTATGATTTTTGTGTATGCCACTGCTCTCACATTAAGCCACAAGTTGAATAGTGTCTGCGAGAGATGTGGTCCTCTAATCAAGTCACCAGCACTAACTCCTCCCTGGTCTGACTGCAGGTCAGACAGAGAGGGTTTAGAAAATCCTCTCTGTCTAAGTACCGTAATTCTTATGAATATACAAAGAAAGGAAGTTAACGACAGGAGTTAGTATACATGGAGAGAAATGTGAAAATGGTGTCACAAAATAATTTGTCACATATTATGTCATTACATATAATCATTTACGTTTTTGCCCGTCAAAACATTGATGGAAGTTTCCCTTTAATTTGTATATTCGAATGTATATCAGCCGTATTAGGTATATCTAGAGATATTTCATGCTTGAAGACAGTATTGTCTTGTTCTGAATATCGATTTCCACTTGTTCTTCTAATTCTGGAATTCTTATCCACATGTGTTATGTATTTGGAAAAACATCTCATGTCATTTCCTTTCATACATGCTTTAGTGTTTTTATCATGAGCTTTATTAAAAATACAGCAAAATTTAAAAAAAAAAAATTTTCTGAAAAAAAAAAGCCCTTTAAAGGCAAAAACATGGTAAAGACAACATATATTGTATATTTTTGAAAAAACAGCTCTCCCCTTTCTTTTTTAAAGGGGTTTATACTAAAAAGAAAACTGGGGCAAAGTTACGCAATGGTATAATATAGCTAAATAAATACTACTATTGAATCCCCTGTTGCTCTAGTGCTGCTGCTCTATTGCTCCTCATTGGTCTTTGTTTACTAAGCTGCTGCAACATTTCATTAATTAGATGACAAGGGAGCTGCATACAGTGGCTTATGTGTGTATATATTGTTAGCATTCTGCCTTATCTAGGTCTCCAAAATAAAAAGAGAAGAGGAAAAAAAGGAGACAGCTGGGTACCCTGGACAAAAGCAGGTGGCGCCATTGGAAAAGGGAAACAATGAGTAACAAAATAGTGACTATTGCATATCTAATTAGAAAGAAATGGGAATGTGCCCCTTTAGCCTGGATAAGCAAGGACAGCTCACAGTAATGACCCCTCCAGATAAAACACTTAGTTGCTCTCTAAAAATTGCTGGTCTCCGCACTGGTGCTATAAAACTGTAATGAATGTACAAAGAAAAGACTAGAGGAGCTTGTAATGATCAGAAGGCAAAGTCATAGTAACAATGCATTTGATGTACTCATTCCATTCGAGATGGGGTTAGATAAGATAAACTGCCGGGTTCACGTAGCAGATGAGAATTCCTCTGTAATCCACAAATGTATAAATCCATTGGACTTCTTCATAGGGAGGATCAAAGGATTTTTTTTATATAGCTGTGGGTAAATGCATGGTCGACTGTGTTAACAAACAGCCTGCTTAAAAACACACTGCACCATTGGATTTGTTATGCTTTTTAAAATTAAAAAATGTTCCTGAAATCATCCCCTATTGAGGGCAGATGGTGATTAAAGACACACAATTTATCTGAAAAAAATTGTTGCTTGTTTTGAACAAGAAATCCAAAATGTATGTCTTAATGGGGGGCATATGCTTTTCCATGTCAATAAACACACCGCAGTATCAGAAAAATCAGTGACTTGTTCTTAACAAGTGTCCAAAAACTATGCCTTAATGGGGGCAGATGCCTGGTCATGTTTATATATACATGGTAGTATGGAAAGAAACTGTTTATTGTTCTGAACAAATGGTCCAAAAATGATGCCTTAATGGGGGGCAGATAAATGCCCTTGTTTATACACACACTGTGCTATTGGAAGAAGCAGTGGCTTGTTCTGAACATAAATACTCCTCTTAATATAATTTTTTTGAGCAGCAGCAGTAAGGGCAGGATATGTGCATCTGTGTAAGGGTAGTTTAAGTGGCAGCCGGGGCAGCAGTAGCTATTGCGGCAGCAGCAGCAATTCAGTATGTAACATGATGGACAGGCAGACTGCCTCAGTGGTATGATTGAGCAGGTGATAGCCATTGTCAGCAATGGCATATATATCCATTGGCCTCAGCCGGAGGTATGTAAAAATCATGGATCCCTGCCTGATTCATTTTCACAAATGTGATATTTTCTACACTTGCAGAGCAAACTGGGTCAGTTCCAGTAACTGATCCAATCTGCCTGCCCAGAAGTCCAAGGTGTCAGGGAACAGGGTATGTGCCGAAGAAAGGGCACAGTCAAAGTAGGAATGAACCTGGTTATTTAGGTGGTGTGTATCAGTTTGCTGATATGCAGAAACCAAATTGGCTTCTGCTGTTTGTTGTAGCAGAGATGGTGGGAGGTCTATGACTCTGTGGGGGACGGAGAGGTCGGACACACATGCAGTAGATGCAGTGTCAGACAGGGGTGCTTAGGGTGCCCCAGTAAAATTCATTCTGGGGGCCTGCTGTAAAATTATAAGCAAATGTTATCTGCTTGCACATGATTGATTATGGGATCCCTTGAGAAGGTAGGTCCACAATGAAAGTACTGGTTTGTCTGACTCTATACCTAAATGTCATCTCAGGCATTTGATGCATCTATAATAATAAACTGAGTAGTTTGTTAAATAATCTACACAGTTTTTTTATATGAATATACATTAGGTTGGTTGAGATGCTGCATGCTGCCTATCTATACAGTATGTACTGCAATCAGTGTACTTTGCTATGTGCCACTTGTGGGACTAGAGGCCCACTTTGCCTGTTCCCTTCTGTGCCAGTACAAGCCTGAGCAGACATCTGCTTGGAGAAGCTGCCACAAGCTGTGTACAGGGTGAATCCTGGTAATACAATAATTCTGCCTCCCTTTTGGCATCAGGAAAACATTCTCCTATTTTGATTTGATGGCAAGGATCTAAAAGCATTGCTATTTAGTAGTCATCACTTTGCTTGATGCCAATATTCAGCAACCAGCATGCCCGAGGACCTAGTTCTAGTTTTTGTCATGATCATCAGCATCCTCATCCTCCTACACCATTTCCTCCTACTCCGGCTCCTCCTCCACTGGTAGCTCCTTATCCTCGTTCTTCTCCTTCCTTCTCCATTGGTCTTTGTCTGTCGGGATCCCTAACAGCTACAGTGCAAGCAGGATGTGTAAATCTGTTTTTCTGCCACCGTCCTTTGTTGCATCAGCAGGAACCTTTGCTCTAATATAAATATCAGGGGAATAGCATCATTGAAGCCGCTGTTGTCCCTATCGACACATTTGATTGCCTCTTTAAAGAACCTAACTACATGACACATGTCCATGATTTAGCTGGCCAGCTAAGACCTGTCCTAGGTTGCTAATATGACTTATATGTTTATATAGCAAAGACCTGCCAATAACTTTAATACAGTTCCTATGTTTATGTGTTAAAGACAAAAGCAGAGTTATTTACTGTGACATCAGAAAGCATAAGGGTTAAACTGTTGTTACTGAGCAGAAGGTAAGACCAATCACAGCCAGCCTCACACACAGCAGGAGTCTTGACCAATCACAGTCAGCCTCACACACAGCCTGTGTAGGAAATTCCCCTAGCTAGTATCATTACACCAGAGGAGAGGAGCTGAACAGACATTCACTCCACTAAGAGCTGTGTTTTATGGAAGCAAGAGGCCAAAATAGGAATTTAAAACAGTTATATAATGTTCCTACTGTTAATATAGTGATTAGAACTGTATACTGAACTGGTTATATGTATGTTTAATTACAGTTCCACCTAACCAATCCATACAAATTAGAACTATTGGTTAACCTCAGATATACCTCTCAGAGAGATCATAAAGTGCTTAAATAACTTAAAGTGAGAGTACAGATACTCAAGAGAGAAATATATCCACCATTTTATGTTGAATGACAAGATTGAACAGTTGACCCACCATCTTATGCATACCGCCATTTTGTGATACCTTTTCAACGCGTCTTATGTACATGGACTATCTGCTGTGGAGGCGGCAGTGTTATATATGAAGAAAAGTTGAAGTTAATAAAGAAGTTATTTCAAGCATTTGGTGTGCTCTTTTTTTATCTACTCTTTCCTTAGAACGGCGCTAGTGGAATTACAATAATAGACAGTCTGGTTAGACTAAAAAGTCAGAGATATCAAAATTCTTCTAATGCCACAGCGCAAAAGGCACTTCATAGTGCTGTGCCTGCCACACATGATGAGCTGCCATTGCCTGAGTTTAAATTAACACATGATCGCTGCAGTAGTGGTCTCATGCATGACGTAAACATTGACTGCTTTTTGCTGCTCGTAGAGATGCTTCTGTATATTCAAGGTGGAATTCCAGCAAGATGGAATGTTGCGGCTCAAGTGATGCAAAAGCAGATTGTTCTGTCACTGCAAGTCTGGGAGGGCATTCTTAGTCAAATAAGAATGGCTATAATGTGCAGACATTCTCCTGGACATGGCTAGGATCTCTACAAGCCACAATCCGTTTTGAAAACATGTTGCACCACTAAATCTGTCATGTGCACCATGTAGGGAGCATGTGTTATTTCCTCCAATGCAGAGCAGTCTCCATGTTCCTGCCATTGCCATTGACCACCTTGCCCAGTTGTAGATGCTGAGGAGACATTCAGCCAAAAATTTGCTGCAGATTTGCAACTAATCAGCTGTGTGATTTCTCTTGTCCAGGCTCACGAGTTCTAGCACAGCATGGCAATACTTCAATTTACATGTATGAAAGAGGGGGGAGTAGAAGCCATTAGTAATGGACGAACATCTGCCGGGATGGTTCGCGAACACGATAGCGTGAACGCGATCAAATGTTGCGAACCACAAGTTCGCGGTGGGTCCCATTCATTTTATTGGCAGGCGAACCTGAAAAACCTTCAGCTCATATTTGCAGCCAAGAAATAATTACTAGAAGTGCACAAATAGTCCCACAACATGGACAGTGACATACCAGATGTATTATTCGAATTTGTGATCTCCATTTATAATTTTTTTCAATGCAAAATATTGGCAATATAGTTTTCGCGTGCGCGCATGGGCAAATGCATTATACAGTACCCAAATGCACTATAAAGTATATTGGTATATAACACCCCGCTTCAATCAGTTTTTTGGGGGGACGACTGGTATATCACACCAGTAGAAATTACAGTCAGGTCCATAAATATTGGGACATCGACACAATTCTAACATTTTTGGCTCTATACACCACCACAATGGATTTTAAATGAAATTAACAAGATGTGCTTTAACTGCAGACTGACAGCTTTAATATGAGGGTATTTACATCCAAATCAGGTGAACGGTGTAGGAATTACAACATTTTGCATATGTGCCTCCCACTTGTTAAGGAACCAAAAGTAATGGGACAATTGGCTTCTCAGCTGTTCAATGGCCAGGTGTGTGTTATTCCCTCATTATCCCAATTACAATGAGCAGATAAAAGGTCCAGAGTTAATTTCAAGTGTGCTATTTGCATTTGGAATCTGTTGCTGTCAACTCTCAAGATGAGATCCAAAGAGCTGTCACTATCAGTGAAGGAAGCCATCATTAGGCTGAAAATACAAAACAAACCCATCAGAGAGATAGCAAAAACATTAGGCTTGGCCAAAACAACTGTTTGGAACATTCTTAAAAAGAAGAAACACACCGGTGATCTCAGCAACACCAAAAGACCCGGAAGACCACGGAAAACAACTGTGGTGGATGACCGAAGAGTTCTTTCCCTGGTGAAGAAAACACCCTTCACAACAGTTGGCCAGATCAAGAACCCTCTCCAGGAGGTAGGTGTATGTGTGTCAAAGTCAACAATCAAGAGAAGACTTCACCAGAGTGAATACAGAGGGTTCACCACAAGATGTAAACCATTGGTGAGCCCCAAAAATAGGAAGGCCAGATTAGAGTTTGCCAAACGACATCTAAAAAAGCCCTCACAGTTCTGGAACAACATCCTATGGACAGATGAGACCAAGATCAACTTGTACCAGAGTGATGGGAAGAGAAGAGTATGGAGAAGGAAAGGAACTGCTCATGATCCTAAGCATACCACCTCATCAGTGAAGCATGGTGGTGGTAGTGTCATGGTGTGGGCATGTATGGTTGCCAATGGAACTGGTTCTCTTGTATTTATTGATGATGTGACTGCTGACAAAAGCAGCAGGATGAGTTCTGAAGTGTTTCGGGCAATATTATCTGCTCATATTCAGCCAAATGATTCAGAACTCATTGGATGGCGCTTCACAGTGCAGATGGACAATGACCCAAAGCATACTTCAAAAGCAACCAAAGAGTTTTTTAAGGGAAAGAAGTGGAATGCTATGCAATGGCCAAGTCAATCACCTGACCTGAATCCGATTGAGCATGCATTTCACTTGCTGAAGACAAAACTGAAGGGAAAATGCCCCAAGAACAGGCAGAAACTTAAGACAGTTGCAGTAGAGGCCCGGCAGAGCATCACCAGGGATGAAACCCAGCGTCTGGTGATGTCTATGCATTCCAGACTTCAGGCTGTAATTGACTGCAAAGGATTTGCAACCAAGTATTAAAAAGTGAAAGTTTGATTTATGATTATTATTCTATCCTATTACTTTTGGTCCCTTAACAAGTGGGAGGCACATATGCAAAATGTTGTAATTCCTACACCGTTCACCTGATTTGGATGTAAATACCCTCAAATTAAAGCTGACAGTCTGCAGTTAAAGCACATCTTGTTTGTTTCATTTCAAATCCATTGTGGTGGAGTATAGAGCCAAAAATGTTAGAATTGTGTTGATGTCCCAATATTTATGGACCTGACTGTATTTGTTCCAATAACGCTTGTCCCTCTATATAACTGCAGTATCGCAGCAGAACCGCACACAACTGCTGCACAATACAAATGCTCTATAATATACTTTCTAACATAGAAAGTATATTATAACATTGTACAAGGAAGGCAATCCATTAGAATATACATAAAGATAAAACGTAACCTTTAATAATGTTACTATGAGGGTCCATTCACACGTCCGTAAGTGTTTTGCGGATCCACAAAACACGGACACCGGCAATGTGCATTCCGCAATTTTCTGACCGCACATCGCCGGCACTATAATAGAAAATGCCTAATCTTGTCTACAATTGTGGACAAGAATAAGACATGTTCTATTTTTTGGCAGAAACGGAAGCACGGATGCGGAAGTGCAGATCCGCAAATGCGGATGCGGACAGCACATTCCGGCCCCATTGAAAATGAATGGGTCTGCAAAATTGCAGAACGGATGCGGACCCATTTTGCGGACGTGTGAATGGAAAAGGTATCCCTCAAAATGAAAATAAATGAAATTATTAAAGTTAAGCAAAAAGCATAGATGTGGTAGGCAATAACAAGTGCTCGGTGTGACGCGATGTCACGTCCCCGTCCGGATCTTATTGAAAAATGACTGTCAGTTTAGAAAAAATTAACCACGTCTAATCTGGGAACAGGACATCCATATATGGTCGTTCCTGTAGCCCTTTGGAGACCACAGACTCTAATCACCCCCTGCTGAGATCACCTCACACCTTGGAAAGCTTCTAAGGACAGACCCCAGCCCATGCGTCTCCTGCCCACCTTGAAACCATGAAAGCTAAACACATGCTAGTTGGCCCTTCCTTGCAGTCTGCTCAATTTACACATCAGAAGCAGAGATAGCTGGGAGGGGGGAGCGCATAGGAGAGACATGTGAACCGTGCTCTGAGAACCCCAAAAAGCCTATTGGGGCTATATGGAATTATGACCCAAAAATGTAGGTACCCTGAAAGTGCACCTCTCACCCAGAGGAACCAGGAGAGTCCAAACTTGGCAGCTCTGGGGTCTTCCCAGACTGGGAAATGGGTTACTAGTCACCTGGAGGGGAGAGAGGTGGGGTGTCACCCATAGAATCGTCCATAAATTCATGGGGGACCCCGCACAAGTGCCCGGTTTTTCATATTTATTACGCCGGCAAAGTTATGGGCCACTTTTGTAAAATTAGGGAAAAGTGGCCTGGCCAGCAGCAGGGAGGGGCGAACAAGCCCTCCCAAACCCTCCTTCAGGAACACCCACCGTGCAGCCCTTGGCCAGCGATTGGCTGGGCCAACCCCCCTTACCCTCCCACAGAATGGGGCATAAAGGTCAGTGCGCAATGGGAGAGGAGAGCTTTTTGCCCTGTGGTCACATCGCCGATAGGCTGTCCGTTGGAACGTAAGTTTGTGCCTGGATTTTGCATAGGCAAAATCCAAGATAGTATTTCTCTTTTTATTCCTGTTTATTTTCCACATGATTCCAGCTTGCTATTGTAATATTTTTCTGTAAATTTTTGTATGCATTGTTTGTTTCACTTCTGTGTTACTTATAGTAAAAGATATTTTCATATCTTTTAAATTGTCTCTCTCTTATTGCTCTAAGCCCCACTGCAACAAAGTACTCGTACGCCCTGAAGAGACCTACCTGTTTTATAGTAGACTGATATTAGAGACATAACTGTTTTATGACTCGATTGGGTTAGCTTGTAGCGTGATAGTGGGGCTGATCTGTGAGTGGTCCGAACCCCTATCCCTACAATTATAGAGTTGTTCACTCACGAACGTGGTGGCAGCAGAAAATAAGGGGGGTGCAGGATTGACTGTTTGGGTAATTCTGAATCTCCCCCCTGTCTCGGTCCACCCTCGGTTGGGCTTTTCTCCACGCTGGGGCGTTCTGGCGGTCAGAAGTCTGATTTAAACGGTGGTGGTCGTGACACTCGGCGGCACCAAATCAGAAACCATATGTCCTACCACAATCCGGGGGGTTCCAGTGCACATCCATGAATCCCGGAGGGAAAGCAAAAAACATTCATCCCTGGGCTAGATGATGATGTGGTATTGAAGGACAGGGTGGGCAAAGAACTGTCCCTGATATTGCCCTACAAGGGGGTGCTATTCTGGCCCTGATAGCCTAACCACAGACCACCCGCCCTGATAAGAGTGACCCTGTCCGGAACCTTACCCTATATAAAAAAATGGCCCTAGTAAGCCCCTAGGCCCCTGACTTCCAGGTGATCACTATATAGATCTATGTGTTTTTGACTCATTATAACAGTATATTTTAAGTATATCGCACCCCTCTGTGTATCATACCTATCTATAGCACACCTATACCATTCCTTAAAAAGACTTTTGTGGCCCTATAAGCTAGCGTTTGGTGTCCCTAACAGCCTGTCCCTGATCCACACAGTGACCTCTCCCTACACAGGCAAAACACTGAATGTAAAATGGCGTCCTGATCCGGTTTGTTTATAAGGTAGGGGGTATGTCCATGTGCTGAAACGTCTCAATTGGCTGTCCTGTACCACCTGATGGATGTGTCATGGGTCAAAGTTCTTCACAATGTAAAAGAATATGGCGGGCGCGAATATCTCCATATGTTCGCATGTTCGGCGAACAGGGAGAGAAGTCAGAAAGCGCTAGAAACAGTGCCAGAAAAGTGATTTACAAGTGCAGGGTTGCCAGCACCCGGGGCAAGCAAAGTATTGAGCCCCCCCAACCTGTGGTCACACCCCTTTTAACAGATAATGTAGTAGATAACACCTGCAGTCCTATGTAACGCCACAGATAACACGGTGATAACTCTCTGTGTACAGATAATGTAGTAGATGGGTGTGAGCCCCCAGAATTTAGAACACGCACAGTGTGACCTGAAGTCTGGGGTCAGGCTGCTACAGTGTGTGCCAAATTCTATATCCACCCTCCCATCACTACAGAACATACAGGGTAATACAGCGCACATACCTCTTACATCCAGTGATGTCTCCTTTGATGTAGATGTTCTCTTTTCTCATCTTCTCCTTTCAGACCAGACCACCATTTTTCAGCCATTTCTCTTCTCTGCAGTTTCAAAAAAACAATCTTAGTTTACTACTTTTCCATCATACTCCCATCTTTTGGACAAATCATCCGACCATCCCCAATATTCTGCCTGCCGAGCTCCCCAATATTATACTGTAGAAACAGATAAACCCCCTGATAATAGTAGTACCATGCAGATAGTTCCCTTTAATAATTATTGGCACACAGTGCCCTAAAATAACTGCGCCCAGCAAATAGTGCCCCTGACACTAATAGGGTAAACATAACGTCCCACAAAAATAATTGTGGTAAGCTGATACTGTGCCAAGGTGACCCCACAGTAATAGTGCCCCCAAAAGTCCCACCAATAGGAATAATTCTCTTCTAGAGCACACATGGTAGTAATAGTGCTCCTACAGTGCCCCCAACATGTCCCCACTATGCCCCAGAAGTAATAATGCTCCCATAGTGCCCATACTAGTAATCATGTTCCCCCTAGACTCCCAGTAGTAATAAAGCCCACCATAATGCCCCCCAGTAGAAATAATTCTCCTTATAATGTGTAATGTATAAAATACCCCATTTTAATGCCCCCAGTTGAGCTAATGTCCCCATAGTGCCCCCATAATGTGCCACTATAAAATACCCCCATAGTGCTCCTCTCCCCCCTTCCTCCTAGTGCCCCCCATAATGTACCAGTATAAAATGCCCCATATATAGTGCCCCAGTAGATGCTCTCAATTTCCCCAATAATTTGCAAGTATAAAATAACCCTTCTTAGTGCCCCCGTAGATGACCCCATAATACTCCTCTCTCCCCTTCCCCATAGTATCAACCATAATGTGCCCCAGTATAAAATGCCTCAATACAGCGCCCCTATATAAAATAATCCTTCTTTGTGGCCTCAGTAGATGCCCCCAATAATGTGCCAATAAGAAGTGCCCCCATAGTGCCACCCAATAATGTGCCAGTAAAAAGTGCCCCCAATAATGTGCCAGTAAGAAGTTCCCCCATAGATGCCCCCACAGTGCCCCCCTATAATGTGCCAGTAAGATGTGCCCCCATAGATGCCCCCCAATCATGTGCCAGTGAGAAGTGCCTCCCATAGATGGCCCCCAATCATGTGCCAGTAACAAGTGCCCCCCAATCGTGTGCCAGTAACAAGTGCCCCCCATAAATGGCCCCGCCCAATCATGTGCCAGTATTGTACAATATAAAAAAATAAACACTTATACTTACCTCCAGGGCAGCGATGCGATGAAGGCCTCTTCCGGCCTGTGTCCCGCGCTTACGGCTCAGGCGGCGCGATGGCACTAGACCTGCAGCCTATCAGAGGAACGGGGAAGGGAGACGCATCTTCCCCCCTGCCCCATAGCATATCCATCTGTATCACTGTTTGATGAGCACTTCCATAATGGAAGCCGTCCCCGTCCCCCCTTGTGAGCAGGCCGCGCCGCCTGTGGCAATCGCCTCACTTTGCCTAATTGGCAGTGCGGCCCTGCTGCCGCCTCCTAAAATGTTGTGCCCGTGGCCCCCTGACATGGCCCCCTGACGCTACATCACTGCAGGGAAAGGATAGGGAGGAATCATTTCACAGCATCTTAGTGCAGGGATTGACATCAGAAAGTGCTAGGGACAGTGCTAGAAAAGCGATTTACAAGTGCAGGGAGAGATTATTTGGGGATCCAAATAGCCATTATACAGCTCTGTCATTACAGCAATTTGTTCTTGGAGTGCAAGTGCTATGTTGAAAAGCCTTTAGTGGCTTATATCTTTTCAAAGAAGAAAAATATATATGCAGTTCACTTCTGCAGTTCTATGTGTTGAAAGCGTACAGAAAGAAAAAATATACGCACTTGACTGGTGCACTTATTTGTGGCAAAAACGTTTATTGGCCTATTCCTGTACAGAAAGAAAAAAATATACGCACTTCACTGGTGCACTTATTTGTGGCAAAAGGGTTTAATGGCCTATTTCAGTACAGAAACTAAAAATATACGCACTTCACTGGTGCACTTATTTGTGGCAAAAGCGTTTAGTGGCCTATTTCAGTACAGAAAGAAAAATATATACGCACTTCACTGGTGCACTTATTTGTGGAAAAAGTGTTTTGTGGCCTATTTCATTATCGAAAGAAAAAATATAAGCACTTCACTGGTGCACTTATTTGTGGCAAAAGCGTTTGGTGGCCTATTTCAGTACAGAAAGAAAAAAATATACGCACTTCACTGGTGCACTTATTTGTGGCAAAAGCGTTTAGTGTCCTATTTCAGTACAGAAAGAAAAATATATACAGACTTCACTGGTGCATTTATTTCTGCTGAAAGCGATTACTGGCCTATTTCAGTACAAAAAGAAAAATATATTCTCAGTTCACAGCAGTGGTTATATTTGTTGAAATCATGGCTGATAGATGGCAGGGTGGCAGCAGTGGGAGGTCGAGAGCCAAACATGCCCGGTGTAGACCACCTGCTTCGCAGCAGCCTACCTACCTGGGAAGTAGTGGTGCAGTGAGATTCACGGAAGTAGTAGCCATTTTCTACAGTTTTTTAAAGTTCTGAGAGCGACAGCAGTGTCATTGCTGTGCTCTGTGCTTTTCATACTACATTACATAGATAGTTAGATAGCTTATATATGTAATACAGATAGTTAGTGGGAGATAGTCAGTGTAGGTTTTATCCTGATATAATGTAGCTGTTGCAGTGCAGTGTGTTAGGTAGTGTGATAGGTTCTGCTGTCTATACATACATGCAGACCTGCTAAAATGTGAAGTTTTACATATCACCCCAAAATATTCGCATCATTAGTGCCGATTAGCGCAATTGCGAACATATTGGAGCACTCTAACTGCATATAAAGTCATTTTTAATCTTCTGCCGTGCCAACCATTTTCTACAGTCTCAGGAAACTTCTAGCAGCTTGGAAAATGTAGCAAAAGTGACCCATGCCTGTATTTTATATTACATTGTCGATTTTTCACAATCAAGAAAATAATCTTGAATTCGCGAATATATGACGAATATTCACGAAATATTGCGAATTCGAATATAGCCCCTGCTGCTCATCACTATTGATGATGTTGAGATAAAGACTCTGTGAGGCCATACTACCACTTCCAGGCCTCCTTGTTCTTCTTTAGGCGGAGGATAGTTCTTAAAGACATTGCCTATATGTTTGAGGTCATTTTCCTGCTGCAAAATAAATTTGGAGCCAATCAGAAACCTCCCTGATGGTATTGCATGATGAATGAGTATCTGATCAGTGTGCTCCAGGTATGTGCATCTACTGTTTGGAGACTTCCGGGCCAGAAGTGGTCTTCATGGAAGATTTGTGGACAAATAGGCATACCTCCGACATGGAACAAGGCCAAGGTACAAAAACATAGGAACTAGGGTGCAGAAAAATGTCAGCAGGTGCTCTGGACTGATGAGTCAAAATGTCATTATTTGACTGTAACACAAGGCAATTTGTTTACCGAAGGGCTGGAGGGCTGTACAATAATGAGTGTCTGCAGACAACACTGAATCATGGTGAAGATTTCTTGAAAGTTTAGGGCTGCATATCAGCAAATGGAGTTGGGGATTTGGTCAGGATTATTGGTGTCCTCAATGCTGAGAAATACAGGCAGATACTTATCCATCATGCAAAACCACCAATAAGGCATTTTATTGGCTCCAAATTTATTCTGAAGCAGCACAAGGACCCCAAACATACAGTCAATGTCCTTAAGAACTATCGTCAGCATAGAGGAGAACAAAAAGTTTTGGAAGTGATTATATGACCCCCTGTGAGACCAGATCTCAGAATCCTTGAGTCTCTCTGAAATTACATAAAGAGAAAGAAGGATTTAAACAAGCCCACTTCCACAGAAAATCTGTGGTTAGTTCTCAAAGATGTTTGGAACAACCTTCTTGACACATTCTTTTAAAAACGGTGTGCAAGTGTACCTAGAATTGATGCAGTTTTTAAGGCAAAGGGTGGTCAAATTAAATATTGATTTGATTTAGATTTAGATTTTGCTTATTCATTTTGCATTTTGTTAACTGCTAAAAAATAAATTAACAGTTTTATTTTTTACTTTGCACCATTTTCCACACCTGCCGAAAACATTTGCACAATGCTGTATGCTCTATGACCAGAAAAGGAACTGAAAATATTTTTTAAACATTTTCTAAACGTCTAGCTGTATCTATTGAGATTTTCATTGTCATGTTCCACAAATTTACTAATTATTTTTAGACCTAAACCACATGGCTGAACTTGGCAACATATGAAGTCTTCTATAGTACAATCAGCTATGCTAAACAACACAAACACAGTTGAATATGGTGCTACTGTAGTGTCCCACTAGGTAAATGTGGGCACTACACAAGGGTCAATTGGGCCACGTTGTTCTCCACCTCCTGTGGAACAGGGCCATTGTGTCTTATATGTCATCTTGATGCATAATGTCACTTTATTCATGTTATTTATGTGCATTTTCCCTGCTTTAAACATCAGGCCTGTTAGGGTGTAATTCCTCCTCCTAGACAGTAGAGGGAGCTAGGGAACCCCTAATATAAATAGTCAGGTCCTGTTCAGGGAGAGGTCTGTGTAGAGTCAGAAGCAAGAAGACACTTTAGCCAGAGAGGAGCTGAGGTGTAGGCACAGCTAAACAGCCCAGGCTTCTAGTTGTTACCAGGGGAAGAGTTACCTCCTGAGAAACCAGCAGTTCCTACCAAGTACAGTACAGAGCAGAGCAGAAGTGTTTCCAGCCAGACAAGTGAGCTGAAGGGCAGAAGGATCTATCTAATGCAAAGAGACATATACCTGAGGAAGTTTCTTTACCAAGGATAAAGCCACCAATAGCGCATACGGGCCTTGGGATCAAGACAGACAGGAGTTCTGAGGAATAGTGCACAGGATTTCTGAGGAAAAGGTGCAGCCTGATCTGTGAGTGTATTTAACCCTCTGAGTATCTTGCAAGAACATTGTTGCCTGCCATTATTTGTAAAAGCCTGCTTGACACTGCATCTGTCATATGGAACTGAACCTAAAAGAACTGTATATAGTTAACCGTTTCCAGTAAAGAAAGTTTTGGTTCACTACAAACTGTGTTCCTCAGTTCTTACTGCTATCAATCGGTGTGCCACCGTTACAGACACTGGCGTCACGAATCTTAAAGGGATCTTGCCACAGGCACATTAAAGCTGCAACACCCAGGGCACCTCACCTACCACCAGCCTGGTCCCTATGTACAGAGAGTGCCCCAGAGGACCCCTGTGCCAGCCTCTCCATCACTGCTGTATGCCTGCCCAGGGTCATCCTACAAACTGTGAGTAACCAAGAGCAACCCTCGTTTGCCTATGTAACCGTGACCTCACATTCGCAATACCCTGCAGGGCTGCGTACTGCACTACCACCAGGTGGCCCACTTCCAGGGTGCCCAGTGGAGGTAAACAATTTGCCCTTTAGTTAAAGCAGCCCTTTATGTCGGAAAATTTCACTGATAGTCTCCATAATACAGCAAATGGCAATCATATGTAATATAACAGAAAAAAAAGTTCTTATATCTGTATGAAACCAATGTTACAGTTAAACCCTTCTAAGTGCCTAGTTGCCCTATTACAGACCTGTACAACTTGGCTAGCTACATGAAGCCTAATTCTCAAAAAAACTAATTCCTGTGGGCCTTAAAGGGGTTTTCTGGGACTAACATATCCAGAGGACAAGCCATCAATATGATATTGGTGAGATATTGACCCCAGCACCCCCACCTATCAGCTGTTACCAGCAGCTGCATGTTGCAGAAATAAATGAATGAATTCCTTTCATCACTAACTAATAAGGCAATACATGTATTTAGGGAATCCAGCCTAAAATAACAATCTTATATGTCACTGTAGAATATCAGAATATTATACCAGTAAGGTCTGGGAGTTTGTACCTTTACAGATCATATAATAAAGTGACTGGGGCACTTTGTAATGTATCCAAACCAGTTCATGTGTTTTGGCATATAGATTTCCTTGATGCAGTAGTGTGATAATAGTTTCAGTGGAGAGTAGCAGTCAACAGGGAAAAGGATGGGATAAAACACATATCTCCTCAGCAGGATACGTCTTAATGACCTCTCATGTGTAGTCTACTCTGGGATACCATTGCAAAATGGATATTGTGAACTACTGTACCTATCACTGATGGAGAATTAGCTAAAACCACATGCAAGTATGAAGAATAAATGTAATCTTGTATCATTTCCTACTAAGTGAAAAACAGATGATAACTGTGAAATAGATGTCTCCTACAGTTGCATGTAAGTGAGTCCATTTGAATTAGCTGGGCTTCTTCATTGATTACGAATAAAATGTGGTTTGATAGTTCTCTAAATTACAGTTATAGACAGACACAATCTAAAACACAGACAGTTGTACTGTTCAGGTCTTTTATAGAGCTCATTGAGTGAACATCTACAGTGCAGGGGAAAAAGTATGTCAAGTTGTCAACCACAGAATTTAACAGCTATAGATCTCTTTTTAGCAGCAATTGTCCCCTGTGAATGTTTCCTGTAGCTGCAAATAATATTAGCACAACATCAATAAGGAATTTTGGACTATTTCCCCTGGCAAATGTGTCATTTTAGCAACATTTCTTGGACACACTGAGTGCATAGCTCAGGTTTAGGTGACCAAACAACATTAAACCAGGATTACAAACACAATCAATGAAGAAATAGTCCCATTAAAACTTAAACTTCTTTTGTACTTTCACACAAATTTGAAAACATAAATGGCACAGGTAAATATTAGAAACTTTGTAATATATCTTATCAGAGAAAATGTCCTTGATCTCCAGTTATAAGTTTCTTTCTCCACTCCCTTTTCTAAACTAACTTTCTCTTTGAAATGTGTGAGAAATCCTTCTTGTTAAAACCAAAATGGTCTGCCTGCTCACTGAAGCTGCAGATTACATCATCCACTAGACATCAATGGAGAGGAGAGGGAGAAGAAAGGAGGTGGTAGCAACAGGGGAACCTGAAGACAATGTGCATGTGCTGATTATAAAATCTACTGCATGTGTGTGGAATTACAGGGACAGTCATGAGCACAATTAGGATGTCTGGCCCTGTCAGTCAAAGGAAGGTGGTGTAACTATGTAGGGAAAGTAGGGGAGCTATGGTCCAGCTAGGGCCTGCCCCTTAGAGCAATGAAGCACTAATTTACATATTGATTAAAACTAACATATCTAATGAATGGTGCTATGGATTTTTAGCAAGAAAGGTATCATTTTAATCAGCAGGATCAAGCCTACCAAGCTATTCTCCTGATTTAATAGGGTTGATTCTATTGACAGGTCACCTTTAATTTTTAACAAATACTAAGGGCAGTGCATTGGCTCAGTGGTTAGCACTGGTGCCTTGCAGCACTGGGGTCCTGGGATCAAATCTGACCAAGGACAACTTCTGTATGTACAGTATGTTCTCCCCGTGTTTGCAAGGTTTTCCTTCTACACTTCAAAGACATACTACTACTACATAAAACTTCTACCAGTGGGGACAGTGAGTAATATTAATGTCTGTAAATCACTACAAAATATGTCAGCACCATATAAGTGAGTAAACAATGTAAATTAATAAAATAAAGCTAAAACCAAGTAAACAAATATCACAGAAGTAAAGATCTTCAAAACTTTTCAGTTTTAGAAACTATAAATAAAGGTACTTGCCAGGGCAGCAATTACAATTGCAGTACTAAGCAAAAATAACTTGGGTTCACTCAGCAACCAATCATGTTGGACCACAGGAATCATATATTGTCTGGTAGTCACCTGTGGCAGTTTGATACTGCCCCCTTTCCTATCTCTTGCAGAGTGATCATCTTGAAAAGGGTGAAGAAAAATTTCCCCTTCAAAATCCTAGTATGTCACTATGGTTAAAATGTAATCATGGTGACTTACTAGTCTACACACCTTTCTTTCTCGGCTAATCCTGGCTAACAAGTTTCCCCACTGATGAAACTGATCAAGCTCCATGTGTGGGCCACCACCAAAGAACCATACCAAACAAGAGCTGATTTCCCCATTCTAACTTAATTAATTGCTGAGACAGCCCAGGCAAACATTTTTGCTGAATACTATAATTGTTACATTAACATGTGTCTTTAAATGTATAGTCCATGGAATTGTACCATTTTTGGAAATATTTACAAGGGACCTTTAAAATGGTGGAGTGGTTCCAAGCTCTGTCTGCATCCTAAAAAGAGCAACTGAACATACAGTATTAAAAGTGTGCTGACTTACTATTTAAATGTGACTGACGTGATAGGATGTTTCATATATTTGTAGTAATGACAAGTCCTAATAACAGCACGTTGTCTTACTTCTGAATACTAATGAAGAACAAGAAATATTTTAGAAGTTTATAAAAAACTGAATTTCATATTCTCGCCATGCATCATGATTGTAAAAAGTAAGTAAAACTGTTTTATGGCTCTTCTCACCTCACCTAATACACTTTGTTTCGGAGAGTTAGATTAAGTACCCGAGGCTTTCAAAATGAATTTCAGATGTCTCCATAAATCTAATGGGGGCAAACACATTATGTTTCCATGCTTTTAATGAATTAATTGGCTGGCAGTTTTCAAGCTCCTTGGATGAATGGGAACACAGAGGGAAAATGTATGGTCTTTGCAGAGAGAGTTTATCTTCTAAAACATTCATACTTTCGGAAGCATTTAGGAAATGTAAAAGGTGTTTGAAAAACTGCAATTCTAAGAGTGATATAAACTTTACAAGGGTACACATAACCTTTGCTTACCAAAATGTACTTTTCATTTTTTTGTAATTGGAAATTAAAATAACTCCATTCGATGGCAGAAGAAACATAGCCACCTTACGCTACTAAAATATTGTGTTTATTTGGGTGTCAGCACATAACACCTCTGACATTCTATGCATTAAAGCTGACTAATGGCTCTTGAGCATAACCACTACGATTAAAAACTGTATATCAATTCAAACGCATACAGTGGGTTATGTGTTGAGGTTCAAAAGAAGACTGTTTTTAGCTGTACAAGGTGCAAATATTTCATTCCAAGTTCTATTCTGTGACAAGAACAGCTCATTTGAGTCCTTGTATAGCTTACTAGTTTGAATGTGTTCACACATCTCGGCCATACTGCAGATTTTGCAACAATTTTGTGAAAATCACAGCAACAATGGGTAATCATGTGAAAAGCAGCCATAGCATTTAACCCCTGAGAGTTGTTGAATCTTTTCTTATCCGTTATGCAATTATTTGCTCATTAGCACTATGTTATAATGTTAATATTTAATCTTTTTCATTATCATCATATGCTTGAAGACCTGATAATTTTGTAGAGTTTAATTGCCTATTTCTCAAGCATACCTATCATCTGGTTCTTTATTTACTTGGAGAATTGAGAGCTAAGAAGTCCATACAATTTTTTTTTTTAGCTTTCATCTAATTTTGGTTCCTATTACGGATGCTCCAGTAAGTTCCACAAACCATGAGAAAATGCTCTGCTTAAGCACATATTTTTCCCACTTAATTTACTATCTCAGTTGTCTGTCTGAATGTATTAATTGATGAGAAGGTTATTTTTTTCACATCAAGCTTTCAATAAAAGAAAATAAATATAATAGTAATTCAAGTGTAAATTTCAGGAGCTGGGTGAAAAAGCCAACTTTGAAGAGTTCTCAACTCTCAAGAATTGTATATACCGTACTCTTTCATTACAACATTATATCATTTTTACAAGTCTCTTGTAACATACAATTAATGGTTTTGCAATTTTTTTATAGCCATCATCTGACTTCGAAAAAAAGGATGTATCAGGTTGCACACCTTCAGTAAAAAAGCATGTCTGTACATCAACAAAGGCTGCAAAAGTAATTAAAAATCAATATATAGCCCGAGGAAGAATGCCCCCTGTGAAGGTTATCCAACAAAAGGTAATAAATTGGACAAACCCTTAGCGGAATACAGGTCCCCCAGTGATGAGCAGATTGCAGGGGTCCATGAGTCAGTTTACCATCAATTGCTGAGACGAGTGGCTATATTGTTGCAACTTTACCTAGAATCATTGACACAATTAAATAGCAAAATCTATAAAAATAGCAATATCTATATAAGGAGCAGAAACCTAATAAACATTATTTGGTACAATATTGCATGGACACTTCATGGAAATAATTTTTACAAATCAACGTTCCTTTCTTAAAGGTAAACTCTTGCATTATAGTTATTTACTATGAATAATTTCTAAGCTATAGTTTTTAGTGAGATCAGAGGCAACCAAATGGTGACAATTTCAGGTAGATTTTAACAGTTTTTTTATTACCTCCGTTTGGATACATTATTAGGGGACATTGCATTCCCCTCATCGACTTTATCCCTTATGTATCATATAATAGCATTTATCAATTTAATTTCATCCAAAACTGAAAATGTATACTTTGTAAAAGGTGATTTGACTAAAGTAGTTGTTTATTGACCTACATATGATAGATGTCTGCTATTTGTAAACCTGACGAAGGGGACTGCATTCCCTGAAATGAATTGTGTTAAAGTTGTTGTCACAATTATAGATCATCTTGTGTCAAGTAGCTGTACCATTTTGCCCTGTGGGCCATTTTCTCCTCCTGTAAGGTGGGCATTCATCTCATCAGGTCTTATCACAGCAGTTGCAAAAAGACAATTTGTATTATCTGGATATGTTCTCCCTATATTATCTATAGGGAGAACATCTATCTATGTATTATCTATAATTGTTCTCCCTAGAGTTGTGCCTGCACTAGCACAAGTGTACAAGGTGAGCCTCTAATCTGCTAAACACTGAGATTATTTTACAGTGATGTATTCACCCTGTGGTGAACCTGACTTTTTGTGTTCGTGTTTGTAGCCCACTTTTCAGCACTACATACCATAGAGGCAGCCCTTGTGGCTGCTGTAGATCCCTTTGGTTGAATTTTTTCCTATTTGCCAAGGTGATAAACTGTGATGTGGTCTAATATAGGCTAGAACTGCATTCTTTGCTAACTAGGATTGTGGGATTAACAGAAGAGTCATGTAAAATCTTTGGAGGGTGAAACAAACATTAAGTCCTGTCCTTGTTGGCTAAAACCCAGCATCATAATGAAGGACTCAGTTTGATCTTAGATTTAGGGTCTCCTTTCTTCTTTGTACAATATGGTCATCATGCTATCTTTAACTTGATAGCTACTACAAAAAATATTCTAAAGTGTACCCCAATAATGATAGGCATGAACTTAGTAGTAGTCAGCACTAACAAAGCATCCAGAAAGTTAACCTGAATATTAGGTAGATATAATTTTTAGGTGCAGAATTACTCTTCTACTCTATTCTATTGAATCTAATATATAGCAAACTTTTTACTGCCCTGGGATAAAACAACACTGTGTGCAGCATATTCAGAAAAATGGACATCTTTAAAAGCAGTTGTCATAACACAGCTTCTATGGAGATTACAAAAGAAGCTTGAGTTCATAACAAAAACATTGAAATGGTGAAAAGTAGGGGAGTGCTGCTGTGGTAGCTCCTGAATTCAGCTCCAAGAAAGCATACTGATTCTAAAGCTAAGCGATTGCATAACAGATTAGAAACTTTTGTCTCAGAGCTTGCATTTTTAAAGCATTTTCATAACAGTCAATGACAATTTCAATTGTTCTGCTCACATGTAGGCACAGAATGATGAGTATGGATCATTGTAACAGGGTATTGATAAGGTATTTGTGTGTGAAGCTTTTTATTTTTGTTTAGGAACATCACCAAGTCAATGCGATTGTAATATTCTCTCTCCGGTGATCCCACCAGAGACTTTGCTAGATTGAGCACAGCAGGAGAAAGCCCACTGACCTCATAAATAGTGGAAATGATTGCAAATCAAAATGCATGTACGTCTTTTCTCAGTAGGTATCTTCATCCCCCTACAAAGGAAACAATCATCTCTTTCAGATCATGTTTGCCCTTTCTCTTACATTTGTTTGACGATAGTATGGAGAAATGTTGCTTTTTTCATAGTAGTTGTATAGAATCTAAGGCTCTGCCTATGGAGACATATTGCAATTTCTGTAGACAAAATTATTTTTTTGAATTTGTAGGTTATTAAATTAGAATCTACAAACTTGCAAGTGGCTGACAAAAGAAACCTCTTTAGCAAATATTCTCAGGGGAAATATTCAAGATTAGAGATGTCCCGAACTATTCGCCTGGCGAACATATGCAATGTTCGGTCCGCCCCCTATATGTCATCATTAAGCAAACTTTGACCCTGTACCTCACAGTCAGCAGACACATTCCAGCCAATCAGCATACCCTCCCTCCCAGACCCTCCCACCTCCTATCAAAAAGCAAGGACAGCATCCATCTTAGATTCATTCTGAAGCTGCAGTGTTAGTGAGAGCAGGGACAGTGCAGCTGCTGCTGATTTAATAGGGAAATCGTTAGCTAGGCCAGTGTTCTGTGTCCACTCCAGTCCTGAAAGACTCATCTGATCTGCTGTAAGGACTGTGCCCACTGCCAGTGCCCACCACTCATATCTGGTGGCACAGTAGCTTGCATTTAAAACAGTAAAACAATTTTTTCACTGTAATATAATTGCCGTTGCCTGCCAGCGTGTGTGTCAGGCCCACAGCGTGTACTGTGCCCACCACTCATATCTGGTGTCACAGTAGCTTGCATTTAAAACAGTAAAACAATTTTTTCACTGTAATATAATTGCAGTTGCCTGCCAGTATGTGTGTCAGGGCCACAGCGTGTACTGTGCCCACTACTGCCAGTGCCCACCACTCATATCTGGTGTCACAGTAGCTTGCACGCATAGTACCACTAATCGAAAAAAAAAAATGACAGGCAGAGGCAGGCCACCCCGCAGGGGCCGTCGTGGTCGTGGTGTTGTGATTTTCTTTGGCCTTAGAATAATGTCCAGTGTTCAGAGGCCACGTACCCTGAACTCGAAAAGTTCTGAGGACATAGTTGACTGGCTAACACAGGACACCCAATCTTCTACAGCTTCCGCTCGGAACCTTGACGCACCATCCTCCTCCAGCTCAGCTTCGGGCACCTCTCAAGTTACCACTCGCCCGCCTGCCGCCACCACCAACACTAGCACCACAGCTGCTTCACTTGATCTGTTAGAGGAGTTATTTACACATCAGTTGGAAGAAATGAGTGATGCACAACCATTATTGCCAGAGGATGTAGATAACAGGGATATGTCTCAGTCAGGCAGCATTACACACATGGACGTATGGTGTGATGATGATACTGTTGTACTCGCTGCTGCTTCCTTTGCTGAGTTGTCAGATACAAGTGAAGCGGTTGATGATGACGATGTGTACGTGGATGTCACGTGGGTGCCCGCTCGAAGAGAAGAAGAACAGGGGGAAACTTTAGATGGGGAGACAGAGAGGAGGAGGAGACGAGTTGGAAGCAGGGGGAGGTCGTTGCAAGGAGCTAGTGGCACAGTCAGACAGCATGTATCGGCACCCAGGGTCAGCCAGACAGCACGCCAATCAATGCATGCTGTTGCCACCACCAGAATGACCTCATTGCAGA
Source organism: Bufo bufo (assembly GCF_905171765.1). Classification (NCBI taxonomy): domain Eukaryota; kingdom Metazoa; phylum Chordata; class Amphibia; order Anura; family Bufonidae; genus Bufo; species Bufo bufo. The sequence goes on along the minus strand of NC_053391.1, from coordinate 349,698,532 downwards.
GATCAGCAGTGTGGCATTTTTTTTTGTGTGTCTGCCTATGACACCAGTGATGGCATTTGCAACCTGTGCCAAAAGAAACTGAGTCGTGGGAAGTCCAACACCCACCTAGGTACAACTGCTTTGCGAAGGCACATGATCTCAAATCACAAACGCCTATGGGATCAACACATGAGTACAAGCAGCACACAAACTCAAAGCCGCCATCCTCCTCCTGGTCCAGCATCTTCAGCCACATCAACCACTGCTGTGTAATGAAGTCAGGCGGCACAGCGTACTGGTTGAGGGGTGCTCGGTTTGTGTGGAGGTAATCCCAAAATCAGAAGAATGAAAGAAAACCGGCACTCCCAAAAATCTTTGCTGGTGATAGATTTATTGGTCACTCATATTCAACCACTGCTGTCTCCTTGCCTCCTCTCAACCATCCGCCACTCCGCCTCTCACCTTCAGCAGTTCCTGCTCATCTGCCCACAGTCAGGTGTCTGTCAAGGAAATGTTTGAGCGTAAGAAGCCAATGTCACAGAGTCACCTCCTTGCCCGGCATCTGACAGCTGGCTTGTCGGAACTCTTAGCCCGCCAGCTTTTACCATACAAGCTGGTGGAGTCTGAGGCCTTAAAAAAATTTGTAGCTATTGGGACACCGCAGTGGAAGGTACCTGGCCGAATTTTTTTTCACAAAAGGCAATCCCCAACCTGTACTCTATTGTGGAAAAGGAAGTCATGGCATGTCTGGCACACAGTGTTGGGGCAAGGGTCCATCTGACCGCTGATACCTGGTCTGCAAAGTAAGGTCAGGGCAGGTATATCATGTACACTGCGCATTTGGTAAACCTGCTGACGGCTGCAAAGCATGGAATGCGTGGCTCTGCAGAGGAGTTGGTGACACTGCCACAACTTGCAGGCAGGCCTGCTGCCACCTCCTCTACTCCTCCTACTCCATCCTCTTTGCTAACCTCCTCGGCTGAGTCCTCTTCTGCTGCGTCTTTCTCCACATCAACTGCACCCCCCCAGCTCCCTAGGGGCTATTCCACATCCCGGATACTACAGTGTCACACCGTCTTGGGGTTGACTTGCCTGAAAGCAGAGAGTCACACCGGAGCAGCACTCCTGTCCGCCCTGAACGCACAGGTGGATCAGTGGCTGACTCCGCACCAACTGGAGATCGGCAAAGTGGTGTGTGACAACGGAAGCAATTTGTTGGCGGCATTGAATTTGGGCAAGTTGACACATGTGCCGTGCATGGCATATGTGTTGAATCTGATCGTACAACGCTTTGTGCATAAATACCCAGGCTTACAGGACGTCCTCAAGCAGGCCAGGAAGGTGTGTGGCCATTTCAGGCGTTCCTACACGGCCATGGCGCACTTTTCCGATATTCAGCTGCAAAACAACATGCCAGTGAAGCGCTTGATTTGCGACAGCCCGACACGTTGGAATTCAACACTCCTAATGTTCAACCGCCTGCTCCAACAAGAAAAAGCCGTCAACAAGTATTTGTATGACCGGGGTGCTAGGACAGCCTCTGCAGAGCTGGGTATTTTTTTGCCACGTTACTGGACGCTCATGCGCAATGCCTGTAGGCTCATGCGTCCTTTTGAGGAGGTGACAAACCTAGTCAGTCGCACCGAAGGCACCATCAGCGTTATCATCCCATTTGTTTTCCTCCTGGAGCATGCCCTGCGAAGAGTGCTGGATCAGGCCGTAGATGAGCGTGAAGAGGAAGAGGAAGAGTTGTGGTCACCATCACCACCAGAAACAGCCTTATCAGCATCGCTTGCTGGACCTGCGGCAATGCTGGAAGAGGAGTCTGAGGAAGAGGAGTCAGAGGAGGAATGTGGCTTTGAGGAGGAGGAAGACCAACCACAGCAGGCATCCCAGGGCGCTCGTTGTCACCTATCTGGTACCCGTGGTGTTGTACGTGGCTGGGGGGAAGAACAGACATCATTGAGATCAGTGAGGACGAGGAACGGGACATGGAGTCTTTCATGCTGTCATGCCTGTTGAGGGACCCTCGTATAAAAAGGCTGAAGGAGAACGACCTGTACTGGGTTGCCACGCTACTAGACCCCCGGTATAAGCAGAAAGTGGCTGAAATGTTACCGAATTACCGGAAGTCGGAAAGGATGCAGCAGTTCCAAAACAAGTTAAAAAGTATGCTTTACACAGCGTATAAGAGTGATGTCACAGCACAACAGGAATCTAATAGGGGAAGAGGTGAAAGTAATCCTCCTCCTACCACGACCACGCCGGCAAGGACAGGACGCTTTACAGACGTGTCGTTGATGGAGGACATGCAGAGCTTTTTAAGTCCTACGCATCACCACAGCCCTTCGGGGTCCATCCTCAGAGAACGACTCGACCGACAGGTAGCAGACTACCTCGACTTAACTGCAGATATCGACACTCTGAGGAGCGATGAACCCCTTGACTACTGGGTGTGCAGGCTTGACCTGTGGCCTGAGCTATCCCAATTTGCGATAGAACTTCTGGCCTGCCCCGCTTCAAGTGTCCTGTCAGAAAGGACCTTCAGCGCAGCAGGAGGTATTGTCACTGAGAAGAGAAGTCGCCTAGGTCAAAAAAGTCTAGATTACCTCACCTTTATTAAGATGAATGAGGCATGGATCCCGAAGGGACTCACAGTGGGGGATGCATTTGACTAAAAAAGGCCTGATGAGATGCCTTGGGCTAAAAATGGTCCACACGCTGCTGTATTTAATCTCTGCATGCCGGATGACTTGCGTGACTTCTCTGCCACCAACTAGGGTTCAAGCCGCAATGTTTTAGTGCACTTTCTGCCTGGAAAACATCAATTTTTCCGGCCGCTGCTACAGCAGCGGCTACAACAATACCTAATTTTTCAGGCATGTGTACATGCCTCATTTTTCTGGCCTCTGGTGCTGCACTGTGGCTGCAAAAAGAAAACAAAAAAAGGCACATACATGTGTCAATTCCCCTTCGTGATCGTTACCTTGTTGTGGTGAAGGGGCTTGCGTATCACAATGAAGCGATCACCTCTATGAGTGTGTTGGCAATGGCAATGTTAGCACACCCCAGATGATAAGGTCGTTGCTTCATTGTGAACAGACCAAAAGCGATCGGCTGGATAATTTCGCATAGAAAAAACATTAATTTTCTTTGTGATCATTTAAGGTGATCATTAAAGCCTACTAGGCCAACAATGGGCCCACACTGCAGAATCATTGTTTTCTGGGTCATTTAACTGTCACTGAACTACCTCAGCACGACCATAGGCTTTAAAAAACCGCCATTGCCTGCAATCTCCCAAACGTGCACATGAGCACAGTCATCACTACACCAAGATTGACGCATAGAGGAATAAATTTATGTCATGAGTGTGTTAACTATTGACAACTCTTTGCGGTTGTCTAAACTCTATTCGATACACGTCCCCTGATAGGGGACGTAACAGGGATTAAACTGATAGGAATAGTACTACTTAACATACCACTCATATCGGGTAGCACAGTACATTGCACGGCGCACGCGCAGTATCCCAAATTGGAAGTAAGTGGACCGACCAAGCATCTTTTTCCATCTCCCGGTTCCTAAAATCTATTCCATACACCGGCCCCTGATAGGGGACGTAACAGGGATTAAACTGATAGGAATAGTACTACTTAACATACCACTCATATAGGGTGGCACAGTACATTGCACGGCGCACGCGCAGTGCCCCAAATTGGAAGTAAGAGGACCAACCAAGCATCTTTTTCCATCTCCCGCTTCCTAAAATCTATTCCATACACCGGCCCCTGATAGGGGACGTAACAGGGATTAAACTGATAGGAATAGTACTACTTAACATACCACTCATATAGGGTAGCACAGTAAATTGCACGGCGCACGCGCAGTGCCCAATATTGGAAGTAAGAGTACCGACCAAGCATCTTTTTCTATCTCCCGGTTCCTAAAATCTATTCCATACACCGGCCCCTGATAGGGGACGTAACAGGGATTAAACTGATAGGAATATTACTACTTAACATGCCACTCATATAGGGAAGCACAGTACATTGCACGGCGCACGCGCCGTGCCCCAAATTGGAAGTAAGAGGACCGACCAAGCATCTTTTTCCATCTCCCGGTTCCTAAAATCTATTCCATACACCGGATCCTGATAGGGGACAAAACAGAGATTAAACTGGTAAGAACTGATTTTTTTAATAAAAAAAAAAGAGGACAGCCTCTGCGGAGCTGGGTATTTTTTGGGCGCAGTACTGAACGCTCATGCACAATGGCTGTAGGCTCATGCGTCATTTTGCGGAGGTGACAAACCTGGTCAGTCAAACCCAAGGCAACATCATCGACCTCATCCCATATGCGTTTTTTCTGGAGCGTGCACTGTGAAGAGTGCTGGATCAGGCCGTAGATGAGCATGAAGAGGAAGAGTTGTGGTCACCATGACCACCAGAAGCAGCCTTGTCATCGTCGATTGCTGGACCTGCGGCAACGCAGAGAGAGGAGTCTGAAGAAGAGGAGTCAGAGGAGGAAGGTGGCTTTGAGGAGGTGGAAGACCAACCACAGCAGGCGTCCCAGGGGACTTGTTTTCACCTTTCGGGGACCCTTGGTGTTGTACGTGGCTGGGTGGAGGAAGAGACCTTCAATGATGTCAGTGAGGACAAGGAACGGGACATGGCTAGCTTGGTATCCAACCTTGTGCAAATGGGGAGTTTGCGGTTGTGCAAATGGACTGTTTGCGGTTGTTTGCCGTGCGTTAAACGGGGAGTTCGGTCTGTCAGAGTTTGGTCTGTCACTGTGAAGTGGGCGTAACCCTTACACTATCTGATCGATACAACATCATACCTGATCGTATACACACACTGGATGTTTTAAAGAACGTTATTCCAAACAATTTAGGAATGTTAGGTGATTTATGCCCTTTATGGATTAAAACCCGACTCTACGTCAACTACGTAATTTTCCATGGGAGTTTTGCCATGGATCCCCCTCCGGCATGCCACAGTCCAGGTGTTAGTCCCCTTGAAGCAACTTTTCCATCACTATTGTGTCCAGAAAGAGTCCCTGTGGGTTTTAAAATTCACCTGCCTATTGAAGTCTATGGCGGTTCGCCCGGTTCGCCCGTTCGCGAACATTTGTGGAAATTCGCATTCGCCGTCCGCGAACGGAAAATTTTATGTTCGCGACATCTCTATTCAAGATACTAGGATAACGTAATTATGTCAAATTTAACCACTATAAGATGGCGTACAGTATATGTACTGTATTGCCTAAGAAAAGTCAGATTTATATTTAATGGTCCAAAAAGTTACTTATAGCCATCCTCATTTCCAAATATGAAAAATAAATATAACACTGCACGCTACCGATATTTATATAAGATATATTAGAGTGGGCAGCCGGCAAACTGCAAAACCATCTACCACTCAGGCATGCAATGCCGCAACAACGCTATAATATGTCCAGGTCCTACCTTGACGCACGTGTGTTTGCAGCGGTGCAATGTTCTGCAGCGGTCCTCTTCTTGTATTCTCTGTGTAAAGCGAGAGAAGTAGATCCAAGGGGAGGGGATGGCCAGCATAGGCTAGTAGGTATTAGTATATAATAATATAAGTATTGGGAAAAACTTGCCCCGGCCGGTGGCAGAGTATTCCCGTTACCTGTGGGTTAGTGCTCACGTCTGAGCCAGTGACGTCACCGCAAGTGAGCTACGGGTTGTAGTGGGAGTCAAACTTCCAACGCGTTTCGAGTACAGGCGGTACTCTTCATCAGGGAACGTTACACCCACTACGTATGTTCTCATTATTTATAGTATATGCTGTGCCTTACTCCCTCCTCCCCATAATAATTATTGCTAATCAAAACCAAATAGCTCAATTTCTGAGTTGAGGCCCTTTGGCAACATAGTATCTAAATTGAATATCCATTCTGTCTCTTTCTTCGATTGCTTCTTGATGAAGTCTCCACCACGGGCATCCATTTCTATCTTTTCTATGCCCAAGAAAGACATGCCTTCTATTTTTCCGCCATGTAACTCAGTGAAGTGCCTAGATAGGGGGTGTTCTGTTGATTTCTTTCTTATATTATTCATGTGTTCACTTATCCATTTTTTTTATTTTCTTTTGGTGCGTCCAATGTATAGTTTGTGACAGGGGCATTTGATGGCATAAATAACCCCTTCTGTGTTGCAGGAGATATGACCCCTTATCTCCTGTTCAAAACTACCCTCATAGTTATTTATGTATTGTGTTTTCACTGTATTTTTTGCTGTGCTTTTACATGGGGCACATTTTTTACACGGGAAGAAGCCCTGTGGGAGATTGCTCTGAATATTCCTCTTTTTGCCTAGTATACCTGCTCCTTTACTAGTTGAGGCAATCTTGTTGCCTATGTTATTTGCTCTTTTGTATATAAACACTGGTTTTGCTGGTATGAGGTTGCCTACAATTTTATCCTCTTTCAATATATCCCAGTATTTCCTAACAATTTTTCTGAGGATGTGGGTTTGTGTATTATACGGGATTATGATAGGTGGTATTTTATCCTTCATTTCTGATTCTCCTTTTTCTTTATTTTCATTTTTCTTTGTTATTAATTTTTTTCTTGCTATCAATTTTATTTCTCTTTTCTGGGCTTCCACTATTTCCTCATTGTATCCCTTAGCTGTAAATTTTTTTCCTAAAATATCTGCCTCTTTGACATATTCATTGGTCTCAGTGCAGTTTCTTCTAAGGCGAAGGAACTGACTCCTGGGTATATTATCCAGCCATCTGGGCAAATGACAACTATCTCTATTAATATAACTGTTGGAGTCTGTTGGTTTTGAATAAGTTTTAGTGCTAATATGATCCCCTGTGACATAAATAGTGAGGTCTAAAAAATTTATTTCCTGATTGCTGTGAGTCAGGGTAAAATCCAGATAAAATTAGTTTTTATTAATATCATCTAAAAATAATTTAAGTGCGTCTTCCCCTTTATCCCAAATAAAAATGACATCATCAATGAAACGCCGCCAGAGGACGAGTGTATTTTATTCATACTAGAAAAGAATTATTTTAAGTATAAGGATGCATTTTATTTACAGACATGGGGGGCCGCGATGGGGACGAGGTTCGCACCGGGGTTCACTAATCTATACGTTGGTAGGTGGGAGGCGGACCACATACACCCCAACGGCGAGCTCCGGGCGGGCCTCGTCCTCTGGCGGCGTTTCATTGATGATGTCATTTTTATTTGGGATAAAGGGGAAGACGCACTTAAATTATTTTTAGAAGATATTAATAAAAACGAATTTTATCTGGATTTTACCCTGACTCACAGCAATCAGGAAATACATTTTTTATACCTCACTATTTATGTCACAGGGGATCATATTAGCACTAAAACTTATTCAAAACCAACAGACTCCAACAGTTATATTAATAGAGATAGTTGTCATTTGCCCAGATGGCTGGATAATATACCCAGGAGTCAGTTCCTTCGCCTTAGAAGAAACTGCACTGAGACCAATGAATATGTCAAAGAGGCAGATATTTTAGGAAAAAAATTTACAGCTAAGGGATACAATGAGGAAATAGTGGAAGCCCAGAAAAGAGAAATAAAATTGATAGCAAGAGAAAAATTAATAACAAAGAAAAATGAAAATAAAGAAAAAGGAGAATCAGAAATGAAGGATAAAATACCACCTATCATAATCCCGTATAATACACAAACCCACATCCTCAGAAAAATTGTTAGGAAATACTGGGATATATTGAAAGAGGATAAAATTGTAGGCAACCTCATACCAGCAAAACCAGTGTTTATATACAAAAGGGCAACTAACATAGGCAACAAGATTGCCTCAACTAGTAAAGGAGCAGGTATACTAGGCAAAAAGAGGAATATTCAGAGCAATCTCCCACAGGGCTTCTTCCCGTGTAAAAAATGTGCCCCATGTAAAAGCACAGCAAAAAATACAGTGAAAACACAATACATAAATAACTATGAGGGTAGTTTTGAACAGGAGATAAGGGGTCATATCTCCTGCAACACAGAAGGGGTTATTTATGCCATCAAATGCCCCTGTCACAAACTATACATTGGACGCACCAAAAGAAAATAAAAAAAACGGATAAGTGAACACATGAATAATATAAGAAAGAAATCAACAGAACACCCCCTATCTAGGCACTTCACTGAGTTACATGGCGGAAAAATAGAAGGCATGTCTTTCTTGGGCATAGAAAAGATAGAAATGGATGCCCGTGGTGGAGACTTCATCAAGAAGCAATCGAAGAAAGAGACAGAATGGATATTCAATTTAGAATGGGATAAGGAGTTGCAGAGGTGGCGCTCAGTGGGTGCTATATGTAAGGAGCAGCGGTATCGCGGCAGAACCACACAAATCTGCCGCACAGGGAAGACAATGTAATGTATTAAGATACTGCGCTGAAGGACATTTTATGGTAATAGATATTACTGTACAGGTGTTGCAACTAAATAAAGACTGGCACGCGAAGATATATCACTATGCAGGTGTTGAGCTGGTTTAAAACCGTTTACCTGTAGTGAAGGCTTCAGTTTGCGTGCTTCTGTCTGCGCCCCTGTAGTTTGGTAAGGCGATTTTTTTCTTTTTTCTTTTTTCTTCTTTTTTACTTTGGTTGTCAATTCGCTTTTTCTTGATGCTCTGAGTCAGATAGGGTAAGCTGGATTACCCTATCTGACTCAGAGCATCAAGAAAAAGCGAATTGACAACCAAAGTAAAAAAGAAGAAAAAAGAAAAAAATCGCCTTACCAAACTACAGGGACGCAGACAGAAGCACGCAAACTGAAGCCTTCACTACAGGTAAACGGTTTTAAACCAGCTCAACACCTGCATAGTGATATATCTTCGCGTGCCAGTCTTTATTTAGTTGCAACACCTGTACAGTAATATCTATTACCATAAAATGTCCTTCAGCGCAGTATCTTAACGGATATTCAATTTAGATACTATGTTGCCAAAGGGCCTCAACTCAGAAATTGAGCTATTTGGTTTTGATTAGCAATAATTATTATGGGGAGGAGGGAGTAAGGCACAGCATATACTATAAATAATGAGAACATACGTAGTGAGTGTAACGTTCCCTGATGAAGAGTACCGCCTGTACTCGAAACGCGTTGGAAGTTTGACTCCCACTACAACCCGTACCTCACTTGCGGTGACGTCACTGGCTCAGACGTGAGCACTATCCCACAGGTAACGGGAATACTCTGCCACCGGCCGGGGCAAGTTTTTCCCAATACTTATTGTAAGGCTGTTACCAGCCTGCATTTGTGGGAGGGGCGTCTGGCTACTTAGTCACCCCCCTCCGTTTCAGCCGGGCGCCCGAGTCTCACGCATCACAGCGTATCGCGCTCCTTCTTCCGACCAGTGTCCTTACTTCCGGTATACTGTGATCACGTGCCGCCGACATCCGCATCGCTACACGCCAAGCCTGCCAGGTAATCGGGGCTCAGCTGGCTCCGTTCCAGCTGTGCCTCACGCCCGTCCTGGTCTCCAGCCCCCGGGGTGCGCGGTTGTGATGCCGCTCTCCCCCAGTTTGTTCCGCTCACAGAAGTGCGCGCGGCTGGGTTGGGGGAGCGGCATCCTAGCTTCAGTGATCTGCCGGTCACATGCCGGCTCAGGATGAGTTCCTTTGAATGTATAACATGCTCGTTCAGCATATACTGATTCCTGAATCTTACCTGGGAACCAGTTATGCTCCTAGGGCTTCCAGCACAGGAGGTGTTCTCAATTGTGGTTTTATGATGCAGGCAGTATTCCTGTGTCTCAGGGGGGGCGCAGTTTTATTAGTGCTCCCCACCTACAGCAGTGTTTCTGCGGGCTAAAGCACCAGCCCTTAATGCACGTGACCATTTAAACTCAGAGCAGCTATACTTAGGCTGTTCAAAAAAAAAAAAAAAAAAAAAAAAGGCAGCATCATAATACCAGAATTTGCGGTTCAGGTGCAAGGGATGTTTTCACTTTTACTGTTTTGTGACAGCGGGTTTTGTTGTCTGTCTCGATCTGCTTCTGTCTCCTGGTCTTTTCGTTTCCAGGGTCCCTGGTTCACCCCTATTTTCAATGTTCCTGGATCGCCCAGGTTGTCAGTGTTCCTGGATCGCCCAGGTTGTCAGTGTTCCTGGATCGCCCAGGTTGTCAGTGTTCCTGGATCGCCCAGGTTATCAATGTTCCTGGATCGCCCAGGTTGTCAGTGTTCCTGGATCGCCCAGGTTGTCAGTGTTCCTGGATCGCCCAGGTTGTCAGTGTTCCTGGATCGCCCAGGTTGTCAGTGTTCCTGGATCGCCCAGGTTGTCAGTGTTCCTGGATCGCCCAGGTTGTCAGTGTTCCTGGATCGCCCAGGTTATCAATGTTCCTGGATCGCCCAGGTTGTCAGTGTTCCGGGATCGCCCAGGTTGTCAGTGTTCCTGGATCGCCCAGGTTGTCAGTGTTCCTGGATCGCCCAGGTTGTCAGTGTTCCTGGTTCGCCCAGGTTGTCAGTGTTCCTGGATCGCCCAGGTTGTCAGTGTTCCTGGATCGCCCAGGTTGTCAGTGTTCCTGGATCGCCCAGGTTGTCAGTGTTCCTGGATCGCCCAGGTTGTCAATGTTCCTGGATCGCCCAGGTTGTCAGTGTTCCTGGATCGCCCAGGTTGTCAATGTTCCTGGATCGCCCAGGTTGTCAGTGTTCCTGGATCGCCCAGGTTGTCAATGTTCCTGGATCGCCCAGGTTGTCAATGTTCCTGGTTCGCCCAGGTTTTCGTCTGCATTTTCTTAGGTTTTTACATCTATGTCGATTGTTCCTTCCTTTAGATTGGGCAGTTGTTATTTTTCCTTCGTTTCATCTAGGGATCTCGAGGCAATTCCAGGTAAGTCGGCTCAGAGACGGTCACTGGGGTAGGGTTAACTCTCAGTTTGATACTCAAGTCCGTTTTTTTTTGTTAGTTCCCACTTAATCGTTTGGGGTTTTTGGAAATCAGCATTCTAAACCGTTCACATTCCCGTCAGGTAGGTTTTTCGTTGGTCACTTTTCACACAATTCAGTCTCTCACCTTCTTTCGGCCGCTACCACCGCTTCCGTCTGTGCTTCTTTTTTGTTTTCCGGTAGACATAAGTCCCCTTTCCTTCCCAGGTCGTCATGTCTCACATGTCCGATATGGAGGACAATCTCTCCATGCCAGGATCATCCGTCTCGGGGCATCTTAGCAACACGTCTCTGAGGAGTTGGACCGTGCCAAAGTTAATCGCCGAACTCAATCGCAGGGGGATTCGGCATCCCGCGACGGCCCGCAAGGCCGAATTATTCCGGCTCCTGATGACCACTCCGGGTCCGTCAGCTGAGCAGTCCGACAGCGACTCCATCCGGCTGGCTCTAGCCCAGATCCAGTCATCCATCACCGGACTTGTTAGCTCAGTCACGGACATTCAGAACAGGGTCGCGGTTTTAGAATCCAGGCCAGCAGCCTCACCGCAATCTCCAGGTTCGGCAGTCATTTCTGCCATTCCTCCGGACGTTGCAGGTAGGCCTTCTGCCATCCCCCAAATTGCTCCTTCCCATTTCGTTCCGGAGCATATTAAGAAGGATATCCTGGCAGGCAAGGACGTTAATTTAGCATCCATTTTGATTGCCTCCCAGGATATCTCCGAAAACCGGGTGATTAATTGCGGAGAGGTTTCCGTGGTCTTGAAGGCCAAGGATGCTCGGTTAAATAGGAAGCTGTCGGTTTCCGAGTTTGTCCTGGCCTTCAGTCTCTACAGGGATGTAATATGCTCCGCCCATCCCACTCGTAGGGAGGAATTGGATACTTACTTGTACCGGATTGCGGATTTGGGGCACAAGTACGGCGGCTCGGCATTTTACGATTATCATCGTTCGTTTTCTGCCAAAGCCGCCGCAGCCCTGAATCAATTCCAGTTCATGTCCAACTGGGCAGACTTGGACATGGAATTATTCTGCCGGCACTTCGCAGGTCTGAAGGCTCCCCTGTGTGCCATCTGCCAGTCCATCTTTCATTCCACGGAATGGTGCCCTAATCCGGTGCAAGATCCTCAGTCAGCGCCCACTCCAGGTCCGTCCGGGTCCTCCAGGTCTTCCTCATCATTAGATAAATTGGGTAGGCCCATTGTGTACCTTGGCAGTAGCCAGGTGTGCAATAATTTTAATGCTAAGGGCTGTGCTTTCAATGCGTGCCGGGCACTACACATCTGCTCCCTTTGTTTTCGGGCCCACCCCCGTTCCTCCTGTCCCAGGAAGTCAGCCAGGGACTCCTGACTAGCCGACCTCAACTTGGAGTTACTGGCTACACTCCTGCAGGACCACCCTGATCGTTCCTTTGTCGCCTTCTTATTGGATGGGTGCAGAGACGGGTTTCACACCGGCATTATCACGCCCCCTCAGGGCTGCTGGTTGGGCCCCAATCTGCTATCCGCCTCCAGTGACCCTGAGGCGGTGTCCACTCTCATTCAGGCAGAGGTCGACAAAGGGTTCGTCATTGGTCCTTTCCTTCAGATCCCATTCCGGTCGTGGCGCATCAACCCTATCGGTCTGGTCACGAAGTCATCTTCAAATAAAAAACGTCTCATTTATGATCTCTCCGCGCCTCATATGTCCTCCATCCCCAGTCTTAATTCACTCATTCCGTCTGAAGAATATTCCATGCAATATTCCTCAGTTGACGAAGCCATCCAGTACATTCTTCAAGCAGGTGTCGGGGCTTGGTTGGCCAAGGTAGATATTGCCGATGCCTTTAAGCTGCTTCCAATACACCCGCAGCTTTGGAAGTACTACGGCATCCAGTGGGCAGGTAAATTTTATTTTGCCAACCGGCTTACTTTTGGCTCCAAGAGCAGCCCCTGGCTTTTTGAACAGCTTGCTAAAGCTTTGCACTGGATTCTCAACCATCACGGTGGCTTATCCATGGTCGTTCACTACCTGGACGATTTTCTCCTCGTTGAAAGGCCCAGTCAGGTCCCTTCTATTCCCCATTCACTTCTGGACATTTTTTCCCGACTCCAGGTTCCCGTGGCCACGGCCAAGACTGAGGGTCCGGCCACTACAGTCACCTTCCTGGGCATTATTCTTGATACCGTTAGAATGGAAGCTAGCCCCCCGGAACAAGATTCTGTCGTCCATTTGGACAGCCAGGCCATTGCAGATCTCGACATGTGGAGCAGTTTTCTCGCTAACTGGAACGGCATTTCCTTGTTCGTTCCGCAGTGGGATTCCTCTTCCCCCATGGTTTTCTCAGACGCCGCCGGTTCCTCCGGGTTCGCTGCCATCTTCAGATCTCATTGGCTGGCTGCCGGATGGCCGCCAGAATTAGCCTCGGACTCTGCAGCTCTAAAATCTTCCCCCCTTTTGGAACTATATCCCATAGTGGCGGCTGCTCAGGCCTGGGGTCACCTCTGGTCTAACTCTTCTGTGACGTTCGTTACGGATAGCCAGACCTTGGTGGACATCGTCAACAAGGGCAGAGCCCAGTCCCTCAGGATCATGGCGTTATTACGCAAATTAGTGTGGTTATCCCTCCACCATAATTTTCACATGCGCTGCGTACACATCCCAGGCGAGCAGAATAGGGCTGCGGACGCGCTTTCCCGTGCTAACTTTGCAATTTTCTTTCAGGAAATGCCCGACGCGGATCGGTCAGGCACGCCGGTGCCTCAATTCAGCACCCTCACTCTGGTTTAAGCTCACTCTTAGAGGAGGCCAAGGGCCTGGTCGCCAAATCCTTGTCACGTAATACGGCGAGGAATTATCAGGCTGGTCTAAGGGCGTTCGATAAATTCTCTAGGAATCATCCGAGGGGTCAACTCTCCGAGATCTCCCACATCATGGCCTTCCTGGCCTATTGTCATTCGCATCTCTCCCTGTCGTATGGTACCATCAGACTTTATTTGGCCGGACTTCAACATCACGCTATGCTGGCCAATCCTCGTCACAGGTCCTATTTTTCCATCCAAGCTATTAAAGCCACCCTTCGGGGCATTCAAAAGGAAGGGAAGGGATCCGTGGGCCATAGGCAGCCAGTATCCGGCCAGTTGTTCAGGGATCTCTCCTCGTCATTGGATGGTAATCCTTTTGGGCCCTCCACTAGCCTGATTCTGAAAGCGGCTATGTATCTCGCTTTTTATGGGTTCCTCCGGCCCGGTGAGGTTCTGGCTGGTCCAAATCGGAAAAACCATCCTCTGAAGCAACATCTGTCCTGGGGCCAGGGCCACTACACTCTGCTTCTACCCTCCACTAAAACCAATCAGACGGGTCCTCCCTCTGAAATCAAGTTCTACCCGTCCTTGAACAATTGGTGCCCAGTCCACGTGCTGCACCAACTGACGGCACTCATCCAAGGTTCATTGCCCGACAGTCCACTCTTGCCGCACGCAGGCAAGCCTCTCAGCACCTCGCAATTCATAGCTTATATCCGTGCTCTCGCCCAGGGTTTAGGCTATGACCCCAAGGTAATCTCAGGGCACTCATTTCGTATAGGGGCAGCCTCCGCTGCTTCCCGTCATCGGGTGCCGGCCCACGTCATCCGGTCTATGGGGCGGTGGCGATCCTCCTGCTTTACCAGGTACATACCCAATCCCCAAACGGAGATATCCCATGCCTTTCGTTCTCTGGCTTTGTAATTTGTAAATAAAAGTGTTGTACCTACCTGTTGTTTTTTGCCCCCTTTTTCCCTCACTGGTGTACCCGCGCCCGTGGCTTCCGGCACAATTCAGCCACTATGTTCAGGGCAGGTTTCTCTGCGTACGCCGATGTTGTCCTAGCCCTGACCATAAATTGTAAGGCTGTTACCAGCCTGCATTTGTGGGAGGGGCGTCTGGCTACTTAGTCACCCCCCTCCGTTTCAGCCGGGCGCCCGAGTCTCACGCCCCTCCCTCCCGACCCCTTTTTTCTCAGGTTTCCATCAGGTATGCCCCCTTTTTCCCTCACTGGTGTACCCGCGCCCGTGGCTTCCGGCACAATTCAGCCACTATGTTCAGGGCAGGTTTCTCTGCGTACGCCGATGTTGTCCTAGCCCTGACCATAAATATTATTATATACTAATACCTACTAGCCTATGCTGGCCATCCCCTCCCCTTGGATCTACTTCTCTCGCTTTACACAGAGAATACAAGAAGAGGACCGCTGCAGAACATTGCACCGCTGCAAACACACGTGCGTCAAGGTAGGACCTGGACATATTATAGCGTTGTTGCGGCATTGCATGCCTGAGTGGTAGATGGTTTTGCAGTTTGCCGGCTGCCCACTCTAATATATCTTATATAATTATCGGTAGCGCGCAGTGTTATGTTTATTTTTCATATTTGCGATTTGTACAGCTTGCCTGCACAGTATCCTTTATAGCAGGTACGGGACTGCTACAACACCGCTGCGATTTCATATATGGTGTAGCGCCAGTTGATTATTCATCATACATCCTCATTTCCAGATGCCATTGAGATATTATGGTGAAGAGACTAAGCTAAAAATAAACTTGTGACATAATATATGATTTATCTCCGCAGGTCAGATGCTACCAGAGTATCAAAGTATCCAAGGTCTGATTCACTAATGGTCCCAAAGGCAGAAGATAACCTGAGCAAAACATTTACAAGAGTTTATTTCTAACAGGCCAAAACTAAAATTTATGTCATGAGTGTGTCAACTATTGACAACTCTTTGTGGTTGTCTAAACTCTATTCGATACACGTCCCCTGATAGGGGACGTAACAGGGATTAAACTGATAGGAATAGTACTACTTAACATACCACTCATATCGGGTAGCACAGTACATTGCACGGCGCACGCGCAGTATCCCAAATTGGAGGTAAGTGAACCGACCAAGCATCTTTTTCCATCTCCCGGTTCCTAAAATCTATTCCATACACCGGCCCCTGATAGGGGACATAACAGGGATTAAACTGATAGGAATAGTACTACTTAACATACCACTCATATAGGGTGGCACAGTACATTGCACGGCGCACGCGCACAGTGCCCCAAATTGGAAGTAAGAGGACCAACCAAGCATCTTTTTCCATCTCCCACTTCCTAAAATCTATTCCATACACCGGCCCCTGATAGGGGACGTAACAGGGATTAAACTGATAGGAATAGTACTACTTAACATACCACTCATATAGGGTAGCACAGTAAATTGCACGGCGCACGCGCAGTGTCCCATATTGGAAGTAAGAGTACCGACCAAGCATCTTTTTCTATCTCCCGGTTCCTAAAATCTATTCCATACACCGGCCCCTGATAGGGGACGTAACAGGGATTAAACTGATAGGAATATTACTACTTAACATACCACTCATATAGGGTAGTACAGTACATTGCACGGCGCACGCGCCGTGCCCCAAATTGGAAGTAAGAGGACCGACCAAGCATCTTTTTCCATCTCCCGGTTCCTAAAATCTATTCCATACACCGGACCCTGATAGGGGACAAAACAGAGATTAAACTGGTAAGAACTGATTTTTTTAATAAAAAAAAAAAGAGGACAGCCTCTGCGGAGCTGGGTATTTTTTGGCCGCAGTACTGAACGCTCATGCACAATGGCTGTGGGCTCATGCGTCCTTTTGCGGAGGTGACAAACCTCGTCAGTCAAACCCAAGGCAACATCATCGACCTCATCCCATATGCGTTTTTTCTGGAGCGTGCTCTGCGAAGAGTGCTGGATCAGGCCGTAGATGAGCATGAAGAGGAAGAGTTGTGGTCACCATCACCACCAGAAGCAGCCTTGTCGTCGTCGATTGCTGGACCTGCGGCAACGCAGAGAGAGGAGTCTGAAGAAGAGGAGTCAGAGGAGGAAGGTGGCTTTGAGGAGGTGGAAAACCAACCACAGCAGGCGTCCCAGGGGGCTTGTTTCCACCTTTCGGGGACCCTTGGTGTTGTACGTGGCTGGGTGGAGGAAGAGACCTTCAATGATGTCAGTGAGGACAAGGAACGGGACATGGCTAGCTTGGTATCCAACCTTGTGCAAATGGGGAGTTTGCGGTTGTGCAAATGGACTGTTTGCGGTTGTTTGCCGTGCGTTAAACGGGGAGTTTGGTCTGTCAGAGTTTGGTCTGTCACTGTGAAGTGGGCGTAACCCTTACACTATCTGATCGATACAACATCATACCTGATCGTATACACACACTGGATGTTTTAAAGAACGTTATTCCAAACAATTTAGGAATGTTAGGTGATTTATGCCCTTTATGGATTAAAACCCGACTCTGCGTCAACTATGTAATTTTTCATGGGAGTTTTGCCATGGATCCCCCTCCGGCATGCCACAGTCCAGGTGTTAGTCCCCTTGAAGCAACTTTTCCATCACTATTGTGTCCAGAAAGAGTCTCTGTGGGTTTTAAAATTCGCCTGCCTATTGAAGTCTATGGCGGTTCGCCCGGTTCGCCCGTTCGCGAACATTTGCGGAAATTCGCGTTCGCCGTCCGCAAACGGAAAATTTTATGTTCACGACATCTCTATTCAAGATACTAGGATAACGCAATTATGTCAAATTTAACCACTATAAGATGGCGTACAGTATATGTACTGTATTGCCTAAGAAAAGTCAGATTTCCACACTGTACTATGTTATATTTAATGGTACAAAAAGTTACTTATAGCCATCCTCATTTCCAGATGCCATTGAGATATTATGGTGAAGAGACTAAGCTAAAAATCAACTTGTGACATAATCGTTAATTTCCTATGATAATTTGTGTTCCCTTAGTCCCAACAGCAGCACAGATGGGGTTAACTGCCCCCCGTGGACTGGTAGGACCGGCAGAATTTTTAATGAGCCCAAAAAATAACCAATAGAAGAACTCCAGCTCCCTTAAAGGGAGGGGTTCGCCCCCCAGCCCAGCGTGTTTATACCAAGAAAAGGTACTTAGGGCGGGAAAATTTGTGTGCTGCTGTTGGGACTAAGGGAAAACAAAATATCGTTAGAAATTAACGATTCCCTTACGTCCCACCAGCAGCACAGATGGGGAGATAGCAAGAAGAATCCCCTAGGGAGGGTCCTCATGCCCGGCAGAAGTAAGAACTGTCTGCCCAAAAGCCGAAAACTCTGCTACCTTAGCATCTATTCTATAATGAGAGATGAAGGTTGATTCAGAGCTCCAGGAAGCCGCCTTACAGATCAACTCTAGGGGGAGAATACTTCTCTCCGCGACAGAGGTAGCTACGGCCCTAGTAGAATGGGCCCTCACAAACTCCGGAGGATCTAAGGATTGGGAGGTGAAAGCTTCCCTAATGGCTTCCTTGATCCAGTGACTAATAGTAGTTTTAGACGCCTTGCGGCCTTTAGACTTACCAGGCAAACAGGATGAAGAGGTTCTCATCTATCCTGAATTCTCTGGATCTATCCACATAGATCTGGAGGCATCTCGATATGTCCAGTGGATGTCGGACTGGAACATCAGAGGAGGAGGCGGAGAATAATACAGGTAGAGAAATTACCTGATTGATATTTTGAAAAGTTGGAACCTTAGGTCTAAAATAAGGTAGAAATTTTAAAAGGACTCTGTCCTGTAAGAAAATGATGTATGGGTGTAAAGCAGAGAAAGCTTGTAGCTCCGAAATTCTTTTGGCTGAGGTAATAGCCAGAAGAAAGACCACCTTGAGTGTTAGAAATTTAAAGCTTGCCTCCTCCAAAGGTTCAAAGGGGGGAGATGCTAACCCCTTGAGAACTACTGATAAGTCCCATTGGGGAACGGGTTTCAGTATCGTAGGCTTCAATCTTTCTGCTCCCTTAAGGAAGCGTTTGATGAGCGGGTCCCGAGAATATGGCCTGTTGATACAGGCAGAGATGGCAAAAACTTGGACCTTCAGGGTAGAAGGGGAGAGACCTCTTTCCAACCCATCCTGGAGGAATTGTAAGATCGCAGAGAGGGGCGGATCTGCAGACGCCACCTGGTTGGAACTACACCATGAGGTGAAGATCCTCATGATCCGGGAGTAGGCCTTTTTGGTAGACTCTGCTCTAGAATGCGACAAAGTTCTCAGGACCGACTCAGAGAGCCCATCCACTCTGGGAAGGGACTGATCAACCTCCAGGCTGTCAGGTTGAATCTGTGCAGATCTGGGCAGAGATGCGTGTCCCACGACACCAGGGTCTGCTCCGGGGGGAGTTTCCAATATTGTCCCCGACTCATCTGAATGAGCTGGGTAAACCAGGATCTCCTGGGCCAAAATGGTATGATGGCTATTACCGAGGCCTGATCCTGACGGATTTTCATCAATACCCTCGGAATCATGGAAAAGGGAGGGAAGATGTAAGCCAGCCTGAACCTCCACGGTATTGTCAGAGCATCTATTGCCAGGGGGTTGTCCTCCCTGTATAGGTAACAGAACCTCTGTACCTTGGCATTATACCTGGTTGCCATAAGATCCACTTCTGGCATACCCCATTTGAGGACTAGCTGCTTGAAGATCTCCGGGTGCAGTGACCACTCCATGGTCGGTAAGCCGCGACTTAGGCGATCCGCAATGAAGTTGAGGGAGCCTCGAATATGAGTGGCAGATAGATGGGATAGGTTCAGCTCTGCCCACCGTAGAATTACCCCAATTTCTGAAAGAAGGGGTAAGGATCTTGTGCCTCCCTGCTTGTTTATGTAAAGCACGGCAGTCATGTTGTCTGACTGGACTTTCACAGCTTTGCCCCAAATCTGAGGGGTGAAGTGAAGGAGGGCTAGCCGGATAGCACGCATCTCGTGGAGATTTGAGGAAAGATGCCGCTCCTGAGGAGACCAAGATCCCCGAACTGGGGATCCGTCTAAATGGGCGCCCCAGCCTACAAGGGACGCGTCCGTAGTCAATATGAGCCAAACTGGTTGGGTCATAGACTTCCCTGCTGGTAGATGGAACCACCATCTGAGGGAATTCTGGGTTTGGTTGGATAGGGAGCACAGGGAATTTAGCCCCGCCGAGCTGCCGTTCCATTTGTTTAAGACCTCCCACTGAAGAGGTCGGAGGTGCCATAAAGCCCAAGGCGTCAACTGGAGGGACATCTCCAGAGAGTCGACTACGAATCCTAGATAATGGATAGAAGTTGAAGGGCTCACGTTCGACTTCTGCCAGTTGATAATCCAGCCTAAGCGGAGCAGAAAGGAAATTGCGACATGAAGATGATGGGAAAGTAAAGGGACTGAAGAGGCTAGAAGGAGCCAATCGTCCAGGTAAGGGACAATGGTCAGTCCCTGGAGTCTCAGAGCTGCTACCACCGATACTACCACCTTGGTGAAGATAAGGGGGGCAGATGAGATTCCAAAGGGGATAGTGCCTGCGCACTCCTGAAATCTGGACCGCGATCCTGAGAAATTTCCGTGAGGAGGGATGGATCGGGATGTGGAGGTAAGCATCCTTGAGGTCCAGAGTAGCCATCACGTCCCAGGACTGAGGAGGTGGCTGACTGACCTTATGGTTTCCATACAGAAACTGGTTCTCCTTACGAAACGATTGAGGAATCTCAAATCTATGATCATCCGGAGATCTCCTGTCTTTTTGGGTACCAGGAATACTGGAGAATAAATCCCTAGACCCCTCTCCCCTGCCGGTACCTCCTCCAGGGCTCCCTTGAAAATGTAGTCCTGGATATAGGACTCTAGGATCCTTTGTCTGGCCGGCAAAAAACTGCGCGTGGCGATGAATTTTTCTGGGGGGAGAGAAACGAGGTCTATGGAATAGCCCGTAGCTACTATGCTTTGGACCCAGGGATCTGAGACTTCCTGGCCCCATACGTGTTTGAAAAAGGAAAGACGCCCCCCTACAGGGAGGTGAGGGAGGGGTACGGGAAAATCTAGAGGCGTAACAACAGGGGTAGCAGGGTTTATCCAAGAGCCTCTGAGAGGCCCATAGTCAGGAGGGCTTTGCCTCCCTGGTGGGTTTACGGGAGCATCTAGAGAACTTTCTAGATGGCCCCCCCCAGTCTCTATGTCCAGCCTGCTGTCCTGGTCGGCCCCCGCGAGCTTGTCTACCCCTGCCCCGAAAGGGCTGTTGGGGGAGACTTTTTCCCTTTTTATCCGAGAGACCCTCCATAATGGAGTCTAATTCTGAACCGAATAAGCGGTTTGGTTCGAAAGGAAGCCCACAGAGGTTATATTTGGAAGCATTGTCGGCATTCCAGGGCTTTAGCCACAGAGGTTTCCTAGCAGCTGACACCAGAGCCATTGTTTTGGCTGCCAATTTCAGCTGTAGCTGGGATGTGTCGCACAGGAAATCCATGGCCAGATTGACGGATTTGAAAGCGGCCAGGATGTCGTCTCAGGAGACACTCTGGTCGACATCCGTTTGGATTTGGTTCAGCCTGGCTCTAAGGAAAGAAGAGACCTCTGTGGCCGCAATGGAGGTTGAGGCCGAAGCTGCGGCCGCCGAGTAACTCCTTCTTAGGGTGCACTCTGCCCTCCTATCTAGAGGGTCCTGCAGACTAGACCCATCGTCTGCAGGAACCAGAGTGCGCCTGGACAGTTTGGCTATCGCCATGTCCACCTTAGGTATGGAACCCCATCGGAAACATTAACTTAAATTTCCGGGTGAGGACTGGGCCTTTTTCTGGCTTTTTCCATTCTGTGCGCATCACAGAAAGAAGGGTCTCATCTGCCTTAAATACCCGCTGAGTCCGGCAGGCGGGATCAGAAGACTCCCCTATGTCGACATCATGGTCCCCCGACCTGATGGACTTTAGTAGCTTCTGTGTCTTTTCGGGTGGAAAGAAACATGAAGTTGATTCCTCCTCATCCGAGGAAGATGACCCCACAGAAAGGGGCATAGGTCTGTCAGTGGGGGCGACAACTTCCATTGGAGTCTGAGAGGGAACCGGTAACCTCTCATTTAGAAGGTGTACGACACCCTTGATGGAGTCGTCCACGTACGTCTTAGCCCACTGGTACATATCCTGCATAGACGGTTCTGTAGCAGTGCCAGAACGGCAGCTGTCGCACCTGGAATAGGGGCAACTCTCGTCAAGAGGCGTGTTGCAATCATAACAGGCCAGGTGTTTCCTCTTGGCCGCAGACTTCCGTTGCTGGTCTGACTCTCTAGGACAGGGGTGGCCAACCTTACAGACACAAAGAGCCCAAAAAAAAAAAGAATGTATGACTACCAGGAGCCACGAGCTATACATTTAAACACGAGTCACCATATTTTTCGCCCTACAAGATGCACCTAGGTTTAAACAAAGAAAAATAAGAGAAAAAAAGATTTTTCATCTGATCTGAGGTCTGATAAAAATATTTTTTCTTATTTTTCATTACCAGAGAAAAAAAGAAAATATATATTTTTCATCAGACCTCAGATCAGACTCCTAAATCAGATCCCCAATCCTCATCTGACCTAAAATAAGATCCCTGAACTTCATCAGACCTTCAAATCAGACCCCCAAAATAAGAACCCCAATGCTCGGATCAGACAACACAAATCAGACTCCCAGTTTCAGACCCTGAGTGCTCAGACCCCCCCCCCCCCATGCACAGATCTCCCCCCATGCTTAGATCTACCACTTATCAGAGCTGACCCCCCATGCTCAGACCTGACCAACCCATGCTCAAACAAGAACCCCCATGCTCAGATCTGCCCTCCATGCTCAGATCCCCCCATGCTCAGATCTGACCCCCATGCTCAAATCAGACCCCCATGCTCAGATCAGACCCCTATGCTCAGATCAGGCCCCTATCATGCTCAGATCAGACCCCCATGCTCACATCAGAACCTCCCATGCTTAGATCAGACCCCCATGCTCAGTTCTATAATTTTAAAAAATCTCTTCCCTCTCCTGATTAGACACTGGGCTACTGCTCGTGCACCTGCTACTCTGCAGGTCTGACATGCTCTCCACTGTGACCTGATGAGCACAACAGGTCTCCACGTACTACGTTTTCACACTGTGGGCATCAGGACATAGTGGAGAGTGAGCTGGACCTGCAAAGTAGCAACAGTGCCCAATCAGGAAAAGAGATCTGAGCATGAGGTGGAGAGTGAGCCGAAAGACCGGAAGTGACGCTGCAGCAGGCAGTGCGTCACTTCCGGTCATGGCGGCGCCCATGCCACACCGAAGTCTGAGCGAGCCGAGGCATCCAGGAGGGGAAAACTCAGTAAGTAGAGAACACATCGCCCCCAAAAATCGCTAAGTTCAGCAGCTGAATGGGGGAATGAAAGAATAAGCGCAGGTTAGAAAGAGCGCTAGATATAATGGACAAAAAAAGGAGACCAATCTGGAACATTGGAATAATGGTCTCCAAACTCCCAAAGAGGGAGAGCTTCGCCAGTCCACCTGTCCAAAGGACAGAAAAAAACACGCTGGGCTGGGGGTGAACCCCTCCCTTTAAGGGAGCTGGCGTTCTTCTATTGGTTATTCTTTGGGCTCATTAAAAATTCCGCCGGTCCTACCAGTCCACGGGGGGCAGTTAACCCCATCTGTGCTGCTGGTGGGACGTAAGGGAATATATGATTTATCTCCGCAGGTCAGATGCTACCAGAGTATCAAAGTATCCAAGGTCTGATTCACTGATGGTCCCAAAGGCAGAAGATAACCTGAGCAAAACATTTACAAGAGTTTATTTCTAACAGGCCAAAACTAAAATTTTATTAAAAGTGGATATGTGCCCTCAGAAATTCAGAATCATTTCCAAAGTACCCTAGTCCCAACCTTATTCTTCTGCGTTCTCTTTAAGAACTCTTTCTTTTATTCCAGTCATGAAGTGTTTACATGGAGTGTTTTGACATCTGACATGGGTGTGATTCCACACCAATATCCTCTGGGCAATTACATGGAAATTGCCTCCCATTGTTTTCAATGATAGGGCATGCTACCATACATGTCTGTGGTATATTGCCATGACTATGCCAAGAAAGAACATTTGTATTTTTTTAAACACTGGAGCAGATTTACTAAGCCTGTAGATGGTGTTAGCTTAGACAGGGTTTCTAGACCTACACCAGATTTATCACAGTGGCTCAGGCTGAATTATAAATGTGGTGTATGGATAGACCCTTTTCTCTGACTCTGTACCAACTAGTTTGAGGCAGAATTTTATGCCAGATTTGTGGTGCAATGTTGGTGAAAAAAAGGGCACATTAAGCCATGACTCTTTCCAAAAAGCTCCACCGTTCCACTAAGATCCATCTGCTTTCCAATCCCAAGTTGAGCCAAATTGCAAATTGTGCCAATTCGAGCCACTTTTTGGACAGATCCTAGGAGCGGGCACATTAGTTAATCTGGGCCACTGTTATTTGTAATTATTACAATGCATTAAACAAAAATTTATATGGAAGCTAATAGTTCTACATACAGTCAGGTCTATAAATATTGGGACATTGACACAATTCTAACATTTTTGGCTCTATACACCACCACAATGGATTTGAAATGAAATGAACAAGATGTGCTTTAACTGCAGACTGTCAGCTTTAATTTTAGGGTATTAACATCCAAATCAGTTGAACGGTGTAGGAATTACAACAGTTTGCATATGTGCCTCCCACTTATTAAGGGACCAAAAGTAATGGGACATGTCACGTTCATGTTCACGTTCACGCACACATGGGGGGAAGGATAGTGACCACTGCGCTCTTGCCTACCTGCACACAAGTCCTGATGACAGGGGACAACTGGACGACAGTCCCTAGCTTAAAATACGCACTGGGAGGACAGACAAGACAAACAACGGATAGTTAACGGACCGATTCAATACCGAGAGGGCGACGAAGTACAAATGGAGAAAGCAACGAATAGTCAGTAGAAGCCGAAGGTCAAATATCATAAGAGTAAATCAGTACCAGAGGAATAAACACGAACAGGTCAGGTCACAAGCCGAAGGTCAAGCCAAGAGTTCACATCTAGAACTAAGGAGCAAACAGTAGTGGGTCAAAAACGGGCACAGGTCAAAATCCAAATAGCACTGGGAACAAAGTTCGGTGCTCAACCACTTTGAGTGTAGCTATGGGAATGGGGGAATGCCAGCCGCACAGAGAGGAAGCGTGCGGCCGGGCGCGTTCCGCCCCCCGTTACCCTGGCAACCAGGGCGCCGAGCGGCGCCCCGCTCGGCGCTACAGAAGAACACGGTGAGCGTGTGACTGCCGCCGTGTCATCCCAGGACGCCGGCGGCGCAGGAGGAGAGAAGCACGCCGCCGGCGCCCTGTGACAGGACAATTGGCTTCTCAGCTATTCCATGGCCAGGTGTGTGTTATTCCATCCTTATCCCAATTACAATGAGCAGATAAAAGGTCCAGATTTAATTTCAAGTGTGCTATTTGCATTTGGTTTCTGCTGCTGTCAACTCTCAAGATGAGATCCAAAGAGCTGTCACTATCAGTGAAGCAAGCCATAATTAGGCTGAAAAAAACAAAACAAACCCATCAGAGAGATAGCAAAAACATTAGGTTTGGCCAAAACAACTGTTTGGAACATTCTTAAAAAGAATTAACAGCAACACCAAAAGCAACGGAAGACAACTTTGGTGGATGACTGAAGAATTCTTTCCCTGGTGAAGAAAACACCCTTCACAACAGTTGGCCAGATCAAGAACACTCTCCAGGAGGTAGGTGTAAGTGTGTCAAAGTCAACAATCAAGAGAAGACTTCACCAGAGTGAATACAGAGGGTTCACCACAAGATGTAAATCATTGGTGAGCCTCAAAAACAGGAAGGCCAGATTAGAGTTTGCCAAACGACATCTAAAAAAGCCTTCACAGTTCTGGAACAACATCCTATGGACAGATGAGACCAAGATCAACTTGTACCAGAGTGATGGGAAGAGAAGAGTATGGAGAAGGAAATGAACTGCTCATGATCCTAAGCATACCACCTCATCAGTGAAGCATGGTGGTGGTAGTGTCATTGTGTGGGCATTTATGGCTTCCAATGGAACTAGTTCTCTTGTATTTATTGATGATGTGACTGCTGACAAAAGCAGCAGGATGAATTCTGAAGTGTTTCGGGCAATATTATCTGCTCATATTCAGCCAAATGTTTCAGAACTCATTGAATGGCGCTTCACAGCGCAGATGGACAATGACCCAAAGCATACTGCAAAAGCAACCAAAGAGTTTATTAAGGGAAAGAAGTGGAATGTTATGCAATGGCCAAGTCAATAACCTGACCTGAATCTGATTGGGCATGCATTTCACTTGCTGAAGACAAAACTGAAGGGAAAATGCCCCAAGAACAAGCAGGAACTGAAGACAGTTGCAGTGGATGCCTGGTAGAGCATCACCAGGGATGAAACCCAGCGTCTAGTGATG
This sequence comes from Bufo bufo, assembly GCF_905171765.1. Taxonomy (NCBI): domain Eukaryota; kingdom Metazoa; phylum Chordata; class Amphibia; order Anura; family Bufonidae; genus Bufo; species Bufo bufo. Next base: position 349,672,337 of record NC_053391.1, on the reverse strand, counting down.
TCTATGCGTTCCAGACTTCAGGCTGTAATTGACTGCAAAGGATTTGCAACCAAGTATTAACCTCTTAAGGACATAGGGCGTACAGGTACGCCCTTGTGCCCTGGTACTTAAGGACACAGAGCGTACATGTACGCCCTGTGTATTTTCGATCACTGCCGTGCGGCTGGCAGTGATCGGAACTCGGTGCCTGCTCAAATCATTGAGCAGGCACCCAGGCTAAATGCGCGGGGGGGTCCCGTGACCCCCCCATGTCGGCGATCGCGGCAAACCGCAGGTCAATTCAGACCTGCGGTTTGCTGCGATTTCTGCAGTTTCTGGTCCCCGCGGTGCCTGACCGCGGGGATCAGAAACTTTATATGCCTAAAAAAAGTTTTATTCACCCCCCCCTGCACCCCCGAATGATTTTATGGTGGCGGGAGGTGCAGGGGAAGGGTTGCGGGCGGTGTGGGCGGTGCGGGAGGCGGGCGGTGCGGCAGGCGGGATCGCGATCCCCCGCCCGCCTCCCCTTGTATAATCGTTGGTTTCTAGTGGGTATACCAGGGTGCCAGCACATTGATGGCACCCTGGTATAAACGGCTGACATCTGCGATGCGATGTCAGCCGTTTAACCCTTTCCATACAGCGGTCCGTACGGACCGCTGTATGGAAAAGGTTAACAGCGCAGGGAGCTCCCTCCCTCTCCCATCGGGGGGCTGCTGTGCCTTTGCAGCCCCCCGATGGAGAGGGAGAGAGCCCCCAGACAGCCCCCCGAGAGATCCCCTCCTTACCCTTCCCCGTCTGCGAAGTTCTGAGCAGACGGGGAAGGTTCCCATGGCGAAGGTTCCCATGTTCAGTGTAAGTAAAATACAGTGCAGTACAATATATATTGTACTGTACTGTATTATACAGACATCAGACCCACTGGATCTTCAAGAACCAAGTGGGTCTGGGTCAAAAAATAGTGAATAAAAGTGAAAAAAAAAGTAAAAATCAAAAAACACATTTATCACTGATAAAAAATGAAAAAAATAAAATTACCTACACATGTTTGGTATCGCCGCGTCCGTAACGACCTGATCTATAAAACGGTCATGTTACTTTACCCGAACAGTGAACACCATAAAAATAAAAAATAAAAAACTATGATGAAATTGAAATTTTGCCCACCTTACTTCCCAAAAAAGGTAATAAAAGTGATCAAAAAAGTCGCATGTACGCCAAAATTGTAACAATAAAACCGTCATCTCATCCCGCAAAAATCATACCCTACCTAAGATAATCGCCCAAAAACTGAAAAAACTATGGCTCTTAGACTATGGAAACACTGAAACATGATTTTTTTTGTTTCAAAAATGAAATCATTGTGTAAAGCTTACATAAATAAAAAAAAGTATACATATTAGGTATCGCCGCGTCCGTATTGCCCGGCTCTATAAAAATATCACATGATCTAACCCCTCAGATGACCACCGTAAAAAAATAAAAATAAAAACGGTGTAAAAAAAGCAATTTTTTGTCATCTTACGTCACAAAAAGGTTAATAGCAAGCAATCAAAAAGTCATATGCACCCCAAAATAGATGCCAATCAAACCGTCATCTCATCCCGCAAAAAATGAGGCCCTACTTAAGATAATCGCCCAAAAACTGAAAAAACTATGGCTCTTAGACTATGGAGACACTAAAACATTAATGGAGACAACTAAATACATAAATAAAAAAAATTGTATACATATTAGGTATCGCCTCGTCCGTGACAACCTGCTCTATAAAATTACCACATGATCTAACCTGTCAGATGAATGTTGTAAATAACAAAAAAAAAACTGTGCCAAAAAAGCTATTTCTTGTTACCTTGCCGCACAAAAAGTGTAATATAGAGCAACCAAAAATCATATGTACCCTAAACTAGTACCAACAAAACTGCCAACCTATCCCGTAGTTTCTAAAATGGGGTCACTTTTTTGGAGTTTCTACTCTAGGGGTGCATCAGGGGGGCTTCAAATGGGACATGGTGTAAAAAAAAACTGTCCAGCAAAACCTGCCTTCCAAAAACCGTATGGCATTCCTTTCCTTCTGCGCCCTGCCGTGTGCCCGTACAGCAGTTTACGGCCACATATGGGGTGTTTCTGTAAACTACAGAATTAGGGCCATAAATAATGAGTTTTGTTTGGCTGTTAACCCTTGCTTTGTAACTGGAAAAAAATATTAAAATGGAAAATCTGCCAAAAAAGTGAAATTTTGAAATTGTATCTCTATTTTCCATTAAATCTTGTGCAACACCTAAAGGGTTAACAAAGTTTGTAAAATCAGTTTTGAATACCTTGAGGGGTGTAGTTTCTTAGATGGGGTCACTTTTATAGAGTTTATAATCTAGGGGTGCATCAGGGGGGCTTCAAATGGGACATGGTGTAAATAAACCAGTCCATAAAAATCTGCCTTCCAAAAACCAAACGGCGCACCTTTCACTCTACGCCCCGCTGTGTGGCCGTACAGTAGTTTACGGCCACATATTGGGTGTTTCTGTAAACGGCAGAGTCAGGGCAATAAAGATACAGTCTTGTTTGGCTGTTAACCCTTGGTTTGTTAGTGGAAAAAATGGGTTAAAATGGAAAATTAGGCAAAAAAATAAAATTCTCAAATTTCCTCCCTATTTGCCAATAACTCTTGTGCAACACCTAAAGGGTTAACAACGTATGCAAAATCAGTTTTGAATACCTTGAGGGGTGTAGTTTCTTAGATGGGATCATTTTTGGGTGGTTTCTATAATGTAAGCCTCGCAAAGTGACTTGAGAACTGAACTGGTCCCTAAAAATTGAGTTTTTGTAAATTTCTGAAAAATTTCAAGATTTGCTTCTAAACTTCTAAGCCTTATAACATCCCCAAAAAATAAAATATCATTCCCAAAACAATTCAAACATGAAGTAGACATATGGGGAATGTAAAATCATCATAATTTTTGGGGGTATTACTATGTATTACAGAAGTAGAGAAACTGAAACTTTGAAATTTGCAAATTTTTCCAAATTTTTGTTAAATTAGGTATTTTTTGGTGCAAAACTATTTTTTTTTTACTCCATTTTACCAGTGTCATGAAGTACAATATGTGACGAAAAAACAATCTCAGAACGGCCTGGATAAGTCAAAGCGTTTTAAAGTTATCAGCACTTAAAGGGACTCTGGTCAGATTTTCAAAAAATGGCCTAGTCCTAAGGTGTAAAAAGGCTGTGTCCTTAAGGGGTTAAAAAAGGGAAAGTTTGATTTATGATTATTATTCTGTCCCATTACTTTTGGCCCCTTAACAAGTGGGAGGCACCTATGCAAACTGTTGTAATTCCTACACCGTTCACCTGATTTGGATTTAAATACCCTCAAATTAAAGCTGACAGTCTGCAGTTAAAGCACATCTTGTTCGTTTCATTTCAAATCCATTGTGGTGGTGTATAGAGCCAAACATTTTAGAATTGTGTCGATGTCCTAATATTTATGGACCTGACTGTAGATGTGGTTACCTTTAAAAGCCTGAAAACAAAGGGTCCTTTTGCAAGAGCTGAGGAACAGGACAATTATTGTGGTTGAACGTTCGTATAAATGCGTGTTCATAAACTGGTGTGAGTAAAGGTGTTTTTTGCCATATGATTTTTTGATGGGTGAATGTATCTTTCATATGACACCAAAAATTTGTCAGCAGCATATTAACGACTGTTCATCCCAAAATATCACTGATCATTGCTGCTTGTAAATGCAGCAAACAAGCAGGTAATGATTGGAAATGAACTTTGTTTAAAAGCTCCATAAGACCTTTTAAACAAAGCTAGCATCTGTGCTTCACAGTTAGCACAGAGCCTAAAGGTGGATTTAGATGTACCGACTGAGTGGCCGATTGTTGGGAAGGAAGCTTGATCAAGACTGCACATTTACATGCAGAGATCTCCTTCACTGTTTGAGGACAGGGGATTGCTATAGTGATCACTTGTTTTTATACAGAATCATGGCTTCTGAGCAGCAGATCGCTGTTTAGACCACACAATCTGCTGATCAGAAGCTGCGAACGGTGGTGCCTGAATGAACGAGCATTTTCCTCGTTCATCGGGTGATCAGCGGCACATTTAGATGGCCAGATGATCAGGACGATTATTGGTGGTTCTAAATCCACCTTATCAGACCAGCCAATATCCAATCATGTGATCCTCTTTCTTTTCCTTGCCATAGTGCACTGAATTTTTGTAAAAGTGAAATGGCAGGCGCCATTGTCTGAAGCGAATCACCTAAACTCTGGATTTGTTTGGTAGAACAATTTTTATGAAATTCCTCATGAATTTGAATAATTTAGAATTTATTTGCTCATCTCTACATCTTATATTATATTTTAACTATTAGGATAATTCAAGAAGGGACATCTAGTAAGAAGATTCAGCACACAATTCTGAAGCACAGGAATAAAATTTACTCCAGGTATACTGTCTTGGATATCTGAAGCCAACTTTTTATATAAAGAAACATTGTATTAAAGAGGTCTTGTGTATGGTTGTGTGTAGGTTTTAGGGTACTTTCACACTTGCGTTTTTGCCGAATCCGTCCTTCCGGTCTGCGCATACGCAGACTGAAAAGAAGGTGAAAAAAATAAATGCCGGATCCGTTTTTGCCGGATGACACCGGAAAGACGGATCCGGCATTCCAATGCATTTTTTCGACTGATCAGGCATTTTTAAGACTGATCAGGATCCTGATCAGTCCTACTAATGCCATCAGTTGGCATACGATTTGCCTGATCCGGCAGGCAGTTCCGGCGACGGAACTGCTTGCCGGATCTCTCTGCCACAAGTGTGAAAGTACCCTTAGTGAGTTAAATAATGGTTAGTTTTCGTGGAGAAAATGGTTACATGGTATATGAACCAGAACAATCGTCTCTATATCATTTCCTGGCATAAAATAAAATCATAAAAACAAAAAATTAAAATAAATGTAAATAATAATATATACAAATAGTAAAATATTTAAAATGTAAAATATGTGATATTACAATACTGTAGAGAGCTAATTGATACCATTTAAAAACATATACAGTACCAATCAAAAGTTTGGACGCACCTTTTCATTCCATGGTTTTTGTTGTTTTCTTTTTTCATTTTCAACAATGTCATTCCATATTAAAGATATGAAAATAATTAAGGAACAAAAGAGGTAGTGAACAAAAAAGTGTTAAACTGGATTATGTTTTATATTTTACATTCTTCAAAGTAGAGCCCTTTTGCTTTGATAACAGCTTTGCAAACTGTGACAAACCAAACCTCGCAGCCCCGTCTGACATCACACTATGTCTGAATCACGAGGTATGGTCTATTCACTTCCACCAAGAAGTGATGTTCTGCACTCCATGGGAGTACGTAAGGTCAGCTTGGCACAGTTTTACACAGACACCCCCTGTCCGCACAGACACAGGATGGCACAGGGAATGAGAGAGGGTGGCCCACATGACTCGCTCACAACCCTGACAGGCTAAGAGAGTGAAACAGAGTCCTGCCAGCCCAGTAGACTGCCACCAGTTCCTCATTAGATATAAGCCTGGTCTGTTAATGGGATTATATCAGGCCAGAAACCAGCCCAGGTAGCATGCAAAGTTAAACAGAGACACAGAACTTTAAAAGTATCCTCAAATGCAGTCATGAAAACTATCAAATTCTATGATGAAACTGACTCTCATGAGGACCGCTGCAGGAAAGAAAGACCAAGAGTTACCTCTGCTGCAGAAAATAAGCTCATTAGAGTTACCAGCCTCAGTAACCACTAATTAACATCACCTCAAATAAGAGCCTACATAATGTAAATGCTTTAAAGTGATTAAGTAGCAGACACATCTCAACATCAACTGTTTACAGGAGACTGCAAAAATCAGATTTTCATGGTTGAATTGCTGCAAAGAAGAAATCACTGAAGAACAACAAGAAGAAAAGAACTGCTTGGGCCCAGAAACCCAAATAATGGACAGTAGACCTGTGGAAATCTATACTTTGGGCTGGTGATTTAAAATTTAAGAGTTTTGGTTCCAAACACCATGGGGTCATTTACTATACTGAAATATGCCTAAATAAGGGGTATTCCAGGCGCAGATGGTGGCGCTGATGGCAGCTCGTGGTGTAGGCGGGGAAGGGGACGGGCCAGCAGACCCATCACATTCACAATTTTTTACTCCTGTTTTAGGTGTAGAAAAAGGTCTAAATGTAAGACAGCCTGGAAGCTGTCTTACATTTAGAACTGGTGCTAGATATGCCGAAGTTATGGAGGGACCTCTTCATAACTTCAGCAGATCCACCACCAGCACAGGAACTTTATTAAGACTGGTGCCTAAAACGCCACTCTTAATAAATGTGCCCCCATGTCTTTTTGAGATGCAGAAAAGTAAGTGTAGCATGTAGGAGGAGGTGTGATGGTGTGGGGATGCTTTGCAAGTGACACTGTTGGTGATTTATTCAAAATTCAAAGCACATTTTTGTGCTTAGTGGGACCATCATTGCTTTTCAATAGGGCAATAATCCCAAACACACCTCCAGGCTATGTAAGGGCTTTTTGACCAAGAGGGAGAGTGATGGAGTGATGTGTCAGATCACATGGCCTCCACAGTCACTTGACCTGAACCTAACTGAGGTGGTTTGGGATGAATTGGATCACAGACTGAAGGAAAAGCAGCAAAAAAGTACTCAATTCTCCCTCAAGACCGAAGGAGTACTGAAAGCCGATTGAGAGATGCCAAAAAGCTGTCATCAAAGCAAAAGGAGGCTACTTTGAAGGTCTGCCTAGCTTCATTTGTTTAGGGGATCTGGTAAAGTACATTGTGGATTAGTTTTGAGGGTCTGTATTCATTATGGTACATCATGAAGGGATCATATGCGCTATATGTGACTACTTTTACAAGAATGAGAACATGTCATAAACAAATGGGTGAGGCATAAAATAGAAAGTTTTGCACAAAACACTGCTTGGTACAGAAAATGGTTCCTGAATACTGTTAGCCCTATGAAAACCAATAGTTTAAATGTTCTCATGAAGACATAGAGCCATGCTAACATATTAATAATATTTGTAAAACTTCATGGATTATGCTGCTACACCAGTATCCTTCTTGCATTTCTGTGCTGTACCCACAGCCAGCGCAAGTAAATCCATTTAACATTTTTGTCACAAAATGACTCTTTTATCTAAAGTTTTGTCTTAGTGATAAATGGCTTAGTCACTTTGTAGGACATTATTCATGTTGTATTACATCCAAGGAGAGACACTCTGATGGATGTTAAGGAGTATATGATTAACAGGGGAAATTAGTGCAGCAGACTTGCTAAGGTTTGATTTAAAAGGGAAAGGGCAGATGAGAGGATCCAGTGCCAGCAGTGACACAGAAAGAGAGCTAATGTAACTTCGATAAACCATAAATTTGATGTAACTTTAGCACTAGGCACAAAAGAGAAAGTGGTTGTTAATTTTAGAGTACTTATGGGATGAAAAGAATAATGATAAAATTGACTTTGGGTGCAAAGAGAATTTTCCTATCAATTTTCTATTCAAACTCATTGACATAGTGTAAGTTACATTGACTTGTAGTCTCCTCTTAACTCACATTCTTTATAAGACTATTTGTTACAATAGTTACTATACACAATCCACTCTTTGTCTCAATAAGCCACATTTTTTGAATCAGCCGTTAACCCAATGTAGTCGGGCACCTGTCGGTCTAGGTGTTCCCTGAGGCTGGATCTGGAGGGCGGCTGTCAATGGGTTGGCTGCAAGAATGATCTCATATCCGAAGTGACCAACACATCTTCAAACTGCCCTCTTTTTGCAGGCGCGGTAGGACTGGTACTCGCTCCTGTTTCGCTGTGGGTGTAATATCCTTTGCCAGTGCCCGCAACTGCAGAATGCAGCATCTCTCACAGCAAGGCCTGGAAATGCTGCATTCTGACAGCCCTCTATAAATGCTGGTAACATGTCCGCCATTTTGTGTTTGTACCGGGGGTCTAAGTATGTTGCCACCCAGTACAGGTGTTTGACCTTTATGCTTTTTATACAGGGGTCCCTCTTCAAACACTGGAGCAAGAAGGCCCCCATTTGCACTAATTTGGAAGAGGTGGAGCGCCCTGGCTCCTGCTCATCGCCCAGGAGAATGTCATCCTCGGTCTCCTCCCCCCAGCCACGGACAACACCAGGGATCTCCGAAAAGTTTAAAGCCTGCTCTTCTTGCTCCTCCTCTTCCTTGTCCTTTCCCCAGCCACCATCCTCATCTGACTCCTCTTCAGACGCCTGCTGACTTGTCTCAGATGGAGTAGCCCCCCTAGGAATTCATTCAGCATTGCGACTACCTCATCTTCCAGCTCCTGCTTCTCGATGGCTTGATCAATGACACGACGCAATGCACTCTCCAGAAAAAAGGCGTAAGGTACGATGTCACTGATGGTGCCCTGGCTGCGACTGACCAGTTTGGTGATCTCATCAAATGGCCGCAGAAGTCTGCATGCGTCGCGCATGAGCAGCCACTGGCGCGGTGAAAAAAAACAAGCTCCCAGAACCTGTCCTGCCGCAAAGTTCGTATAGGTAGTCGTTAATGGCATGTTTAGGCTGGAGCAACCTGTTAAGCATATACAAGGTGGAGATCCAGCGCGTTGGGCAGTCACAAATCAGACGTCTGACGGGCAATTGGTGTCGCCGCTGAACATCAGCAAGCATGCAAAGGACCTGTAAGATCTTCAAAAATGGCCAGAGATTTTCTTGGCCTGCCGCAAGATATCCTGGACCCAGTTCAGGATGTGTACCATGCACGGCATGTATGTCATTTTGCCTTACTTCAGCGCGCACAGCAGATTGGCACCGTTGTCGCACGCCACTCTACCAACTGTCAAATTGAGTGGGGTCAGCCACTGATCGGCCTGTGACCGCAGAGCTGAATGGAGTTCAGAACCGGTGTCACTCGGCTTCCAGCAGTAAGCCAGTGGGCAGTAAAAGTTATGTACCTTCTCTGCCCGTGTTTGCTAGACCTCGTGTCTGTGGTCAGATGTATCTTGGCACCGACACTGTGTGCCAGAGATATATTAACTTGCCGCTGAACATGGCCATATAGCTCAGGGATGATCTTCTGGAAGAAATATTTCCTTCCAGGGACCTTCCATTACGATGTGCCAATGGCCACAATTTATATGGCAGTAGTTGGTAGGCTAGCAGTTCCGACAAGCCAGCGGGCAGCCGTCGGGCAAGAGGATTATCCAGCGTCATCATTTTTTTACGCTCGAACATTTGGGCCACGGAAGCCTGCCTTCTGCCAGATAAACGCGACGACAGCACGGTGGAAGGTGGAGTAAAGGACAAATGGGAGGAGAGAGGAAAAGGAGAAGAGGCAGGACTTGGAGCGCTGGGAGTGTGGCTTTGTGGGTTCTGACTGCAGATGGCAACACTATTATCAGCAGCTGACAAGTAAAAAAAAAGCCCACACTGCGGAGCCATGTGTCGGCGTCCTGGGAGCGCAAGATGTGACCGTGCATGGTGGATGGCTCGCTACATGGAGTCTGCTTTTTGCCTCCTGTGCACTGCAAGTTCTGCCTACTTCTCCTCCTTCTCCTCCCTATCTGCTGCTCCGCCTGTCCCTGTGAACTCCCCTCCTCTTCCTCTCTTGTGGGCACCCACATGACGTCCATCGACACATCATCATTGTCACCTTCACCACTACTGACATTAGAGATCTCGGAGTAGGCAGCAACAGCGGGGACCACCCTCCTTGGGCTGATCTAGGTACTGTTTTCAGACCGCTGGGTGGTGGCCGTTGCTATCTTCCTTCCCTCATCCGATGCCAAGAATGGCTGCGCATCAGTATGGTGTGGGAATGAATGGGAAAATAATTCCTCTGACTCGAGTGGAGGGGCTATGGTGGTGGTGGTGGTGTCTTTGGGGGTGCACACAGCAGAGAGTGAGGAAGGTGCAGATACAGAGGACGAGGAGGGTGCAGAAGCAAAAGGCTGAGTGAGCCACTCAACTAACTCTGGTGCGCCCTTTGAAGTAATTGCACGCACCTTCTCCAACTTCCCACTTAGACTCCAGCCTGTTGCAACTGCCTGAACCCTACCATCCCTGCGGAACGGTCTGCCTCTTCCTCTGCCTGTCATTTTCTAAATGACCCTCTGCCTACGTCCGTAGAGAAGAGCAGTATTTGTGGAAGAAGGTATATCTCAGCCCTCAATCAGTATTTGGTGGAAAAAGGTATATGGCACCCCTCAATCAGTATTTTGTAGAAGCAGGTGTACTGCAGCCCTCAATCAGTATTTTGTGGAAGCAGGTGTATCGCACCCCTTAATCAGCATTTGGTGGAAGAAGGTATATAGCAATAGCACCCCTCAATAAGTATTTGGCGGAAACAGGTATAGAGCACCCCTCAATCAGTATTTAGCGGAAACAGGTATATGGCACCCCTCAATCAGTATTTTGTGGAAGCAGGTGCATTGCAGCCCTCAATCAGTATTTGGTGGAAGAAGGTATATAACAATAGCACCCCTCAATCAGTATTTAGTGGAAGAAGGTATATGGCACCTCTCAATCAGTATTTGGCAGAAACAGGTATATAGCACCCCTCAATCAGTATTTAGCGGAAACAGGTATATTGCACCCATAAATCAGTATTTTGTGGAAGCAGGTGTATTGCAGCCCTCAATCAGTATTTGGTGGAAGAAGGTATATAGCAATAGCACCCCTCAATCAGTATTTAGTGGAAGAAGGTATATGGCACACCTCAATAAGTATTTGGTGGAAACAGGTATTTAGCACCCCTGAATCAGTATTTGGCGGAAACAGGCATATGGCACCCCTCAATCAGTATTTTGTGGAAGCAGGTGTATCGCAACCCTCAATCAGTATTTGATGGAAGAAGGTTTATAGCACCCCTCAATCAGTATTTTGTGGAAGCAGGTGTATCGCAGCCCTCAATCAGTATTCTGTGGAAGAAGGTATATAGCAATAGCACCCCTCAATCAGTATTTTGTGAAAGAAGGTATATGGCACCCCTCAATCAGTACTTGGCGGAAACAGGTATATAGTACCCCTAAATCAGTATTTGGCAGAAACAGGTATATAGCACCCCTTAATCAGTATTTGGCGGAAACAGGTATATGGCACCCCTCAATCAGTATTTTGTGGAAGCAGGTGTATCGCAGCCCTCAATCAGTATTCTGGGGAAGAAGGTATATAGCAATAGCACCCCTCAATCAGTATTTTGTGGAAGAAGGTATATGGCACCCCTCAATCAGTACTTGGCGGAAACAGGTATATAGCACCCCTCAATCAGTATTTGTCTGAAACAGGTATATAGCACCCCTTAATCAGTATTTGGCGGATACAGGTATATGGCACCCCTCAACCAGTATTTTGTGGAAGCAGGTGTATCGCAACCCTCAATCAGTATTTGATGGAAGAAGGTTTATAGCACCCCTCAATCAGTATTTTGTGGAAGAAGGTATATGGCACCCCTCAATCAGTATTTGGCGGAAACAGGTATATAGCACCCCATAATCAGTATTTTGCGGCAACTGGTATATAGCACCCCTCAATCAGTAGGTATATCGCAGCCCTCAAGCAGTTTTTTTGGGGGCAACAGATATATTACATCCTTTGCAATTAGTTGCTCAAATAGCAATTGTCCCTCAATATAGTTGCGGTATCGCAGCAGAACCGCACACAACTGCTGCACAATAGAAATGCACTATAATATAATTTCTATGTTAGAAAGTATATTATAAGTATATCACACCCCTCTATATCACACATATCGATAGCACACCTATACTAGCCCTTAGAAGGACTTTTGTGGCCCTTTTAGCTAGCGTTTGGTGTCCCTAACTGTCCTTGCTCCAAAATGCAACCTATCCCTACACTGGCAAAACACATAATGTAAAAAAGCTGCCAGATCGGGTTCTCTTATAGGGTTGGGGGTGTGTCCATGTGCTGAAACGTCTCAATTGGCTGTCCTGTCCCACCTGATGGATGTGTCATGGGTCAAAGTTCGGTGCTATGCAAAAAAATATGGAGCGCCATATTTTCGCATCGAATCCAGAATGAGCAAAGTTCGCTGCAAAACGACTGCCGGGCGAACCACAAGGCCATCTCTAATGACATGTACCTAAATAGCAGGTTTTGATGTCATCATAATCAAAAACAACTTATGAAGTAGTATAACAGTGCATGACCACAGAGAACAGAATGATGACTTGATTGCACAAGCTGGGTGTGGTTGAGAACACATAGGTATATCAGAGCTGAATGCAATAAGAACTGTACAGCTGGATTCAAAGATCAGACTAGAAGCAAATGGAATCCTGTCAGCAAGAAATATGTGACGTGCACAACAAAGATGGTGGGGAGTGAGCATGACATTCAGCATTGGACATGGTATTTAGACACAAGGATAGGGTACAAATTGAACATTTTTCCCCAGAAGAAAAGGTGACTATGACAAAACATTTGCATTTAGAATATTATCTTTGGAGTCTAAAAGATTGTTCACTATTTACCTTTAAATACCCATAACCAGAGAATTAACTTTGCAGAGGAGAACATACCTTGCACAAGCTTTTCATAAGTCTTATACCAGAAATGTAAGCTGGGCTGGCAGAGTTTACACAATTCAGCAGAGATGCCTTGCGATAATTTCACGGTTAACTTTGCACTTTCACGATTTGCCGAACATACGAATATATGGCGCCATATTCTTTTGCACTGCGCCGAACTTTGACCCATGACACATCCATCAGGTGGGACAGGACAGCCAATTGAGATGCTTCAGCACATGGACACACACCCACCCTATAAGAGATCCTGATCTGGCAGCCATTTTACATTCTGTGTTTTGCCAATGTAGGGAGAGGTTGCTTTGTGGAACAGGGACAGGCTGTTAGGGACACCAAACGCTAGTTAATAGGGCCACAAAAGTCCTTTTAAGGACTGGTATAGGTGTGATATCGATAGGTGTGATATACTGAGGGGTGTAATATACTTATAATATACTTTCTAACATAGAAAGTATATTATAGTGCATTTGTATTGTGCAGCACTTATATGCGGTTCTGCTGCGAAACCGCAGCTATATAGAGGGACAAACGCTATTAGAACAACTAATTGCAGCAGGTGTGGTATACCTGTTGCCTCCAAAATAAACTGATTTAGGGGTGTGATATACCTGTTGCCCAAAATAAATAGGATGGTGTGATATAACTGTTGTGGCCCAAAAAATAATTGAGGGGTGTAATATACCTGCTTCCACAAAATATTGATTAAGGGGTGCGATATACCTTCTTCTACAAAATACTGATTAAGGGGTTTGATATACCTGCTTCCGCCATATATTGATTGAGGGGTGTGATATACCTGCTTCAACAAAATACTGATAAAGGGGTTTGATATACCTGCTTCTACAAAATACTGATAAAGGGGTTTGATATACCTGTTTCCACCAAATATTGATTGAGGCCTACAATATACCTGCTTCCACAAAATACTGATTATGGGGTTTGATATACCTGCTTCCACAAAACACTGATTAAGGGCTACGATATGCCTGCTTCCACAAATTACTGATTGAGAGCTGCGATATACCTGCTTCCACAAAATACTGATTAAGAGGGATATACCTGTTTCCACCAAATATTGATTGAGGCCTGCGATATACCTGCTTCGACAAAATACTGATTAAGGGGTTCGATATACCTGTGCAATGGCCAGGATATGGGTAGTTAAGGTTTTGTATTTGTCGCAACGCTAATTGCAGCGTGCGCAGGGTACTACCCCAGGGCCCTTCCAAGGTGTTATAACGCACTACCCCATGGCTGGGTGTCTCCTCCTCAGAGAGCAGTGCAGACCCCCCTCCCCCTCACTCTGTCCCGACTAGACACTGAAAGCAGAGCAAAGAGCACTACTGCCCTGCCGTAATATGACAGTAAGTGAAGAGGAGCAAACTGGGGAGGGGGGGGGGGGGGGGTCATAAGGAAGCTCCAGGGAGATTTTTTAAGGTAGCAGCATAAGCTGCTGCTGACAAGAGCTGCTGTTATCTTCAGTGCGGCCCTCCACTATACGCTGCTTGCTGCCTGTGAGGCCAGAAGTTTACATCTTAGTATATGCAACTCTGCCCTGCTACTGCTCCCGGGCCCCTTCTAAGCTCGAGGCCCCGAAGCAGCTGCTTCCCCTGCTTCCCTGATAGTTACACCCCTGCACAAGAGAGGAAGAGGAGGGGAGTTCAGAAGGAGAGACGGAGCAGCAGATAAGGAGGAAAAGCAGGCAGAACTCGCAGTGCACAGTAGGCAAAAAGCAGACTGCAAATGTATCTGTAGCGAGCCATCCACCATGCACAGTCACTTCTGGCGCTCCCAGGATGCCGGCACATGGCTCCGCAGTGTGGGCTTTTTTTAACATGTCAGCTGTGACAATAGTGTTGCCATCTGGAGCCTGTGCTGTCAACGTATAAGTCGCGGTAATCCCAACACTCACCTAGGGACTACTGCCTTAAGAAGGCACCTGGCCTCCCATCACCGAGCCCAGTGGGAGCAACGCCGTCAGGACCCACAAAGCCACACTCCTGGCGCTCAACGTCCTGCCTCTTCTACTTCTTCTTCTCTTTCTCCTCTCTTCTCCCATTTGTCCTCCACTCCACCTTCCACCATGTCGTCGTCGCATTCATCTGGCAGAAGGCAGGCTTCCATGGCCCAAATGTTCGAGAGTAAAAAGTGGATGACGCCGGATAATCCTCTTGCCCAACGGCTGACCGCTGGCTTGTCGGAACTGCTAGCCCTAACTAATGCCATATAAACTGGTGGACTCGGAGGCCTTTAGAAAATGGCACACCGGAATGGAAGGTCCCCGGAAGGAAATATTTCTCCCAGAAAGGCATCCAAGAGCTATATGGCCACATTCAGTGGCAAGTGAATATATCTCTGGCACACAGTGTCTGTGCCAAGATACATCTGACCACAGAGACAAGGTCTAGCAAGCACAGGCAGGGAAGGTACATAACTTTTACTGCCCACTGGATGACCCTTCTGACGGCCGTCAAGCATGTAACCCATGGCTCCCGTGTGGATTTGGTGTTACCGCCAAGGATTGCATGCAGGCCTGCATCCTCTTCTCCTCCTACTTTCACATCCGTCTCCTTCTTGGCTGACTCCTCCTTTTCCACTGCTACTGCCTCTTCCGCTGCGCCCTCCAAGCTCCCCAGAACCTATTTGACGTCCCAGGGGAGACGTTACCATGCTGTGCTGCGACTGTTGTGCCTGGAAGCCAAGAGCCACACCAATCCTGCACTGCTTTCAGCTCTGCGGTCATAGGCCGATCAGTGGCTAACGCGCTTAATTTGACAGTTGGTAAAGTGGTGTGCGACAACGGTGCCAATCTGCTGAGTGTGCTGAAACAGGGCAAAATGACACACGTGCCGTGCATGGCACACATCCTGAACTTAGTCGTGCAGCGATTCGTTGCCAAATACCCTGTGGCCCAGAGCGTCTTGCGGCAGGCCAGAAAAATCTCTGGCTATTATAGAAGATCTTACACGGCCATGGCTCGCCTTGCTGAGGTTCAGCGGCGACACCACTTGCCCGTCAGACGACTGATTTGTGTCAGCCCGACGCGCTGGAGCTGGAAGATGAGGAAGTCGCAATGCTGAATGAATTCCTAGGGGGGCTACTCCATCTGAGACAAGTCAGCAGGAGTCTGAAGAGGAGTCAGAGGAGGATGGTGGCTAGGGGGAGGAGAAGCAAGAAGAGCAATGGTTTGAGGGGGACTTTAAACTTTTTGGGGATCCCTGTGTTGTCCGTGGCTGGGGGGAGAAGACCGAGGACGACATTCTCCTGGGCAATGAGTAGGTACCAGGGCGCTCCACTGCTTCCAATTTAGTGCAAATGGGGGCCATCATGCTCCTTTGTTTAAAGCGGGACCCCAGTATAAAAAACATAAAGGGCAAGGACCAGTACTGGGTGGCAATGTACTTAGATGACCGGTACAAACACAAAATGGCGGACATGTTACCAGCATCACAGAGGGCTGTCAGAATGCAGCATTTCCAGGCCTTGCTGTGAGAGATGCTGCATTCTGCTGTTGCGGGTGCTGGCAGAGGAATTTACACCCACAGCAAAACAGGTGCCAATCCTACCACGCCTGCAAGTAGAGGGCGGTTTGAAGATGTGTTGGTCACTTCGGATATGAGATCATTCTTTCAGCCAACTCATCGACAGCCGCCCTCCGGATCTAGCCTCAGGGAACGCCTAGACCGACAGGTGTCCGACTGCATTGGCTTAACGGCCGATGTGGATGCTCTGAGAAGTGAGGAATCCTTTGACTACTGGGTGTGCAGGCTTGACCTGTGGCCAGAGCTGGTACAATTTGCCATGGAACTCTTGGCTTGCCCCTCGTCTAGTGTCCTGTCCGAAAGGACGTTCAGCGCAGCAGGGGGGATCGTGACCAATAAGCGTGCATGCCTAGCTCATGACAGTGTAGACTACCTCACATTTCTAAAAATGAATGAGGCATGTATCTCGGAGGAATTTAACACCTGTGACGACCACGTGTAATTGAATTTCCTTATGCCAGCCCACACATATCCGCCACGACCCAGAACAAAGAATGGTCCTTGTGTTATTTATATACAGCGGCATAAAAGGACTTTTCTGTCAGGTGAATGCCTAATTTTTGGGGCCTGTGGCCTACAGAAAACTTTTTAGCCAGTGACCGCCTAATGTACCTCTAGCCAAATAATCACAAGTTCTTTTCTGTCAGGTGAATGCCTACTTTTTGGGGCCTGTACTGGCCTACAGAAATTTTTTTATCCAGTGACCACCTAATGTACCTCCAGCCACATCATCACAAGTTCTTTTCTGTCAGGTGAATGCCTAATTTTTGGGGCCTATAATCAAGTGGCCTACAGAAAAATTTTTATCCAGTGATCGCCTAATGTACCCCCAGCCGCCTAATTACAAGTTCATTTCTGTCAGGTGAATGCCTAATTTTTGGGGTCTGTACGCCAGTGGCCTACAGTAAAATTTTTATCCAGTGACCGCCTAATCTACCTCCAGCCACATCATCACAAGTTCTTTTCTGTCAGGTGAATGCCTCATTTTTGGGGCCTATACTCCAGTGGCCTACAGAAAATTTTTTATCCAGTGATCGCCTAATGTACCCCCAGCCGCCTAATCACAAGTTCTTTTCTGTCAGGTGAATTCCTAATTCTTGGGGCCTGTACTGGCCTACAGTAAAAAAAAAGTATCCAGTGACAGCCTAATGTACCTCCAGCCACATAATCACAAGTTCTTTTCTGTCAGGTGAATGCCTAATTTTTGGGGCCTGTACTCCAGTGATCTACAGTAAATTTTTTATCCAGTGACCGCCTAATGTACCTCAAGCCACATCATCACAAATTCTTTTCTGTCAGGTGGATGCCTAATTTTTGGGGCCTGTACTCCAGTGGCCTACAGTAACATTTTTATCCAGTGACCGCCTAATGTACCTCCAGTCACATCATTTCAAGTTCCTTTCTGTCAGGTGATTGCCTAATTTTTGGGGCCTGTACTGGCCTTTAGTAAAATTTTTATCCAGTGGCCACCTAATGTACCTCCAGCCATATAATCACAAGTTCTTTTCTGTCAGGTGAATGCCTAATTTTTCGAGCCTGTACTCCAGTGGCCTACAGTAAAATTTTTATCCAGTGACCGCCTAATGTACCTCCAGCCACCTAATCACAAGCTCTTTTCTGTCAGGTGAATGCCTAATTTTTGGTGCCTGTACTCAAGTGGCCTACAGTAAAATTTTTATCCAGTGACCGCCTAATGTACCTCCAGCCACACAATCACAAGTTCTTTTCTGTCAGGTGAATGCCTAATTTTTTGGGCCTGTACTCTAGTGGCCTACAATAAAAATTTTATCTAGTGACCGCCTTATGTACCTCCAGCCACATAATTACAAGTTCTTTTCTGTCAGGTGAATGCCTAATTTTTGGGGCCTGTACTGGCCTACAGTAAAATTTTTATCCAGTGACAGCCTAATGTACCTCCAGCTACATCATCACAAGTTCTTTTCTTTCAGGAAAATACCTAATTTTTGGGGCCTGTACTGGCCTACTGTAAATATTTTATCCAGAGATCGCCTTTTTGGGGCCCTATTTTTTCGGGCCTGTTCTCCAGTGGCCTACAGTAAAAATTTTATCCAGTGACCACCTAATGTACCTCCAGCCACATCATCACAAGTTCTTTTCTGTCAGGTGAATGCCTAATTTTTAGTAGATCTAAGGCTATCTCTAGGCATCCACCACAGACTTCTGCAAGGCAGGTTAGATTTGGATGCTAGTAACCCAGTTTACTTCTGTAGACTTAGGCAATAAAAACAGCTGCAAGCTTATAGGTAGCAGACCTATCAGATGCAAAGAAGTATTATGGGAAATGACAAGCCAGAGTCAAAGCCAGGAAAATCAGATAAAGCCAAATCAGCAGACATGGGGTTAATCCAGAAACAAGCGAATACACAGGAGCTTCTAACTGGAATTCAGTGCTGACTCCAGTGGTGAGTGCCGCCCGTTTCTTCTGTTTTCTACAATCAAGTTTTTTTTTTAAATATATTTGTTTTATGACACACTGTATAGTAAAGTGTTTTTCCAAACTCTGCCAAGGTCTTAGAAAACCATAGGGTGACATTTATCAAGACCAACATTTTCATCACTGGTCTTGATTTCCCTTACTCAGCTAGAGGTTGAACCAAAGTTATGCAGACGCACAGGCCTCTCATAGATTTGGTACATCCTCCAGCTGGCCATGCGACAGACTAAAATCTATGGCAACCTCCTAGCTGGGCCTGCTTCCCTGCCCTCACAACTCCCCCTTTTTTAGTGGTGAGAAGGGAGAAAAATAGCAAATTTGGGGTTTTTTAACAGCAGACAAGCAAATACTAAAATAGGCTTTAGTCATGGATGAAGAATAAAACATTGTGCAAATCAAAATGACGTATTGATAAGTAAAGTTTTCAGAAAAGAAGTTCAATTCTTTGTGTAAATTTGGAGTCTTCCTTTAAGGCCTCTTGCACACGACCATATAACTTTTTCAGTATTTTGCGGTCCACAAAAAACGGATCCGCAAAAATTATGACGTCCGTGTGAATTCCGTTTTTTGAGGAACGGAACAGCTGGCCCCTGATGGAACAGTACTATCCTTATACGTTATGCGGACAATAATAGGACATGTTCTATCTTTGAATAGAACGGAAATACGGAAATGGAATGCATACAGAGCACCTTCAGTTTTTTTGAGGATCCATTGAAATAAATGGTTCCGTATACGGAACGCAAAAAACGGAACGTAAACGTAAAAAAAAAACCTTTGTGTGCAAGAGGGCTAAATGTTTTCACCAATGTGTAGAATAGCAAGAATTCTACAAAGTCATAATCTGGGAAACACAGACTTCTGTAGGGCCATGACACTATTTTGTACGTCTTTGACTTCATATGGAGGCGTAAAGAGGTTATTTTTGTCAGAATCTATATAAAAAAAATTGTGCCATGTGCCATAGGAATTGCTTCTATAGAAAAGTATCTCCATAATATAGTGCAATACAAGGTATCATACAGAGAGAGGTGTGAAAGTAGCCTAACCCACTATATGAAACCTTTATGTTTGTTTGTTTTGGTGTTCACACAAGTTGACTCTTAATAGAAACAAATAAAATGTACCTTTTAATATTCTCTCTGACCTGGCACACAAGACTTCAGGGAATGGTCCACCCTCCTAAGACTATATTTACCTCTAGGGAGTATATGCACATAGAGCCTAATAGACTCTCTCTCTCTCACATATGTATCAATCCATTGGATCATTTTAGGTTAGTTGCCAGATTTTCAATCTCAGGTCAGGTTATAAAGCAAGCTTGCTCCTTAGATTATATTCACTTACATGAGAATCTATTTTCTTATATGTATGTGCATGGGGAGAGATTTATCAAACTGGTGTAAAGGAAAACTGGCTTTGTTGCTCATAGCAACCAATCAAATTCAACCTTTAATTTTCCAAATGAGCTCTGAAAATTCGAAATTTGATTGGTTGCTATGGGCAAGAAAGGCAGTTTTCCTTTACACCATTTTTCTAAATCTCCCGCATACTGTATAAAACTATAATCCAGGAGTGACTTAAACAGACTATAGACTTGACCCAGACTGTATATGTGATCATATATATCTGCTAATTTTAAATAGTATTATAGCCAACTCAGCAAAGCAATAAGCAGAGCCTTAAGTATAATAGATATGAATACATCAGCTCATAAAGACTGTCTTAACCTGGCTGGGTTCCATTTGGATGTCCATCTATTCAGCAAGTATTCCATTCCAACCCTATTAAGAGCAAAGCAAAATTGGATTAGTAAGTAATGAAAAAGTAATTTAAAGCAAAGACGTGGCGTTTCTTGAAATTCTTTCTTCCAATGATACACTGAAATTTATTATTGCCATGCATCGTTTTATGCACAAGGTCCTCGTTGGTACTCAAGCTAATGTACTCTAGCGCTGTTAACCTGTACCTCTTTTTAAAGGACAAGTGAGGTTTTTTATATATATATAAAAGGGACATCTGTTCCAAGCAATATTGCTGGTGAATTTTAATCAACTTCCCGGAAAAATAAGTAATATTACTCATATTAATGCATCACAAGTTTGATAGCTGAGCAGGAACAAAGGTGAATTGAGAAGCTAGATGTGTCCTGTATTACAGATATTACAGTGTGTGTTTTATGGCTGTGCAAAGTCTTTTTAAACTTAGTTCATATTTGAAATAAAGTAGAATCTGAGAGTGAAATCTAGATTTAAATTGATGTACAGTAGGGTTCTATAAGTAGGTATCTCATACTTTAGTACTCTCAGTACCACACATAGATTATATAACAGAGTGGTATTGATATTATTTGCTGAATTATCATGTATATATGGAAATATGTGTAACATTTTGAGCACTGGAGCCTGGAAATTTATATGTACATAACACCATTATAAACTGTGTGTGCCTGCAAATCAGGTCAAGTCCCAAATTAGAAGATTACACCTGGCTTATCTGTGGAATTCAACATGGTTAATGGTTTCCCCCTATGCCAAGGAAAGTCGACCAGTCTAAGAATCAAAGATGCAGACAAGTTGCTGTGTAATGGATTTTCTCCAAGGTGTAACCTGTGGAACTCTTTTATTAACTGCAACCTAGGGGATCTATTCCCCCCATACCTTACACACTAATTTTAACACAACAAATTAGAAGAATTTATTAAAGTAACAATCAGAAGTATGAAGGTACATCTGTTACATTTAAACATTACACATACGCACATGATCCATACTTGTGAAAAAGCGCCTTTTAAAATAATGTCTTGCCATCTCAGCAGTTCCTCTACTTACAAATACAACATTAGAGTTCCTTATAATTGATAATTGCGAAACAGATTGAAGAAAACACAAGCTATATACTTATGATTAAACATATGGAGGAAGTAGACAAAATCGATGCTGCTTAACACATATACCAAAATATTGCTGACTTCATCAGTTCCTCTTTCTTTGCAGAATGTAAAAATCATGCTCTTCATGACTCATAACTAGATGGTACTAAATAAACAGACATTTAAGTATAAAGACTCAAAATGGAAAATACTTAAAGAGGTTGTCCAGGCTTTTTCTATTGGTGACCTATCCTTAGGAGATGAGGATAGAAGCATCGAACAGGAAGAGAGAAGGGAGAGGGCACGTCTCCTCAAACAGCTTATCGGCAGGGGGTGCCGGGTGTCGGACTCCCACCAATCAGATATTGATGACCTATGCTGAGGATAGTGGAAAATAGCAAACAGGGATCACATCAGCATATCCGGTGTGTCTGTTTATTGGAAGCCAAGAGTGCACACACAAAAGAGTATGACATTTCGGCTACGCAGTAGCCTTTATCAAGTATACAACATATATACAATGGGCCAACATATATACACCAAGGTGACCACTCTTATAACATCTCAGAGCCAATCAGCTGGAGCAGAGCATGTGTGACAATTAAAAGCGGCCTGAACTCCAATCAGGCTGTGAGTAATAATAAAGCCATGTATACCTGATTCCACATTAGATAAGACCCGATTCCGTCCACCATACTTACACCTCAAGTCGGCGTCTCAATAAGCTTCTTGCGCATGTCTGTAACGTCACCATGTAGTAGTGTGGGCATGCTGCCGTCCGAAGTCACAGGGATGCAACCGCACCCACTCCAGCAGCCACACCTACCGCAGCCAATGAGCGTTCGCATCCAGGACACAAGGTCACGTGCGTCACGCGTCACCCGCTCACGTGACCGTCACATGACAGGCGCAAGGTCCTACATCATCCACAAGAAAAACAAAACATAAAGGATATTATATATATACACCTCATGCATCTAGCCACGGATGTCCAGATGGGGACATAAAATATGTCTCACACACACCTGGTCACATCCATGAAAGTCAGATGAATTGCCAAAAAGACATCAGAAACAAGTATCCTGTACATCAATACATAACTGGTGGTGACTGATATATAATCAGATTATAGACATTGACTTAGAGGACAGAGAAGGAAAAAAACGGATGGGAAAATGAGAACCAGTATGTGTAGATGGAGTCAGTGACTTAAATATAAAACTGTACCCCGAGCGGGACAGATAATAAAGTGCAAAAAGGTGCAAAAATATACCTAAAAATACAGTATAAAAACATATATATACTGAATCGGACAGGAATACATGAAAATATTCTACCCATCTACGCTATTTACATTAAATTCAATGTTGAGTCCCTGGGGTTGTAAGGATTGCAATGTAAAGATCCATTTGAGCTCTTTCTTTCTTAAAATACGTTCCCTGTCACCCCCTCTCCTGGGAATCTGAACCGAGTCGATGACCCGGATCTCAATTGACTGACAGAGTGTCCACAATCATTGAAGTGTTTAGCCACTGGCTTGTCCAACATTTTTTTCCTGGTACTTTTATGTTTGTTAATATGCTCCCTGATTTCCATGGTCATTTCTCCCACGTAGATCAAACTGCAGGGACAAACAATCATATAAATGACAAACTTGGAACGGCACGTGTACTGTTCTGCAATATTCTCCTTTAACATGTTCCCACAGTTGCAACATCCAAGGCATGGGAAATTCCCTGTCTTTCTGGGCTTCAGATACGTCTGGCCCCCTTTGCTAACATCACCTATGTCGGTCTTAATGAGTTTGTCATGTAGGTTGGTACCCCGTTTATATGCCATCAATGGCGGATGATCAAATTCCTCTACTGTAGGGAGGCCTCTATGTAGAATATGCCACTCTCTTTGCAAAATCTGTGCTATATCAGCACTGTGATTGCCATAGGTGGATACAAACGGGATGCGTCCCATATTATTTTTCCTAGGTGAAGCCTGAAAGGTGGACACTCTGTCAGTCAAGGATATTCTGGTCCTCGATTTGTGTAACAACCTGCCTGGATACCTTTTGTTGGAAAATTTATTGCACATCTCATCAATGCGGTTCATGAACCTATCATCATCAGATACCACTCGCCTCACACGCAGCATCTGGCTCCAAGGCAAGGAGTCAAGCATGCGGCGCGGGTGACTACTGTCATGTCTTAAAAGGTTGTTCCTATCCGTAGGCTTTTTGTACAGGTCTTTTTTTAACTCACCTCCCTCAATGTATACCCTGACATCAAGAAACTGCAACTCCTCAGATGAAGCTGTTACAGTGAATTGAAGCCCGGGTACCCCATTGTTGAGATGTTGATGGAACTCATCAAGAGAGTCCATGGAGCCGCTCCAAATCATAAAAATGTCGTCGATGTAGCGCCACCAGCACAGGACCCACTGACGAAATTGTGATGCATATACCAGTTTGTCCTCGACCTCCGCCATGAACATGTTGGCATAAGTGGGTGCCACGTTGGACCCCATGGCCACACCGCATGTCTGTTGGTAAAAGGCGTTGCCAAAAAGAAAATAATTCCTCTTGACGACCAACTCCAGGAGGTCGAAGACAAACCGGCGGGCATCAGGAGTGAGCCGTGTGCTGCTCTGCAACCTTTTCATTCTGCTATGCTGAGGATAGGTTATCAATAGAAAAAGCCCGGACAACTCCTTTAGCAAATTTTTGAAATGTTGGTTTAAATTTTTACTCGTCACCTTCCAAGAACCATCATTTTTTTTTACACTGACATTGTTTTTTTTGTGGGGCATGATGTACTATTTAGTGTCACAATGTTTCATTTGATGTATTACTAAACTGTAGAAAAATATATAAATTGGCTGAGAAAGAAAAACTGTGTTTTGGGGTTTTGTTTTTATAGCAATAACAAGGAGAGAGAGGCCAGTGAATCCAAGCCACCCCCACTGAGAAACGCTGGAGCAGGTGACCAGATCAGCAGCCATACAACTTTAACAGTGAGGGCTTGTTTATTGTGGGTGAGTTATAGTTTTTATTGGTATCATTTGGCATATAGGAGTGGCACAATGACAGAGTCTGGAGGTGGCGGCAGTATGAGGAGGCCACCGAGTGGTACAATGACAGAGTCTGAAGGTGCCTAATGCAGCAGCAGCATCAGGAGAAGGCCACCGAGTGACACAATGACAGAGTCTGGAGGTGCCTAATGCAGCAGCAGCATCAGGAGAAGGCCACCGAGTGGCACAATGACAGAGTCTGGAGGTGGCAGATGCAGCAGCAGCAGCATTAGGAGAAGGCCACCAACTGGCACAATGACAGAGTCTTGAGGTGGTGGATGCAGCAGCAGAATCATGATGAGAAGGCCACCGAGTGGCACAATGACAGAGTCTGGAGGTGGCAGCAGTATGAGGAGGCCACCGAGTGGCACAATGACAGAGTCTGGAGGTAGCGGATGCAGCAGCAGCATCAGGAGAAGGCCACGAGTGGCACAATGACAGAGTCTGGAGGTGGCGGCAGCATCAGGAGGTTTTCATTGTTTTCATGTACTTTTTGTATATTTGCTGTTCAAAATATATATATTTTCCTCACACTTTGAGATGTCACATGACCTCACACGACGTCATTCGGTCCATTCAGCAAAAGGAGTTTTTGAGTCACCCATCATTTTTACAGAAAAAAACTAATTTGAAAGAAAAAATTTCACCACGGCGTCATTCGGTTCATACAGCAAAAGGAGTTTTACAGTCACCCATCAATTTCACCTAAAAATTTTTTTGAAATAATAAATTTCACCACCGAAAGGATAATGGAATTCGGTTCATACAGAAGTAAGTATACATTCACCCATCAAATTTTTCCATAAAAGGGCGTGTCCCAATAAAATTTCACCAACGAAAGGATAACGGAATTTGGTTCATGCAGAAAAAAGTTTACATTCACCCATCAAATTTCCCAAAAAAGGGCGTGTCCCAATAAAATTTCACAACCGAAAGGATAATGGAATTCGGTTCATACAGGAGAAAGTGTACATTCACGCATCAAATTTTCCCCAAAAAGGGCGTGTCCCAATAAAATTTCACCAAAGAAAGGATAATGGAATTTGGTTCATACAGAAAAAAGTTTACATTCACCCATCAAATTTCCGAAAAAAGGGCATCTCCCAATAACATTTCACAACCGAAAGGATAATGGAATTCGGTTCATACAGAAGAAAGTGTACATTCACCCATCAAATTTTACCAAAAAAGGGCGTGTCCCAATAAAATTTCACCACCGAAAGGATAATAGAATTCGGCTCATACAGAAGAAAGTGTACATTCACCCATCAAATTTCCCTCAAAAAATTTTTCTTTTTTTACTGAAATACACCCCTATATGCTTTCAACAGAAATAACTGCAGAAGTGAACTGAGAATATATTTTTCTTGTTGGACTGAAATGCGACCCTATATGCTTTGACCAGAAAAAACTGCAACAGTGAAGTGCGTATATATTTTTCTTGTAGTACTGAAATACACCCCTATATGCTTTCACCAGAAATAACTGCAACAGTGCAGTGCTTATATATTTTTCATTTTTTACTGTAATATGCCCCTATACGCTTTCAACAGAAATAACTCCAGAAGAGAAGTGCGTATATATTTTTCTTGTAGTACTGAAATATGCCCCTATATGCTTTCACCAGAAATAACTGCAACAGTGCAGTGCTTATATATTTTTCTTTTTTTCCTGAAATACGCCCCTGTACGCTTTCACCAGAAATAACTGCAGAAGTGAAATGTGTATATATTTTTCTTGTAGTACTGATAAGATACTAAAGATACTAAGATATAAGCCACTAAAGGCTTTTCAACATAGCACTTGCAGCCCAATAACAAAACACTGGAATGACAGTGCTGTATAATGATTATTTAGATCCCCAAATATTCTTTCCCTGCACTTGTAAATCACTTTCCTATCAATGTCCCTAGCGCCTTCTAACTTCTCTCCCTGCACTAAGATGCTGTGAAATGATTCCTCCCTATCCTTTCCCTGCACTTATAAATCGTTTTTCTGTCTTTTCTTTCCACAATCACGTCTGTCCCTGAACCCTGAATGCTGGAAAATGTCTGACTCTAAGATGGCTGCTGTATTTATAGGGCTGTAACATCACAGGGCTGGCTGGCTGCTGATTGGCTGCATGCAGGCATGTCAATCTGTGTGATCCCACCTTCCCAGAGTTCCTTGCCCCATGTTCTCAGTCCTCACACATGTAGCCACCGTTTTTGGAAAAATGGGATTTGTTACCACGAAGCGCGAGGAAATTCGCATTAGTTGCGAATCAAATTTTTCCTGAAATTCTAAACGAATTCCACTTTGTCAGCTTCGATTCGCTCATCTCTTATAGGGAGACGAGTTGACTAAAAACATCACTTCTGGCCAGGCTTGGACTGGCCCACAGGATTACAGGTGAATCCCCCGGTGGGCCCCTGAGCAAGGTGGGTCCCTAGTTGTCCACCCCCTGCACAAGTGGCACATAGCACAGTAGACTTACTGCACTATATACATATATTAAATGTACAGCACCTCAACCAGCCTATGTTAATATAAAAAACTTGATAGATTATTGAACAAACTCCCCAGTTTATTATTATAGACACAATCCAATAGCTGAGATGACTTCTAGGTATAGAGGAAAGCTAGCCTGTATCTTCTTTTCCACAGGACCTACCTTCTCAAAGTTGCCTCAGGGACCCCCATATTCCATCATCTGGTAGCAACTTGCTCCTGTGTGAGCAGGTAATATTCGAATGTATCTGTACTGTGGGCCCCCCAAATAAATTTTACTGGTGGGCCCTAGGCACCCCAGTCCGACACTGCTTCTGGCACTGGAAAGTCTTGAAGGTATTCACTATGTTAGATAAATAACACACTATTTTAGTAGTTCTGACTTTTTTGGACATGGTGATACCAGTTATGTTTTGTAATTTTTTTGTTTCCATTTGAATATAATATATGGGGAATAAATTTTTTCCTTAAAACATGTTCTTTATATTTAAAAAAATATATTTTTAAGCCCCCAAAGGGGACTAGAACATGTGATTTGTCTGCAGCATATGTGATGGACTGCTTTCTGACCACAAAAACTGAAGAGCCAAAGCTGAGTGACCAGAGACCATTGTTGAGAGAATAAGCTAAAAACTATGAAATTTTCACTAGAGGGCAGTGTTTTTTTATTTTTTGTTTATGGGATAACCCCATTAAGAGGCTATTCACAAAAGCACATTCCATGTGATTATCAATAGAATTGAGAATAATTACTTAAAATTCAATTGAGATTCATTTGTACCCAAATTGAAAATGCTACAATTGGCCTGAAAATTTGTGTATGACATACTGAGGTCTCCTAGGACCCATAGGGGGAGATTTATCAAAACTGGTTGGAAAAAAAAATATGCCTTACTTGCCAATAGCAACAAATCAGATTGATCCTTTCAGTTTACAAAGGAACCTTGGAAAATGAAAGTATCAATCTGATTTGTTGCTATGGGCAACTAAGTCACTTTAGTTATTACCATATTTTTTCTCTCATTTCTCACTTTTAAAAACATATTTTTTTAATTATAAAAAAATAAATCCAAAATATGCTTTTGTAAATAGCCCTAAGCTGGCCCAGCAATCAGCTTTAGGATATCGTCATGTGATCTTAGCCAATTTCAGCAGGAAATGTTATGATAGAAAAAATGCACCTGTTAAATCTTCTGCTGAGTCTGTAGCTAAACACTGGCCTCAGCAGTGAAACTTGCATGCATGACATGTAACTGCTGAGGCCAATGATTGGCTGCAGTGTTGCACATGATAGTCTCACTCCAGGACTTGTGGAGGCCACTGGAGCAGCAGCAGGGCATTTAACCGATCAATCATTTTTTTAAATTTCATTTACATTTTCATTTGATATACATGGGAACTCTGTAATGCTTAATTTTAACTTATAAATAATTTGCTGTTACGTTTGGCTACCAAGTACAGTGGATTGTTGGGAGTCGCAGATGCATGATAAACTTTTATCGGCTTATGTATCAGGTCTAGTCATTCTAACAAAAACATGTTCTCAAAAATGGACAAAAAGAATGTTTTCATAGTGACCATACAAATGATGCCAAAAGTAATACCACAGTCATTACTGTTCAGTGCTCAGTGGGCTAAAAGACTTCTCCAATTTTGACTGTTAAAGGGGTTAAAAGACACTTCAGATTTCAGATGGTGTTCAAGGAGTATCCTGTCATTTACCATGTGAGCTATCGATTCTTCTCTGTCACTTCAGATAGGCAAAGAAGGTAGCTGGTATGAGTTTCTGGATAATGGAGGACCCCTGCTGATCTTAGAATCAGTACACTGCAGGTGGCTTACAGTAAATTTCAAATTCTACCTACAGAATATGTACATATTTAGCTGACCTTGTATTTACTTTCTGCATCGTCACTTCTGAGAACGTGGCCAGGTAGCTACAATCCTGGGCAGAAAGGCATAGTGTTCAACATTACAATACCCATGAACCCTCAGCTTATAATCCTTCTCCCCTACCTCAGCAGTTCAGGGTACTTTTTTATGGATTCCTGCTTCCTTTACAATTAGTATGCGTTCACAGATAACAATGGAAAATGGAGCTGTCAATTGTATGACTGACACCCAATATTTCATATTATTAACATTTCTAGGTTTCACGACCCTACAACATTTTGGGGTTTTCCATCTGAGGATTTTGAAACTAATTGTGATTTTTTATTTTTGCATTAGCACAGCAATATAGGGTCTTCTATTTTGTATAACAAGTTGTCGTTTGTACACCTACAATTCTGGGGAGTTAAGAAGCTTAACCCCTTAAGGATTTTCTTTTTGCATTTTCTTTTTTTGGCCTACATTTCAATAGCCATAACTTTAAAATTTTTTTGTTCATATAGCCATATAAAAGGCTTATTTTTTTGAGAGATAAGTCGTATTTTTCAAAGAGAACATTTAATTTAGTTTCTCTTGTATTGGAAAATGGGAAAAACCCATAATTCTGGCAAGGTTGTGTGGTTTTGATACTGTGGCGTTCCCTGTGTACTAAAAATAACATAATATCCTAATTCAGTGGATCAATACAATTATGACGATACCAAATTTGTATTTTTTTATTTCTTTTTTTTGCTACTTTTAAAAAGATAAAAACTTTTAAAAATTTTTTACAGCCATAACTTTTTTATATTTCTATCTACAGAGCTGTATGAGTATTTATTTTTTGATCACTATTATAAAAAATTTTAGGGGGTGGACAAGGTGAGCAAGGAATCGCGTGTTTTTATTTTGTATTTTCTGACATTTTCGGACACAGTGATACCTGTTATATTTTTTTTAATTGTTTTTTTATTTTTATATGTAAAATTGGGAAAGGGGTGATTTTAATTTTTTTGACATTTTTGGATGTTTTTAAAGGTTTTTACATAATAGCTTTTAGCTCCTTTAGGGGGCTAGAACCTGGGATCTTTTGATCGTTTGTTCCATAGACCATAATAGAGATATATTATAGTTTATAAGCACCCGTTTGTATGGCGCGTGATCAGTGCAGCACTCTGCCCCATACATTCCCTGTACAGGTACGTCATTGTGGTTGAAGGGATTACATTTTAATAATTTAATTTTGGAAAGCAAAGGAAAAACACTATTCTATCATGCTATTTTTTTCTTACTTAACCTAAAATTATAGTACAATATACTGTATATGGCAAATGGTGGAATCAAGTATCAGTATTGTAAATACACTGTGGTTAGACCTGCACTTACATATTTTTGTCAAGCAGGTGCCATACACATTAGATTAATATCAGCTGAACCCAGACCAGATGACCATTTAATGCGTATGGAGGGGGGGGGGGGGGGGGGGGGGTTCTTAACTTTCCTTGACAGCAGATGTCAGGAGATCCATTTTTTTCTCAGTTGAGATAACTACCAGAGTTGTGTGGCAGCAGTTTTCTCTCTTTTCCCCATTCAGAATTCATATACATTCATCCAATGGGGAAATCAAGAGGTATGGC
Source organism: Bufo bufo (assembly GCF_905171765.1). Lineage (NCBI taxonomy): Eukaryota > Metazoa > Chordata > Amphibia > Anura > Bufonidae > Bufo > Bufo bufo. Next base: position 349,641,842 of record NC_053391.1, on the reverse strand, counting down.
TGTCGGCCAAACAATGGTTCCTTCAACAGCTAAGTTGTATGGCTAGAATAATGTACTTACATCATAGTTTTTTAAACCTACCTACCTCCTTTAAAATCAGTGCTACAATACAACTACTCTTTTAAAATCCACAACTAGTGCACTTTATATACTTATATACTAATATAATAATTAAAACAAAACCCCACATTATGTGGGAGATTTTTCAAACTGGTGTACAGTAGAACTGGCTTAGTTTCCCATAGAAACCAATCAGATTCCACCTCCCATTTTTTACAGATCTTTTTGAAAATGAATGGTGGAATCTGATTGGTTGCTTTGGGCTACTAAGCCAGTTGTACTGTACACCAGTTTGATAAATCTCCCCCTATATTTTTATATCAAAACTTTACAAAAGCTGCATGTGTGAATCCTTGCTTGCTGCATACAGGGTCCTTTGCAGCCCCTATTACCTAATTACTTGTGCATATATTGATCATCGCATTTGATCACAGTGCTATTCTCTTCAGTGACACACAGAATATTGATTAGGAACCCTATAGAGCCCCAGACTTCACTATGTATAATATTATAATAATGATGGTCGCTCATATACTAAAAACTCCCTCATATTAAAGAATTGCAATTAGCAAGAGTGAGGAAGGATCCAGCCAATCTTAGTAACAAAACATTAGGTACACTACACTACAAATTCCAGCAGAGAGAACAGATTTGAGTAAAGAATTCCTTTAAAAGCAATTTTAATTTATGTTATTCACTATGTCCCTATGCTAGGGTGAGTGGACTGATTTTTGACCAAATAACCTGACCTCTCGTATATATTTTTAAATTTTTTTTTTTATTGAGATTAATTAAGTAAATTTATGTTTGCGTGAACATAGTATGAAAATTTCACCTGTTGATTAATATACTATTTTGGATGTTGTATAATTTCCACGGTAGGCAGCTGAATAAAGTGGACAAGTTAACATTCTAATAAAGTTATAAGACATAGATAATATCGAGTAGGCTCTGCCTCTGCAGGCTTTTCATCTGAAAGTGTTTTTGAAGGTTATACAGATTCCAAAGTGAAGTTTTGTTTTCCTCTTCGAAGTTCTGCTTTTGAAGTTTCGTCTTGTGTGTGTTATTCATTCGAACCAAACCTTCAGTAAGTGGAAGAGCGGGCGCCAGAATATCAGGTGCGCTCTCCCTTGTGTTTCACAGATAACAGAATATCTCTGAAGTGTCAGGTGCTCTTCCACAATTTATGAACACCAGGAATCACAACGGTGTTACAGTAAATAGAACTTTATGGTAATGTAATTGGAATTAATTCAGGCGTCACGCAGAGCATCATTTGGCCTAGGAAAACAGTGAGAAAAGTTTTCAATGAATTGCTGTAATGTTTCAGCTCAACATAAGCAAAACAAGAGTCATTAAATGTAATATTTAATTTTCATTCTATCAATGTAAATGATTTAAGTGATATTTCAGTAATATCTGAGGCTTTATATAAGAGAACAGAACTTGTGGAAATGACACGAGGCCTTGGTGGAAGCATATCAATTTAGGAACATTATTTGCATAGAAATATGTCTAAGTTTCTTCTATTAATTTCTTTATTAATCGTTTGTAAGAGTACATCCAAGGCAATATATATGTGCTAATTAAAGATGAGCGAATCGGATCCCACAAATTGGAATTCGATTCATCTCGAAGCCGAATTTCCTTGTGCTTCGTGTTAGCGAATCGATTTAACCTGAAATAGTGTAAAAAAAAAAAAAATATCATACTTACCTTGATTGAAGATCTCGGCCGAACTTCCGTGTGTGGTGACGTATGACGTCACCACGCTGGCTGGCGTGATGGCGTAATCTCACGCCGTGCGAGATTTTGCTCCAGATCTTCAAGCAAGATGGCGGTGGCCGGCCCGTCATGAGCAAATGGAGGTGGTAAGTTTGATTTACATTTTGTATGTTCATTTTACACAGTTTTTACACTCAGATGCCGCGATCATGTATGAACCCTGCATCTGGGGGGGGGGACAACGATGGGGGGCGCCGCTATCGCAGCTCCATGTCATTGCACCCGCTACTTACAAAAAAAGCATCACTCAGCAACTTTTTTTGTAAAATTTGGTGAATCAGCTGAATTGAACTTTTCATAAATTCGCTCATCTCTAGTGCTAACACTTTGAACTTGGAGGATATAGTGAAGGCACAGTGTTAAAGGGGTTATCCAAGTTGTAGCTTAGGGAGGCTTGTTTCCGTCGCGGCCTACTATTGGCTATTCAATAGTGTAGAGCTGTAACCCCAGGCACAACCCATGGACAGGTGTGGCACTGTTCTAGAGGAAAACTGCCATGATCTCTACTCCTGTTCAACATCTTTAGCAGACATATTTACAGTATATGCAGGAATAGTGCCTCCTGTATTAAATCAGGCAATGTACTTTCCCCAAGTATAAAAAGACCGGCAGCAACAAACCACATCTAGTATATAGGGCAATAAATTTGACCTTTGCCACAGGTGAAAGAAAATCTACTTTGCATCTGGAAAAAGCCTGATCTGATAATAAAGTGTATTTTCTTATGATTCTCCTGCACCCAAATGTATTTGAACTATTTGGAACTGTGTTTTGATACCACTGGATGTACTACAAGGTCTATTCTGTACTTTAGTAATGAGAGACGTTTATTTTCTACATCTGGTCTGGTTACGGACTCCTTCACCATACGCCTGACATTGTACCCTACACCTCCAGCCTACCACCTGCCCCAAACCTATAACATCAAGGGCACCCAACTACCATCAGGCAGGAGCCCCACCATCAGAATGTGTCCCTGGATGTAGAAAGGGTGTGTCCTCCTAACACTTCTTTGGCCCTAGTGAGCATTGGTGTGAGGATTGCCACTGTGATTGACTGTGCCACCAGAGACACTATCACTACTATCCTCTGCTCCTCCGGGGCTTGCAGCACATGAAGAGCAATACTTTTTTATCACACTATTTCTTCTGAAATATCTATTTAATTAAAAAATGAGTCCCTACACTAAGTATATAAGACAAATCCTAGAAGTCAGATATCCAGTGTGCTTGGTAGTTTTCCTCTGGTTTCTGACTATTTGGGTTTTATTCCTATTGACACCTGCATAATAAAAAAAATAATAATACTTTGACTACAAAAATCTAATGTAATGTTCCCATAATAAAGAAAATATGTGTCTTACGTTGATGGCTTAGGATTTAGAATATGACACCACTAGAAAAAAAGAATCTTAAAGGGTTAACAGGCGGCCACTCAACCCACTACTTCATTATTATGATGTCTAATAGCTTAAATTTTCCCCTCAATTCATAATTGCCATTATTAATAAAAATCCTTTTCTTTTTAACTATGCATTTCAAGGATATCTCCAGCCTCTCATTTTATTTCTAAAGGACTGCAGAATGATCATCCATCTCGCATAAAAAGAGCTGGTGTAAAGGTCATTAACAGATCTTTGGAAGTTCTGTCTCACCACGCATCCAATTTTATCACTCTTTAGCTCAGTTTTAAAAGGCTGTTTTCGAAGTCATGTTGGAGGTTAATGCATCTCACACATAATCCACCTTGTAACATGCTAAATGTTCAACTGATGTCAACCAAGCAATAAGCAGGCAAAGTGTTAGGGGTGAATTGGTATTACTCTAATACAATAAAAGAATGTGAATGATTGAGCCTTTTTCGTAACCGGTAAACATATACATATTGAATTTGAAATGAATTTGAGAATGCCCTTGTGATGTAACTGTATAGAAAGGAGCATCCAATTATAGTTCTGGATCAAAGATACCCCTTTTTCTGTTCAGCATCAGTTCCTGGCAACCCTTATTCATTAAAAGGAACTTGTCACCATGAAAATACAGTGTACTCTGCGGGGATGGACTGGGAACTTAAAGTCGCCCTGGAAAAAACAAAAAGTGGCCCCATGTTGTAGGTGGGTTCAAATTGACAGAAGGCAGGGCCAACATAAGTAGGCAGAGCCAGTAATACCATAAAATACCCCCCAGCATATCCAAATACCACAGTGCAGCACAATATACTTCCCCAGCAGAACCAAATACTACAGTGCAGCACAACATACTGTCCCAGCAGAACCAAATACCACAGTGCAGCACAATATACTTCCCCAGCAGAACCAAATACTACAGTGCAGCACAACATACTGTCCCAGCAGAGCCAAATACCACAGTGCGGCACAACATACTGTCCCAGCAGAACCAAATACCACAGTGCAGCACAATATACTTCCCCAGCAGAACCAAATACTACAGTGCAGCACGATATACTGTCCCAGCAGAACCAAATACAACAGTGCGGCACAACATACTGTCCTAGCAGAACCAAATATCACAGTGCGGCACAACATACTGTCCCAGCAGAACCAAATATCACAGTGCGGCACAACATACTGTCCCAGCAGAACCAAATATCACAGTGCAGCACAACATACTGTACCAGCAGCACAGAATACCTCCTGAGAAGCTGCTTGTCTGTGGTGGACAGCACCATCTGCCATGCTCTGTCTTCCTACTCCAGTTGTCTCAGGATGGCAATACAGTTGAATTCAGGAGTCAGGAGGGCACTTGCAAGCCCCAGCTAGGCCCATAAGTACTTGACACTCACATACTTAACTCTCGGAGTGTCAGATCATTTCTTACCTGGTTTGCAGCTATGAGGAGAACTCCCATGACGTTTCCCTGTAAGGTCTATGACCAGTCTTCCCCTGGTAATCTGCATGTTATAGAGCAGGAAGAGCTGAGCAGACTGATGTTTTATAGGAAAAGATTTAATAAATCTTGAAATCTACTTTCTGGGCTTTGAAGAAGGAAGTCTTGCTAGTGATTGACAGCTATCTCTATATTCACCGCCATCGAAGGAAAGGTGACAGTCACTGATAAACCCACCTCCTTGGCTTCAAAGCCCAAAATGAGCAGCAATTTAAATAAATGAATAAAATACAAGTTTTGATAACTCATTTCCAATAAATCTGCTCAGTTCCTCCTGCTCTATAACAAGTTGCCTGTAGATCATATCCCATGTTCAATGTGACAGGTTCCATCTCAACACAATCAAGGGTACTTTCACACTAGCGGCAAGGAACTACGGCACTACATGTCGTAGTTTTATTCCGGCCGCCTCTCGGCATGTTTGCTGTGCTGCCGGAGTGGTAGTCTGGGGGCACGCGTGCACTAGCGGCAGCACAGCCTGCAGGAGTTCCTTGCCGCTAGTGTGAAACTAGCCTAATAACATACAGCAGGGACTAATTAAAAGCACTATGGCTACATAGCAAGATGCCTGTTTTTAGTAGTGTAATATTGATACTGTAAGTATAGTCTTATTTCTGTTCATTTATTTCATTTTATTAATGTTAAATAAGTTGTTTTATGTAAGTGGATTTCTGGTTTTACCTTATATTTCATTAGGGTTATACCCATCTCATAGATTGGTGGCATATGGCTAGGATATGCCACTAGTGTCAGATAAATGCAGGTTCTACTTCTGGGGCCTGCTCCTATCTACAGAACTGGCCCCTCGAAGCAAAGGAGAGCACACTGCGCATGTGCGTTTAGGCCCTTTTCACACGGGCGAGAATTCCATGCAGGTGCAATGCGTGAGGTGAACGCATTGCACCCGCACTGAATCCGGACCCATTCACTTAAATTGGGCTGTGCAGATGAGTGGTGATTTTAAAGCATCACTTGTGCGTTGCGTGAAAATCGCAGCATGTTCTATATTCTATTTCTCACGCAATGCAAGCCCCATAGAAGTGAATAGGTCTGCATGAAAATCGCAAGCATCCTCAAACAAGTGCGGATGCGGTGCAATTTTCACGCATGGTTGCTAGGAGATGATAGGGAAGTGCAACCCCAGACCCCATTAAAGTGTATTCACTGTATTATTTTCCCTTATAAGATGGTTATAAGGGAAAATAATAGCATTCTTAAAATAGAATGCTTACTAAAATGTGCCTTGAGGGGTTAAAAAAAATTCATAAAAAATAACTCACCTCACCCACTTGTTTGCGCAGACTGCATCATCTTCTTTCTTCTTCTTTCAGGACCTGCAAAAGGACCTTTTGATGATGTAATCTCGCTCACCAAGTGGTGAGCGCGGTGACGTCAGTACAGGTTCTGCTGAATAAGGATAGAAGGATCTTCTATTTTCATTCAGCAGGACCTGATCTGACGTCACCGCGCTCACCACTTGGTGAGCGAGATTACATCATCAAAGGTCCTTTTGCAGGTCCTGAAAGAAGAAGAAAGAAGATGATGTGCGAACAAGTGGATGAGGTGAGTTAATTTATTTATTTTTAACCCCTCAAGGCACATTTTAGTAAGCATTCTGTATTAAGAATGCTATTATTTTCCTTTATAACCATGTTATAAGGGAAAATAATAAAATGAATAGAACCTAACCAAAACCCGAATTTCAGTGAAGAAGTCCGGGTTCAGGTCTGGGTACCACATTCAGTTTTTTATCACATGCGTACAAAACGCAAAATTGCACTCGCGCGGAAAAAACTGAACATCGGAACACAATTGCAGTCAAATCTGACTGCAATTGCATGCCTACTCGCGTGATTTTCCCGCAATGCACACACGATGCATCTGGAGCAAATCCGGGACGCCCATGTGAAGGGGGCCTTACTGTCTTTTCATTTATACGGTGTGAACAGAGGGTGGTTATTAACGGTACATACTCAGATTGGGTCACTGTCACTAGTGGGGTACCTCAGGGGTCAGTATTGGGCCCTATCCTCTTCAATATATTTATTAATGATTTTGTAGAAGGCTTGCACAGTGAAATATTATTTTTTTCAGATAACACTAAACTGTGTAAAGTAATTAATACTGAAGAGGACAGTATACTACTACAGATGGATCTGGATAGATTGGAGGCTTGGGCAGAGAAGTGGCAGATGAGGTTATGTACATGGGAAGGAATAATGCAAGTCACCCGTACATGCTAAATGGTAAAACACTGGGTAACACTGACATGGGAAAGGACCTAGGAATTTTAGTGAACAGCAAACTAAGCAGCAAAGACCAGTGTCAGGCAGCTGCTGCCAAGGCCAATAAGATTATGGGTTGCATCAAAAGGGGCATAGATGCCCGTGATAAGAACATAGTCCTACCACTTTACAAATCACTAGTCAGTCCACACATGGAGTACTGTGTACAATTCTGGGCTCCTGTGAACAAGGCAGACATAGCAGAGCTGGAGAGGGTCCAGAGGAGGGCAACTAAAGTAATAACTGGAATGGGGCAACTACAGTACCCTGAAAGATTATCAAAATTAGGGTTATTCACTTTAGAAAAAAGACGACTGATGGGAGATCTAATTTCTATGTATAAATATATCAGGGGTCAGTACAGAGATCTATCCCATCATCTATTTATCCCCAGGACTGTGACTGTGACGAGGGGACATCCTCTGCGTCTGGAGGAAAGAAGGTTTGTACACAAACATAGAAGAGGATTCTTTACGGTAAGAGCAGTGAGACTATGGAACTCTCTGCCTGAGGAGGTGGTGATGGTGAGTACAATAAAGGAATTCAAGAGGGGCCCGGATGTATTTCTGGAGTGTAATAATATTACAGGCTATAGCTACTAGAGAGGGGTCGTTGATCCAGGGAGTTATTCTCATTGCCTGATTGGACTGGAAGGGTTTTTTCCCCCTAACGCGGGGAAAATTGGCTTCTACCTCACAGGTGTTTTTTGCCTTCCTCTGGATCAACTTGCAGGATAACAGGCCGAACTAGAAGGACAGATGTCTTTTTTCAGCCTTATAAACTATATTACTATGTTACTATGTAACAGTAAATGTGCTCGCTCTTCTATATTCGGAAGTCCAATAGAATTTTATGGAGACCGCTCTGTGCATGCATGGCCACCTCTTCATTTACTACAATGAGACTACTGGAAATAGCCCTGTGCAGTGCACTCTCCTATACTTTGGGGGAGTGGATCCCAGAGTTTGGACCTGCACCTATCTGATATTAGCGACATATTCAAGCCATTTTCTGGTTACTGTTGATCAATGCATATGTCAGATGACTATATAGCACTTACTAATATATCCTTTATAATGTTCTGTGCCATCTTGTCTGCACAGAGATCCTGGCCATAAAATGGCTGCTGATGGAGGGTCATGTGACCAGATATGTCTCAGTCTCCTTCATTTGTATACATTGTACCTTCCACCTGCACTTGCACTGTTAAGAGTTTAGTGAAGGTACAATGTGTTAGAATGGAGGAGGCTGAGTGATGTCTGGCCACATGAGCCTTCATCAGCAGCCATCTTATGGACAGGGCCTCTACATGGACAGCAGAGATCTACCCAACAAAGGGACATGGTTTATGAAATCTAACAAATGGCAGAGGATACAACAAAGGCTGTATTAGTAAGTGCTATGTGGTTATTGTACACCCACATTGGTGAACAGTAGCCAGAAAGTGGACCATCCCTTTAACGATGGGATCATACAGTATATAGAGAGCATGAAACTTTTCTAGAACTCATTGTTCCAGCTAAGCTGCAGAACATCACTGCTTCATAAAATGGCATATATTGTTTATATCATTATTGTTCCTAGTACAGATTGTACTATAAAAAAATTTGAAATGCTACATTGAGTGTAAATGACAGAATATCTTACAGTACGACCTCATTTCTGGCCTTATATAGAAAAGCTTGTGCAGTTCCTAAAGCGATCATACCACCAATAAATGCATACAAATAAAGAATAATAAATAATTACAATAATTACACCAATATTAGGGGACCCTGAGAGAGTGGGAAAAGCAGTGCGGGAAGATCTACGGAGCAGGTGGGGTAATTATACACTGTCAGATACCTCTGGGGTGTAACAAGGTTACCAGCAGGAAAGGCATTCTCAAGCAAAGCTGTTATGTTTCAACACCTGACAGCAGGGAATTAAAAGGACACTTCCAAGTCGCTACATATGTTGAACCTACAACCACATGTAAGTGATTAGCAACATAACACATTTTCATTTGTAGCTGCTATTTTGTGAAATGCATGCTGCAGACCCCTGTGACAAGGGATCAGTTAGGTTTGAAAGTGTCAGCCTTTATACTGGGGGGGGGGGGGGGGGCTGTAAATATTTAAAAGATGCAGTTTCATTTTCGTGTATTCTGATAGTGTATAGGCCTTTAGTACAGATGACACTTTCCATGAGCACAAAGTTAATGCAATCAGCTCTAAATGTTGTACAGTTCAAGTTTTTATTTATTTATTTATTTTTTCAATTTGGTCCTTTTTTGGTCCTTTTTAAATTTTTAAACCCCCTAATATGTAGTAGCTATTGAAAGAATCACTAACACCTGCTCCCCACCTCTCTGGTTCAGTGGCCTGGCTCTGTTTGGTGATCTACTGGTCCCTGGCTTGTTTACGTCTGGCTGAGCTATGGTCAGGGTCACGTGTGCTGCTCAGTGGTGATGTGTCCACTAAAAGCATGTGACCCTGCAGTGATGTGTCACTTGGGAAAACGTCACTGCTGAGGCCAGTCATTGGTTGTAGTGGCGCATGTGATCCTGTCTGTACCCTGGCCTGCAGTTTAGAAATTGGGGCTCAGAAGAGCGCCAAACAGAGCCAGGACTCCAGACCGGAGAAGTGGGGAGCAGGTGATTATGATTCTTTCATGAGGTACCACATGCTTGGGAGCTTACTTAAAAAGGGGCACAATCCTGGAAAACCCCTTGAAGGTTTATACTGTATGGGTATGGACCTTATACCTGCTGTTAAAGTAGATAAAACACCCATACATTATCTGAATGCATCAAAGGGACTCCTAGAATTAAATCAAAAAGTTATAATAAAATAGTAAAAAAAACATACACATTTTTTGTTACAATAAATAACCTTTATTTAATTTAAATTCCAAAACATAAAATAAAATACACACAACTGTTACAAGCTGCACAATACATTTCTGGTATATATTATGAAGATTTGCGTAAGCTATAAAAAAGTTAATAAAATTTCCTGAATTTTTACCAAAATAAAAATTAATATTAATGAAACATTAATACTTAGCTACCAACCCACAACAAAGAATAGCTCATTCTATAACAAAGCAAACAAAGCCTTGTGCAGTACAGCTATGGTCCTCCAGGCCAAAACTGTCCTGTCCTCAAGGGGTTTTCTTCTTCCCTCCCCATACCCTTTATTAGATCAGGTGTCCAACTTATGTGTCCAGTGTTGATGGACACACATGCTCAGTACCTCGGATCTGCCTCTTGTTTTCCCTAATCTAAAAGATAATCTAATACACTGCTCAAAAAAATAAAGGGAACACTTAAACAACACAATGTAACTCCAAGTCAATCACACTTCTGGGAAATCAAACTGTCCACTTAGGAAGCAACACTGAGTGACAATCAATTTCACATGCTTTTGTGCAAATGGGATAGACAACAGGTGGAAATTATAGGCAATTAGCAAGACACCCCCAATAAAGGAGTGGTTCTGCAGGTGGTGACCACAGACCACTTCTCAGTTCCTATGCTTCCTGGCTGATGTTTTGGTCACTTTTGAATGCTGGCGGTGCTTTCACTCTAGTGGTAGCATGAGACGGAGTCTACAACCCACACAAGTGGCTCAGGTAGTGCAGCTTATCCAGAATGGCACATCAATGCGAGCTGTGGCAAGAAGGTTTGCTGTGTCTGTCAGCGTAGTGTCCAGAGCATGGAGGCGCTACCAGGAGAAAGGCCAGTACATCAGGAGACGTGGAGGAGGCCGTAGGAGGGCAACAACCCAGCAGCAGGACCGCTACCTCCGCCTTTGTGCAAGGAGGAACAGGAGGAGCACTGCCAGAGCCCTGCAAAATGACCTCCAGCAGGCCACAAATGTGCATGTGTCTGCTCAAACGGTCAGAAACAGACTCCATGAGGGTGATATGAGGGCCCGACGTCCACAGGTGGGGGTTGAGCTTACAGCCCAACACCGTGCAGGACGTTTGGCATTTGCCAGAAAACACCAAGATTGGCAAATTCGCCACTGGCGCCCTGTGCTCTTCACAGATGAAAGCAGGTTCACACTGAGCACATGTGACAGACGTGACAGAGTCTGGAGACGCCGTGGAGAACGTTCTGCTGCCTGCAACATCCTCTAGCATGACCGGTTTGGCATTGGGTCAGTAATGGTGTGGGGTGGCATTTTTTTGGAGGGCCGCACAGCCCTCCATGTGCTCGCCAGAGGTAGCCTGACTGCCATTAGGTACCGAGATGAGATCCTCAGACCCCTTGTGAGACCATATGCTGGTGCAGTTGGCCCTGGGTTCCTCCTAATGCAAGACAATTCTAGACCTCATGTGGCTGGAGTGTGTCAGCAGTTCCTGCAAGACGAAGGCATTGATGCTATGGACTAGCCCGCCCGTTCCCCAGACCTGAATCCAATTGAGCACATCTGGGACATCACGTCTCGCTCTATCCACCAACGTCACGTTGCACCACAGACTGTCCAGGAGTTGGCAGATGCTTTAGTCCAGGTCTGGGAGGAGATCCCTCAGGAGACCGTCCGCCACCTCATCAGGAGCATGCACAGGCGTTGTAGGGAGGTCATACAGGCACGTGGAGGCCACACACACTACTGAGACTCATTTTGACTTGTTTTAAGGACATTACATCAAAGTTGGATCAGCCTGTAGTGTGTTTTTACACTTTAATTTTGAGGGTGACTCCAAATCCAGACCTCCATGGGTTAAGAAATTTGATTTCCATTTTTTTTTTTGTGTGAATTTGTTGTCAGCACATTCAACTATGTAAAGAACAAAGTATTTCAGAAGAATATTTAATTAATTCAGATCTAGGATGTGTTATTTTTGTGTTCCCTTTATTTTTTTGAGCAGTGTATATCTATTTACATGGGCAAAGGAACAATCATACCCACAATTTATTTATTACATAGCACCATCATATTGCACAGTGCTTTACAGACATTATCATCACTTGATATTCCCAGTGGGGCTCACAATCTAAATTCCCTCTCCGTATGTCGTTGGGATGTGGGAGGAAACCCATGCAAACACAGAGAGAACCTTAAAACTCCATGCAGGCCTTGTCCTTGGTCAGATTTGAACCAAAAACTACAGTGCTTCAAGGCATCAGTGTTAATCACTGATCCACCAAAATCCTGTATTCTAGAAACATGGTAATGGTCACATTAGACAGATTTTGGATTGCTCCCTTAGCATATCTATACATGCATATATTTCATGTAACACATACAATTACTCAGGTCGATTATGTTTTTTTGTTTTTTTTCCCATTTGGACTCTACAGTATGACCTGTGTAGGCCTGAATATTTGTTTAGTGTACCATCAGTAATTGCAATTACAATCACTTAATTAAGGGGTTGAATGTGTCACTCTTGCAAGTAATGTTTTTAGCTGAATTAGACCATTAGTGCATGTTTTGCTAATTGTTTTAGAGCTGAACTGGAAGCTACAGTACACAGTACAGTTTTTTTCTAGATTAACTCAAAGTGTCCAGCACTTATGGATTTTTCCCTATTTACACAGGGTAATTATAATTGCGAGCAGCTTTTTTCTTCTCTTGTTTTTTTTGCACTGGCGTTTACTGTCTGTCAGATCAGATACACGCAGTTCTCTTCTAAGAGTAATTTTGCTTTCTAGTTTCTATTCAAAGAGATCTGCTGTCAAATGCATCACCTTTGAAAACTAAAAGAACCCAAGGTTAGCAAGTTCAGCTTTTCAGCACGCTGATTTTATTTAAATAAAGGCTAATTTTGCATTAGGATGCTGTACATGTTTAACTCTCTAGTAATCGTATTAGTGCCAGGGAGTGCCAGGCTTCAGAGGAGGGCAAAGAAAAATGTCTACATGGTTTACATGATGAAAATAAAAGCATTAGAAGTTCACCTGGTAAAGAAAAAAAAAATGATACTATTCAAATACATTGAAAGCTAATAATATGAGCCTTGTTTTTGAAGACCATGTGAATAAGATCTGCAGGTCTCAATTATAGCAGGTTCTAAAATTACCAATTTATACAGATTGCTTCCTCACCTCTATAGTTTGCCATTCAGCAGCTCTTCTTTCTCATTCTGGTTGAAGCTTTATAGTAACTACCTGTATATCACCTAAAATTATATGAATAATGGTTGTCACTACCTATTATCTTGTTACAATGACATCATCAGAAAGTAGCTGTCATCGGCAGCCCAGGCTTCAGGAAAGTGTGGAGGGAATGTGTCTTGTTTTGCAGAAGTGGCATAACCATAAGGAGTCTCAGTGATCAAAGTTGCAACTAAGCCTTGTAGTCTCCTAAGAACTGCTGTAAGTAATTTATCCTTTTTTTTAAAGATATTGAAAAAGAACTTACAATTGTACGTCCACCTTGAGTCCAGAGTGTGGATGAAATCACTAGAGAGCACATTGTGTCCTATGGTGATCAGCAAGGCGATCCTTCACCACTTGCACCAAATTGTCTCTACCCCAGTAAATCAAGACCCATTGCCAAAAGAGGAGGAGGGGAGACCTCACACTCCAACAGCAACAAGACCATGATGGGACCAAGGATGAGACAGAAGTAAACAAAGTCCACTGCCTTGACAGGAGAAGGGTATGGGGCTAAATTAAGGAGTGTGAGGGATACCACACCTCTCGTGCCCCGACTGACGCTGGATGTCAACTACGTCGAGCTCACGAGTTACGGTATGGTCACTGGTTACCAAGGCGTGACATTATACCCTCCTGGAGGAGCGGGTAAGGTCAGTCTTGGTACAGTTTTCACAGACTCCTCCTGTCCACACGGGCATAGAGAGGCAACAAGCTGAGAGAGCCTTTTCACTGCCCCAGTGAAACAGCGCATTCTCAGCCCGGGAAGACTGCCACCTGTTTCATATAAGCCCGGTCCGCTAACAGGATAATATAGGGTAAGAAACCAACCTGCGGTAGCGTATTGCTAGGCGGAAACACGGACGTGGGCATTGATCGAGATACCAGACAGCACAGGATTAAATTATATATTTAATTGCCTTAAGGGTGCACTAGACTTAACACAATATACATAGAAAATATATACAGTGGTCTGAGGTTACAAATACAGGTACTATGGTGGAAACAGGATTAAACAGAGCCAAAAGTCAGTTTACCAGGTATAGGAGTCCTTTGGGTTGAGATGAGTTTTTTGCTGTAGTCACATGCAGAGCAGTGATCTCAGCTGGTTGCAGGTCCCTCTAAACACATTGCACGATGTGACACTCCTTCAGAGAAAGACACGCCCGCTTGCTGGCACAAGCCTTTTAAACTCTATCCGACCCTCCTCTTCCCACCTCAATGACCCACGAAACCCTTTCGGGTTCATAGCTCCAGACCAGAAGATCACAGGGAGATGGTTCTGGGACCAACAGACCCACCTGGGTTTCGGCTACAAATAAAGTCAAAGAATGGTACCATTATTTAGTTTCTGTGGGGAGATATGTATATCTCCCTTCCCTGGCATCCCACCGCCAGACTATGACCACGTGCCTGTTCATCGTGGCCACAGGGACACAAATATGTATCCGGTTTCTGCTTGTGATGGCCGGGCGATTCATAATTCCTTATGAACTGCCGGCCTCAGAAAGTCTGATAATTTCCATTGAACTGGGGAATGGACTAGACCTCCTGCAGAGAGGTCTTTCCTGTTCCATTAGCTGGGGTTCCTGGCTGGCTGAATGGAAGTGTGAAAAGTTGTAAACAGGACTGCTAGAAGTCCTTTGCCATCTGCTGGATTTGAAGCAGGGCCCCCCTGTGGAGCTCACTACCTCTGCTACCTTTCAGCAAATGGTGGGTGTGGGAGCATGGCTGACAGTAAATAATAATCCATATTCCTCACAAGGAGTTTGTCTAGCTGAAGGAGAGGAAGTGTCTGACTAATCATTGGGTGCCTATTCAAAAGTTTGGTATGGGCCCCACACTTTCTAGTTACACTGCTGTATTTAAGTTTGTCTTAAAATGGTTATCCGCTTTTTACTATTGATGACCTATCCTCAGGATAGGTCTTCAATATCAGATCGGTGGGGGTCCGACTCCCAGCATCACTGCCGATCAGCTGTTTGAAGAGAATGCAGCACTTATACAAGCACTGCCTTCTCTGCTCTGTTTATCTGCTTGCTGCATCAATTACAGCAGTGAGCAGGTGAAATTACAATTATGGCATCCCCATTAACTTCTATAGGACGCCACTGCCTGTTCAATTGAATACTACAGAGCTATCCCATAGAAGTGAATCGGGACACCATACTTGTAATTACACCTATTCACCACTGTAATTGCTGCAGCCAGCAGGTAAACACAGCAGAGAAGGCAGCCCTCATATGAGCGCTGACTTCTCTTCAAACTGCTGATTTCCGGGGGTGTCGGGAATTGGACCTCATCTGAGCTGTTATTGATGTCCTATCCTGAGGGTAGGTCTTCAATAGTAAAATGCAGACAACCCCTTTAAAGGGAGCCTGCCAGCTGCACTATGCTGCCCTCATTGAGAGTGTAGCGGCAGAGCGGCTGATTTTGTTGCTGCAAGGGAGATGAGTCTGACAAGGCTCGCTGTCTCTCTCCCCCATCTCTGGATAATGAGTGACAGGTTTGTTTCCTGTTGTGCATAGGAAAGAAACCTGTCACTCATCATCAGGAAATGGTGAGGGTGGGGGTAACAAGCATCATCACAGCACTGATGTGAGCATGTCAGTAATCAAACTGGTGAAATTAAAGTGGCCCGGGAGGAGCCAGAGCTGAGCATGGGACTTTTCGTGGCTCTGGCTGTTACAGTTGATCACACTGGCTTTCATCACACCATTGCTCCCTAGGGCGGTGTGTGGTGTAGGAGTCAGTATTAAGGTCAGATGTAGCAGAATAAATGTCTCTCTTTACTGAAGTGCAAAAATAGGAGTTGTAGTAAAAAATACGATTAAGAGGAGGGTTTAAAAGTCACAGCTTCTTCTCCCTTCCAAACTCCAGTCTAGACTGACCTGAGGTTAGGGGTGGGACCAGCCCACAACTAACTTCCTGCATGGGCTGGGTAAGGATTGTTAACGCTGACTATTCCATCCATACATGGGTATACTGGGTGCAGTGAATAACATAAATATAACATTACGTTACATGACATAAGGAAATTAACAATTTGCTCAGGGGTATTGCAAAATCATGAGGTCTGTTGCTACAATATGCTGCCCCTGGTGGAAGCAGCATAGTACAGCTGACAGACTCCCTTTTAAAGCTCCAGAAAATGTCATTAGTTGTAATGATAGATCATCACTAGAACAAGGAGCAGTGCTGCAGAACATACAGGGATAGACAATTTATCAGTTCCCCATGCAAGTTTTATGGCATCTAAAAGATACAAAACCTGTTTTTGCCACTTTTTAAATCCCATTGCGACTTTTTTGGTTGCAACAGTCATTTTTATGCAATCTTTGCCAGGTTTCCGAAAAGGGGGCATGGTGAGGGTGGGGCCATTGTCCCAGCACATTTATCATTATTTATGCCAGAAACTGGCGTAAATAATGACTAAAATAGATCTCAGTCTGGTGCAGGGACAGCCATATTTGTTACGACTCGCTATAAATGAAATGCATGTTGTGGCAGCACAGGCCATAACAAGACTGGTGTAGCGCAGGGTCATAGTCTATGTATTTATTTATTTTTAGCAACGATGACTGAACCATTGTATAAAGCAAGCACTTACTTCCTGTGATGCCCCTATTTCTTCATAGATTGTAAGCTCTTGTGAGCAGGACCATCATTCCTATTATTTGAATTGTTGGTTAGTTTTGTTACTCTGTAATGTCTGATTTGGTGTGTACGTCCCCTCTCACTGTAAAGTGCTACGGAATATATTTTGGAGCTTTATAAGTTACAATTATTATCCCTATTATTGCGCAGCAAAACATTAACCCATTAAAGAAAGAAAACCATTTGCTAAATATTAATAGGCATCACAGGCTTTGTAATCAATTTGTTATCAATTTCTGTGACGGAAATAGCTGTTTAATCATTGTCATTTTGTGCATCAGTTTTTCGCCACTTATAAATCTCTGCTTGTTTTCAGTAAATGGAAGCATTAATCAGTTAATAAGTCTTCTTGCAGCGTATTCAATGCTTAGCTCCATTCACCGACAGCAAGCGGAGATCCTGAAAACTAATATAAATAATATTGGTTATATGCTATATGCTATAAAAACTTTTCATCATAAAATACACTTTATTTGCATAGACACTTTAAACACAAAACTGCTATGTCCATGATTTATTTTACAAACCGTAATTCTCACGTTTCAAAATCAGTGTTTGACTTAATACCCAATGGAAAGATTACCGTATATTACAGAGAGTGATATGACTATAAATTTAGTTTCCTACCAAACCATCCTTGGTATGACTGCCACAGCCCGACTGCCATAGCTCGCCATCAGCCTGACCTGTGCAAGAAATATTAAGAAAACCAAGCCGTGCCGCAGAACCCTTATAAATTCATACAATTGTGTCCTAAGGTTTCTAAGAGAAGACAAATTGCAGAGCACAAATGAACAGGGGATGATCTATGGGAGCAGAGAGTCAACAGGCTTATTCTTACTAAATTAAAAAAAATAAGAGTTTGATTCATAGAGCGATAGATTTTTCACTGAGAGGCTGCAGTTTCTACACGTGCAGCCTGTATCTAGGCATCTTTTTTTAAAGAGCTTCTATGAGAGCTCAGGAGCCTTGAAAAAGATTTGTTGTGATATTCCCAAAGGACGAGATGGTTTTGGCTGCCTCCTTGGCAAACTAATTGGCAGAGCACATGGGGGAACTGGTCTGCATAATGCAAGACTCAACATCATTAAATGTGCATCTAATTTTAGTTTTTTTTGCCACTTGTCCTCCCCCAGCAGCAGCAAATAAACCCCATCCAATCAAAGCAAGTTTACGGAGAATATGCTCCTTGCTAAATCCTACCTGATTGAGAGGGAGCAGACATGAAGGTGAAACATTTAATGGAAAACCAACTGGAGAGGAGTGTGTTTATAGGTCTAACCGCAGAGACGTTTCTGCTAATATTTCATATTCCAGCTCCATTGCTTTAGTTATACGGAAGAAGTGAACATGGTGGATAGATATTTCTTACTAGACAATTTTTCTATTAATAAAATCTATGAGAACGTCATTTCATACTTCAGCGACTAATCAGGAATACATGTCATTTTGCAACGGCTAAGATACAGGTAAGATGACGACTACAGAATTTCAGTTTCACTTCAATTTTTTTGCATAGAATTTGCAAAAAAATAAATTATAAATGGTGAAAGGCAAGGTTACTGGAGTTAAAAATGTATTAGCCGAGATCACTAATGTTGCTTTTGCCCTTGCCTGTGGGTAACATATACATATTAAAAGCCAGCGGTGGCCAATCAAATTAATATACCTAAAAACAAATAAAACTGACTCTCAAAGAATCCACAGATTGGGGAGGGGTATTTTGATCTATTATATGGGTTTCCTCCGGGTACTCCAGTTTCCTCCCATGTATCAAAGACATGCTGACATGGATTCTAGATTGTGAGCTTCACTGGGATACAGCACGCAATGATAATGTCTGTAAAACGCTGCCGAATAAGTCAGCGCTATATGTGAGTGAGGGCCAATTTTCACGACCGTGGTTAGGTTCCACATTCACTTCAATGGGGCCGCAAAATATACGGATAGCACTCCTTGTGCTCTCCGCATCCGTTGCTCCGTTCCGTGGCCCCGCAAAAATGATAAATCATGTCCTATTCTTGCCCGCTTGATCACCATGATGTAATAGTATGTCAAAATGCGGCAAGTCACCTGCCGCCATGACGTACTATTACGTCATGTGTCGGGAAAGGGTCTTCCCAAAGCCATAACCTATTTATTTTTTTATTTACATAGCCTTATGAGGGATTGATTTTTTTCGGGACAAGTTTCACTTTCTAATGGCACCATTTAATATTGCATATGATGCAGTGGGTAGCTAGAAAAAAATATATACAAATGTGGTGGAATAGGAAAAAATGCAATTCCAGTTTTGTTTATACAGTGTTCACTATGCTGTAAAACAGACCAGTTCCCTCCATTCTGGGGGTCAGTATGATTACATTGATACCAATTTTATATTGTTTTTCTTGTGTTTTAATGCAAATTTTTTTTTTTTAACATTTTTAATTTCTTTTCTTTTTATTGCAATATTCTGACTGCCACAACTTTTTTATATTTATGTCTATGGAGCTATATGAGAGCTTGTATTTTTGAGGGATAATCTATAGATTTTATTGATACCATTTTGGGATGTGTATGGTTTTTTGATCACTTTTTATTACTTTTTTTGTGGAGAAGTGGTGAAAAAAAGGCACATTTGCATTTTAATTTGTTTCCATTATGCCATTCATCGTATAGGATACATTTTTATATTTTATTAGTATGGGCATTTTTGGAAGTGGTGATGCCTATGGCGTCTAGTTTTTTGGTTACCATTACCATATACAAAGATCGGTATAGTCCAATTCAGTGTTGCCACCTGCGAATCTGAATTGTAATATACTAGTAATAACCCTAAAAGCCAAGTACAGGCTCTGGCTGGCTTATTAAAGCAATGTAATGCCTTCCCTGATCTCAGAAACACGTGCTTCCATTTTTTTTTTTACCTTTTAGATGCTGTGGTCACATTTGGCCACGGCATCTGAGGGGTTAAATGTACACTATCAGCATTACTGCCAATCACAGGAATTAGCCCTTGGTGTCTGCCATCCAACGTACAATTACACATCTAATTACACATCACTCCCAGTGTACTGGCTTACACAACAGGAACAATGTGGAGCTAGCAGCCAGGCATGGAAATATGTGTGTATGAGAGAGAGAGTTTTTTTTGTAGGATGAAAAACCTACCATTTACCCAATGTTTCATATGAGGGACTGCTGTGTAAAAACAATTAAACAATGCAGAGGGTACATATACAAAATAGACATCACAGAATTATAGGATAATTTAAAATTGAAACACTAGGAGTAAGGACCCTGCTCGCAAAAGGTAAAATTGATTGTTTTCTAAAGTGGTGATGATGGTGTTTGGATCTGAAGGATGTTGGTCGGCTGTGAAGGGGGGTGGAGGTGAAATGTGTAAGAGTCAGTTTAGGGAACATGTTACGCCTTCTTAAAAATATGTTTTCTTAAGTCACTTTTAAGGCTATAGATACTGGAAATTAACCTGGTTAGTGCATTCCAGAGAACTTGTGCTTCTCAAGAAAAGTTTTGAAGGTGGGAATTAGAGGTTCAATTTATGGAGGATGTAAAGAGGACCTTTCACCACTCCTGACATACTGTACCTGTTTTAATAGCTTCAGGCATTCCCCATGTAATAACAATTAGAAAGCATCTATTAGTATGACTCTATGTTGCGCCTGTCACGATGTTGGGAAAACACTTCACACCGAACACAGGAGGAGGGGGGAAATGTAATAGGCTTGGAAACTAGGGATAGAGGGATGGTCACCACCTAATGAGTCCCTAATCGTTGCCCTGACTACTAACAGTATGAACAGACCTCGACGGTAGGAATGTTCATACACCGGAACCTAGGCCCTATCTCACCCTAACAGGGCCCTGGAGATAGTGTCAGGACAACAGATAGCCTGTTCCTTCCAAGCTGAAGGAACAGGAGACCCCCTCAGGCCTTATACCAAAAGGAAGGGAAAAAAACACAAACAATAAGAAAAAGAGACACTTAACTCCGAAGTATGCTGACGAGCATCAAAAACTGCATGCGTGAATGCAGCATAAGGTTTAAAATAAGGAAACTGTAAATGTGTTTTATGGGGTATTTGATGGCCTATGTAGAAGAGTATTAGTGCAGTCTAGGAGTGTTCAGTGCCCTGTGTATCATTTGTGTTATGGAAAGTAAGGGTTCTATTTTCATGCATGAGGCAATTGTAGGGTATGCAAGTTTACTGTTATTTGTACAGTAAGAGAAAGAGTATAATACGTAATGACAAGTAATGTGGGTTGCAGGTCAAAGAGTTGGCTGTGCAGAACACAGTATAAAGTATGGTAATTAATGCTGTGTGCTCAGAGTTCAGAAAAGTTCCATTTAATATACTTTATTACATTTACTGTGGATAGTGAAGGATAATAAACGAAATTTAGGACAGAATAAGTTAAGGGGGCATACACTTTTCTATGTAAAATATGTGATACAGTTCTATCCTTGAAAATAAATTAAAATGCCTTTGGGAAAGTGTGGACTTGATATTATTAGAAACTTTGGGAGTTTTTGTTCTGCTGTTTTTCTAAATTGAAAATGTTACAGAACGGTATATTTGTTTAGGATAATAATTTGCATAAAGTGAACTAGTCGGTATCTTATACGATTGGGTTTACTAAGCACTAAACTGTAAGAAAGGATGTCTAAGTTAATGAAGTAATGCCTGGCACATTGCTGTGCATGTAGCGGAACATGCCTTTTATCTGGTCATACCATGAAAATCTAGTTATAAGGCTGGGTTCACATTACCGTTTCATTTTCCGTTCTTCTGATCTGTCAAAAAAACAGAAACAAACAAAAAAAAGGCCCTGTATTTTAAGCATCCGTTATGCTTAGTTATGCCCATTTTGCATCCGTTTTAGACATTTCAGTCTGCGATCGGTTATTTTAGATGGAAAAAACAGTCCAACGTGAACTATTTTTATAAAATGAATCTTAGCTGGAAATGACAAAGACAGATGCAAAATATGCATAACTGAGCATAATGGATGCTTAAAAATACAGGTTCTGTATATTTTTTTTCTTCTGTTATTCTGATGGAAGAACGGAAAAAAGCGGTGATGTGAACCTGGCCTTAATCCTAACACCTTTCAAGTAGTAAATTTGTGTTAACTGATGTCCTTTTCATCTTCCACTTATAAAACTGCATCTAGTATTCAAATACAGACAAATTGACCAAGAGATCAACTCACCTACATAACAGATTTCAGGAGAAATGGAATCAGTCCCATCACATGTACCCCAGCAGATGGGATATGTCAGTGTATTCTACTTCTGGGCAGTAGGAGCTGTAGGGGCCCCAAGTGGCTCTGTTCAACCTCCTTACCCACAGTTCTGCTGTGTACATGATTCTTTAGGATGGTGTAACGGACCGTTCAGCACACAGCTCCGTTCAGACGATATCTTCCTTTCAATGCACAGGCAGCTACTGCAAGCACCAGTCTGCCGAACTGCAAACTACACGAACACTGGAAACCACGGAACAGGAAAAGCATACAATCAGCTTACACTCCTGGCAATCAGCATACAATCCAATTCCCCCAAGAACGAGACGACACTTCGTTGTGAGGTCAAGCAGAACTGACTGTCCTGGGGCATACAGCCTCTTTTATTTACAATCCACAAACATAGTACTGCCCACAGGGTTTTGAAATACAACCAATCAATATATTACAACACATACAATGTAAGTACAGCAGCAAATCGGACACAATGGGACAATGGCACAATGGGACAATAGAAACACACCCAGCATATTCCTCCCCTCTGTCTAGGAGATAATTGAGTCAATTTCTGTATCTACACAACTATCTCCTAAGCGGAAAAGTTACACTTCTTATACATTGTTACAACTTTGTGAGTTTACATTGTACATACATATAACTTATATCAATTTAACCAGTATAACTTGGGGACAAACCTATCCAAAATTCACTTGAATAGGTTCAGGGGTTTAAAAGTTAGTAAAAGTATCTTAAAGGGCCGTAATCCTGGGGCAGGAGGCGGGCAAACAGCCCCCTCCAAAACACCGTGGCGAAGTGGCTTTCGCCACATATCTTCCCATTCGGGGGGAGACTAACCAGGTAGCTGACCTTCTGTCGGTCAGTGCCTGAGTTAGTCGAGTCACCCACCCACTGTGAATTAAAATCAACAAGGCAGCCCCCCCACAATAATATACAATCTACAGTGCAGTCCCCCCAACACTTGGTTACTGCACCCGGGGAATTTTGTAGCCTGTTTCGGTCCCATGGTTTCAACATGGCTGTGTTGGGCACTGGTCTCTTGGCTTTGTGGGTCGCTGAGTGAGCAGAGACCGGCGGTACTCTGCCCTGGTGGCAGCACTTCAGCTGGGGGGACCTGCAGATAGACAAGCCTGGGACAAGGGGACAAAGGAGGGCAGAGGCCAACTGCACTCTGCCCAGTTGCCAGCTCTTCCGCTGGAGCAACTGGGGTATAGTCCTGCCCGGTGACAAAGGGAAAGTTAGGGCAGAGGCCAGCGGCACTCTGCCCAGATGCCAGCTCTTCTGCTGGAAGGGGAACAGGGGAAGCTAACGTCTCCTCTACTGACCTCAGTATCTCGGTAGGGGTTAGCTGTGGAGGGTAGTGATCGCTTACCTCCTCCTCCTGGTACTCACACTGCCACTGGAGATCTGGGCCGTCTGCCCAGCATCCCTGTAAGGCCGGTAGAGAGACTGCGGTCCTATCTCCCCCTGTCCGCTGGGAGTCCTCCCAGGACCAGTCTATGAGGTCCGCGACCTCTGGTACTTCTGGTTCCTGTTGGGGGAGAGGACCGACGGTCTCTTCTCCCACGAATACACACTGCCGCTGGGAAGCAAGGACGGTACCTTCAGCTCCCTGGGACTCACTTGGCTGCTGGGTTGAGAGACCGACTATCTCTGCTCCCTGCAGGACACACTGCCGCTGGGGAGGAAGGACAGCACCTTCAGCTCCCTGGGACTCACTTGGCTGCTGTGGAGAGGGACCACCTGTCTCCTCTCCTAAGGGTACACACTGTCGCTGGAGAGAAAGACCGGTTGTCTCTGCTCCCAATACAATACTCGGCTGTTGGGGAGGAAGGACGGCACCTTCAGCTCCCTGTAACTCACACAGCCTCTGGGGACCAAGGACGGCACCTTCAGCTCCCAGGAACTTGCTCAGCCGCTGGGGTATCTCCCTCCTGTCTACCGCTGCCATGGCCTGCAGGTACTCTCTGATCCTCCACTTCACCCTCTGTACGAGGTTTTCCGTGGGGTTGGGTCCCAAGAGAGACAGCACCCCATTAACCTCTCTATCAAACTCGTCCTGAGTGTAGCAGGGCTCCATGCTTGCTCTGCTGATTTTGGTTCCTTTGTAGATAGGGGCGCTGTACTGGTACTAGCGTTGCCCTCAATTTGTAATCCAGGAACTGGTGTTGCCTTGTAGCTGTCCTTCTGGGCCGTGAGAATGATCCCACTGCTGCCACCAATTGTAACGGACCGTTCAGCACACAGCTCCGTTCAGACGATATCTTCCTTTCAATGCACAGGCAGCTACTGCAAGCACCAGTCTGCTGAACTGCAAACTACACGAACACTGGAAACCGCGGAACAGGAAAAGCATACAATCAGCTTACACTCCTGGCAATCAGCATACAATCCAATTCCCCCAAGAACGAGACGACACTTCGTTTTGAGGTCAAGCAGAACTGACTGTCCTGCGGCATACAGCCTCTTTTATTTACAATCCACAAACATAGTACTGCCCACAGGGTTATGAAATACAACCAATCAATATATTACAACACATACAATGTAAGTACAGCAGCAAATCGGACACAATGGGACAATGGCACAATGGGACAATAGAAACACACCCAGCATATTCTTCCCCTCTGTCTAGGAGATAATTGAGTCAATTTCTGTATCTACACAACTATCTCCTAAGCGGAAAAGTTACACTTCTTATAAATTGTTACAACTTTGTGAGTTTACATTGTACATACATATAACTTATATCAATTTAACCAGTATAACTTGGGGACAAACCTATCCAAAATTCACTTGAATAGGTTCAGGGGTTTAAAAGTTAGTAAAAGTATCTTAAAGGGCCGTAATCCTGGGGCAGGAGGCGGGCAAACAGCCCCCTCCAAAACACTGTGGCGAAGTGGCTTTCACCACAGATGGCTTCAAACTTTTGTGTTTTTTTGTCATGTTTTTTGCATCAACATTTTTTTCCTGCAAAAAAACGCCAGCTCTCGATGTTAGCTGAAGAACGCAGGACACACATGCATTTTTGGGGGCTCCTAGCATATTTTTTTTAATTAGGTGGCATTTTTGTCTTTTTTTGCTTCTTTAAAAAAATGCAGCATGCTGTAGCTTTTGGAATTTTCCAGGCATTTTAACACATCTTTATAGGCAAAAATGCCATGAAGGAAAGCTGTCTAGAAAAGTGAAGCAAAATGGAACAAACTGGCGCAATTTGGCACGTCTAAGGTTTCAATACTTTTTTCTGACATGCTGAAAAAAGAGGGGAGGGGCTAAGAAGACAGTGGTGGATCTTCATCGGAAAGGGGTAGGGCCTTATATGCATGGTTTTGCCCCAACATTTTGCTATTTGCAATTTTGGTGTAAAAATCCATCTCAAAGTAAGCCAACTGCTGGTATAGAGTCAGAGAAAAGTGTCTATCCCTGCAACACATTTTTCATCCAGCCTGAGCCCCTGTGATAAATATGACAGCCTGTCTAAGCTTATGCCATCTTTATGATTAGTAAATCTGGGCCATTGTGTGCAAAAAATGCTATCACTTATCTTCATATTTTTAACAGATAATAAGATAAACAACCCTTTATATGATTCTGTTTTTGAATAAAAAAAAGAATCAAGAACACACTCTAGACTGGAGACGAAGTATATTACCAAAACTTTCTACCTAATGCTAGTTGGGACAAGAACAAAGCCACACGCAATCTATTTTCGAAAATGTTATCTACAGTGTCTGGTCATTTGAGTATTATTACTAGTGATGAGCGGCAGGGGCAATATTCAAATTTGCGATATTTTGCGAATGTTTGGGCGAATATTCGTCATATATTCGCAAATTCAAGAATTCGCTATTATTTTCTTGATTGAGAAAATAGGCAATGAAATATGCGCGTATTGCGCGCGCAATACAGGCGTGGGTCACTGTTGCTACATTTTCCAAGCTGCTGGAAGCTTCCTGAGACTGGAGAAAATTGTTGGCACGGCAGAACATTACAATGGCTTTTTATGCAGATAGAGTTCTCCAATATATTCGCAATTGCACAAATCGGCAATTAATGATGCGCATATTTTGGCGCAATACGCGCAACTTCACATTTTAGTAGGTCTGACTACATATTACTAATTGTGCACTAAGTATTGTTGTGACATCACAACAATGGTGTAACATGTATGTATGGACAGCAGAACCACTGTTCACACTACCTAACACCCTGCACTGGAACCTATCAGCTACACTATATCACAATCTAACCTACACTGACTATCTCCCACTAACTATATGTATTATATACTGTATAAGCTACTGTAACTAACTATCTATCTAATGTAATGACACAGCAAAGCACAGAGCACAGCAATGACACTGCTGTCTCTCTCAGAACTGCAAAAAACTGCAGAAAATGGCTGCTGGGGAGGTTCTTATATAGTAAGGGGTAGGAAACTTTCCTATTGGTTGCTAGTGATGTTGCTAAAAGCTATTGCAGCCTTCTCATTGGCCCACAAGCAAGAAGGGAGGTTACTGATGAAAAAAAAAAATCTAGAATATTTGAGAATACGAATATATAGCACTATATTCTAAATCTTTGCGAATTCTCAAAGTGGCGATATTCGCAATTTGAATATTCGTGCCCAACACTAGTAGGAAACATCACATAAAATGATGGTGTTTGGCAAATTCCCCCCATAAAATATGGACATCTTGTAATTGTAAAACAATGTTTCCAAATCAGTCTCTGAGCGTTTTTCATTGTTGCATTTTTGTTTTTCACTCCCTTCCTTTCTGGGGCAATAACTTTTTTACTTTTCTGTCTACATACCTGTATTAGGACTTGTATTTTGGGTTACAAGTTGGAAAAAAATTCTAAATGGAATGAAATTGAAAAAAACCCCACTAATGTGCAACAATTTTATGAGTTTTGTTTTTATAGTTCTTTCGGTAAAACTGACCTGTTATTTCCATTCTCCGGGTTAGCACGATTATGGTGAGACCACATATGTAGTTTTTCTTGCATTTTATTACTGAAAAAAATATATAAAAAATATATATATTTTCATCATTATATTCTGACCCCTATAACTTTTCTGTAGTCGAGTGTATAGAGCTGTTTGAGGGTTAATTTTTTTGCAGTGATCTGTACTTTTCATTGATACCATTGATATTTTTTTTTTTGTGGGAGACCATTTTAATATTCTTTCTGTTTTGCCGTTTGTCATATGGTAAAAATATTTTTAAATGTTAATAGTACAGGCGTTTTTGCATGTGGTGATACCCATGCTGTGTATTTTTTTTTTTTTACATTTTAGGGAAAATGGGGGTGATTTGAATTTTTATATTTTTATATTTATATATATTTTAAAAGATTTTCATAAGGAACTATAACATTCATTTGACTGTTTCTCTCATACACTCCAATGCATTAGTATAGGAGTGTAGAACGATTTCAATGTATTCCTATAGAGCCTTGCCACAGGATACATATTTTTTAAAATAATAAACACATAAAAATATAGAAAAATCTAATCACCCCATCATTTACCAAATTTTAAAAAATAAACAATAAAAAATAAACATAACAGATATCACTCATATAGCTCTATAGACAGAAATATAATAAGAAAATTCTTATTTTTTTCAAAGGTTTTAATTTTTTTAAAGTAGTTGAACAACCATACAATTTTGGTATCACTGTAATCATTCTGAACTGCAAAATAAGGTCATCATGTCATTTTAGAGCATAAATAACACTGTAACAACAAAACCACAAAAAACATGGCGGAATTGTGTGGTTTTTTTTTTCAATTTCACCTCACAATTTTTTTTTTACTGTTTTCCAATTCAAGATATGGTAAATTAAATACTTGCTTTAATAAGTAGGTGCTCAGTGGTGGGAATATATCCATGTCCACATAGAGAATAGAAGGCACGGAACTCAAATTATCATGCAAATAGTTCACATTGTTTTATTAGTATCTCCAACAATCACACATAGAGACAGACACTAGTGTTTCGATCCATCCTGGACCTTATATTTAAAAAGAGAGATGGGAAAATCTGAATCTTGATATAGGTGAATCAATATTTTTATAGATGCAATGGTCCATGCTGTATATCATAAGTGAAAAAGTCCATATATCACAGCCCTTAAACGGCAAATAATGTGACATAGTTCCTGTAAAGAATAATAATGAAGTCAATAGCAAAAGGGAATGCAGGGATAAAGAGATTACATAATCTGTTGCTCATAGGAAACAAATGTAAAACAAAATACATCATAAAGTTTCAATATCAGAAACTTGCTGTCTCAAAAACTATAGATGGCCAGCAGAATGTACAACTGAATCTACAATTATTGTAGGAATATCAAAGCAAAACAAAGCAGACTGTGATGGGAAAAATGCTGGAATACTGCCAGAACATAGTCAGCATTCTTAAATATGTGGGGGCCCATTTATTAAGATCGGCAATTTGCATGCCGGTCTTAAGTGTCTCTATACTGCTGGAGGAAGCACCAATGTTAGGGCTCATGCACACGACTGTATTTTCTTTCTGTGTCTGTTCCATTTTTTTGCAGCCCGTATGCGGAACGATTCACTTCAATGAGCCCCCCCCAAAAAATGGAAATGATTAAGTGTGCATTCCATTTCCGTATGTCCGCAGGTCTGCTACGCAAAAAAATAGAACATGTCCTATTCTTGTCCGTTCTGCGAACAAGGACAGGCATTGTTACAATGGATCAACAATCAAAACAGATGCAACACGGACATCACACAGTTGTCATCTGTTTTTTTTGTGGATCCATGTTTTGCAGACTGCAAAATACGAATGGACATGTGCATGAGCCCTTATGTGGAGGTACGTTTTCTTTAATCAAGATGGCCACGACGGCCTCTCTGCGATCAAATGGATGAGTTGACTATGTATTTGGTTTTTGCTTTAACCAATGATCAATCCCCTTATAGGCTGCATATGACTTTCAGATAGAGATGGTCTTGCGGTTCGCCCGGCGGTCGCTTCGCAGCAAACTTTGCGCATTCGCGATTCGACGAACATGCGAACATATGCTGATGTCCACCGGCGCCATATTCTTTTGCATTGCGCCGAACTTTGACCCATGAAACATCCATCAGGTGGGACAGGACAGCCAATTGAGATGTTTCAGCACATGGACACACCCCCTACCCTTTAAATAAACCCGATCTGTCAGCCATTTTACATTCTGTGTTTTGCCAGTGTAAGGAGAAGTTACTTTGTGGAGCAAAGACAGGTTGTTAGGGACACCAAGTGCTAGCTAATAGGGCCACAAAAGTCCTTTTAAGGACTGGTTTAGGTGTGCTATAGATAGGTGTGATATACTGAGCGGTGTGATATACTTATAATATACTTTCTAACATAAAAAGTATATTATAGTGCATTTGTATTAAGCAGCAGTTGTGTGCGGTTCTGCTGCGATACTGCAGCTATATAGAGGGACAAACGCTATTGGAACAAATAATTGCAAACTAAAAAACTGATTGAGGGGTGTGATATACCTGTTGCCCCAAATAAACAGGGTGGTGTGATATAACTGTTGTGGGGAAAAAATAATAATTGAGGGGTGTGATATACTCTCTTCCACAAAATATTGATTAAATTGAGGGGTGCTATATACCTGCTTCCACAAAATACTGATTAAGGGGTTTGATATACCTGTTTCCACCAAATATTGATTGAGGCCTACGATATACCTGCTTCCACAAAATACTGATTAAGGGGTTTGATATATCTGTTTCCACCAAATATTGATTGAGGGCTGCGATATACCTGCTTAAACAAAATACAGATTAAAGGGTTTGATATACCTATTTCTACCAAATATTGATTGAGGCCTGCGATATACCTGCTTCCACAAACTACTGATTGAGGTCTGTGATATACCTGCTTCCACAAAATACCGATTAAGGGGTTCGATATACCTGTTTCCACCAAATATTGATTGAGGGGTGTGATATACCTGCTTCCACAAAATACTAATTAAGGGGTTTGATATACCTGCTTCCATAAAATACTGATTGAGGGCTGCTATATACCTGCTTCCACAAAATACTGATTAACAGGTTCGATATACCTGTTTCTACCAAATATCGATTGAGGCCGATGATATACCTTCTCCCACAAAATACAGATTAAGGGGTTTGATATACCTGTTTCCACCAAATATTAATTGAGATCTCCAATATACCTGCTTCTACAAAATACTAATTAAGGAGTTGGATAATCCTGTTTCAACCAAATATTGATTGAGTCCTGCGATATACTTGCTTCCACAAAATAATGTTTAAGGGGTTTGATATACCTTCTTCCACCAAATATTGATTGAGGCTTGTGATATACCTGCTTCCACAAAATACTGATTAAGGGGTATGATATACGTGCTTCCACAAAATACTGATTGAGGGCTGCTATATACCTGCTTCCACTAAATACTGAATAAGAGGTTCGTTATACTTGTTTCCACCAAATATTCATTAAGGCCTGCGATATACCTGCTTCCACAAAATCCTGATTAAGGGGTTCGATATACCTGTTTCCACCAAATATTGATTGACGCCTGCAATATACCCGCTTCCACAAAATACTGTCTAAGGGGTTTGATATACCTGTTTCTACTAACTATTGATTGAGAAAAACCTATAAACGAACACTGAGGGTTGATAAGCTATAAAAATAATGTTTATTGAAATGCATGATTAAAAAACATACAATGAGAGACAAATCAATAGTTGAAAAAAGTGCGGTACAACCCTGGGAGAGTTTAGTAAAACAAGTGACATAACATTGGAGCCTGAAGACAAGAATCTACTGCATAAAACAAAGTATATTTATATATATATATAGATGTCTTAATCAATGGAAGCAGAAGGTGCCGTATATTATAAAGTGCAAGTGCAAACTGCAAATAAGAAGTGAAAGATAGCAGCTCTGCAAGTACATAAATCATCAATTGAGTAGACATCTATTTAATAAAGTGCAACAGATACCATGATAAAGTGCTTGTGCAAGCCACAAACAAGTGGCGAAAGAGCATGGAAAAATCTTATTCAGAGGCTCAACAAAAATAGTAAATGCAATGTAAACATGAGAGGTCACATACCGTAATTTAAAGTGATAACTCCAAAGGAGGACCGCACACCCAGTACTCCATAGCAACGAGCCGTTAATGACTACCAGTACGAACTCTGCAGCAGGACAGGTTCTGGGGAGCTTAGTTTCTTTTCACCACGCCAGTGGCTGCTCATGCGCAACACATGCAGACTTCTGCGGCCATCTGATGAAATCACCAGCTTTCGCAGCCAGGGCGCCATCAGTGACATCATATCTTACGCCTTCTTTCTAGAGCGTGCATTGCATCGTGTCATTGATCACACCGTCGAGGAGCAGGAGCTGGAAGATGAGGAAGTCGCAATGCTGAATGAATTCCCAGGTGGGGCTACTCCATCTGAGACAAGTCAGCAGGAATCTGAAGAGGGATCAGAGGAGGATGGTGGCTGGGGGGAGGAGTAGGAGGAGCAAGAAGAGTAGGCTTTGAGGGGGACTTTAAACTTTTCGGGGATCCCTGGTGTTTTCCGTGGCTGGGGGAGGTGACTAAGAACTACATTCTCCTGGGCAATGAGCAGGAGCCAGGGCGCTCTACCGCTTGCAATTTAGTGCAAATGGGTGCCTTCATGCTCCAGTGTTTGAAGAGGGACCCCCGTATAAAAGGCATAAAGGGCAAGGACCAGTACTGGGTGGCAACGTACTTAGACCCCCGGTACAAACACAAAATGGCGGACATGTTAACAGCATCACAGAGGGCTGTCAGAATGCAGCATTTCCAGGTCTTGCTGCGAGAGATGCTGCATTCTACTGTTGCGGGCACTGCGAGAGAAATTTCTACTCACAGTGAAACAGGTGCGGGTACCAATCCCACTGCGCCTGCAAGAAGA
Organism: Bufo bufo; assembly: GCF_905171765.1. Classification (NCBI taxonomy): domain Eukaryota; kingdom Metazoa; phylum Chordata; class Amphibia; order Anura; family Bufonidae; genus Bufo; species Bufo bufo. The sequence continues at coordinate 349,609,829 of NC_053391.1, read as the reverse complement.
GGGCGGTTTGAAGATGTGTTGGTCACTTCGGATATGAGATCATTCTTGCATCCAACCCATCGACAGCCGCCCTCCTGATCCAGCCTCACGGAACGCCTAGACCGACAGGTGTCTGACTACATTGGGTTAACAGCCGATTTGGACACTCTGAGAAGCGAGGAACCCCTGGACTACTGGGTGTGCAGGCTTGACCTGTGGCCAGAGCTGGCACAATTTGATGGAACTCTTGGCTTGCCCCTTGTCGAGTGTCCTGTCCGAAAGGACGTTCAGCGCAGCAGGGGTTATCGTGACCGATAAGCGCACTCGCCTACCTCGAAGGAGGCATGGATCTCGGAGGAATTCAACACCTGTCACTACTACATGTAATTGAATTTCCTCATGCCAGCCCACACATATCCGTCAACCACCCAGAACAAAGGATGGTCCTTCTCTTATGTATATACAGCAGCAGAAAAGCCTTTTCTGTCAGGTGAATGCCTAATTTTTGGGGCCTGTACTCCAGTGGCCTACAGTAACATTTTTATCCAGTGACCGCCTAATGTACCTCCAGCCACATCATCACAAGTTCTTTTCTGTCAGGTGAATGCCTAACTTTTGGGGCCTGTACTGGCCTACAGTAACATTTTTATCCAGTGACTGCCTAATGTACCTCCAGCCACATCATCACAAGTTATTTTCTGTCAGGTGAATGCCTAACTTTTGGGGCCTATACTGGCCTACAGTAAAATTTTTAGCCAGTGACCGCCTAATGTACCTCCAGCCACATCATCACAAGTTATTTTCTGTCAGGTGAATGCCTAACTTTTGGGGCCTGTACTGGCCTACAGTCAAATTTTTAGCCAGTGACCGCCTAATGTACCTCCAGCCACATAATGACAAGTTCTTTTCGGTCAGGTGAATGCCTAATTTTTGGGGCCTGTACTCCAGTGGCCTACAGTAAAATTTGTATCCAGTGACCGCCTAATGTATCTCAGCCACATAATCACAAATTGTTTTCTGTCAGGTGAATGCCTAATTTTTGGGGCCTGTGCTCCAGTTGCCTACAGTAAAATTTTTATCCAGTGACCGCCTAATGTACCTAAAGCCACATCATCACAAGTTCTTTTCTGTCAGTTGAATGCCTCATTTTTGGGGCCTGTACTCCCGTGGCCTAAAATAAAAAATTTCTAGGCTCCAGCAGGGCACATTTTTGATTACATTACAAAATAATTAGTAACAAATCAAATTTAGGATTTCGCTGGAAGGGGCCAATGTCTACGACTGATCATCTGGAATCTACGTAGCAGACGATGGTATGTGCAACGTGCCGCCCCCCAGGGCCGATCACGTCCCAGGTTTTTAGGAATGCCGTGTGATGAGCCCTATTAGTCTTGTGTGTGTCACTGTGCTCCTACCTGGACACTTTCGTTCCCCAGGGTTAGGCTACATAGCAATAAAGGAGAGAGTGATAGTTGGTGGATTAAAAGTCTAGACGTGGTAAAAGTATAATAGCTTTACTTGAATAAACTTGCATCCAGACAAACAATATTTGGTCTTTCTATTGGCTCCAGCAGGTTTTGGGGTAAACAAACCCCAAACAGGTTTTGGGGTAAACAAACTTGGATACCTTGCTTTATTTTTCTCTGCTGTGCTAGACTCTTCGGTCTGGGAACTGGACTTTCTGACAGTTCTAATGCCTTTGAGCGGGGTACCTTTGGCTGTTAACCCCCTTGTAAAACTCAGTCCATGAACTGCAAGAAGTCAGGGTGCTTTGCAAGCTGATTCTCATGGAAGACTCACTGCGCCATATCTGATCCCTTTGGGCTCTAAAACTTAACTCCCTATATATCTTCATTTAACCCCTCCCTTGGTAGGAAGGACTAGCCTACTTTTGCACAAAAAGGAGGAGAATGTAATGGTAAGTTCCATTTTATCTAAAGGTACTCTGCCAGATACACTGCCACCTGCTGGACAACCAGGCACATTACATGTAATAAAATACGTAAGTTACATAGCAATGTTATTAAGGCACAATACCAAAGGACCTGGAATCAAATACACAGATGGCATTATTTGTTAGCCATTCAAGGAAGTAGGAATGTTAGTGCCCGCTCCAGGCTACTACATATGTGGTCACTAGTGATGAGCAAAGCGATCTTCGGATGCTACACCCAAAGTTGCTTCGCTCAAAACTTCGGATAAATGCTGTACGAAGATCCATCTCCATACAGCATTAAAATGTACGGCCTTCAATGAGGCAAAGTTAGTTATTCGCACAGTTGTGCAAGACTTTGTATTTTTAAAGTGAAAAACCACTTTAACACTTGGAACAAAAAAAATAAGCCCTCATAAGACTGTATGAACAAAAATGTAAAAAGTTGGTGCTTCTGGAAGGTAAAAAGGAAAAACCTAAATGTAAAAACAAAAATTGGCCTGGTTCTTAAGGGAGTAATGTTCACACGTTTGGCAGGAAGAGGTTCACATTCTTAACAAAAAGTCACTGAAAAAAGTGGCCTAAACGGGTAGAAATGCTCCAAACCCAGACACTGTAGCGCGTCTATAACCGGGTAAGCAATTCCTCCGCATGCGGTCCGCAGACAACAGCAATCCCCAGCAAAAAATGCGTACAATGGAGGATGCCGGTGCGGACCGCATGCACCACAAGGACATCTTACACAAAATGATACATTGTGCAGATGAAAAGATATACATACAAAAATCACTGCAGAAAATGCACCAAAATGATACGCAACTGACAATACTAGCTAATTCCTCAGGCCGATGTTAAAAGCTGAGAACTTTGCCAATATCTTCCAGTCAGGAAGATATCGGAGCCCCTCATGCACCACGTCAGTATTGTCAGTTGCGTATCATTTTGGTGCATTTTCTGCAGTGATTTGTGTGTATATATATTTTTTCATCTGCACAATGTATCATTTTGTGTAAGATGTCCTTGTGGTGCATGCGGTCCGCACTGGCATCCTCCATTGTACGCATTTTTTGCTGGGAATTGCTGTTGTCTGCGGACCGCATGCGGAGGAATTGCTCACCCGGTTATAGACGCGCTACAGTGTCTGGGTTTGGAGCATTTTCACCCGTTTAGGCCACTTTTTTCAGTGAGTTTTTGTCTTTATGTGTACGGAATGTGCCACTTAATTTTGTTGGTAACGTTCTTTTGCACCTGGCAGCTTCTGTGTCACATGGTCTGTTGTGGGTGCGGCTCACAGCTTTATCCTACCTCACAGTGCATTGGTGATACCACTATGGAGGCATGTGAGAGCCTGGCTGTGAGTTAATTTCTAGCATTGTTTAGACCCTGTTCACACACCACAGGTGTTTTAGTGGTAGGACCCCATGTGTGCTGAGACACCGTGATGTGGTGCATGAGGGGCTCTGATTTGTTCCTGACTGGAAGATATTGGCAAAGTTCTCAGCTTTTAACATCGGCCTGAGGAATTAGCTAGTATAGTCAGTTGCGTATCATTTTGGTGCTTTTTCTGCAGTGATTCACATTCTTAACAGCTTTATATCTGGCATGCAGGTTGAATTTTGCAGTCTTACTTGCTCTTTACCTGAGTATGGCCAGGTTCTCGCTCTCTCTCTTTATACCATTTGGACTTTTAACCACCTAACTATTCTGCCCGAGCTCAGCTCAGGCTGTTGGAAAAGTACTTAACTTTTGTGCCTGAGCTCAGCTCGAGCAGAAGTGGAATGGGGAGGGTTGCTTTAGATGCTGATATCTCCTCAATGGTAGCAGCTGGAAGCCAGCAGCTGGCCTTGTTTGAAAGCTGGCATTCCACCATTAAGCCTCATGCACACTGACCATGAGATACTGCAGTAAGAAAGCCCTGCAGGGTATTGCGATTGTGAGGTCATGGTTACTTAGGCAAACGAGGGTTGCTATGGGTTACTCACAGTTTGTAGGATGACCCTGGGCAGCGTACAGCAGTGATGGAGAGGCTGGCACAGTAGTCCTCTGGGGCACTCTCTGTATATAGGGACCAGGCCTGGTGGTGGATGAGGTGCCCTGGGTGTTGCAGATATTTAATGTGCCTAGGGCAAGGTCCCTTTAAGGTTCGTGATGCCAGTGCCTGTAACGATGGCACACCGATTTATAGTTGTAGTAAATGAGGAACACAGTGTTATGGTGAACCAAACTTTGCTTTACTGACAACAGTTCAACTTTGTACAGGTGTTAATCAATACAGTTCCATATAGTTGGTTCTCACCATAAGCAGGCTTTCACATCAATGGCAGGTATACTGTTCCTTGCAAGATACTCAGAGGGTAACAACAACACACTCAGACCAGGCTGTACCTTCTCCTCAGAAATAGTGTACACTGTTCCTTAGAACTCCTGTCTGATTCTATCCCAAGGCCCGGATGCCCTAATGCTGGCTTTTATCCTTGGTAAACAATCTTCCTCCCGTATTTATCCTTGCTTTACATGAATAATTCTTCTGCCCTTCAGCTTACTTGCTTTAGCTGGAAACACTGGCTCTGCTTGGCTTGTGGGAACTGCAGGTTTCTCCCAGGAGGCAAACTCTTCTCTTGGGGTGACTCTTCTGAGCTAACTATGGCTCATATTCTACAGGCAGGCTGGACTTCTTCCCAATAGCCTCCTGGTGAAGCCTGGACTATCTAGCTGCATGTCAGGAGGAGGCCCTCAGCATGTCTCTGGCTGGTGCCCTCTCACTTCTGTCTCCACAGACTCCTGACTACAGACCAACTCCTCCCTGTCTGGGTCTAAATATATATACTAAGTGCTCACTGGCTCCCCCTAGTGCCTAGGATGCCTAACTACACTCTAATAGGCCTGCTGCCCATATCACAGGGAAAAATAGACATTAAAAATGCATTAAAATGTACTGTGAAATACACTGCCACTGTCCCACAGGAGGTGGAGTACGACGTGGCCCAATTGACCCTTGTGTAGTGCCCACATTCACCTAGTGGGACACTACATACCCCGTTGCTGTAACGTTGCCTGTCCTCGGCGCAACACAAAGGGGCCCTGCCCAGCTGGGAAAACTGCACCTGAAAAACAAAAATAATGCAAAGCAGGAACACACATCTACATTTGCAAATACACATATATATATATCAGGCAGCTCCGCTGGCTAAGGAACAAGTCGGTGAAAAGGGGCGTCGTTCTCTTCTCTCAGGATAGTATAAGGGAACAGGGGGCGCTGACCTGGTGCAGCGTATCAGGGATACCAGGATAGTCCATAATAAGATTGAAGTACAATTGTCCATAATAAAATATAGTAGTCCCATAATATAACAGCATATCAGAGGCCCACATAAATTAGAGTAATCTCTGGGCACATTTTCTTGAAGTATGAGTTGCATATAAAAGTCACAGCACATAAAAGTCCACATTATTTAAAATGGCGTATAAAATAAGTGCTGTTTTGTCCCTTAATCAACCTGAAAAGGGGGTTAAAAGGGTTAAGGTGCAAATAAAATAGGCACAACTTGGCTTTAATTTCTTGAAGCAGGCAGGGGGTCCTGTAAACTGGATGGCCTTGTAGCAATTAGTAATTTCAGTGGCCTACCACCACCACTGAGCCGTGGGTAACTGGCAGCAGCAACATAGGGCCAAAAACAAAGGACTCCTGTCCTGAAAGGGTTAATCCACTTTTAATAGGGTCCCTTGACAAAAGAAAGCAGAAGCATGGCCTGGCAGGCCTACTCACAGGTGTGTATCAGTCCCACTTTAAGCATCAGTGGCACATCCTGGCTCCGCTTGTAAATTCGGCCTGAATCGAGGATCCATATATGGCTGGGCCCACAAAATTGTATTTGGCGGCAGCTGCAACATGAAGGGACCCCTTACAGGTATGGGCCCCATAGGCCTAGAGGTATATGCCGCAGGAGGCCTTAATGCAATAAAAGGATCGCCGTCCCTGGGTGCGACCACAGCAGGAGGCCCCATGGGCTCAGGGGTTACGGATGTTACGCGGCGGCTCCTGGCATAGGTGAGTTTTCTTGAGGCTGCAATAGCTGCTGCGGCTACAATGGAGGGCCGGCTGGTAGGGATAGGCACCCTTACCTCTGGCTCAGAAACGTCTGAGTCCTTATGTGCACCCTTTCTTTCCAGCGGCGGAGATGGTATCCTTGAGGCGGCAAGCTGGCGCAGGCCTCGCAATTGGAGTTCGAGTCGGATGATCTGTCATCCAAGCTCTCAGGTTCTGCGTCGCTGCTGAGATCCTCTGTCGTCACCGCAGGTGCAGGTAAGGTATCCGGCTTGTCTTGCGCGGCCGCTGCGGATTCGGGTGCCGCGTCTGCCCTTTTTCCTTTTCGTATTTTATCCAGTGTAGCATGAAACCGCTCCAGATTTTCCAGGTCCTTTATAGTCTTCTCCCGGCGGGGCAGTTCTGGTGAGGGATACGGGCTCACCCATTTCTCTACGACAGTAGACTGCCAAAACACGTTTGGGCCAATGAAAAAGCCCCGCTCTTGGAATGTAGTATGGGCCGGTGCTGCTGGACGCTCCGGTTCAGGTTCCGGACTGGCAAATTCTTCGTCCTCTTCACAATCCTCCGATTTCGGCTTGGGACGTGTCACAGCTGTTGTGTAGGGGCCTCGCAGGCCCTCGGCAGGGGTGAATTCTACCTCCTCTCCCTCGCGGAGGTTATGCAAATGTTCAGGGAGGTAGCTCCGCTTGATGGATCTGCGATTCACATATAGGTCCCTGCCGGTAATGTAATCTTTAATAAAACCGAAGCCTCGGTTCTTGTCGAAGGCCACTACCAACCCCTTTCTCCTTTCCAGGCAGGGTTGGATGTCGTGTGGCGCTCGTAGACATTCTTCGCCAATTCCTCGAAGTAAATTTTGGTTCGAGTAGTCTTTTTAATTTGCGGCCTCCCGTACCTCTGCCATCAGTGCCGACCATTGCATAGAGGGCCTGAAGAAGTCTTTCCACGAGCCATAGTAGGGCTCAGACTGTGCCCCTGGCAACAGGCAGGTGGGTCTTTCCGGTCCCGGAGAGTAGGCCGGTGGAGCGTCCTCTTGCTCCATATCAGTAGGGTTTATTTTCAATCCAACAGGTGCTGACATCCCTTCAGAGCAGTCCTCACTCTCCAACATGCTCGATCCTTCTCTGGAGAGTGACAGGGCGGCACCCAGTATCTCGCCTGCGACCTCCCACTGCTCCGGGAGGCCAACCCCTGGGTACTCCAACATGGGGGAGGCGGAGTCAGTCATAGCAGACATGCAGATTTGTAGACAGGGCGGTGGCGCGGACATACAGCCTTTCCTGCTCTTCTAGCAGAAGGTGCCAATTTTTCCCGCCAATAAGATACAGTGATGGCGCAGCAATTAATTTCAGTCAGTTCAAGCGGCCATCTTTAAGCAAACGCTGTCTATTCACTGACAGCAAGCGGTGGCTTTAAAACAGTAAAACAGTCCATAAAACACAGCTTCACACCGCAATCTTTACAGTTCTTTGGCCCAGCAATTTTTCTTCAATAAACAAGTAGGGCTAGTCACTTTTTGGGCATACAATGGCACACAGTTTTAAATTCCGCAATGGCGCAGGAATAATCCGTAAATCCTGTTCGTGACGCCAATTTATGCAGTATGCAGACCTGCAGGGTATTGCGATTGTGAGGTCACGGTTACTTAGGCAAACGAGGGTTGCTATGTGTTACTCACAGTTTGTAGGATGACCCTGGGCAGCGCACAGCAGTGATGGAGAGGCTGGCACAATAGTCCTCTGGGGCACTCTCTGTATATAGGGACCAGGCCTGGTGGTGGATGAGGTGCCCTGGGTGTTGCAGATATTTAATGTGCCTAGGGCAAGGTCCCTTTAAGGTTCGTGACGCCAGTGCCTGTAACGGTGGCACACCGATTTATAGTTGTAGTAAATGAGGAACACGGTGTTATGGTGAACCAAACTTTGCTTTACTGACAACAGTTCAACTTTGTACAGGTGGTAATCAATACAGTTGGTTCTCATCATAAGCAGGCTTTCACATCAATGGCAGGTATACTGTTCCTTGCAAGATACTCAGAGGGTAACAACAACAACACACTCAGACCAGGCTGTACCTTCTCCTCAGAAATAGTGTACACTGTTCCTTAGAACTCCTGTCTGGTTCTATCCCAAGGCCCGGATGCCCTAATGCTGGCTTTTATCCTTGGTAAACAATCTTCCTCCCGTATTTATCCTTGCTTTACATGAATAATTCTTCTGCCCTTCAGCTTACTTGCTTTAGCTGGAAACACTGGCTCTGCTTGGCTTGTAAGAACTGGAGGCAAACTCTTCTCTTGGGGTGACTCTTCTGAGCTAACTATGGCTCATGTTCTACAGGCAGGCTGGACTTCTTCCCAATAGCCTCCTGGTGACAACTAGAAGCCTGGACTAGAAGCTGCACATATCACAGGGAAAAATACACATAAAAAATGCATTAAAATGTACTGTGAAATACACTGCCACTGTCCCACAGGAGGTGAAGTACAACGTGGCCCAATTGACCCTTGTGTAGTGCCCACATTCACCTAGTGGGACACTACAATACCAGCCTGGATTCCTGCTGAGTGCAGGAGTGCAATGCTTCATTGGTTGCTATGACGCCGTGCGCCCGCTGATGTACATTAATACACTCGTATTATCTATATGAGTGTATTACTGTACAGCAGCGGGCGCACGGCGTCATAGCAACCAATGACACCGTGCACTCCTGCACTCAGCAGGAATCCAGCCCGGTATCTCATGGTCCGTGTTCCACAGACGTGTGCAGGAGGCTTTAGTCCATGCAACAGAAGAGATATCACTGAAAGCAAGTCGGGAATAATCACGGGTAAAACCTGCTTTTACTTTCACTTTCAGCTGTATTCACTGCATCCCAATTTCTAACAGTGATATCTTCCCATGTACTGAACATATTGCTGCCATTATGGTATTGTGCGAAAGGTTAAAATGTCACTTTCAAACTATACAGCTGGTACCAAACCAGAGATATGAGCAACTAAAGCTCCCCTCCTCCCTGTCAGTCTGGAGGAGAATAAGGGAGCAGTTACAGAGCTGACAGGCTGCAGGAGAAAAGGAAAAATATAAAAAATATATAGAAATGTGGCATTATCATCATTATACTGACCCACATAATAAAGTTATGTTATTTTTACCACACAGTGAATGCCGTAAAAAAAAAAATTCACAAAATAATGTAAGAATTGCATTTTTTTTTCACTCTGAAAATAAAATAATCAAAGTTATTTAATACACTATATATATACCCCAAAATGGTTCCTAAAAAACCTACAACTAATGCCGCAAAACAAAACAAAAAATTTAGAATAAAAAATGTAAAAGTTATGACTGCTAGAACATAGTGGAGAAATATTATTGGTCTTTAAGGCAAAAATTAATTATGTCACTAAGGGGTTAAAAATGCAATAGTGTCCCCTGAGTTGTGCGCCAACAAGATTTACTGCAGATACACATTAAGAATCTACAATAAAAAATTGACATTTTTGGGAGGATTTTTCCAATTTTAATGTGATTTTTAGGAGGTTTAGCCACATTTATGGATGAGCTAATATTTTGGGACCATGTAAAATACTTTTATGTAATTTCTGATCCAGATTTACACCCCCTAAAATTTTATATTTGTGGTTGTACTTAGCCCCCATAGTCCAAAAATACCTTTACAACATGTTTTCACGCTCTTTGTTTTACTCTGCATGCTCCTGGACTATTCACATCCAGTCAGCTCAGTCTCCTGTGGTGATTTCTCCACCAAACCCATGATTCATAGCTCTTCCTTTTCAGACAGTGTTATCAGTGCCAACACACACACTTTACATACCTCTCTGATATCTTGTTCCTCCCACTCCACCTCCCATTGCAAAAAAAAAAACTAAACAAAAACAAAAAAACTCACAGCTGAAATTGGCAGTCCCTGGAGATTGTCACTTTTGCACTCCAGCAATGCCAGAATTTCCTGCCACTTTAAGGCATCAAGATTCACACAGTACCCACTTAAAGCTTATTAGAGTGGCCCCACATAAATAACTGAACATAGTGCATGTGCAGATGACGTGGATGCCAGACTCGCCTGAACTATGCCTACACCAAATGAGGTAGAGGAATTCTGGCACCTTGCATAGCCCGTTCTTGTCCTTGGCTTCAGAAGTGATGTACCTGTCCAGAGACTAGATAGGAAGTAGCCTATTCTGAGCAATAGATATGAAGAGAGGACTGGGTAAAAGATACAGCAATCCATCCATCTTTGAAACAGTAATATATTAGAAAGATGCTTTTTAGGTTAAGTTCAGAAATTAGAGGGTGGGTTAAAGGGCTGAAAACCACTGTAAAAACTATTAAAAAGAGAAAAAAAAATCCATACTATGTAGAAAATGTTACTTAAAGCATTTAAAGAAAACTTTCTTGAACATTGTAAACCCGACCACAAAACACTTGTATAATTTACAGTGTAGCAGACAGCTGGGAATACTAATCTATGGGTTGAGAGAAATCAAATTAAATGTAAAAAAGAAAAACTATACAGTTACATTTAACCATTTCCTTATCATTTTAGGTATTAGACAACTAATAAAAAAGCATAAAATGTTATTAATGAATTTTATTGTGCAGTTCATTGCTGTCTGGTAAAAGTCCTGGAGATGGTGCCATTTATCACACATCCACATCTCTCCCATTCTCTCTGCTGAAAAAAAAAAGCCTTTCAGTTCTTTATAGGGAACTGGAGCTTGTGAGATATCAAGCCATACCTGGAAATATAAACGAAAAATTAAAAAAGCGAGATCTAATTGAAAAGCTGAATGTTTTCAGTCAGCATGCAGCATGTCTTCACTTTAGATATGTTACATTACGGATTGTTAGATTCAGTTCACATGCAAAATCAGTGCCAATTGATTTTCAGTATTATGGATAACATTTGTGTGGTGAGAAATTACATTGCTGCACCCTGACATCACAGATGAATTAAAGCAGTGAATTAAAGCGGTTTTCTTTTTGTTTTTAGAATTGATTCAGGTTTGCTACACAGTTTAGCAATTTTTTTCAGTCTATTACCTATAGTTTTTTTTTTAAATCTTATTAAAATATCCTATTGATCTTATTGTAAATATCTGACAAAAAACTGTTATTTGATTGTTTTTTACACTTAAGTTAGGGCCCCACAAGTTTTTATTTTCGTAAATTCTAAGCTCACTAAAAAGTAATGAAAACTGTGGCAAAAATGCCACATAAAGCGTTACTCACATACTAAGTAAGCCTTTCATTACATATACAGATCACTAGCATTTCCTAATGTATACTCTGTACCTCCTCCAATGGAAGGCTCAAATGTATGGCATGATGCTAGCAAGGGTTGCACAGTTCCTTGGCATGCCCACTCACCACATTTATCATCAATTGAGCATTTATGGGACCACCTAGGAGGCCAGCTTTGGCAGCCTACGAGCTTGTAAGGATTGATTTAACTCCTTCCCAACATCTGGTGTGCCTGCTCAAGTACTAAACTGGTGCTATAGCCGGCAGGTGCCTGCTATTGTATAAAGAAAGCAACTTCTGGCAGTGGTGGGCAGGGCAGTCTTTCACGCGGGGAAAAAGGGGCAGCTGCCCCGGGCCCAGTTGCTCCTGGGGGGCCCAAAGCAGCTGTCTCTTGAGCCCCGCTGGCCACTAGTGACAGGGGGGGCGGTGACAGGGCACAGGGATATGAGCGCTTCCATTGTGGAAGCGCTCACTCATCTCCATAGTCATCTGTATCGCCGTCCTCAGGACAGTGATACAGATGGAAGTGCTGCGGCGGGGCAGAAGAAGAAGAGGCTTCTCCCTTCCCCGTTCCTCTGATAGGCTGCAGGCACTAGGCCTGTAGCCTATCAGAGGCCGGAGCAGGCGGCACGACTAAGCTGTACAGCGCGAAACACAGGCTGGAAGAGGCCTGCATCGCATCGCTGCCAGCCTGGTTGTGGTAAGTATAAGTGTTTATTTATTTTTTATATGGTACTACTATTGGCACATAAATTGGGGGGCATCTATGGGGCACCTGTTACTAGCATATGATTGGGGGGCATTTATGGGGCACCTCTTACTGGCACATGATTGGGGGCATCTATGGGGGCTCTTGTTACTGGCACATTATTGGTGGGCACTGTGGGGGCATCCATGGGGGCACTTCTTAATGGAACATTATTGGTGGCACTTTTTACTGGCACATTATTGAGTCAGGTGGCACTATGGGGGATCTATGGGGGCACTTCTTACTGGCACATTATTGGGTGCATCTACTGAGCCCACAAAGAAGGGGTATTTTATATGGGGGAAGGGGGGAGAGGAACACTATGGGGTCTTCTACTGAGGCCACAAAAAGGGTTATTTTATATGGGGGGCTCTGTATAGGGGCATTTTATACTGGGGCACATTATGGTGGGTACTATGCGGAAGGGGAGAGAGGAGTACTATGGGCTCATCTATGGGGGGCACTAAGAAGGGGTATTTTATACTTGCAAATTATGGGGGACACTGAGGGCTTCTACTAGGGCACTATATAGGGGTATTTTATACTGGCACATTATGGGGCACTATAGGGACATTAGCTCAACTGGGGGGCATTAAAAGGGGGAATTTTTTGCACTGGCACATTATAAGAAGAATTATTACTACTGGGGGTCTATGGGGAACATGATTACTATTATGGGCACTATGGGAGCATTATTACTTCTGGGGCACAGTGGGGACATGTTGGGGGCACTTTAGGAGCACTGTTACTACCATGTGTGCTCTAGCAGAGAATTATTCCTATTGGTGGGACTTTTGGGAGCACTATTACTGTGGGGGCACCTTAGCACAGTATCAGCTTACCACAATTATTTTTGGGGGACGTTATGTTTACACTATTAGGGTCCATTCACACGTCCGCAAAATGGGTCCGCATCCGTTCCGCAATTTTGCGGAACGGGTGCAGATCCATTCATTTTCAACAGGGCCGGAATGTGCTGTCCGCATCCGCATTTGCGGATCCGCACTTCCACATCCGTACTTTCGTTTCCCGCAAAAAAATAGAACATTCTTGTATGCAATTGCCAGTGATGTGCGGTCCGCAAATTGCGGAATGCACATTGCCAGTGTCCGTGTTTTGCGGATCCGCAATTTGTGGATCCGCAGAACACTTACGGACGTGTGAATGGACCCTTAGTGTCAGGGGCACTATTTGCTGGGCGCAGTTATTTTAGGGCAATGTGTGCCAATTATTATTGATGGGCACTAATTGCATGGTACTACTATTATCAGGGGGTTTTCTGTTTCTGCATTATAGTATTTGGGAGCACAGTGTCACAGTATTGGGGGTGGTAGGATGATTTGTCCAGAAGATCGGAGGATGATGGAAAAGTAGTAAACTAAGATTTTGTTTGTCAAACTGCAGAGACAAGAAATGGCTGAAAAATGGTGGTCTGGTCTGAAGGTCTGAAAGGAGAAGATGAGGAAAGAGAACATCTACACTGCGTGCAGAATTATTAGGCAAATGAGTATTTTGACCACATCATCCTCTTTATGCATGTTGTCTTACTCCAAGCTGTATAGGCTCGAAAGCCTACTACCAATTAAGCATATTAGGTGATGTGCATCTCTGTAATGAGAAGGGGTGTGGTCTAATGACATCAACACCCTATATCAGGTGTGCATAATTATTAGGCAACTTCCTTTCCTTTGGCAAAATGGGTCAAAAGAAAGACTTGACAGGCTCAGAAAAGTCAAAAATAGTGAGATATCTTGCAGAGGGATGCAGCACTCTTAAAATTGCAAAGCTTCTGAAGCGTGATCATCGAACAATCAAGCGTTTCATTCAAAATAGTCAACAAGGTCGCAAGAAGCGTGTGAAAAAACCAAGGCACAAAATAACTGCCCATGAACTAAGAAAAGTCAAGCGTGCAGCTGCCAAGATGCCACTTGCCACCAGTTTGGCCAAATTTTAGAGCTGCAACATCACTGGAGTGCCCAAAAGCACAAGGTGTGCAATACTCAGAGACATGGCCAAGGTAAGAAAGGCTGAAAGACGACCACCACTGAACAAGACACACAAGCTGAAACGTCAAGACTAGGCCAAGAAATATCTCAAGACTGATTTTTCTAAGGTTTTATGGACTGATGAAATGAGAGTGAGTCTTGATGGGCCAGATGGATGGGCCCGTGGCTGGATTGGTAAAGGGCAGAGAGCTCCAGTCCGACTCAGACGCCAGCAAGGTGGAGGTGGAGTACTGGTTTGGGCTGGTATCATCAAAGATGAGCTTGTGGGGCCTTTTCGGGTTGAGGATGGAGTCAAGCTCAACTCCCAGTCCTACTGCCAGTTTCTGGAAGACACCTTCTTCAAGCAGTGGTACAGGAAGAAGTCTGCATCCTTCACGAAAAACATGATTTTCATGCAGGGCAATGCTCCATCACACGCGTCCAAGTACTCCACAGCGTGGCTGGCAAGAAAGGGTATAAAAGAAGAAAATCTAATGACATGGCCTCCTTGTTCACCTGATCTGAACCCCATTGAGAACCTGTGGTCCATCATCAAATGTGAGATTTACAAGGAGGGAAAACAGTACACCTCTCTGAACAGTGTCTGGGAGGCTGTGGTTGCTGCTGCACGCAATGTTGATGGTGAACAGATCAAAACACTGACAGAATCCATGGATGGCAGGCTTTTGAGTGTCCTTGCAAAGAAAGTTGGCTATATTGGTCACTGATTTGTTTTTGTTTTGTTTTTGAATGTCAGAAATGTATATTTGTGAATGTTGAGATGTTATATTGGTTTCACTGGTAAAAATAAATAATTGAAATGGGTATATATTTGTTTTTTGTTAAGTTGCCTAATAATTATGTACAGTACTAGTCACCTGCACACACAGATATCCCCCTAAAATAGCTAAAACTAAAAACAAACTAAAAACTACTTCCAAAAATATTCAGCTTTGATATTAATGAGTTTTTGGGGTTCATATAGAACATGGTTGTTGTTCAATAATAAAATTAATCCTCAAAAATACAACTTGCCTAATAATTCTGCACTCCCTGTATATCAAAGAGACGTCACTGGATGCAAGAGGTATGTGGTGCTGTATTAACCTGTATGTAGGGGTGGATGGAGGAGTTAGTAGTACAGTACTATCTGCACATTGTAAAAAAAAAAAATGAAAAAATAATCTGCAAAATACTATATATTTGTGTCAGAAGTTGTGCTTTTTTAATTTTTAGAATAACGATACAGCCATTTTATTTGATGCTTTTGTACTGATTCTTTTTCCCCCTCAATATTAAGGGACACTATAGTCACCAGAACCACAGCAGCTAAATGTAGTAGTTCTGGTGTCTATAGCATGTCTCTGCAAGCTTTTTAATCTAAACACTGCCTTTTCAGGAAAAAAGGCAGTATTTACATTACTGCCAAGGAACACCTCTAGTGGTCACTCATCATTATTAAACTTTACTGCTCTATGAGGTGTGTGGATTTTGTGTGTGTGTGTTGTGGTGGAGGGCGTAATTGCATGCTAGGGTGTGGGAAGGCAGGATCCAGGGGGCCCAAGTAAATTCTTGCCCAGGGTCCAATCAATATTAAAGGGGGGCCCTGGTGGTGGGAGACAACTCCAATCATGAACATTTATGGGGTCATTTATCAAACTGGTGTACAGTAGAACTGTCTTAGTTGCCCATAGCAATTAATCAGATTCCACCTTCCATTTTGGCCAAGCTACTGATTGGTTGCTATTGGCAACTAAGCCAGTTCTACTTTACACCATTTTGATAAATTACCTTACTAATCTCTTAGATGCCTCGGTCGTCTTTAAAAAGTTTTTAAGTTTAAAAAAGATTAAAAAATTAAAATCAACACCTTTTCCTATTTTACATATAAACCCCTTAGGGACGCATGACGTACTGGTACGGCATGTTTCCCGAGTCCTTAAGGACCCATGACGTACCGGACCGGTACGTCTTGGGTTTAAACCGCGATTGCGGCGTGGCGGGGGTTAATTGGAACAAGATGCCCGCTGAAATCATTCAGCGGGCATCCTGTCACAACTCCGGAGGGGGTCATGTGACACCCCCGTATCGGCGATCGCCGCAAACCGCAGGTCAATTTAGACCTGCGGTTTGCGGCTTTACCTGCGGTTGCAGCGGCTGTGCGGCGGTGCCATCGGGTCCCCATGCGGCTGTGGGGGGGACCCGATGGCATGGAAGGCAGCGCGATGTCTAAGGAAGGCATAGCGCTGCCTTCCGGTGAAGAGCCTGTGAGATCCAGCCCCCTGCTGTATGAGTAATACACACAGTATTACTCATACAGCCAATGCATTCCAATACAGAAGTATTGGAATGCATTGTAAAGGAATATACCCCCCAAAGTTCAAGTCCCAAAGTGGGACAAAAAATTGAGTGGAAAAAAAAGTTGAAAAAATAAAGTCCCCCCCCCAAAAAGTTAAAAGTTTCAAGTAAAAATAAACAAAAATGTCATTTCCCCTAAATAAAGTAAACAAAAATTGGTAAAAAATAGGGGGGGGGGGAAAGCATACATACTAGGTATCGCCACGTCCGTATCGACCGGCTCTATAAACATATCACATGAGCTAACCCCTCAGATGAACACCGTAAAAAATAAAAAATAAAAAGTGTGCTAAATAAACCATTTTTTTGTCACCTTACATCACAAAAAGTACAACAGCAAGTGATCAAAAAGGCGTTTGCCCACCAAAATAGTACCGTCGAACCGTCACCTGATCCCGAAAAAAATGAGCCCCTACCTGAGACAATCGCCCAAAAAATACAAAAACTATGGCTCAGATAATGGAGACACTAAAACATAATTTTTTTGCTTGAAAAAAGCTATTATTGTGTAAAACTTACATAAATAAAAAAAAGTATACATATTTGGTAAAAAACAGTCCAGCAAAATCTGCCTTCCAAAAACCGTATGGCATTCCTTTCCTTCTGCGCCCTGCCGTGTGCCCGTACAGCTGTTTACGACCACATATGGCGTGTTTCTGTAAACTACAGAATCAGGGCCAAAAATATTGAGTTTGGTTTGGCTGTTAACCCTTGCTTTGTAACTGGAAAAAAAATATAAAAATGGAAAATCTGCCAAAAAAGTGAAATTTTTAAATTGTATCTCTATTTTCTATGAATTCTTGTGGAACACCTAAAGGGTTAACAAAGTTTGTAAAATCAGTTTTGAATACCTTGAGGGGGTGTAGTTTATAGAATGGGTCATTTTTGGGTGGCTTCTATTATGTAAACCTCGCAAAGTGACTTAAAGAGGACCTTTCACCGATTCTTACCATATGAACTAACTATACAGATATGTAGAGCGGCGCCCGGGGATCTCACTGCACTTACTATTATCCCCGGGCGCCGCTCCGTTCTCCTGCTATGCCCTCCGGTATCTCCGCTCACTAAGTTATAGTAGGCGGAGATACCAGTCCCTAAGTTATGGTAGGCGGAGTCTGCCCTAGCGCTGGCCAATCGCAGCGCAGAGCTCACAGCCTGGGAGGTTATTTTCTCCCAGGCTGTGAGCTCTGCAATGCGATTGGCCAGCGCTAGGGCAGACTCCGCCTACCATAACTTAGGGAACGGAGATACCGGAGGACATAGCAGGAGAACGGAGCGGCGCCCGGGGATAATAGTAAGTACAGTGAGATCCCCGGGCGCCGCTCCACATGTATGTATACTTAGTTCATAGGGTAAGAATCGGTGAAAGGTCCTCTTTAAGACCTGAACTGGTCCCAAAAAATTGGGTTTTTGAAACTTCTAAGCCTTGTAACATCCCCAAAAAATAAAATATCATTCCCAAAATGATCCAAACATGAAGAAGACATATGGGGAATGTAAAGTAATAACTATTTTTGGAGGTATTACTATGTATTATAGAAGTAGAGAAATTGAAACTTTGGTATTTGGTATTTTTTTATAAATAAAAATGTTTTTTTTTTACTTCATTTTACCAGTGTCATGAAGTACAATATGTGACAAAAAAACTATCTCAGAATGGCCTGGATAAGTCAAAGCGTTTTAAAGTTATCAGCACTTAAAGTGACACTGGTCAGATTTGCAAAAAATGTCCTTAAATGGTTAAACAATAAAAAAAATATATATTGGTATCACTGCTTCTGAAAATGCTGACACAGCAAAAAAATCAAAATGGCTGAATTGATGTTCTGTGGTCGACCCGCCCCAAAAATTTTATAAAAAGAGATAAAAAAGTTAGACATGTTCTAAAATAGTATCACTTAAATCTAAAGATTAGCCGTGCAAAAAAAGTTCTCATACAGCTCCATAGAAGGAAATTCAAAAAAGCTAGAGATGTCAGAAAATGCCACTGCAAAAGAAAAAAATTTCAGATTTTTTTTTTGTAGTAAAACATAACAAAAAGTATAGTAATTTGATATCACTGTAACCATGGTGATAAAATAATAAAGATAATATGTAATTTTAATTGCACAGTGAATACTGTACAAACAAAACCCATCAAACAATGCCGCAGAGTTTTTTTGTTTTTTTATTCACACATTGATAATTTTCTTCCAGCTTCCCAATATATCCTATGGAACGTCAAATGGTTCCATTATAAGGTACATTTTGTCTATTAAATAACAAGCTGTCATGTGGCTATTTGAGTGGAAAAATAAAAATAAAGTTATGGTTCTTGGAAGGCATGGAGTAAAAACAAAATTAAAAATACGGAAAATGACTACAGTGGGAAATAGTAGAGACGTAATGGGTGCTTAATGGGTCACTCTTTAAGGGTTTCTATCACTTCGTATCACATATTTAGCTGTCAGACACTAGCGATCCGCTAGTGTCTGCTCTAACAAACCATCCTAATATAATAGGTTTTGGGGCAGCCGTTTCGCTAAAAAAAGAACTTATATAGATATGCTAATGAGCCTCTAGGTGCTATGGGGGCGTCATTAGCACCTAGAGGCTCGGTCTACCTTCATAAACTGCCGCCGCCCAGCGCGTCCCTCCAGCCCGCCCATCTCCTGCTGAATGCGATCCTCCCCGTGCGCGTCTGTATTCGGCGCATGCGCAGTGAATGTCTGACCGCTTCCCTGCTTAGACATCTCCACTGCGCCTGCGCCGATGACGTCATAGTGCTCCGAGGAACAGGCGCAGTGGAGATGTCTGTGCAGGGAAGCGGTCAGACATTCACTGCACATGCGCCGAATACAGACGCGCACGGGGAGGATTGCATTCCGGAGGAGATGGGCGGGCTGGAGGGACGCGCTGGGCGGCGGCAGTTTATGAAGGTAGACGGAGCCTCTAGGTGCTAATGACGCCCCCATAGCACCTAGAGGCTCATTAGCATATCTATATAAGTTCTTTTTTTAGCGAAACGGCTGCCCCAAAACCTATTATATTAGGATGGTTTGTTAGAGCAGACACTAGCGGATCGCTAGTGTCTGACACCTAAATATGTGAAACGAAGTGGTAGAAACCCTTTAAGAAAGAGCA
Organism: Bufo bufo; assembly: GCF_905171765.1. Classification (NCBI taxonomy): domain Eukaryota; kingdom Metazoa; phylum Chordata; class Amphibia; order Anura; family Bufonidae; genus Bufo; species Bufo bufo. Next base: position 349,590,391 of record NC_053391.1, on the reverse strand, counting down.
CAGTATATAACAGCCTACAGTTGGTTTTATTGTTTCTCACAAAATTTGCACAAATGCTTGAAGGTTACGAACACTTGAAGTGGCACAATAAACTTGATTGTGGCAGATCACACTAAATGTAATCTGTAAACTTAACTTGCAGTGCTTAACTCTTCACTCTTGAGTTGCCCTTGGTTCATTACTCTCCTTGGTTCATTACTCTCATCAGTTCACTGGTTCTTCAAGAGTGGACCACATAGACCACAGGGCAGCCAATCTGTGGTGAATTCTTAAACTGCCTGCAGTGACCCAGCTGTGGCTTTCTACAGGTCTAAAGTCTCATGTAGCCCAAACAGAATCACAAAGCTAGCTCCCCAGATGGAGCCTAACTAAGTCCATACAGTCTCTCAGAAGCAGCTCTTAACAAGGCTGAAGTCTTATGCAGGCCACAAAGTTTTATAGACTTAGTTTCTCTCAGGTCTGAAGTGTCACGGACATAACGAGACATTCAGATGTCCCGGCGACAGTGAGTGGCAGGAAATCTGTGAGACTGGCAATACGTGGTTTGATCTGATAGGTTTTCCTTTTGGATCAATAGGTGTCTGAGTTGTTTCTGGTAATGGCCACACCCATTGCCTCCAGGTGTTGCTTATGCGGTCATTTAACCTTCCTTATTTATAGTTGTTTCTCCAACTATGCTGTGCGGTTTATAGCTTCTGTGCCTGTGGATTGTTTATGGTTGGATCTCGGCTGAGTTCTTGATGCTTCCATAGCCTCTTTAAAGTTAAGTCTTTCCTTTCCCTTTTGTATTTTGCTTGGGTTCTGTGTGTTGCATTTCCCTATTTTTTGTATTAGGCCTGAAGTAAACTCCTATTCGTTCTTCTTTTTGGAGGAACAGGTAGTCTCGTCCCTGCCATTAGTACCAGGGTCCTATAAGGCTGAATAGGACTCTAGGTATTCCTGCGTATGAACTCACCTACCTCTGGGGTCTGTTCATACTGGAAGTCAGTCAGGATTTTGGTTAGGGCTTTCACTAGGAGGTGTCCATCTTCATTCTCTAGTTCTCAGGCCTGATTCCCTGTTTTCCCCTTCCCTCTTATGCTCGGTGTGGTGTTTCCCTCCCACACCGAAGCATGACATGAAGTCTCACACAGCCCACACTGATACTTCTTTCAGTCAGCATGTACGAATGTTCAAAATACCTGTATTACATTTTACAGAAAAATGTATCATTTTGCTTTTATGCCCAGATACTGATCAGTTGACATGGATTACTCTTGACCTAATTTTGGTGGCAATGCTACCCCTGTTTAATGGTTGGAGGAACCCCAGTTGTTGGCCACACCTGGTTTGAGTGAGTTCTGAGTGTATAGTAGCCACAACCTATACCAAGCAGTAAGGGACCATCTTTGCCACTGCCACTGAGGAGGAGTCTCCATGGCAAAGTTGGATTTGAAAATGTGATGCAGTGTCAAAGTAGCAAGTCAGCCTGAAGCCAAAGTAGAGACTTTGAAAACTACCAAGCCTGTTGCCTCTAAAAAGACTGTAACCATTAGGGCGATTTCACACTACTTTTTTTTTTTATCAAATTGTTTTTTATTGATGTTACATGTTGGCCATTGGGAAATTATAAAATGCCCTACCAACATGATGTTTTATGTAGTGTAATTGTAGCATGTTAATTTTCAAATTGCAGCATGCTTTAGCTGTGACACTTTTTTTTTTTTAATGCATTTTACCATAGACTTTCTATAGGAAAAAAAAGTCTGGAAAAAAGTCATGTAAAAAATGTGACTGAAAAAAGAAAAAAAAAAAAGCTTTTAAAAACAAGAATTTCATGCTGTTTTGTACAAGCAATAAGATGCCCCAAAAAGGTAGGTGTGGCAGCACCTGGAAGCTAGCTGACTTTTGTAAGACTTTTCTCACGCCAAGGTTGTTGCCCCTTGTTCAGTAAAATTGTTGTTCCAAGTAATATTTACATTCACCGGATTCCTCGACCCCTGGTTGTCTGTCTCAACTTCTGGAGAACCACTGCACAGCATCATCACAGGTAAATTTTCACTTGCTCCAGCTATCATCCTACTGGCATCATCCAGTTAAGCTACAGACACAGACATTAAACTAAGCTTTCTGAAGCTAAATAAGCTCTTAAACAACAATTGCATCCCTGATAAACCAATCCCCTAAATAAATTGTACAAACAAAAGTTTTTATATATGTTCTACTATGGTTTTAGTGTCTCTTTAGGTGGTAGTATTGGTTGAGAGGAAAAGTCTGAGAAGTCATAGAAACATAGAAACATAGAATGTGTCGGCAGATAAGAACCATTTGTTCCATCTAGTCTGCCCAATATACTAAATACTATGAATAGCCCTTGGCCCTATCTTATATGAAGGATGGCCTTATGCCTATCCCATGCATGCTTAAACTCCTACATAATTATGAAAGGCAAGGGGACTCTTGCTAGGAAACCCTAATCAAAGCTTCATTGAATCACTAGCAGTGAATGTACAATTCAGAAGTGCTTCAAAATCACTTACAACATACAGTATGTGCATTTTTTAAGCAATTTCTGGAGCACTTTCAAGTATTTCTGAAGCACTGAGCAGTGAAAGAGTTGCATATGTAATTCTCAGAGCACTACGTGGCATTTTGTGCAATGAAAACTTACGGTAAACTGTGTATATATGACCTTCCTAATGGATATGATTCACTGATACAGTGCATAGCTGTGTATGAAAATTATTTTATACAGGTACATTCATATGGTGAATGGTGGTTGTGGAATTCACTCGCTCTGTTGCTCCCCTGGGCTTTGCAGTTAAGGGAAGGGCGCACCTGCCCTTTTCCCTTCGGTGCACACCCTGGTTCTGGGGCATATGCTTGATGTAGGCTGGAGTGCCCTTAGTGATGGTGGTTTGGAGGTAAAAGGCAGAGTCCCTTGGTACAGCTGAGGGTGGCAGTGTAGTATAGCGGTGCAGGAAGCAATGATGAGGCAGTTTTGAGCAGAACAGGTCTTTACTGAAAAATTCAAATGCAAACATATCAGGGTAGTTCTTAGGATGCATGGACTGGCAGGTGCTACACAAATACACTTTGGCTTAGGCCAAAGTTTCTATTTAGAGCAATCCTGCTCATTACCCTGCACTTCACTAGCTAACTTTTATATAAGCATCCAGGCACGGGGTGTAACACTTCTCATTTAAACAATGCAACCACAGGGTGAACCCTGTGGTTCTTCACCTTTTTTGAACAGGTTGCCATACGTACATTGTCCATAGCATTTACTTCAGGAAGTGAATACTTTATGCAGGTGATCAATGTGCTCTTTGTGTGTCCAGGAACTGGAAGAAAACTCCCGAACACGTGGCAATGGATCCTCAATGGTCCTTTTACAACAACAAGTCTCCAGAGACTTTAGCTCTACATTCCCTCTTTTCATCTTGCCTGCTTTTCCAACTAAAGTCCTTTTTTGGCCTGGCAGTGGCTGGCAACTAATACAGCACTGGCTCTTCTGTTAGTTATGCCATTTTGCATCTGCTCTCTCTGCTGGCTAGGACTGACCTATTTCTGGAATGTTCCTCCTCTTTATATAGGGTGACACTAGCCCCATCTACTGGAGACTGCTAATATGGCCTATTAATACTAATTGCCTACATTTATAAGTTTCAAAATGCTGTGAGTTACAAGTGGGTATCCGTTACATGTGATGTTTCAGACAACCAAAAGTTAATCGTGAGATTACGGGGATCTGACGTTGTGAGCAAGGAGGAGATTCCTGGATACAGGCGGTGCTGGGCTCCTTCACAGGGGGGCGTGGCTGGGCTCCAGAACGGTTAGTGCAGCCCCTTGGGCTCCTTACCAGGCTGATTTACATATATATAAAATCATTTTTTACACTCAATAAAACCACTCAGAGATATGGGACAGGTATATTGCGGACATGCTAGCGGCGATCTAGCCGTGCATGTCTGCATCTCTATAGGGTAAAAAGAGGTGACAGAACCCTTTTAATTGTCATTTCAACCACTAAAGATTGCTGGAAATTTAGCTCAAATACTGAAAGACTAGCTGTTCTAACCAAAAGACATTTGCAAAGTGCTCATTTAATACCCATTAAAATGGGAAATCCTATATTGATGTTTAATTATTGATGTCTATCTAGTATGCCAATATGTTATAATTACAGTTACACAGTCAACATAAAGATTGCATTATTGGAAGTATGTACACATTTGTGAGATGGTGGTTTCAATTCACACAAGGACTGCATGACAATATTGTATCTGCAAAATGAATTTCTATAGAATTTTTTAATGGTGCTATTAAGTGCAGGGCCGCGCTTCCATAGAGGCAAGGGGGGCAATTGCCCGTGGGCCCCCGAGTCCTTAGGGGCCCCCCCGCACCGGCCCGCAACTAACTATAGGCAGGACAGTGACAGTCACACGAAGATGAGCGCTCTGGCTTTTGGCACATGAGAGGGGGGCTCTGACTACTGGCACATGATAGGGGGGGGGGCTCTGGCTACTGGCACATGATAGGGGGGTCTCTTGCTACTAGCACATGATATAGGGGGGTCTCTGGCTACTGGCACATGATATAGGGGGGTCTGGCTACTGGCACGTGATATAGGGGGGGGCTCTGGCTACTGGCACATGATATAGGGGGGGCTCTGGCTACTGGCACATGATATAGGGGGGGTTCTGGCTACTGGCACATGATATAGGGGGGCTCTGGCAACTGGCACATGATATGGGGGGGCTCTGGCTACTGGCACATGATATAGGGGGGGGCTCTGGCTACTGGCACATGATATAGGGGGGGCTCTGGCTACTGGCACATTATATAGGGGGGGCTCTGGCTACTGGCACATGATATAGGGGGGCTCTAGCTACTGGCACATTATTGGGGGACATCTATGGGGTCACTTCTTACTGGCACATTATTGATGGGCACTATAGGGGCATCTACTGAGGCCACAAAGAACGGTTATTTTATATGGGGGCTCTGTATAGGGGCATTTTATACTGGGACACATTATGGTGGGTACTATGAGGAAGGGGGGAGAGGAGCACTATGGGGTCATCTACGGGGGCACTGAGAAGGGGTATATTATACTTGCAAATTATGGGGGACACTGAGAGCATCTACTGGGGCACTATATATGGGGCATTTTATACTGGTACATTATGGGGGGCACTAGGAGGGGAGAGAGGAACACTATGGGGGCATTTACTGGGGGCACTATATAGGGGTATTTTATACTGGCACATTATGGGGGCACTATGGGGACATTAGCTCAACTGGGGGCATTACAAGGGGGTATTTTTTGCACTGTCACATTATAAGGAGAATTATTACTACTGGGGGGAGCATTATGGTGGGCTTTATTACTCCCACATGGTATGAGCCCCCTAGTAGCAGCACCAGCCTCTCCCTGCTCTGCTATCCCTCTGTCCCTTCTCCAAATCCTTATTATGAAATCTTTCTCATTAGGATAAAACACAACAGCTCCGCCGAGCCCCCCAGCCAAAGTGTGGAAGTGGTGTCCGAGATCCCCAAGGGTCAAGCCAAGTAATTTCATGTGAAATATGTTTGTTATACACATATAGCATACACTGTGCCACACAATATACAGTATACCGCTACACTCTGCCACACAATGTACAGTATACCTCTACACTGTGCCACACAATATACAGTTTCTTCTGTAAAAGTCATCAAGTGTCATGTTTTTCGCCCAAGGGCCCCATTTCACCTAGAACCAGCCCTGATTAAGTGCATGATTTTCATGTATTTATAGTTATACATGTACTATGAGAGATTCAGGTTGCAATATGTTGTTGGCTGATTTCTGATTTCTTCCTCTGTTTTCAAGACATGCTTTCTCTGACATGCCAGCTTGTGGAATTGTAAGTTCAGAGCTCAGTGTGTGTTCCTTGAAAAACCTTCTCTCTCCTTTCCCTCTATTACTGACATGGCTATGTTATTTGTGAGTTCTGATGAACTCGTGTTAACGATTTGCCTTAACAATCCATGACTGGACCTGTCCCCACTACTGACATCTGTTTTAATAGATGTATTCTTTGTGTAATTATTCTCTGGCATTTTTATTTTTATTTTTGCAAGACACTACGTTGTGTTGTGGCATACATCTGTTACTTCTAGAAATGAATAATTGAACAACTGGATGTTTCCACTTCCTTTGTCAAAGGGGAGTGTGACCATACAGTTTGGAACTTACAGCACTGATTGGACAGTGGGAAAATGTGTGGGGAAATAGTTTTCAATTAATTCCAAAAATTATTGGAGAATTAAAGGGGCATTTCCATCTGGGACATTGATGGCATATCGCAAGAACATGCCATTAATATCAGTTAAGTGCAGGCCCCACATCTGGGACCTGCACTTATCTCCGAGAACACGACCTCAGAAGAGAACAGAGTAGCCATGCATGGCCGCCACACTCACTATGGGACTGAGAATGCTCATTTGCCTATTGTCAAAATTTCCATAGCATGGTCAGTGTGCTCTCCTTCACTTCAGGGAGCCCATTCTCTAGATTGGAGTGAGTCCTGGAGGTGGCATTTGACATTAATGGTATATCCGAGCAATATGCCATGAATGCCCCAGATGGACTAACCCCTTAGACAGAGGAACAGCACAAACTACAGTCATAAGAGGTTGCAGAATTGTTATTTTATTGGGTATACAAGTATTCGTTAAAGCTGACATGTCAGGAAAGCTGACAGGTCCACTTTAATATGCTCTTCCCTCTGTTCCTATAAAGAACATTATGCCCTACTCATTGATTAAGCCACGTGCCTCAGCCATCTTCCATACAAAAAATGGAGGCTATTAATTTTCTCTTTACTCTGTCTCATCAGACACAACCCCTTTGTTATTAAAACTGAGATGTAAGGGAAGCATCTCTGGCCAGACATTTCCTGTGTCGGTGCCGTTTATAGGTTCTTATAGGGGGTCCTAAGTGGGTGACCGCTCCCTCTATGGCACCTATTATATCTAATAGGGACTATGGACAAAGATTGTGTTCATGAGATTACATCTTTAAGGATATGTGTTGAACTGAGTTCACTAATGTTGCAGGGTACATAGAGTTGTGGGTATTTCAGCTGCATTATGCCCCTAAAGTGTGGCAATACCACACCTAAAAGTGGTCTCAAAATCTAAGCACACTTTTGTGATCTCTATGATTATTGCTATTGAAAATATTAAAGATAACAAAAACATTACTAAGAATAAAAAAGGACACAGACGAATGCAAAGTATACAAATGCATTTGTATCTACTGTAACTATATCCAAAATGTAGCTGCAAGGTGTTCTCATAGAATTTATTTATTATATTCTTGTCCTTCCTTCTGAATTTCTTGTACAATTTATCAGTCACATACAAAAAGCTATTTTAAACTTGACAGACAGCAGTAGTGTTAGTAAACTGCCAATTCAGAAGTTACCATATATTATTTCACATCACAATGCAAACACAAACCCAAGTTTCAGCTTCTGGGGCACAATCTGGTGCCGTCTGTTGCTAGTTTGTAATATTTTTATTACCATTTTTATTTTATCCCCCCCACCTCAATCCCCCGAACTTGGAAATGTTCACTCTTGGATCATATTGCAACAAAACTGCCTTTTTGTCAGCTTTCCTGAGTGTTGGCCAATCGTGAGCAAGTGGGTGGGTGGAAGCAGATACAAATGCCTATTCATGATGCAAGCTGCCTCCCCCACAGAATTAAGCATGATCAGCCTAAATGAGGCAATGTGGCTTTTCTCTTACATATGCTTCAGTATCTATTGTGTTTTTCAGTACTTGTTGTTTTTCTTCAGCGACTCAAACAGCTCTGTATAAGACATGACAATCTCTTGTCATGTGTGAGAGGGCTTCCCCTCCCCTCTCAGAGCAGAGCTGCCAGCGATTACACAGGATTACAACAGACTCTCCATAGCACGTACAGGGTGGAGAACTCCATGTCCTCTTAATAGATGATAAATTGGTCATCACACATGACAGAATATTCCTTTGAAATGAGTGAAGTTCCAAATTATAGACAGAGAAAATTACGTTTAACCCTTTGTTGGTACTTGCATGTTGGATGGCCTTACAAATATGAATCATGACTTACCATGCACACTGTAATGAGTATTGTAGGACAATTATAAATGATGTTGCTCTTGACCACAGGCCATGCATCAAACATGTTTAATTTGTTCCAAAGGGAGTGGCCGCAATTTTCATTTGTTCCCATCAACTTAACATTGGTCATAAATTTATGATCATAGGGTCTAACTCCTGGGACCCTCATCTCTCAGCAGAATAAGGGGGCCACAGTGCACCCTGGTCCATTCATTCTTCATCAAGGCACTGCACTGTACATACGAGCACATCTCTGCCTGGTATTGTTGCTCTTTCAGTTCACTTGAATAGGCTGAGCAGCAGGTGTTCTCTGATAAAAGCAACCACTTTTTAAAATGAAAATGGCCCAGGCTGGGTCTGGATTTTAAAAGACGTGGTGATCAGCTCTTATCACTGACAGAAGATGTGGTTGCTGCAGGGGAAATGCAGCATTCATATGTCCTAAGTAGTGAGGAGCAAATTTCCTGAAATTTGATTCAGTATCCATTTGGCCAAATTGGTTGGTCGATTCAGTTTCGGTCTGAATAAATTTAACCTAAATCGAAAGTACCCCAATTGCCCTGACAAGTTGCTGATAACATTCTGGGGTCTCCTAGAACGTTATGCAATTCATTTCAAGCCAGGGTCATAGCTAAAGGCTCATAGGCCCTGGTGCAAGAGTTCAGCTTGGGCCCCCATTCTCTCAGTGCTTTGTTGCCAGGGGCATAGAAGCACATAGCCTTCGTGCTGCCTAAGGCGAAAATTGAAACGGCACCCCCCCCACGCCAAATTCTTGACCCAACCCCTTCTCTCCAGCCAGAGGTGTAACTTGACTAGTATGCACTTTTTATAATACTGGTGTCTTTTTCTACAGCACAAGGGTCTTTGGGCCCCCTCAGGCTCCTGGGCCCGGTAGCGACTGCAACCTCTGCGCACCCTATAGCTACCCCCCTGTTTCAAGCTATTAAATGGCAATAATTTATTAATAGGGATGAGTACATCAAATCCTAAAAGAAAAATGAACCTTTTTTAGAACTTTTTAGAGATTCTGAGAGAGAGACCAGAATGCCATGCACAACGTTGTAGGGAGAATCAAGCACGAATCAGACCCAAAATGAAATTTCACGCTCATCGTAATCATTAATAATGTCAAAGTGTCATCAACATGGGTAAATACACGGCTGCTGGTAGTAACAAACTACATCTTTAAAAATGTACTGCACTGATTTCTTTTAAATAGTCCTAAAAAGTTTGCCTTTTGGCATCAAAACGGTCAAGTGATCCTCCTTCTTCATCTTTTATGTGTTCTGAAGTGAAAAATGGATGTGGCTGATGCAATTTTGAGGAAACGATTTGCCAAAAATATGATTTCTATTGGAACTTTCAAAAAATTTCATTAAATTTGCTTATCTCATAGTCCTAAGGCACATTTCAGTGGTTATCTCAGGATGGGAGGAGAGAAACATTTTTAAATATGCAGAAAGGTGTAAAAAATATATTGAATTTTTACTCACTTGATGGATCCCCTAAGGTCCCTGCTGGTCTCTGCTTCCTGGTATTGGGTTGACATACAGAAAATGGCAGGAGTTGCCAGTGTCACGGCCAATTTATGTTGACCGTGACGCTGTTGCGTGCAGACTGGTTGCTTGCAATGCGCTCACACTACAGTAGTGGTCTGTGTCAATCCAGCCCTCTGTAGTATGTGAGCAGTCGCTACCAAGCTTCTCCTGCTCATACCCAGCTAGTTTAGTGTCCCTTGATTCGTGTTCGTAGGACCGACATTTGGACACCTGGTTCATCCACGAACAGGTGCCTTCAGCAGGTCGGTCTCTATGGGCAGATGTTTATCAATGGATTAGTGTGTTAAACTTAGTCCAGGGTCCACCAAGCTGGGTTTCTTTGAGCATAGCACCTCGTCCGTGCCATGGTGCACATCTTGACTGCACGAGTCCACCATGGCCGAATGGCTTGGTGGTGCAGCCACTAGTAGCGCACCAACAGTGGATTTTTTAGTGATTCTATCCACACCTGAGCGGCACCGCTTCATGCGGTCTCACCTGATCTGGGTTCAGAATTGTGGTTAGATCACTAGAATTTTAGTTATAGTTTGTAGGTTTCCTTTTCTCCCCTAGTTTTTGTTGTGAATTAATTAAGTATTAGTTTTATCTAATTTTCATAGCGTTCCGTAATTCAGTGATATATATATAATTTTTGGTGGAACGTATACCTTCATACCAGTTTTTCAGTGATTCGCCAACGTGTAGTTTTCTGTTTGCACGTACACTTTCCTTTATTTGGTGCATTCCCCGTTTTGGTTGTCACGGGGTTAATTTAGGTGTGTCTGCTAGGTGTGGTGGGTGTGACCTCAAGCCTCTTTATATGATGGTGTGTTGGAGCCTGTGGTCAGATTTATTTTGTTGTCTGCCTGAGTAGGAGCTCTGCTCCCTGCCGGTATGTCTTTGTGTCTGTGTGAGTCACCCTTATTTATTATATTGATTCCTTGCCCTGGCTGTGTGTCCCCTCCGGTGTGTCTCTGTTTTCCTCCCCCACCTGGTGTATGTTGTATTGGTGTGGTTGGTGTATGGAGGTTTTCTGGTGGTGTCTGGGCTCCGCAAGGGGCGTGCTTTCCCGGAGGGGTTTAAGGGAAGACAAGACTGTGGGTTTCCCAGCCTGGAGCCGCTTTCCATTCTTGGCTATGGCAGTTGTGGATTGCATAGTTTTGTTGCTGTGTAACTTACCTGCCGTACTGTTTATCCCATGGTCTTGTTTCCTGTCTGCCACTGAGCCTCTGGAGACACCTTTTCATCCGTGGTGTAGGATGAAGGGGTGGTCTCTGCCCTGTCATTAGGCCTAGGGCATTACAGGGATAGTAGGGTCCTAGGTTCGTGAGCATGAGCCCCCTTACCATCTGAGGTGGCTAATGCGCTAGGAGTCCAGGGAGAGCTCAGGGTTACTTTAGGTGGTGACCAGCTCCCTGTGCCCTGCTATCTGGCGTAGCAGCCACTGCCATTGCACGGTCGGGGGTTTTCCCCGCTCCCCGCCATGACAGCCAGCTCACTTAACCATATGCATCAGTAGTGTTCCGCCTCAGCCAGCGATTGGCTGAGCAGGCATCTACTGACATTTCCTGTGTGATGAACTGGGACCAGGAAGGGGAGAACAGCAGGGACCTGATCAGCATTGGATTGGCAGCACAATAGAGTGAGTAATGCTTTTTTTAGTTTTTCAACGGATTCTGCTACCTATCCAAAAACTTTATTTCGCCCCAGAAAAGCCCTTTAAGACCAAGTCAATTGACGATTTTGTGGCCTAGTCAATAGTTGCTTGAACTTTTGCACCTTCCAATGAACTTACTAATACATAAACAATGAACTCCATCTTCTGGTGTGATTACCTTACCTCCTAAAGATAGTTATTTATTCTTTTATAGTTATAAGTTCTCTCCTGTTGCTGAAAAGAACCATTGCTTGGTAGTACTCATATGACTGACAACATCTCACCCAATCAGCTCTTCTTCAGTAACACCATTGATTAAAATGAATCAAAAATTTATGAATTTTAGACGCAGCACTCCGAAGTAAAAGCATTCCTCAAGAGTCTAATAACTGATGAGAAATCAAGAAGCTCTTGCCATTGTTAGTACAGAACACAAGATGGGCACCTTCCTTGCATTGTGCCTGATTAGTGTAAAGTGCAAAAGCAGATTTAATGTTATAACTAAAAATGGTGGAGAAGGGACTACAAGTAACACTTTTTTTTTTTTTTGTATGGGAAGTACTTAGAAATACTGTATTACAAACCGGATTCCAAAAAAGTTGGGACACTAAACAAATTGTGAATAAAAACTGAATGCAATGATGTGGAGATGGCAAATGTCAATATTTTATTTGTAATAGAATGTAGATGACAGATCAAATGTTTAATCCGAGTAAATGTATCATTTTAAAGGAAAAATACGTTGATTCCAATTTTCACGGTGTCAACAAATCCCCAAAAAGTTGGGACAAGTAGCAATAAGAGGCTGGAAAAAGTAAATTTGAGCATAAAGAAGAGCTGGAAGACCAATTAACACTAATTAGGTCAATTGGCAACATGATTGGGTATAAAAAGAGCTTCTCAGAGTTGCAGTGTCTCTCAGAAGCCAAGATGGGTAGAGGATCCCCAATTCCCACAATGTTGCGCAGAAAGATAGTGGAGCAATATCAGAAAGGTGTTACCCAGCGAAAAATTGCAAAGACTTTGCATCTATCATCATCAACTGTGCATAACATCATCCGAAGATTCAGAGAATCTGGAAAAATCTCTGTGCGTAAGGGTCAAGGCCGTAAAACCATACTGGATCTCTGGGCCCTTAAACGACACTGCACCACAAACAGCAATGCTACTGTAAAGGAAATCACAGAATGGGCTCAGGAATACTTCCAGAAACCATTGTCAGTGAACACAATCCACCGTGCCATCCGCCGTTGCCAGCTGAAACTCTACAGTGCAAAGAAGAAGCCATTTCTAAGCAAGATCCACAAGCTCAGGCGTTTTCACTGGGCCAGGGATCATTTAAAATGGAGTGTGGCAAAATGGAAGACTGTTCTGTGGTCAGACGAGTCACGATTCGAAGTTCTTTTTGGAAATCTGGGACGCCATGTCATCCGGACCAAAGAGGACAAGGACAACCCAAGTTGTTATCAACGCTCAGTTCAGAAGCCTGCATCTCTGATGGTATGGGGTTGCATGAGTGCGTGTGGCATGGGCAGCTTGCATGTCTGGAAAGGCACCATCAATGCAGAAAAATATATTCAGGTTCTAGAACAACATATGCTCCCATCCAGATGTCATCTCTTTCAGGGAAGACCCTGCATTTTTCAACAAGATAATGCCAGACCACATTCTGCATCAATCACAACATGGCTGCGTAGGAGAAAGATCCGGGTACTGAAATGGCCAGTCTGCAGTCCAGATCTTTCACCTATAGAGAACATTTGGCGCATCATAAAGAGGAAGGTGCAACAAAGAAGGCCCAAGACGATTGAACAGTTAGAGGCCTGTATTAGACAAGAATGGGAGAGCATTCCTATTTCTAAACTTGAGAAACTGGTCTCCTCGGTCCCCAGACGTCTGTTGAGTGTTGTAAGAAGAAGGGGAGATGCCACACAGTGGTGAAAATGGCCTTGTCCCAACTTTTTTGGGAGTTGTTGACACCATGAAATTCTGATTCAACATATTTTTCCCTTAAAATGGTACATTTTCTCAGTTTAAACTTTTGTTCCGTGATTTATGTTCTATTCTGAATAAAATATTTGAAGTTGGCACCTCCACATCATTGCATTCAGTTTTTATTCACGATTTGTATAGTGTCCCAACTTTTTTGGAATCCGGTTTGTACATTATAGGTAACACTAGAGAGACATATCTTCTCCCAGGGAGCCTGTAGGTCTCCTTATCCCAGTGGTATCCCCACATGAAGAATCTGCGCTATCCAAGAGCTATTCAGAAGAGCCCTCAATCAACCAACCAACCAAAACCTTACTCTGTAATGATGAGGAGCAAAAACTCTAAAATGTTGGCAATTCTGTATTGGTTTCCTAAACAAGTTTCAAAGATCTTTAACCACCTCCCGACCGCCTAACGCACGGATGCGTCCTGGAGGCGGTCGATTCATTCCTCCTGGACGCATCCGTGCGTCATCTCGCGAGACGCGAGATTTCGGTCAGAGCCGGCCCGCGCATGTGCATCGCAGACCGGCAAAAGTTCAAGGAGTATTTCGTCAGCAACCTGCCAGCCAATGATCGTCGCTGGCAGGTTGCTGATTTTTGAAAACCCACGCCCGCCCCACCGCAGTGACCAAAAATTATTATTTTTTGATCACTGCACAATCACTTTACAAGCTCTGCGGCGATAAAAAAAATCAGTTTTGATATTTTTTATCAATCGCAGCGGCCTCCGGTACTTCGCTAGCCTCCCGTTTGTAAGACAGGCTTGCTTTTTTTCTTGGGTAGTCTCAGGGAATACCCCTAAATTTAGTAGTCCAAATGCCAAACAGGGGGTATTCTTCTGAAGAGGCCTACAGGATTCTGACCCAGTCGGATGAGGAATGGGAACCCTCATCTGACGAATCTAGCGGGTCAGAATATGAACCTGTAGAAAGCAGTGGCAGTCTGACCCAAAGTTCGGACGAGGAGGTTGAGGTCCCTGATAGCACCTGGCGTACCCGGCCCCGTGTCGCTAGACCACAGGTTGTGCAGGATCCGTTTCAAGGGCAGCAGAGTGGGGCTGGCTCTGTCGGATTACGTGGTGAGGCATACACCAGCAGCGCAGCCCATCCTGGACCTAGTACCAGCACTGCCGTACAACATGGTGAAGTGGCGAGCACCAGAAGGGCAGTTGAAGCTGGTACGGTAGCACGTGCAATAGTTACCCCATCGCAGCCACCGCACAGACAGGCCCGTAGAGCCCCTAGAGTCCCTGAGGTACTGGCAAACCCTGATTGGCAGTCCCCAACTTCAGCCGCACCTGTAGTTCCCCCTTTCACCGCCCAGTCTAGAGTTCGGGTTGAGACAGCTCAGATCGGTTCGGCACTGGGATTTTTTGAGCTGTTCTTGACTGTGGAGCTCTTGGACTTAGTCGTGGCAGAAACAAATCGGTATGCCACTCAATTTATAGCCGCCAACCCGGGAAGCTTTTATGCCCAGCTTTTCCGGTGGAAACCAGTCCAAGTTTCCGAAATAAAATTTTTTCTGGGCCTTCTCCTGAAAATGGGTCTAACCAAAAAGCATGAATTGCGGTCATATTGGTCCACGGACCCGATTCATCACATGCCCATGTTCTCTGCTGCTATGTCCAGGACACATTTTGAGACCATCCTGCGTTTCCTGCACTTTAGCGACAACACCACCTCCCGTCCCAGAGGCCACCCAGCTTTTGACCGGCTCCACAAAATTCGGCCCCTCATAGACCACTTCAACCAGAAATTTGCAGATTTGTATACCCCTGAGCAAAACATCTGCATAGACGAGTCCCTTATACATTTTACCGGGCGCCTTGGCTTCAAACAATACATGCCAAGCAAGCGCGCCCGGTATGGGGTCAAATTGTATAAGCTCTGTTAAAGGGCCACAGACTATACCCACAAATTTCGGATCTATGAGGGAAAAGATCAGACCCTGGAGCCGGTGGGTTGCCCTGACTACCTGGGGAGCAGAGGGAAGACAGTCTGGGACTTGGTGTCACCCTTATTTGGCAAGGGGTACCATCTTTATGTGGACAATTTTTACACAAGTGTGCCCCTCTTCAGGCATTTGTTCCTAGAACAGATTGGCTGCTGTGGCACCGTGCAACCTAGTCGCCGGGGCTTCCCCCAATGGCTCGTTACCACCCGTCTTGCAAGGGGGGAGAGGGCTGCCTTGTGTAACCAAAAACTGCTCGCGGTGAAATGGAGAGACAAGCGTGACCTTTACATGCTCTCCTCCATTCACGCAGACACAACAAAACAAATAGAACGGGCAACCCGTGTCATTGAAAAGCCCCTCTCAGTCCACGACTATAATGTGCTCATGGGGGGGTGGACTTCAATGACCAGATGTTGGCTCCTTATTTAGTTTCCCGACGCACCAGACGCTGGTATAAGAAGGTGTCTGTATATTTGATTCAATTGGCTGCCTATAATAGTTTTGTTCTCTACAGTAAGGCTGGGAGAACAGGATCCTTCCTCAAATTTCAGGAAGAGATCATCGAGAACCTCCTGTATCCAGAAGGTTCCGTGGCCCCATCCACCAGTGTAGTGAGCCGTCTACACGAGCGACATTTCCCCAATGTCGTTGCTGGTACCTCAACCCAACCGTCACCCCGAAAAAGATGTCGTGTCTGTAGCAGGAGTGGAATAAGGCGTGACACCCGCTATTTCTGTCCTGACTGCCCTGACCACCCTGCCCTATGCTTAGGGGAGTGTTTCCGGAAGTATCACACACAGGTACACTTAGCATAGGGATTGCATCTCACAGGACAGGCACACAGGGCTATTAGGGCCCTTACACTCACAGCTACTGCAAACCTCTCCTTTCACCTGGGATAAAGTGCATAATGTACTTCGCCACATCTTTGGGCGATTTGCGCTTTGCACATTGTTCCATGGGGAAGGAGAGGTTTGTCCTATAAAGGTAAAAAAAAAAAAAAAAAAATCACAGATAAGCAAAAAAGTTAACGTTCAGTTGAAAAAGTTAAATAAAGTTTATATGTTCCATTCAAATTTTATTATAAAATTAATAAATTTATTGCGTTTCGGCCTGTTTTTTTCTTTTTTCTTTTGTTTTTTTTACCTTCCAGGTGGACCAACCGATCGACTAGCTGCAGCACTGATGTGCATTCTGACAGAAGCATTGCGCTGCTGTCAGATTACACAAAAGTCGGTATAGTCGGTATACGAGATTTCTCCTCTGCAGTAAAAGATATGTTTGCCGAGGCATATGAGCTGAGGAGGCGGCGGTGTTCATATACTTTGGCAAACACTTTGTATATAAAAAAATAAAAATAAAATCCCGGCAAGGATTTATTCATTCACATCGATTGATGTGAATGGAGAAATCTGGTTTGCCAGGGCATACGGGCTAAGTGGGTATGGATGTTGGGCGGAGCTCCTATGTCCTGGCAGACGCCTTTCCCCTCCTTTTTTTTTTTTGGCAGAGATTTTTTCATCCACATTGATCGATGCGAATGAAGAAATCTGTGCCATTAATTTTTTCTTTCAGCTCAGAGGCTAAACGGAAAAAAAAAATCTCATTACCCGTATGCTCAATATAAGGAGAATAGCAGAAACTCCTAATGCTGGCCATACATGTAATGATTGCGGAGACCCTCAAATGCCAGGGCAGTACAAATACCACAAATGACACCATTTCGGAAGGAAGACACCCCAAGGTATTCGCTGAGGGGCATATTGAGTCCATGAAAGATTGAAATGTTTGTCCCAAGTTAGCGGAAAGGGAGACTTTGTGAAAAAAAAAAAAAAAAAATAAATTTCCGCTAACTTGTGGCAAAAAAAATAAATTTCTATGAACTCGCCATGCCCCTCATTAAATACCTTGGGGTGTCTTCTTTCCAAAATGGGGTCACATGTGGGGTATTTATCCTGCCCTGGCATTTTAGGGGCCCTAAAGCGTGAGAAGAAGTCTGGGATCCAAATGTCTAAAAATGTCCTCCTAAAAGGAATTTGGGCCCCTTTGCGCATCTAGGCTGCAAAAAAGTGTCACACATCTGGTATTGCCGTACTCAGGAGAAGTTGGGCAATGTGTTTTGGGGTGTCATTTTGCATATACCCATGCTGGGTGAGATAAATATCTCGGTCAAATGCCAACTTTGTATAAAAAAATGGGAAAAGTTGTCTTTTGCCAAGATATTTCTCTCACCCAGCATGGGTATATGTAAAAAGACACCCCAAAACACATTGCCCAACTTCTCCTGAGTACGGCAATACCACATGTGTGACACTTTTTTGCAGCCTAGGTGGGCAAAGGGGCCCACATTCCAAAAAGCACCTTTCGGATTTCACCGGCCATTTTTTACAGATTTTGATTCCAGACTTCTTCTCACGCATTCGGGCCCCTAAAATGCCAGTGCAGTATAACTACCCCACAAGTGACCCCATTTTGGAAAGAAGACACCCCAAGGTATTCCGTGAGGGGCATGGCGAGTTCCTAGAATTTTCTATTTTTTGTCACAAGTTAGCGGAAAATGATGATTTTTTTTTTCTTACAAAGTCTCATATTCCACTAACTTGTGACAAAAAATAAAAACTTCCATGAACTCACTATGCCCATCAGCAAATACCTTGGGGTGTCTTCTTTCCAAAATGGGGTCACTTGTGGGGTAGTTATACTGCCCTGGCATTTTAGGGGCCCGAATGCGTGAGAAGTGGTTCGAAATCAAAATCTGTAAAAATGGCCGGTGAAATCCGAAAGGTGCTCTTTGGAATGTGGGCCCCTTTTCCTACCTAGGCTGCAAAAAAGTGTCACACATGTGGTATTGCCGTACTCAGGAGAAGTTGGGCAATGTGTTTTGGGGTGTCTTTTTACATATACCCATGCTGGATGAGAGAAATATCTTGGCAAAAGACAACTTTTCCCATTTTTTTATACAAAGTTGGCATTTGATCGAGATATTTATCTCACCCAGCATGGGTATATGTAAAATGACACCGCAAAACACATTGCCCAACTTCTCCTGAGTACAGCAATACCAGATGTGTGACACTTTTTTGTAGCCTAAGTGGGCAAAGGGGCCCACATTCCAAAGAGCACCTTTCGGATTTCATAGGTCATTTTTTACACATTTTCAAACTACTTTCCACACATTAGGGCCCCTAAATTGCCAGGGCAGTATAACTACCCCACAAGTGACCCCATTTTGGAAAGAAGACACCCCAAGGTATTTCGTGATGGGCAGAGTGAGTTCTTGGAAGTTTTTATTTTTTGTCACAAGTTAGTGGAATTTGAGACTTTGTAAGAAGAATTCAAATTTTTGTACCATAGTTTGTAAACGCTATAACTTTTACCCAAACCATTTTTTTTTACCCAAACATTTTTTTTTATCAAGGACATGTAGAACAATAAATTTAGAGAAAAATTTATATATGGATGTCGTTTTTTTTTGCAAAGTTTTACAACTGAAAGTGAAAAATGTCATTTTTTGGCAAAAAAATCTTTAAATTTCGATTAATAACAAAAAAAGTAAAAATGTCAGCAGCAATGAAATACCACCAAATGAAAGCTCTATTAGTGAGAAGAAAAGGAGGTAAAATTCATTTGGGTGGCAAGTTGCATGACCGAGCAATAAACAGTGAAAGTAGTGTAGCGCAGAAGTATAAAAAGTGGCCTGGTCATTAAGGGTGTTTAAGCTAGGGGAGCTAAGGTGGTTAAATAACTGTCATTTTGGGTGCCAAAATGGCCTCCACTGTAACCAATGAATGCAGGTACCAACATGCATGCAGGCCCAATCCACAACACCCCCGGCGCCAAATGGCTACCAAGGACTGCAGTGAGAGTGAGACACTAATTAAAATCAGCCTATAGGGCAGACAGGGTGGTCAGGAGTGCATGACTGAGGAGGCAGCCACACCTCCAGTACAAACTGCAAAGAAAGACAAAAAAGGGGGTCAGTCAGCACAACCAACCGCAGGAGCACATTGCTATGGCAGGGAACAACATTAAAAGACAAAACATGCAATGCGACAACTCACTGCAATATAGAGTACAAAATTGCATAATAATTACAAGTGCTACACTATAAGTGAGAGATACTTGGCAAATCGTTTTGTACAAAATTATTTGAGCCCGTCTGCCGCACGTCAAGGCGATCTCTGTTTAGAGGGGTTCCTAACACTAAATTCTACCTGTTAAGTGCCATGACGGCTACCATACATTTCAGGGAGTGTAGGTTCCACATGCATGCTGGGTCTGCTTAAATAACTGTCATTTTGGGTGCCAAAATGGCCTCCACTGTAACCAATGAATGCAGGTACCAACATGCATGCAGGCCCACTCCACAACACCCCCGGCGCCAAATGGCTACCAAGGACTGCAGTGAGAGTCCACAAACTATCTCACTCCTGGTGCCAATGTTATTTGGTCAGTTTTGGCCCCGTGACTGCTCAAATACTGTAAGTTTGGCTCACCTCTAATTTTATGCTAACCGACTTCGGATGTTTCATCCGAAGTCGATTCGCTCATCCCTAATATATATACTGTATATATATATCTATATATATATATATATATATATATATAATTACTGAAGAAATACCCAAGTCAGAGTTTAAATGTTTTTTGGACTTGTTCAATTTAATTAAACCAGCATACAGGTGATCAATAATAATACACAGGTCAGCACACAAACGATTCTGTTAGGGATAATAAATTTAGGCCTAAATCAGTCTATTCACATGTTTTTATCAAATTTTTGTTAACTTGTTTTTTTTTTGTTTTTTTTTTGGGGGGGGGGGGGGGTCGTAAATTATATTCAAACTAGTAGCATGCACTGGTAGTACCACATGTTCGGGCTATGGAAGGGCTCCAAAAGAAAAACCCAGAGCCAGGATGTGGGTAGTAGCAGCACCAACTATCTGTCTTAAAGTAATAGTAGGCCGTAGTTGTCCCTGCTGGGTTTGGAAAGGTGTAACATTATAGTTGAGAAGAAAGAGGATGAGATTGTGGATTGGATGGCTCACTACTCCTCTCAGTCACAGCAGGATGATGTGGAGGTGACTTCTGCGTCTGACACCATGCCGTGGAGCCAGGGGTGATAGCTTTCCTCCTGCTTCTCCTTGCAGCTGCAAAAAAGGCTTTCAGTGGAGTCCTCTCAGGCTTCACTGCCCCTTCCTAGAAA
Source organism: Bufo bufo (assembly GCF_905171765.1). NCBI lineage: Eukaryota > Metazoa > Chordata > Amphibia > Anura > Bufonidae > Bufo > Bufo bufo. Next base: position 349,569,904 of record NC_053391.1, on the reverse strand, counting down.
GGTGTCTTCCTTTTTTACTAAGAAGTGACAAGAAAAGCCCACCACGCCCTATGGCAGATCAAGGGAGTCTCCATGTTGACGACTTGTGTGAGAGCCCTCACCGTTTGGGCTGCCCTGAGGAGGAGGTTGGGGAGGAGGTTGGTGACCTAATGCATACCTGTGTTGACAGTGGTGGTTATAGTGGCACCTGTAGCCAGGGTATTTGTGGTGGGGGCAGCGACAGAGGCAGTCAGAGAAAACGGGAGCAGGGGAGGGGGGCCCAGGATCCCACCATGAGATCTCACAGTAAAAGCAGCAGGGAGGGTTAGGACAGGAATTGGGGCCGGTTCGGGTTCTGAGGAGGAGGCAACATCAGTGGGCGTCGGAGGTGGAAAAGATTGGCTCCTGGGGCACACTGGCTAGAATGGCAACCTGTAGACTCGCTTGCTTGTGCAGTGGGAGGCGTATCATTGAAATCAAGCAGTCTGATTATTACTGGATAACCATGCTTCTAGACCTTCGATACCAGGGCAAATTGGGGGAAGGTTTTCCTCTCACAGAAAGGAAGGACAAATTACGTTATTAACAGAAAACATTGAGTACACAGCTTAGCAAAGCTTATGGCATGCAGACGCCTGCCGCCAGCGTGTCTGAAAGAAAGGCCCCTCTCCACCACCGCAGAGTCACCCCTTCCCACCGCCACAAGCAGCAGAAGCCACAGCAGCAGCAGCCATTTCAGTCTCCTCAACCTAATGGAGCAGTTTTTCCACGTGAAATGCAAGGCAGAAGCTGGTAAGCAAGCCGACAGCTCCTGCCTCAATCAGGCCCGCTTTTGCAGTGAGGCGAGATTAGAATCTCGCCTCAGGCGGCATCTTGTGCTGGCTTTGAAGGGGCGGCCTGCCTGTGGCCGATGCCCCCCTTACCAGTAGTGCTTTACTTTTCTCTTTATAGGATGAGGTGCATCTTCCATTATGTATGCGCTCACTAGTATGCACTAGGTGGGGAAGTGAAGAGCTGTGAGGTTCTCAGGTCCCACACCGCTTGTCCTGGCTGCCTGCAGCATCAGGACGTACAGAGTGCACTCTGACCTGATATTGCAGGAATTCAGGTGACTATAGCCTTGGCCCTGAGATGAGAACAGGAGACCGCAAGACCTTAAGAGGAGAAGCGGAACAGGAGAGGTAAGTTAATTTATTTATTTTTAAATCTGATCTGAGGTCTGATATTGGGGGTTTGAGGCCTGATATTGGGGGTCTGATATTGGGGGGTCTGAGGCCTGATATTTGGGGTCTGAGGTCTGATATGGGGGGTCTGGAGGTCTAATACGGGGGGTCTGGAGGTCTGATATGGGGGGGTCTGGAGGTCTAATATGGGGGTTCTGGAGGTCTGATTGGGGTCTGGAGGTCTGATTGGGGTCTGAGGACTGATATGGGGGGTCTTAGGTCTATTATGAGATCTGGAGGTCTTAGGCCTGATATGGGGGGTCTGGAGGTCTGATTGGGGATCTAAGGTATGATATGGGGGGGTCTGAAGGTATGATATGGGGGGTCTGGAGGTCTGATTAGGGGTCTGAGGTCTGAAATGGAGGTCTGATATGGGGGCCCTCTAATATTGGGCTCTGGAGGTCTGGTCTAAGGTCTGATATGGAGGTCTGGAAGTCTAATGGGGGTCTGATATATGGGTATGGGGGTCTGGAGGTTTGGTCTGAGGTCTGATATGGGGATCTGGAGGTCTAATGGGGGTCTGATATGGAGGTCTAATGGGGGTCTGGAAGTCTAATGGGGTCTAATGTGGGGGTCTGGAGGTCTGGTCTGAGGTCTGATTTGGGGGTCTGAGAGGTCTAATGGGGGTTTGATGGGGGTTTGGTCTGAGGTCTGATACATGGGGGGTTTGGTCTGAGATGTGCGGTTTCTGACATGAAAGTCTTATCTAAAGTTTGATATGGTGATCTGATCGGAAAGGTAAGGAGGTATTGTTTGTACTGGTGGTACCAGTATTTTCAGGGGAACTGTTTCTGCTGTGTGGGCACAGTATTAGAGGTGGCAGGAAACTAAGATGTCTGTTTGTCAAACTCTGCAGAGAGAAGAGATGGCTGAAAAAAATCATCATCGTGGTCTGGTCTGACAGGGGAAGATGAGGAAAGAGAATATCTACATCAGAGAGGACACGTCACTGGATGTAAGAGGTACATATGTGGAGCTGTATTACACTGTATGTTCTGTAGGGCTGTATGTAATGTTTTTAAAGGGGTTGTCTGCTTTTTAATTTTCATATGAGCGCTGCCTTCTCTGTTCTGTTTATCTGCTCACCACTGCAAATGCTGCGGCGAGCAGGTGAACAGAGCAGACAAAGCAGCTCTCATATAAGCGCTGCCATCTCTTCAAACTGCTGATCGGTGGTGGAGCTTGTTGTCCGGCCCCCACCGATCTGGAGAGAATGGGTTAGGTTGAGAATTTTTTACGTGGGTGACATTTCAATTTTTATCTCAGGCAGTAGAAAGGCTAGGTGCTCCCCTGCCCCTGGCCACAAAGCACTGAGGGAGGGGGAAGGGGGCGCGCCATTTCATTTTTCACCTCAGGCAGCAGAAAAACTAGAATTGTCCCTGGCCTCAATGCCCAGGTTCAGGCCAGTCTCTGTCACATACTCTGTTCCCTGACCCCATGGATATCTGGGCAGGCAGACTGGAACAGTGCCCCGAACTGGCACAGCACGCTATCTTCTTTCTTGCCCAACCTCCAGTGTCATCTCAGAGAGGGTTTTCAGAGTTGCGGGGGGCACGGTGACACCCAGAAGGACCAAGTTGTCCTCCACTAGTGTCCAAAACATCACTTTTCAGGAGGATTTTCACACTCTTACGGCTGATTCTGATGGATAGACCTCACCTTGCTGGCGGTGCCCCACCTTGCCACTGTTGCTTTCTGTCTGCCTACCATCACGTTCTGTACGGCTGCTGCATGCTGCGGCCTGTATCATGCCACTAATGCCTCTTAGTCATCAATTTACGTGTACTGTATTCAGTTTCCACACAGTTAAAATTTAAAGATTTCTTAAAAAGGGGTTACATTTCTTTAAGCAGCATAAATGTACGTGCTGCATGCTGCGGCCTGCCACTAATGTCCCTCAATCGTCAGTTTACATGTATTCAGTCTTCACACGGTTCAAGTTTAAAAAAGGTATTTTTTTTGGGGGGGGGGGGGGGGTTGTTAAATTGTTTTAAACTGCATACATACGTGATTATTGCATTAATACCGACATTTTCTCACAGCTCAGGCTGATTAAGAACGGATAGACCTTGTTTTTCCGACGGTGCCCCATCTTGCCACTTTTGCTGTCTGTCTGCCTACAATCATGTTCTGTATGGCTGCTGCTGCGGCCTACATCATGCCACTTGTTCCCCCAAGCCACGTTTAAATTTTTTTTCAATGGAGGTCATCTGCCTCCGATAAGGGCCAATTTTTGGAAGCTTTGGAATATGAAAAAGCATGAGACATGTGCCGGAATGGTTGTTAACACCGTCAAATGTGCGTTTACCCATTGCTATGTACTTCGGGTTCACTCAGACATGATTTACCATTGCTGCCATCGCGTTCCAGAGCTTGGGGAGAGGAAAAAAATCATAAAAAAGAAATGAAAAGAGATAAATTCCTAAAAATTATGAGTCCTAGGAGGCTAGAGGGGGTTATATACCAACTTTCAGGGCAATTGTAGCAACTTCAGTTCAGCCCAAACAGATTTGTGTCCAACTCAACTTTTAAAAATTTTTGACAAACTGGACCTGAAACAAATCTCTCATTTCTAATGCATGCACTGCAGATTTGCTGTGGATTTGCACTGCAAATTTCTGCACTACAGTATACAGTGGCGGAAATAATTATTTGACCCCTCACTGATTTTGTAAGTTTGTCCAATGACAAAGAAATGAAAAGTCTCAGAACAGTATCATTTCAATGGTAGGTTTATTGTAACAGTGGCAGATAGCACATCAAAAGGAAAATCGAAAAAATAACTTTAAATAAAAGATAGCAACTGATTTGCATTTCATTGAGTGAAATAAGTATTTGAACCCCTACCAACCATTAAGAGTTCTGGCTCCCACAGAGTGGTTAGACACTTCTACTCAATTAGTCACCCTCATTAAGGACACCTGTCTTAACTAGTCACCTGTATAAAAGACACCTGTCCACAGAATCAATCAATTAAGCAGACTCCAAACTCTCCAACATGGGAAAGACCAAAGAGCTGTCAAAGGATGTCAGAGACAAAATTGTAGACCTGCACAAGGCTGGAATGGGCTACAAAACCATTAGCAAGAAGCTGGGAGAGAAGGTGACAACTGTTGGTGCGATTGTTCGAAAATGGAAGGAGCACAAAATGACCATCAATCGACCTCGCTCTGGGGCTCCACGCAAGATCTCACCTCGTGGGGTGTCAATGGTTCTGAGAAAGGTGAAAAAGCATCCTAGAACTACACGGGAGGAGTTAGTTAATGACCTCAAATTAGCAGGGACCACAGTCACCAAGAAAACCATTGGAAACACATTACACCGCAATGGATTAAAATCCTGCAGGGCTCGCAAGGTCCCCCTGCTCAGGAAGGCACATGTGCAGGCCCGTCTGAAGTTTGCCAATGAACACCTGAATGATTCAGAGAGTGACTGGGAGAAGGTGCTGTGGTCTGATGAGACCAAAATAGAGCTCTTTGGCATTAACTCAACTCGCTGTGTTTGGAGGAAGAAAAATGCTGCCTATGACCCCCAAAACACCGTCCCCACCGTCAAGCATGGGGGTGGAAACATTTTGCTTTGGGGGTGTTTTTCTGCTAAGGGCACAGGACAACTTATTCACATAAACGGGAAAATGGACGGAGCCATGTATCGTGAAATCCTGAGCGACAACCTCCTTCCCTCTGCCAGGAAACTGAAAATGGGTCGTGGATGGGTGTTCCAGCACGACAATGACCCAAAACATACAGCAAAGGCAACAAAGGAGTGGCTCAAGAAGAAGCACATTAAGGTCATGGAGTGGCCTAGTCAGTCTCCGGACCTTAATCCAATCGAAAACCTATGGAGGGAGCTCAAGCTCAGAGTTGCACAGAGACAGCCTCGCAACCTTAGGGATTTAGAGATGATCTGCAAAGAGGAGTGGACCAACATTCCTCCTAAAATGTGCGCAAACTTGGTCATCAATTACAAGAAACGTTTGACCTCTGTGCTTGCAAACAAGGGTTTTTCCACCAAGTATTAAGTCTTTTTTTGTTAGAGGGTTCAAATACTTATTTCACTCAATGAAATGCAAATCAGTTGCTATCTTTTATTTAAAGTTATTTTTTCGATTTTCCTTTTGATGTGCTATCTGCCACTGTTACAATAAACCTACCATTGAAATGATACTGTTCTGAGACTTTTCATTTCTTTGTCATTGGACAAACTTACAAAATCAGTGAGGGGTCAAATAATTATTTCCGCCACTGTATATGTGGAAGAGGGATTCAAAACCCCATCTACAGGTAGAGGAAAAATGCTTTAGGCTACTTTCACATCTGCATTTTCCTTTCCGGTTTAGAGATCTGGCAGAGGATCTCAAAACCGCAGGAAAACGCATCCATTTGAATAATACAACCGGCTGCATCTGTTCAGAACGGACCCGGTTGTATTATATCGAAAATGAACATGCTGGATCCGGCATCAAATACCATTGTAAGTCAATAGGCACCAGATCCGTATTTTCTTGATGAAAAAAAAACGGATCCGACACCATTCACTTACGTGGTTTTTGATGGCGGATCTGGCATGTTGAGTTTCCCATGCTGCACACAAAAACGCTGCTTGTAGCGTTTTTGTGTCCGGCATGGGAACGCTACAAAACGGAATGGAATGCATTTACACCCCTTCAGTGTATAGGTGTGAAATCCGCTGTGAATCCGCAGCATAGCTTATATTAAAATCTGCATTTAACAATGGGTATTGGGCATGAAATGAGTGATGGACAGAGATGACAGACAGAGACAGACAGAGAAGATCTTGAAATCCCTTTTTGGGTCTGATTCTAAAAAGTTGGTTTGCAGATTCGATGTACGGATACATTTGAACCAAATCAGAAGTGCTCAGATTGCCCTGAAAAGTTGTGTATGAAAGTCTGAGGTCTCCTAGACCTGTATCAAAACCCTTTCAAGATCTGTAACACAAAAACAGTATTAGTAGTGTCATTGTGTAAGTGAAATATATGTCTACGGGTAAACCCATGATAACAAACAGGCAGTTTAAAAACAAACTGCATTGTCAGATTTTAACTTAACACAAGACCCACAAATTATCCCTCTGGTAACAAAGTCCTTTCTTTTTGCTAAGTGCAACGTAGAACCTGAAATACATACAGTAGCAGCAGGCTTTAGTGCACTTCTTCTCTGGCATGAGAAAGGATATGGAGGCAGGTTGGTTGGTGGTGATTCAGCACCTAGTAGTTGTTTGGTCATGGATGGTTTGGCTGAAGGGGCGCAGCTAAAGGCTCATGGGCCCTGGTGCAAGAGTTCAGCTTGGGCCCCTCTTCCCTCAGGGCTTTTGGCCAGGTGGCAGGGAAGCACATAGCATTCGTGCTGCCTGAGGCAAAAATTTACACTGCACCTTTGTCAATATCGTTGTCTTCTTATGCAGCACAAGGGTCTTCGGGGCCCCTCAGGCTCCTGGGCTTGGTAGTGACTGTTTCCTCTGCACCCTTAATAGCTACACCCCTGCTTCACTGTCATTCCTCACTTTACAGCAGTGTCTATAGAGATGAGCAAATTTTTTAAAAGTTCGATTTGGCAAATTCGCTAAATTTTACAAATAAATTTGCTTCAAGATGAATTATTTCATCACGAAGCGTATTTTATTTGTAAGTAGTGGGTGCAATGACAGGGAGCTGCGATAGTGCTGCCCCCCGTCATTGTACCCCTCAGATGCATACATGATTGCGGCATCTGAGTGTAAAAAAAAATGTAATCAAACTTGCCACGTCCATTTGCCCGCGACGGGCAGGCTGCCGCAATCTTGCTTACAGATCTCGAGCGGCGCGAGATTACATCATCGCGTCGGCTGATATGGTGACTTATGACAGGATTTCCACCGAGATCTTCAATCAAGATGACGCCTGGCGGCCCATCACGATCAAATAGAGCAGATAAGAATGAATTTATTTTTTTTTTTTACACTATTTCAGGTTAAATCGATTTGCTTACACGAAGCACGAGGAAATTCGGCTTTGAGGTGAATCGAATTTATCTGAAATTCGTATCGAATTCCACTTCATGGGATTTGATTCGCTCATCTCTAATTATGATCATGCCATGGCCCTTGTTATCAGGACGTCATACACCCCATAGAGATAGGCAGTTCTCATCTTCAACCAGATTTATGAAACTGAATGAAGTACTTTGATTTATAAGTAACTTTAAAATAGATGTGCATATAGTCCTATTTTAACATCACATCAGCAATAGCACCAATTGTAAAAATCACAGCGCTTAATAGAAGAAATAAATTCAAGAGCCACAGTTACAAGGCTCATTACACATCTTGATACAATGATGATTGGGACATAATTCAATTCAGCTCTGTTTAAGATCCTTAAGTGACTACTAGTCATATATAAACACGGCTTCGGTTTCGGCGTTATTAACTTGGGTACCTCTCATGGAGTCATTACACTGCAGAAAGGATCTCTTTCTCTCTTTCGTCTTTGCAGATTATATTGTAAGTTATGAAGGAGAGTCAATTTATTTTAAGGACAAGTTACACATTTGTCATTTGTGTGTCTGATATAATGAAAAATATCCATGTCCTCCAAATAAATGATGGTTTTTAGCACTTATCTGAGGAAAGTAAATGTACCATTCATTCCATTCATCTGACTGTAGTACTGATGCATACAGACATAAATAGGTGACATCATCACATGGCTAGCAAAGCTAAATTTCTACTTTGGAGGTTTTTGTGTAACAGGCCAAATAGGTTAGGATAAGGTAGAATTGTTAAAGGGCTTTTCTGGGAGTTCAGTATTCATGGCCTATCCCGAGGATAGGTCATCAATATCTGATCAGTGGGGGTGTGACACCTGGCACCCCTGCCAATCAGCTATTTTAAAAGACCGCAGGGCTATGATGAGTATTGTGGACTCCTAACCGCATAACAACTAAAGCAGTGTACATTGTATAATGGCTGTTCAAGATATTGCTGTCCAGGCCCATTCACTTGAATGAGCTGTACATAGACCAATGAACAAGATGTCACGGGCCTAGAAAGAGTCTGTGACGGGCCTCTTCAAACAGCTACAAATAGGTGGGTTGCTAGGGTTCAGATCCCCATCTATCAGATATTGATGACTATTGTTAAGCTAAACAAAGTATCCGAAGTGTACTTCAATCCAAATTTCAGGGAAGATTCGATTAGATTATTTTTTAACACATTAACCCCTAAAAGCCCTCATTTCTTATATCCCAGATGCCATGATCAGCGATGAATGTGCATATGAGGGGTTCAATGAAGAGGGGCAATGAAATTGCCGTTCCCCCGTCATTGCAACCGCTACTTACAAAGAAATGCACTTCGTGACTAAGTAATTCATCACAAAGCCAATTTCTTTGTGAAATTCGTGAAGCTGCTGAATCAAAGTTTTGTTAAAATCACTCATCTAGGCAATGAATTTTAAACTCCCAGGAAACCTCTTTCATAGATAAAAAAGGGTAAGCTAAACTATACTGTACATTTAAGGGATAACCAGGAAATATCCTCATGGCATATTGGCCAGTACTTTGGTGACCTTATTGTGTACTCTTCTGGGTGGTACAATTTGTGTGCTTCAGGTAGCATAATTCTAGCTGCAAAATAAATTCTCAGATATGCCATGACCTGTGTTGGGAGACCACGGCATTGAGCCATCAGCCTTGTAAAACAACATACACCGTCCAGACATGCACACAAGGCTGTATGGAACAAAAGGTATGGTTACGTGGTAGAGCAAGTAGTCTCATAGCTATCAAGACAGTTCAGGAATGTCACACTGTAGAACAGCACTTGGAGACCACACCAAACATCATAATAGTATAGCTCTGGTCCAGAATGTATCAGAACTACAATGTGGCTAAGTCCATTACTGGTAAAAATCCAAATAATTAAAATATGGTGTAGTTCGCCTGAAATGCTGTTTTTCTTTTGTTGATCCGAGGATCTGCAACTTGCCACCCCCCAGGGCCAAACGTGTCCCAGAACTATTGGTTTATGCAAACAGTTTAATAAGGAGGTCACTGATGTCAGATTCTCTTTACTCATATACAGTGCCTTGCAAAAGTATTTACCCCCCTTGACTTTTTTCGTATTTTGTTACATTACTGCCTTAAATTCAATGTTTTGCTAATATAAATTTTATGTGATGGATCAGAACACAATAGTCTAAGTTAGTAAAGGGAAATGAGAAAAATATATAAATAAAACTATTGTTTAGAAATAGAAAACAGAAATTTTGCATGTGCGTATGTATTCACCCCCTTTGTTAGGAAACCCAAAAAAAGCTCTGGTGCAACCAATTACCTTCTGAAGTCACATAATTAGTGAAATGATGTCCACCTGTGTGCAATCTAAGTGTCACATGATCTGTCATTACATATACACACCTTTTTTGAAAGGCCCCAGAGGCTGCAACACCTAAGCAAGAGGCATCACTAATAGGCTTGAGCGAACCCGAACTGTAAAGTTCGGGTTCGTACCGAACTTTACGATTTTTGGACCCCGGACCCGAACCCGAACATTTCAGTAAAAGTTTGGGTTCGGTGTTCGGCTATTTTATGGCGCTTTTTGAAAGGCTGCAGAGCAGCCAATCAACAAGCGTTTAACTCTGTGCCCTTAGAAGCCATCACAGCCATGCCTACTAATGGCATGGCTGTGATTGGCCAGTGCAGCATGTGACCCAGCGTCTATATAAGCTGGAGTCACGTAGCGCTGCACGTCACTCTGCTATTAGTAGTGTAGGGATGCTGCTGCTGTGAGGGAGAGAATAGGACAGAATCTTTAATCAGAACTCCAATTGAACTCAGCGATCTACATAGATTTAGTTGTGTGGGTGCAGTGCACAATCTTTTTACCCTGCCCTGAGCCCAGTGACACAGAAAAGGTGGGCGGCGGAGGCCATTTTATGCAAGCTCAGTGCACCAGCATTTCATATGTGCTTTTGTGACATTCAAATCCAAGCTTGAAATACTTCAATAATAATCTGGGTTTAAAAAAACACCCATTTTTGGCTATATCCTACATCTGGTGCCTTTGCAGCATTTGTCAGTGTACAATTTAAGCTAGAAATACAGCAATAATTTTCGGGGTTTTAAAAACACTCAATTTTACAGCCCTTGCTTCATCTGTCAGTGAGAAATTATATACTGCTGTCATATTCTGTTAATTTTGGGCAAAGTACTTAATATTGCAGCCTTTGCTGCATCTGTGATTGTTAAAAACAAGCTTGAAATACTTTAATAATTTTCTGGGTTTTAAAAAACACCCATTTTTGGCAATACCCTCCATATGGGGCGTCTGCCACATTTATCAGTGTGCAATTTAACCACTTGCCATCTGGGCCATTTGCCCCCTTCCTGACCAGGCCTAATTTTGCAAAACTGACATATCCCACTTTATGTGGTAATAACTTTGGAACGCCTTTACTTATCCAAGTCATTCAGAGATTGTTTTCTCGTGACACATTGTACTTCATGATAGTCATAAATTTGAGTCAAAATATTTCACCTTTATTTATGAAAAAATCCCAAATTTACCAAAAATTGGGAAAAATTTGCAATTTTCTAAATTTCAATTTCTCTGCTTTTAAAACAGAAAGTGATACCTCATAAAATATTTATTACTTAACATTCCCCATATGTCTACTTTATGTTGGCATCATTTTGGAAATGTCATTTTATTTTTTTAGGACGTTAGAAGGCTTAGAAGTTTAGAAGCAATTCTTCAAATTTTTAAGAAAATTGCCAAAACCCACTTTTTAAGGACCAGTTCAGGTCTGAAGTCACTTTGTGGGGCCTACATAGTGGATACCCCCATAAATGACCCCATTGTAGAAACTACACCCCTCAAGGTATTCAAAACCGATTTTACAAACTTTGTTAACCCTTTAGGCGTTCCACAAGAATTAAAGGAAAATGGAGATCAAATTTTTAAATTTCACTTTTTTGGCAGATTTTCCATTTTAATCAAATTTTTTCTTTAACACATCGATGGTTAACAGCCAAACAAAACTCAATATTTATTATCCAGATTCTGCGGTTTACAAAAACACCCCACATGTGGTCATAAACTGCTGTATGGGCACACGGCAGGGCACAGAAGAAAAGGAACTCCACATGGTTTTTAGATGCCATGTCCCATTTGAAGCCCCCTGATGCACCCTTACAGTAGAAACTCCCAAGAAGTGATCCCATTTTGGAAACTAGGGGATAAGGGGCCAGTTTAATTGCTACTATTTTTGGGTACATATGATTTTTTGATCATTCATTATAACACTTTATGGGGCAAGGTGACCAAAAAATTGGTTGTTTTAGCACAGTTTCTATTTATTTATTTTTACAGCGTTCACCTGAGGGGTTCAGTCAAGTGACATTTTTATAGAGCAGATTGTTACAGACGTGGCGATACCTAATATGTATACTTTTTCTTATTTATTAAAGTTTTACACAATAATAGCATTTTTGAAACAAAAAGATTAGGTTTTAATGTGTCCATGTTCTGAGAGCTATAGTTTTTCTTATGTAGGGGCTCATTTTTTGCGGGATGAGGTGATGGTTTTATTGGTACCATTTTGTGGGACATACGCGTTTTTGATCACTTGGTGTTGCACCTTTTGTGATGTAAGGTGACAAAAATTTGCTTGTTTTGACAGTTTTTATTTATTTATTTTTTTACGGTGTTCACCTGAGGGGTTAGCTCATGTGATATCTTTATAGAGCTGTTTTTTACAGACACGGCAATACCTAATATGTATACTTTTTTTTATTTGTTTCACTTTAACACAATAATAGCATTTTTGAAACCCAAAAAATTATGTTTTAGTGTCTCCATGATCTAAGAGCTATCGTTTATTTTATTTTTTGAGAGATTTTCTTATGTAGGGGCTCATTTTTTGCGGGATGAGGTGATGGTTTTATTGGTACCATTTTGTGGGACATACGCGTTTTTGATCACTTGGTGTTGCACCTTTTGTGATGTAAGGTGACAAAAATTGCTTGTTTTGACACAGTTTTTTTTTTTTTTTTTACGGTGTTCATCTGAGGGGTTAGGTCATGTGATATTTTTATAGAGATGGTTTTTACGGACGCGGCAATACCAAATATGTCTATTTTATTTTTTCTATTTTTAACATTTTTTTTATTCCTTACTTGGAGAATTTTTTTTTTACATGTGAAACCTTTTTTTTATTTAATTTTTTCAACCCTTTATTTTTTATTTTACACTTCGGTGAGCGCTGTGTATGCAGTGATCCAGAAGGCAGGGACACCTGGGCACTGTCCCTGCCTTCTCTCTGGGTTGCCCTGCTGTCACTGACAGCGGGCAACCCGATCAGCAGCTGCACGATTAGCGTGCAGCTACAGTTTCTGAACGGACATTCTGGAACGTCCATTCAGAAATAGAGATCCACCTCCCGGACGTTTATATCCTATGGGCGGACGGGAGCTGGTTAAGCTAGAAATACAGCTATAATTTTCTGGGTTTCAAAAAACACCCTTTTTGGGCAAAATACTCAATTTTACAGCCCTTGCTGCATCTGTACGTGTGAAATTCAAGCGTTATATACTGCTGTCATATTCTGTTATTCAAAAATCACCCATTTTTGGCAAAATACTTTATTTGCGGCCTTGTCTGCATCTGTACGTGTGTGATACATGCTTTAGATACTGCTGTGCTATTCTGGTATTAAAAAAACACCAATTTTGGGCAAAATACTTAATTTGCGGCCTTGTCTGCATCTGTGTGTGTGAGATACAAGCTTTAGATACTGCTGTGCTATTCTGGTAATAAAAAACACCCATTTTGGGCATAATACTTAATTTGCGACCTTGTATGCATCTGTATGTGTGAAATTCAAGTGTTATATACTGCTGTCATATTCTGTTATTAAAAAACACCCTTTTTGGGCAAAATACTTAATTTGCAGCCTTGTCGGCATCTGTCAGTGTGAAATTCAAGCGTTATATACTGCTGTCATATTCTGTTATAAAAAAAACACCCTTTTTGGGTAAAGTACTTTTGCTGCATCTGTGATTGATAACAACAAGCTTGAAATACTTTAATAATTTTCTGGGTTTTAAAAAAACGCCCATTTTTGGCAATACCCTCCATCTGGGGCCTCTGCCGCATTAGTCAATGTGCAATTTAAGCTAGAAATACAGCTATAATTTTCTGGGTTTTAAAAAACACCCTTTTTGGGCAAAATACTCAATTTTACAGCCCTTGCTGCATCTGTACGTGTGAAATTCAAGCATTATATACTGCTGTCATATTCTGTTATTCAAAAAACACCCTTTTTGGGCAATATACTTAATTTTTGGCCTTGTCTGCATCTGTACTTGTGAGATACACGCTTTAGATACTGCTGTGCTATTCTGGTATTAAAAAAACACTTATTTTGGGCAAAATACTTAATTTGCAGCCTTGCCTGCATCTGTACGTGTGAGATACATGCTTTAGATACTGCTGTGCTATTTTGGTATTAAAAAAACACCCATTTTGGGCAAAATACTTAATTTGCAGCCTTGTCTGCATCTGTACGTGTGAAATTCAAGTGTTATATACCACTGTCATATTCTGTTATTAAAAAAAACACCCTTTTTGGGCAAAATACTGAATTTGCGGCCTTGTCTGCATTTGTCAGTGTGAAATTCAAGCGTTATATACTGCTGTCATATTCTGTTGTTAAAAAAACACCCATTTTGGGCACAGTACTTAATATTGCAGCCTTTGCTGCATCTGTGATTGTTAAAAACAAGCTTGAAATACTTTAATAATTTTCTGGGTTTTAAAAACACCTATTTTTGGCAATACCTTCCATCTGGGGCCTCTGCCGCATTAGTCAGTGTGCAATTTAAGCTAGAAATACAGCTATAATTTTCTAGGTTTTAAAAAACACCCTTTTTGGGCAAGATACTCAATTTTACAGCCCTTGCTGCATCTGTACGTGTGAAATTCAAGCATTATATACTGCTGTCATATTCTGTTATTCAAAAAACACCCTTTTTGGGTAAAATACTTAATTTGCGGCCTTGTCTGCATTTCTCAGTGTGTGATACACGCTTTAGATACTGCTGTGCTATTCTGTAATTAAAAAAACACCCATTTTGGGCAAAATACTTAATTTGCGGCCTTGTCTGCATCTGTACGTGTGAGATACACGCTTTAGATACTGCTGTGCTATTCTGGTATTAAAAAAACACCCATTTTGGGCAAAATACTTAATTTGCGGCCTTGTCTGCATCTGTACGTGTGAAATTCACGCGTTATATACTGCTGTCATAGTCTGTTATTCAAAAAACACCTTTTTTGGGCAAAATACTTAATTTGTGGCCTTGTCTGCACCTGTCAGTGTGAGATACACGCTTAAGACACTGCTGTGCTATTCTGCTATTAAAAAAAACCTCTGTCTGGAGAAGTAGTGGACAGGGTCTATGTGTGCCCAAAGTTCCTCACTTCTGTCATTTAAAAAGCAACCAGGGAAAGGTTCAGCAGAGGTCTACGCAGACCTCTCTGCAATTCGGGTTTGTAAAAAAAAAAGGTTTTTAGGGCCTTTGTTGCTGGAGTGGGGAGAGAAGGGAGGGGCCTCACTCCATCCGGACAGTCCGGGTTTTGGGCTGTCAGGTAATCACTACTCAGGTGTGCTAGCCTGATATAAGGCTGAGAATGGAGAGACGTCTCTCTCACTCTCTGCCTGGGGACAGAACTGCTTGGAGTCTCTTTGAGTATAGCAGGTGTAACAAACAATAGGGTTACATTTGGTGTCCAGTGTTAGGCTGGCATCAGGTTAGTCAGGAGTTCCTCATTGTATAGTTGAAGCCGGACAGGCATAGAATTTTGTTTGTTTATGTTTATCTTATGTACCACCCGCTGGCAATAAATCTGGAAAGTTGATGGAATCTGTGCTCAAGAGAGCGTGCTCATAAACCACCCCGCTACCTAACTCTTACAAGTGGTGGAGGATACGCTTGAGGACACCAGCTGCAGGCTGACGGCCCAACTGGAGGCTGCGCAAGAGGCGCAAAGAAAAGACCGGGAGACCTTAACAGCTGTGGTGCAGCAACTAACCAGTGTCGCGGGACGGGTCCCAGGTATGGCAGATGCCACTCATTCCTCCATAAGGGCTAGTCACTTTTTGCAAAAGACGACAACCGCCGATGATGTCGAAGCCTATCTGACCACCTTCGAAAGGACTGCCGAGCGAGAGGGGTGGCCAAAGGTACAGTGGGCAGGACTGTTAGCCCCCTTCCTTTCGGGGGAACTCCAAAAGGCATATTTTGACCTGGGGAATCATGATGCTATGGACTATGATAAGCTAAAAAAGGAAAGCCTTACACGCCTTGGAGTTACTCTTTCGGTACGCACACAGCGTGTGCACAACTGGGACTACAGCATGGATAAACCTCCACCTTCCCAATTGCACAACCTCATTCACCTGACCAAGAAGTGGTTGCAGCCGGAGATCCTGATAGGCCCCCAGATCTTGGAGCAGGTTGTGATGGACCAGTACTTAAGGGCCCTCCCCGTTACCTTGCTCAAGTGGGTGAGCCATGGTGACCCCAAGAATGCTGACCAGATGGTGGAGATGGTGGAGAAGTACACAGCAGCAGAGGAGCTACTGAGTCTGCCACAGCGCTCCCCAGCCCCGCCACGGAGAACTCCAGGATTACCTGGTAAGACTGTTCTAAGGGAAAAGGGGGTTGGCAGAGGTGATATATCTGTGGGTGCAAGTGGAGAGACTGGAGGCCCAGACTCTAGATGTTGGCAAGCCGTGCCAGGGAGGTCTGTGGCCTATAAGAGACCAAATAGAGACTTAATAAAATGTTTCAGATGTCAAATGCCAGGTCATGTTGTTGCCAATTGCCCAATGTTTGATGAACCAATGCAGTGTGATGCCTCCTCTATAAACCGCCGTTTATCACTGTATGCTCAGCTTGCGTGTGTGGCATTTCCAAATACTGGGGGGGGGGGGAAATAAATGTGTGTTATTACTGTGGAAGGTAAAGATGTGAGTGCATTGTTAGACTCAGGCAGTCTGGTGACCCTAGTAAAAACAGACTTGGTAAATCCCAGGAAATGGCAAGCTGAGAACATTGTGGTAACCTGCATACATGGAGACACCCGTAATTATCACACTGCTATGGTAGATGTAAATACCCGGTTCGGGGCAGAAACATTTAGGGTTGGTTTAGTGCCCAGGTTAATGCATGGGGTCATCATGGGGAGGGATTTCCCACATTTCTGGCAGATATGGGAACATAAACTTTTAAATGCTCGTCAGGAAGGGGATGGGGGTGGAGTTTTAAGAAGGACTTCTGTCGATGAATCATTTCCCTTGTCTGTCTTGGTGGGGGAGCCGGAGGTCTCTGACCATAGTGATGGGGTAGAAGAGGGTCAGAGCAGTCCCGAGAGAGAAGACCCCCTTGATGACAATTTTCCAGGCCTTGCAGTAAGGAAAGAGCAGTTTGGTGCTGAGCAATTAAAAGATCCCACCCTTACTAGAGCCAGGGAAAATCTATCGATGGTAAACTGGTGGAACCCGACAGCATACTCTGCTTTCCACATATGGCTGTGAAGCGACTTATTGTACCAGGGGGTAAAAAGGGGAGAGTATCTCGTGGAACAACTATTGGTTCCTAAAGTGTACTGATGAACGGTACTAGATATTGCTCATGGTCACCTTATGGGGGTCATTTGGGAGCTGAAAAGACAGAGTCCTTCAAAGGTTCTTTTGGCCTGGGGTCCATAAAGATGTTAAAAATTATTGTGACTCCTGCCCAGAGTGCCAAATTTTGGCTCCTAGGACACACTACCATAGTCCCCTTGTACCCACTACCAATCATTGAGATACCATTTGAGAGAATAGCCATGGACCTGGTGGGGCCTATTGTAAGATCTGCGCGAGGCCACCAACATATTCTCGTAATCATGGACTACGCTACTCGATACCCAGAAGCTATACCCTTACGCAATACGTCATCCAAGGCCATAGCTAAAGAGTTGGTTCAGGTGTTTATTCGCGTGGGAATACCAAAAGAGATCCTAACCGATCAGGGTACCCCCTTTATGTCACGCATCATGAAGGAGTTATGTAAACTGTTCCAAGTTAAACAGCTGCGTACCTCTGTCTACCATCCACAGACTGATGGACTGTTAGAGATATTTAATAAAACTCTAAAAGCCATGCTTAAGGGGCGTGGCCGAGACGCTGAGGAGTATGGCCGCTTGATTCCAGAGCTTCTGCTCCAGACTAGCATTTCAGCCCAGCAGAACCGTAATTTCGCTTTTTAATCTCTCCTTTTGGTGCCGATCGGCATCGGAACCCTCCCCGATGATGACCAGGGGAAAAAGAAGCATGAAGAACCAGGGAAAACTGGAGTTCTTCTTCAGCCACGAGCGAGACAAAGATGGTGCCGAGGATCTCCCCGCGCCTCAGAAGATGGCTGCTCGCAACAACAGAGCCCTTGTGGATCCCCACAACACGCCCGGTCGGGTAAGAGTCAACATAATAGTTAAGGGGACATAACGGAGCGCAGCACGGCATCTCAGGGGACCGCTGCGTCACAGCAATCTCCCGGTACAAGTCCGGCTAAGCAAAGACCCAGGTTGCAAGACCCAGGGGCGGATGTCCATGAAGCAAGCAGCAGCTATGGCCGGTCAGACGCTGACACCTTGTCAGATGCGCTTTGTAACTTCCCTGCGGACGATAAACCGGCATCCAGCTTAATGTTGAAGGACATGCTTTTGGCATTCAAGCACTCGGTTATTAGCCACATATCGCATCTAATTACGCCTATTCAGGTGTCAGTCACAGACCTGGATAATAGAGTCCAGCATGTGGAACAAAAAATGGCCGAATTTGCGGATTCGCATAATAACCTGATAGACTTGCATGACACTCATTCGGAGGAAATCGCATACCTCCGGGCAAAGGTGGCGGACCTTGAAGATCGGTCCCGCAGAAACAACTTAAAATTGCGTGGGGTGCCGGAATCGGTCCTGGCGGCAGACCTGCAAACCTATATTAAAAAGCTGATCAAGCTTCTTCTGCCTGATTGCACCGAGCAAGACCTCATCATTGATTGGGCACACAGGATTGCCAAGCCAAAGCATCTGCCTGATGATACGCCACGAGATGTGCTAGCCCGCCCGCCTGCATTTCTTCCAGGCCAAGGATGATACCCTTGCGGCGGCAAGGAAGCTGGTCACCTTACCGGACCCATACCAGTCAGTTAAGCTTTTTACAGATCTCTCTATAGCTACCCTGCAACTCCGACGCACGCTAGCCCCAATTACCTTGGCCTTAAGATCACACTCCGTTCCATATCGTTGGGGTTACCCCATGAAGTTGCTTGTACAGAGAAATGGAGCTATGATTGTAATTCGTACGGTTGAGGAGGGCAAAGCCGTTTTAGAAACCTGGGGTATCACGGTGTCTGTGGTTCCTACTGAGAAGCAACTCCAACATCCTGCAGAAGATGGAGAGTGGCATCAGGTGGAGAGACGTCTCCAGAAAAAACATCGCTGATAGGTTCTTCCATCTGTCCTGCATCTTAAAGGAGCAGGAATGTGCTCTTCCTCTGAATCCTCATGGTGGTAGGCAAGACTGTCTTCCCCCAACGAAGATCACAAGGGGATATGCGATCCAACCCTTGTGCTATTCCTTTACCGTCCCTATTCCAGGGCGGTCAGTTTTGGTTTACATAGTTAATGTTTATACCTTTTTGCCTTTGTTTTTTCTCTGTGCCGTGTCTATATCTCACCATTCGTATGACCATAGTGCAATATGCCGACGGGTGTCTCCTTCCGCACAGTCCGAGTGATTTCTCATTTGCAGCCTCATATATGACAAAATGGTGCTGACGATTAGTTCTTTAAATGTAAGAGGCTTGAATAGTCCATTCAAGAGGCTGATGATGTGGAAGGAGGCACTCTCGAATAAATGTGATATATTTTGCGCACAAGAGACACACATACTGGAAGCTGACGCAGGGAGGCTGAAACACCCTTCCTTTCCGACCTTGATACACTCCCATAGTATTGGTAAAAAGAGGGGAGTTATTTTAGCAATAAGGAGTTCAGTGGCACACACTGAAAAGAAAACGGTAATTGATTCAGGGGGACATTATATTATTCATGTGTGTTCTATAAATAATATAGTCTATACCCTAGTGGCAGGGCTGGTGCAAGGATTTTTGCCACCCTAGGCAAAAGCTAATTTTGCCGCCCCCTTGACTCCGCCCATTGACCACACCCCCTTTCCCGTCCCTTTTTCCGCCCCTTTTTCAGCCACCTATTGCATGCAACATTTAACTATGGTCGTGTACCCTGTGCCAGTCTATGGTCATGTACCCTGTGCCAGTCTGACTATGGTCGCGTACCCTGTGCCAGTCTGACTATGGTCATGTATATATAATATCCAGCCATTGTCTGCCACCTAGTACCATCCCAGTGATGCCAATCACTCTGCGCTGTTCAGCAGGTTGGCACACCAAACACGAGCAGTGCCACCTATTCACTGCCAGGCGCCATTCAGCCACTGTCTGAAATCCTGTGCCACCAGGGCAACATAAAACAGTATGCTGCCTTGTGCCCTCTGCCAGTCTGGCACTGTCCTGCACCCTGTACCATTCATAGCCCTTTAGACAGTCTGTGCCACCTATTAGGCTCCATGTGCCACTGCTGGGCACCCTGTGCCAGTCAGAATCTATGGCCCCTAGTCAAGCAGCAGGTGTGCCCTGACCCCTGTAAACAAGTGTGTGCCACCCTGCTGCCAGTCACTGTCCTGCAGGCTCTGACACCCTAGTGCAGGTTGTCAGAGTGCGGTTGCCAGGAGTGCTCACCAGGTTCTGCTCCTCGCTGTGCTCCAGGTCCACATTGCCTTAGCTCTTGCCAGGATCATGTGTCTTTGGCGCGTGATCCCGCGAGACCCACCTCTGGAGGTCACTGGTCTCGCGGGATTGCGCGCCCGAAGTCAGGGCCGGTGCAAGGATTTTTGTCAACAGAAGCAAATGTACATTTCCCCCCCCCCCCCCGTCATTTCACATTTCTGCCCCTCATGATTCATGTCCATTTCTTGCCCCCCCATGTGCTAATATCATAGTGCCATCCTCTCCCCCTGCCCCCTAATGTGCCAGTATCAAGTGCCTCTCTACTCCCCCCTCCATGTGCCAGTATCATGGCGCCAATAGCCCCCCCTCCTCCCCCGTGGCAGTAAAGTAACAGTCCGGTATATAAAAAAATAAAATAACACTTTAAGAATAGTTTCTCCGGGGACTCGAACTCACAACTTTTCACATGAGAGGCAAGGCAATTACCCACACAGCTATGAAAGCAGTGTAGCCAGTTACTTAAAAAAAAAAGTTAAGTAGCAGTCCAGTATTTAAAAAAAAAAAAAAAAAAAAAAAACACTTTCAGAAAAGTTGCTCCTGGGATTCGAACTCACAACCTTTCACATCAGAGGCAAGGTATTTTCCCTCACAGCTATGAGAGCTGTATAGACAGCTACTTAAAAAAATAAATAAATATAAGAATTCTACTGTAGATAACTTTGATACTTAGTGTACATCCATACACATGACAGCTGCCCCAGTACACTGTGTATGTATGTAGCAGAGCTGGGTGTGTAGGGGCAGCTGACATGTGTATGGATGTACTCTAGGTATCAAAGTTACCTACAGTAGAAGTCTTATATTTTTTTAAAAAAAAATTTAAGCAGCTGATAATACAGCTTTCATAGCTGTGAGGGTAAATGCCTCGCCTCTGATGTGAAAGGTTGTGAGTTCGAATCCCAGGAGAAACTTTTCTGAAAGAAAGCCTAAATGATATTTAAATACACCAGGGTCTCGTAGCTGTGAGTCAGCTGCGTGCTGCTCTCTCTGCCCGAAGTGAACAAACTCATGCTCGCACTCATCGGAGCGCATCCGGCCGGCAAGTACAGGAACAGAAGGAGATGATGTCAGATGGATGACAAGTAGGGGGCCGGCGCCCCCAGGCAGAGTGCGCTCTATGCGGTGGCCTACTCTGCTTATGGTTGGCGCCGGCCCTGCCTAGTGGGAGTGTATGCCCCGAATATATACGTCCTATGCGTTTTCTCAACAAGCTTTTCAAAAAAATACAGTCAAGGAAGGCAGAGTAATTATCTGTGGTGACTTCAACATAGCACCTGACCCATCCCAAGACTCTTCCTCTATCTCTAGATCTAACGCAACATCCCTCATACCGTCATTGCTAGCCAATTCCCTATTTGACGTATGGCGTATTCACCATGCTTCAGAGAGGGATTTCACATATTTCTCTCCTGCACACAGAACGTACTCCCGCATAGACTTGTTTCTTGTCGATTGAACATCATTGGGTGTTTCTGAAAAATCCTCTATAGGGACGATTACCTGGTCGGATCACGCCCCAGTGACCTTAGTAATAAGGGAAGATTTTACAACTCCACCAAACCCGTTATGGAGGGCTAATGATTTCATATTAGCTAACACTAAATATCAATCTGAAATATCTGCAGCATTGCAGGAATATTTCAAATTTAACACTGCTTCTGTATCGGACCCTACTATAGTATGGACAGCTCACAAAGCGTTTATTAGGGGAATCCTATTGAAACTAAGCCATAGGCACAAAAAAATGAGGGAAAAACATCAAAATGATCTTATACTGCAAATACAGACTATAGAAGCACAAAATAAGACCTCCCCTTCTTTGGAACTCTCGGATAAGCTGAAAGTTCTTAGGTCTCAACTTAGAGAAAGTTTCCTGCACACATATGAGTTATCGCTCAAGAAGACTAAAGCTACATATTACTCACAAGCTAATAGAGCAGGGAGGTTGTTGGCAAGTCGGGTAAAATCAAGAGCTGTGAAATCGAAAATAGCATTTCTTTGGGATCCTTCCAAGTCTTACAAGTTGTTTGGTCCAAAAGCTATAGCTAATCGGTTTAGATCTTATTACTCCCAACTGTACAATTTAAAGGAAGAATCTGGCTTTGTCCCTGTTTCCCCTGAGGACATAGAGAACTTCCTGGGATCTCTAACGATACCCTCTTTAGATAAATGCCAAAGTAAATCCCTTAGTGCTCCCGTCACTCAAGCCGAAATATCTAAAGTAATAAAAGGTTTGCCATATCATAAAAGTCCTGGTCCAGACTGGCTTCCAAATTCTTATTACAAGACCTTCTCCGATCTTTTGTTACCACATGTTTCGTGCCATGGAAACGGGCAATATGCCTAAAGAAATTTCGTGACTTTGCCCAAATCTGGTATGGATCCTTCTACTCCTCAAAATTTCCGCCCTATTTCCTTACTTAATACAGACCTTAAAATTTATGCGAAAATTTTAGTATCCCGCCTAGCGAACATCATTCCATCTCTTGTGGCCCCTGATCAGGTGGGCTTTGTTCAAGGTCGCCAAATCACAGACAACTCAAGGAGGGTACTGAACCTGGTCGACTTTGTAAATCGAGCCCGGTTATGGTTACCCTGGATGCAGAGAAGGCTTTCGACCAAGTTACCTGGTCGTTTGTCTTCTCTGTACTCCGTAGGATGGAGTTCCCAGAGTCTACTATACAAGCCATGCGGGTCCTTTATTCTAATCCCTCAGCCCGTGTCTTAACAAATGGAGTATTGTCTGACCCGTTTACACTATCTAATGGCACGAGACAGAGATGTCCTCTATCACCCTTAATATTTATCTTATCATTGGAACCATTGGCACAGGCGATCCGTCAGGCGTCCGACGTGACGAGAGTACAGATCGGAAATAGGCAACATTGCATATCGATGTATGCAGACGACATTATTCTGTCCCTAACGAACCCCAGGAAATCCTTAAGGGCGGTGATGGATATCATCCGTTCATACAGGGCCATATCATATTATAAGATTAATGAAAGCAAATCCAAGGCTCTATCATTGGGGATCCCGGGGACAATCTTGTCTCAGTTGAAAGCAGAATTCTCCTTAGATTGGCAGGAATCTATGGTCCAGTACCTAGGTTTTAAAATGAGTTACCCATCAGGAACTATATAAAGCTAATTTCCCCCCCCTCCTGCTTTCACTTCAACCAGAATTGGATAGTATGGCAAAATCGGAGCTATCTTGGTTAGGGCGTATTGCTGCTTTCCAACAACATATACTGCCAAAATTATTATATTTATTTCGCACTATCCCTATTCCATTTTCAATGTCCTTTTTTAACCTGGCTAACAGAATGCTAAACGCCTTCATTTGGAACAAAGCTAAACCAAGAATAGCTAGAAGCATTATGTGCAGACATAAAAAATGCGGGGGCCTAGGTATGCCTAACTTGTAAGATTATTATCTAGCCTCTAGGACAGTGTTTCCCAACCAATGTGCCTCCAGCTGTTGCAAAACTACACCTCCCAGCATGCCCGCACAGCCAAAGGCTGTCCGGGCATGCTGGGAGTTGTAGTTTTGCAACAGCTGGAGGCACACTGGTTGGGAAACACTGCTCTAGGATAAATCAACTTAAAGAGTGGTGGAATAGAGAAGTAGGAAAACATTGGGTGCACATTGAACAATCACAAATCCCAGGTCGAAACCTACGCGCTCTTCTCATGGCTGCGTTGCATGATGACTATTCGGGCCTCCACCCCGCTTTTTATGTCTCTACATCATCTTTGTGGAAAAAGTACCATGATTTGAGTCGAGCAGCCCCAGTATCAGTGGCACACTTGACCCCTATAGATTCTCTACAATATCTGATTCCGGATTTAAATGTTAAGGTGTGGAAAAATAGTGGAATTTCCACCGTGGCAGATCTGTTGTCGGGCTCGGTTTTAAAAATCTTTAACGATATTGAACAATCTTACAATATCCCCCAATAGGAGGCGTTTTCGTATGTCAAAATAAGACATACATTGTCGGGTAACCCCTCTTTTATCCTCAAGAATCATACCCAATTACTGGTCCAATGGTCCATTCAAGGCTGAGCTCAAAAAGGGATTAAGCCTTTGTATATGTTTTTAGGGGATAAGGATCGGTTTCTCAAAACTGCCCCATTCCTAGCATGGGAGGTTGAGCTAAAAACAACCTTCCCCACAGCTGAATGGTCAGTAGCAAATAAGCTTGCTATTTCCACTCTTAAATGCTCTTCACATTTAGAATCTTTTCTTAAAACGACTCTGAGATGGTACTACACTCCAGTTAGGTTACACACATTTTTTCCAAATACTAGCATAGACTGCTGGAGGGGCTGTGGACATAAAGGTACATTATTGCACATACTTTGGTCCTGTCCTGGAATTTGCTCTTTCTGGTCTGAAGTGTTTACTAAGATATCTGGGGTCGCTGGATATCAAATTCCCCCGGATCCAGCACTAGTCCTGTTACTGATAGACCTAGATAAAATCCCATTCAAGTCTAGGACCGTAGTATTACATTTATTACTCGCCACTAAATTGGCAATCACAAGAAATTGGAAAAGTACTACTATTCCGGATCTTCAAGAGATCATTAATGCGGTCAATACCACTAAATCATATGAATATACACTCACCTAAAGAATTATTAGGAACACCTGTTCTATTTCTCATTAATGCAATTATCTAGCCAACCAATCACATGGCAGTTGCTTCAGTGCATTTAGGGGTGTGGTCCTGGTCAAGACAATCTCCTGAACTCCAAACTGAATGTCAGAATGGGAAAGAAAGGTGACTTAAGCAATTTTGAGTGTGGCATGGTTGTTGGTGCCAGACGGGCCGGTCTGAGTATTTCACAATCTGCTCAGTTACTGGGATTTTCACGCACAACCATTTCTAGGGTTTACAAAGAATGGTGTGAAAAGGGAAAAACATCCAGTATGCGGCAGTCCTGTGGGCAAAAATGCCTTGTGGATGCTAGAGGTCAGAGGAGAATGGGCTGACTGATTCAAGCTGATAGAAGAGCAACGTTGACTGAAATAACCACTCGTTACAACCGAGGTATGCAGCAAAGCATTTGTAAAGCCACAACACGCACAACCTTGAGGCGGATGGGCTACAACAGCAGAAGACCCCACCGGGTTCCACTCATCTCCACTACAAATAGGAAAAAGAGGCTACAATTTGCACGAGCTCACCAAAATTGGACTGTTGAAGACTGGAAAAATGTTGCCTGGTCTGATGAGTCTCGATTTCTGTTGAGACATTCAAATGGTAGAGTCTGAATTTGGTGTAAACAGAATGAGAACATGTATCCATCTTCTGATGGCTACTTCCAGCAGCATTATGCACCATGTCACAAAGCTCGAATCATTTTAAATTGGTTTCTTGAACATGACAATGAGTTCACTGTACTAAAATGGCCCCCACAGTCACCAGATCTTAAACCAATAGAGCATCTTTGGGATGTGGTGGAACGGGAGCTTCGTGCCCTGGATGTGCATCCCTCAAATCTCCATTAACTGCAAGATGCTATCCTATCAATATGGGTCAACATTTCTAAAGAATACTATCAGCACCTTGTTGAATCAATGCCACGTAGAATTAAGTCAGTTCTGAAGGCAAAAGGGGGTCCAACACCGTATTAGTATGGTGTTCCTAATAATTCTTTAGGTGAGTGTATATTAGCTTATCGAACCTTTCTGGTTACTCAACATGACTTGAAATGGAATGCCTGGGGGGGTCTGTGTCCAGCGACTCCGGATAATGCGAAATAATGATATTTCGTGGTAGAGGGGAGGGTAGAGTAATCGTGACGGGAAATGGGTGGATGCACTTATGTGTTATTGAATGTCTCTTAAATAGGATGCACCTGTATCTTAAGTTGAAATGAGGATGCGGCCTAGAATACTGTATGATTATTGTTTGATAATACGTTTATTTGTTATATTTTGCATGATATGATCTTGATATGAAAATTTATACTTGTTTGTATATCTTATATTTGTACTTAAACAAAAATAAGAGTACTGTGCTCAGTGACTCATATTACTGCCTGTATTTGTATGATGCTTCATTTTTGGTATGAGCCAATACTCTGACAATAAAAAACTATTGAAAGTAAAAGCCATGCTTAAGAAAGTATTGGACAAAGATGGGAAAAACTGGGATTACCTTCTCCCCTATCTCATGTTTGCCATCCGTGAAGTCCCTCAGTCATCTACAGGCTACTCCCCGTTTGAGTTGCTATATGGTCGCCACCCTAGTGGTCTGCTAGACATAGCAAAAGAAACCTGGGAAGAAGAAGCTACCCCCGATAGAAGTGTAATTGAATATGTGGAAAAAATGCAAGATCGTATAGCTGCGGTGATGCCTATTGTACGAGAACATATGGCCCAGGCCCAGCGAGCACAACAAAGGGTGTATAACCGCAGTGCCCACGTACGGACCTTTGTGCCAGGGGACCAGGTGCTGGTGCTGATCCCTACAGTAGAGAGTAAATTCCTGGCTAAGTGGCAAGGCCCCTTTGAGGTGATAGAGAGAGTAAATGAGGTAAACTATAAAATCCGTCAACCAGGTAAGAGGAAGCCTGAGCAAGTATATCACGTCAATCTTATAAAACCGTGGAAAGATCAACTATCCCTTGCTGCTGACACCTCCTACCCACTGTAGCAGCCATGCTCTGGGAAGCCCCTGTTGCCAGAGGTAACCATACCGGACTCCCTGGCCAAGACACAAAAAAGTAGAAGTGCAGGGTTCCTCTTTAAGAATAGGGATTTCTTCTCGGAGATCCCAGGTCGCACCTCTGTCATAAAACATGACATCATTACAGACCCAGGAAAAATGGTTAAGCTGTGACCCTATAGAATACCCGAGGCCAGGAGAGGGATTATCTCTAAAGAAGTGAGAAAAATGTTGGAACTTGGGGTAATTGAAGAGTCCCATAGCCAGTGGTCCAGCCCCATAGTTCTGATCCCCAAACCAGATGGCAGCTGGAGGTTTCCAATGACTTCCGGAAGTTGAACACCATATCTAAGTTTGATGCTTACCCAATGCCACGTGTTGATGAGCTCATTGACAGGCTTGGAAATGCCAGGTATATAACCACTCTAGACCTAAACAAGGAATACTGGCAAATTCCCCTGAGAAATGAGGCACAAGAGAAAACTGCCTTTGCCACTCCTGATGTGTTGTTCCATTATACTCTCTTGCCATTTGGTTTGCATGGAGCCCCTGCAATCTTCCAGAGGGTGATGGATAAGATATTAAGGCCCCACAGATGGTACGCAGCAGCATATCTGGATGAAATCATCCAAAGTCCAGACTGGGAATCCCATCTACCTAGGGTGCAGGCAGTTATCAATTCACTATGGGAGGCAGGCTTCACAGCCAATCCCAAAAAATGTGCCATTGGTATTGAAGATCCTAAGTATCTAGGTTCCATCATAGGCCGAGGCCTAATAAAGCCCGAGTTAAACATAATTGAAGCCATACAAAGATGACCTCAACCGGTAAACAAGAAACAAGTCTGTGCCTTCTTGGGGATTACAGGCTATTACCAGCGATTTATACCTAATTTTGCTTCCCTTGCAGCCCCGTTAACCGACCTGACAAAAGGAAAAGACTCTGTCATGGTCAAGTGGTCACCAGAGGCTGAAAAATAATTTCAGACTCTGAATACCCTCCTTTGCACCCAGCAAGGTCCTGATAACTCCAGACTTTAAGAAAGGGTTTGTCCTACAGACGGATGCATCTGAGGTGGGACTGGGGGCAGTACTGTTACAGGTATGAGATGGGGAAGAACACCCTGTACTATATCTGAGCGGGAAACTTAATGACCATGAGCAAAAGTATGCTATTGTAGAAAAAGAGTGCCTCGCTATTAAATGGGCCCTGGAAGCACTCCGCTACTATTTGCTGGGCTGTCACTTTGAATTGGTCATGGATCATGCTCCCTTAAAATGGATGTGTGAGAATAAGGAAAAAAATCGGAGATGCTTCTTAGCCCTACAAGAGTACCGGTTTACGGTAAAGCACAGGCCAGAGACCCAAATGGGAAATGCAGATGCCTTGTCGCGGGTACATTGTCTGACGTCCAGATGTGTTCCAGCCCTGGGTCTAAAACAGGAGGGGAGGATATGTGACAGAGTGTCTGAAGAAGTAGTGGACGGGGTCTATGTGTGCCCAAGGTTCCTCACTTCTGTCATTTAAAAAGCAACCAGGGAAAGGTTCAGCAGAGGTCTACGCAGACCTCTCTGCAATTCGGGTTCGTAAGAAACCCCCCCCAAAAAAAAAAACAACAACTGTTTTTTAGGGCCTGTGTTGCTAGAGTGGGGAGAGAAGGGTGGGGCCCCACTCCATCCTGACAGTTTGGGTTTTGGGCTGTCAGGTAATCACTACTCTGGTTTGCTAGCCTGATATAAGGCTGAGATTGAGACACGTCTCTCTCTCTCTGCCTGGGGAGAGAACTGCTTGGTTATGTTTGGTGTCCAGTGTTAAGCTGGCACCAGGTTAGTCAGGAGTTCCTCATTGTATAGTTAGAGCCAGACAGGCATAGAATTTTGTTTGTTTATGTTTATTTTATGTACCACCCGCTGGCAATAATTCTGGACAGTTGATGAAAAACTGAGGTTGCCTGGAATCTGTGCTCAAGAGAGCGTGCTCATTGACCACCCCGCTACCTAACTCTTACATCTGCTATTAAAAAACACCTATTTAGGGCAAAAATCTTAATTTTGCAGCCTTTGCTGCATCTGTCATTGTGAGATACACCCAGGAGTTCCCTGGCGTAGCAGTTCTTCAGACAATGTGCTGACGACAAGACACGAGTGGTTTGCATGCTGTGCAATCAGAGCCTGAAGCGAGGCATTAACGTTCTCAACCTGAGCACAACCTGCATGACCAGGCATCTAAGTGCAAAGCATGAGCTGCAGTGGAGTAGACACCTCAAAAACCAAGAAAGGTTTCTGGCTCCTCCTGCTTCCTCTTCTGCTGCATTCTCAGCATCTTCATCCACCTCTGGAGTTACAGTGGCACCAACCACCCCGCAAACAGAGGATCTGCCAGCAACACCTCCACCTGGATCACCAAGCATCTCCACAATGTCCCACGGAATCATTTAGCTCTCCATCTCGCAAACACTGGAGCGGAAGAGGAAGTACCCACATACCCACCCGCGATCCCTGGCCCTGAATGCCAGCATTTCAAAATGACTGTCCTTTGAAATGCTGCCATTCCGTCTGGTGGAGACAGAGTTTTAAAAGCCTTATGGCGGTGGCTGTCCCACAGTATGTTGTGCCCAGCCATCAGTACTTTTCCAGGTGAGCCATCCCTTCCCTGCACAACCAAGTGGGGGACAAAATCTGGTGTGCACTGCACAACGCCATCTGTGGCCAGGTCCACCAAACTTCGGATACGTGGACCAGTAAGCACGGTCAGGGACATTTTATCTCCATAACAGAACACTGGGTAAATGCAGTGGTGGCTGGGCCTGAGGCGGATAGCAGTTTGGCGCTTGTCCTCCCACCACCGAGGATTGCAAGGCGCTTCAGTTTGCCTCCTGTTGCTTCCTTCTCCTTCTCCGCTTCTTCATCCTCCACCGGCTCCTCATCCGGTCAGTGTAACACCTTCACCACTAACTTCAGCACAGCCAGGGGTAAAAAACAGCAGGCAGTTTTAAAACGCATCTGTTTGGGGGACAAACCCCACACCGCGCAGGAGCTGTGGACAGGCCTTGAACAACAGACCGATGAGTGGTTGGTGTCAGTGAGCCTCAAGCCCGGCCTGGTGGTGTGCGATAATGGGCGAAATCTCGTAGCAGCTCTGGGACTAGCCGGTTTGATGCACATCCCTTGCCTGGCGCATGTGCTGAATTTGGTGGTGCAGAGGTTCCTTAAAAATTACCCCAATATGTCAGAGCTGCTGCATAAAGTGTGAGCCGTCTGTGCGCGCTTTCGGCGTTCTCTCCCTGCTGCTGCTCACCTGTCAGCACTGCAGCGTAACTTCGGCCTTCCTGCTCACCACCTCATATGCGACGTGCCCACAAGGTGGAACTCCACCTTGCACATGCTGGCCAGACTGTGCGAGCAGCAGCAGGCGATAGTGGAGTTTCAGCTGCAGCACGCACGGGTGAGTCGCTCTGCGGAAAAGCACCACTTCACCACCAATGTCTGGGCCTCCATGCGAGATCTGTGTTCCTTGTTGCGCTGTTTCGAGTACTCCACCAACATGGCCAGTGCTGATAACGCCGTTCTCAGCGTTACTATCCCACTTCTATGCCTCCTTCAAAAAACGCTGCTGGCGATGATGGAAGAGGATGTGGCACAGGAGGAGGAAGAGGGATCATTTCATAGGGTTTCCGGCCAGTCACTCACAAGTGGCTCCGAGGGTGGGTTCCTGCACCCACAAATGCCAGGTACACAATTGTTAAAACCAAAAACCAGTGTTGGCTACCTCATCCTCCTCCACCGCCGCTTCCACCTACACCGCTATGTCCACTCCCTCCTCAAACTCCTACTCCATATGGACCTCCACCTCATAAATAGAGTTTATTTATTTTTTCATTTATACGTATTTTATTTTATATTATGTCATTTCACTAATTTGTCTGTTACATTTTCTGGTGAAATTCACCAATTTCTGGGTGTGATATACCACTGCTATACCTAGTAGACAGGTAAAAAAAAATCACTAATTTGTCTGTTACATATTTGGGTGAAATTTACCAATTTTTGGGTGTGATATACCCCTGCTCTACCTAGTAGACAGGTAACATTTCACTAATTTGTCTGTTAGATATTCGGGTGAAATTCACCAATTGTTGGTGGGTGTGATATACCACTGCTATACCTAGTAGACAGGTAAAAAAAAAACATTAATTTGTCTATTACATATTCGGGTGAAATTCACCAATTTTTGTGTGTGATATACCCCAGCTGTATCTAGTAAACGGGTAAAAACATTTCACTAATTTGTCTGTTACATTTTCGGGTGAAATTCACCAATTTTTGGCTCTGATATACCACTGCTATACCTAGTAGACAGGCAAAAAAAAATTCATTAATTTCTCTGTTACATATTCAGGTAAAATTCACCAATTTTTGGCTGTTACATACCCCTGCTCTACCTATTAGACGGGTTAAAAAAATTTCACTAATTTTTCTGTTACATTCTTGGGTGACATTTTACCATTTGTGCCGTGAATAAACCCCTGCTCTGCATTGGTGACAGGGACCCAAATTTTTTAAAATCATCTGTTCCATTGGTGGGTGACATTAACACATTTCTCGCGATGAAAAACCTCTGCTCTGCATAGGTGACAGGGAATTAAATTTGTAAAATTTGTCTTTAATTGGCCCTTTCATTCGATCCTTCTGCTTTAATAATTTGTCCCACATTTCAGCTCGATCACATTGCAGCCATTGACCTCCCTTGGATATGGTCTCCCTTTCTCACGCTCCCTCTCCGGCGTGGAACCCTGATTCTCTGCTTACCGTAATCAACATGGTAGGCGCAGAAAAGAACATCGAATGTTGAGCAGATATCCAATTGGATCGTGAACATCATGGGGACGTGCGACATGGTAGAGCAGTATGTGTGCACACGCCTACATGTACTGATTGATGGGTGTGCCCCCTTCAACTTCTGGGTCTATAAATTAGGCATATGGCCTGAGCTTGCCCTTTAGGCTGCGTTCACACGAGCGTGTCCGGATTAGTTCCGGATGCGTCCCGGTGTGTTGCGGCAAACCCGCGCGAGTAGGAATGCAATTACAGTCAGTTTTGACTGCGATTGCGTTCCGATGTTCAGTTTTTATCGCGCGTGTGCAATGTGTTTTGCACGCGCGTGATAAAAAACCGACTGTGGTACCCAGACCCGAACTTCTTCACTGAAGTTCAGGTTTGGGTTCGGTGTTGTGTAGATGTTATTATTTTCCCTTATAACATGGTTATAAGGGAAAATAATAGCATTCTGAATACAGAATGCATAGTAGGTGATCAATTGAGGGTTAAAAAATAAAAAAAATTAACTCACCTTGTCCTCTTGTTCGCGTAGTTCTCCCAGTCTTTAGTTCTTTAAAAAGATGAACTATGGGCTAAAGGACCTTTGGTGATGTCAGATCACATGCTCCAATCACATGGTACATCACCGCGGTGATGTACCATGTGATTGGAGCATGTGATCTGACGTCACCAAAGGTCCTTTAGCCCATAGTTCATCTTTCTAAAGAACTAAAGACCGGGAGAACTACGCGAACAAGAGGACAAGGTGAGTTAATTTTTTTTTATTTTTTAACCCTCAATTGATCACCTACTATGCATTCTGTATTCAGAATGCTATTATTTTCCCTTATAACCATGTTATAAGGGAAAATAATACAGTGAATAGACTGTCACCTAGCAACCGTGCGTGAAAATCGCACCGCATCCGCACTTGCTTGCGGATGCTTGCGATTTTCACGCAACCCCATTCACTTCTATGGGGCCTGCGTTGCGTGAAAAACGCAGAATATAGAGCATGCTGCGATTTTCACGCAACGCATAAGTGATGCGTGAAAATCATCGCTCATCTGAACAACCCCATTGAAATTAATGGGTCCAGATTCAGTGCGGGTGCAATGCGTTCACCTACCGCATTGCACCCGCGCGGAAATCTCGCCCGTGTGAACGCAGCCTTACACCTTGGAGGTGCTGGCCTGCCCTGCAGCCAGTGTATTGTCTGAACGTTTGTTTAGCACGGCTAGAAGGGGTTATAACAGGTTATATTTCCGAATGTTTTGGGGTGTACCCTAATTTAAAAAAAAAAACTAAAAAATGTAAACCAAAACCAGTGTTGGCTACCTCCTCCTCCACCGCCGCTTCCACCTACACTTCCACATCCAGCACCTCCTCAACCTCCTACTCCTACTCCAGATTATAATTTTTATTTTTATGTATTGTATGTTATTTGAAGTCATTTCCCTATCCACATTTGTTTGCAGAGCACTTGCCATGCTCTTAACCACATTTTGCCCTCTAGCCCTTTCCATGACTTTTTTAGAGCCATTTTACTGACTTCAATGGGGTTCGGGTTGGGGGTCAAGTTCGGGTCCCAAACTCAATTTATTTTGTGAAGTTCGGCCAAATCCATCGAACCTGAACATCCAGATGTCCGCTCAACTCTAATCACTAACCAAACACTGCCATGAAGACCAAGGAACTCTCTAAACAAGTAAGGGACAATGTTGTTGAGAAGTACAAGTCAGGGTTAGGTTATAAAAAAATATCCCAATATTTGATGATCCCCAGGAGCACCATCAAATCTATCATAACCAAATGGAAAGAACATGGCACAACAGCAAACCTGCCAAGAGACGGCCGCCCACCAAAACTCACGGACCAGGCAAGGAGGGCATTAATCAGAGAGGCAGCACAGAGACCTAAGGTAACCCTGGAGGAGCTGCAGAGATCCACAGCAGTGACTGGAGTGTCTGTTCATAGTTCGACAATAAGCTGTACGCTCCGTAGAGTTGGGCTTTAGGGCAGAGTGGCCAGAAGAAAGCCATTACTTTCAGCAAAAAACAAAAAGGTACATTGTGAGTTTGCGAAAAGGCATGTATGGCCGGAAGGTCTACCAAGTGCAACACATCACATCACCCAAAGAACACAGTCCCCACAGTGAAACATGGCGGTGGCAGCATCATACTGTGGGGATGTTTTTCAACAGCCGGGTCTGGGAAAATGGTCAGAGTTGAGGGAAAGATGAATGGTGCTAAATACAGGTATATTCTTGAGCAAAACCTGTACCACTCTGTGAGTGATTTGAGGCTAGGATGGAGGTTCACCTTCCAGCAGGACAATGACCCCAAACACACTGCCAAAGCAACACTTGAGGGTTTTAAGGGGAAATATGTAATGTGTTGGCATGGCCTAGTCAAAGCCCAGATCTCAATCCAATAGAAAATCTGTGGTCAGACTTAAAGATTGCTGTTCACAAGCGCAAACCATCCAACTTGAAGAAGCTGGAGCAGTTTTGCAAGAAGGAATGGGCAAAAATCCCAGTGGTAAGATGTGGCAAGCTCATAGAGACTTATCTAAAGCGACTTGGAGCTGTGATTGCCGCAAAAGGTGGATTTACAAAGAATTTATTTTGGGGGTGAATAGTAGAGTTGAGCGAACCCGAACTGTAAAGTTCGGGTTCGTACCGAACTTTAGCTTTTTCGGGACCCGACCCCGAACATTCGCGTAAAAGCTCGGGTTCGGGTCCGGTGTTCGGCGCTTTCTTGCCGCTTTTTGAAAGGCTGCACAGCAGCCAATCAACAAGTGTTTAACTGTGTGCCCTTAGAAGCCATTACAGCCATGCCTACTATAGGCATGGCTGTGATTGGCCAACTGCATGAGACCCAGCCTCTATTTAAGCTGGAGTCACGTAGCGCCGCCCGTCACTCTGCTCTGATTAGTGTAGGGAGAGGCTGCAGCTGCTGTCAGGGAGAGATCAGGGAGAAATATTAAGAAGAACTGCCTTTTTACTCAGCGATCTAAATCCAATGTGTTTTGGGGGTGCAGTGCACAATTTTTTTAAGCCTGCACTGAGCCAACTTCTGCTGAAAACGAACTTTTTTTTACTTCAGTTTGTCACTATCAATACCTAATCGGCAGCCATTTTATGCAACGATAGTGCACCAGCACTATCTATCTGCATGTCTGCTAGTCCAGAAATACAGCTTTTTTGCTGACTTTTTGTTCATATACTGGTCATCTTTGATTACACGTGTATAGGTGACAGTCACATTTAGGCCACAAATACAGCCATTAGGTTACTGCTGCTAAAAAAAAAACTTTTTTTCATATACTGGTCATCTTTGATTACACGTGCATAAGTGACAGTCACATTTTGGCCACAAATACGGCCATTTGGTTACTGCGGTTTAAAAAAACGTTTGTTCATTTACTGGTCATCTTTAATTACACGTGCATAGGTGACAGTCACATTTAGGCCACAAATACGACCATTTGGTTACTGCGGTTTAAAAAACGTTTGAACATATACTGGTCATTTTTTATTAAAAGTACATTTATTACAGTCACATTTAGGCCACAAATACGGCCATTTGGTTCCTGCTTTTAAAAAAAAATGTTTGTTCATATACTGGTCATTTTGATTAAACGTGCATAGATGACAGTCACATTTAGGCCACAAATACGGCCATTTGGTTACTGCGGTTTAAAAAAAACGTTTGTTCATATACTAATCTTCTTGAATTACACGTGCATAGGTGACAGTGACATTTAGGCCACAAATACGGCCATTTGGTTACTGCGGTTTAAAAAAAAACGTTTGTTTATATACTGATCATCTTTGATTACATGTGCTTAGGTGACAGTCACATTTAGGCCACAAATACGGCCATTTGGTTACTGCGGTTTAAAAAAAAAGTTTATTCATATACTGGTCATTTTTGATTAAACGTGCATTGATTACAGTCACATTTAGACCACAAATGCGGCCATTTGGTTACTGCGGTTTAAAAAAAACGTTTGTTCATATACTGGTCATTTTTTATTAAACGTGCATTGATTACAGTCACATTTAGGCCACAAATACGGCCATTTGGTTACTGCGGTTTAAAAAAAACGTTTGTTCATATACTGGTCATTTTTGATTAAACGTGCAATGATTACAGTCACATTTAGGCCACAAAAACGGCCATTTGGTTACTGCGGTTTAAAAAAAATGTTTGTTAATATACTGGTCATCTTTGATTACACGTGCATATGTGACAGTCACTTTTAGGCCACAAATACGGCCATTTGGTTACTGCGGTTTAAAAAAACCATTTGTTCATTTACTGGTCATCTTTGATTACACGTGCATAGGTGACAGTCACAATTTGGCCACAAATACGGCCATTTGGTTACTGCGGTTTTAAAAAAACTTTGTTCATTTACTGGTAATTTTTTATTAAAAGTGCATTGATTACAGTCACATTTAGGCCACAAATACAGCCATTTGGTTACTGCGGTTTAAAAAAAAACGTTTGTTCATATACTTGTCATCTTTGATTACACGTGCATAGGTGACAGTCACATTTAGGCCACAAAAACGGCCATTTGGTTACTGCGGTTTAAAAAAAACGTTTGTTCATATACTGGTCATTTTTTATTAAATGTGCATTGATTACAGTCACATTTAGGCCACAAATACGGCCATTTGGTTACTGCGGTTTAAAAAAAACGTTTGCTCATATACTGGTCATTTTAGATTAAACGTGCATTGATTACAGTCACATTTAGGCCACAAATACGGCCATTTGGTTACTGCGGTTTAAAAAAAATGTTTGTTTATATACTGGTCATCTTTGATTACACATGCATAGGTGACAGTCACATTTAGGCCACAAATAAGGCCATTTGATTACTGCGGTTTAAAAAAAACATTTGTTCATTTACTGGTCATCTTTGATTACACGTGCATAGGTGACAGTCACATTTAGGCCACAAATACGGCCATTTGGTTACTGCGGTTTAAAAAAAAACGTTTGTTCATATACTGGTCATTTTTTTTATTAAATGTGCATTGATTACAGTCACATTTAGGCCACAAAAACGGCCATTTGGTTACTGCGGTTTAAAAAAAATGTTTGTTCATATACTGGTCATTTTTGATTAAAAGTGCATTGATTACAGTCACATTTAGGCCACAAATATGGCCATTTGGTTACTGCAGTTTAAAAAAAACGTTTGAACATATACTGGTCATTTTTTATTAAAAGTACATTTATTACAGTCACATTTAGGCCACAAATACGGCCATTTGGTTCCTGCTTTTAAAAAAAAATGTTTGTTCATATACTGGTCATTTTGATTAAACGTGCATAGATGACAGTCACATTTAGGCCACAAATTCGGCTATTTGGTTACTGCGGTTTAAAAAAAACGTTTGTTCATATACTAATCATCTTTAATTACACGTGCATAGGTGACAGTGACAGTTAGGCCACAAATACGGCCATTTGGTTACTGCGGTTTAAAAAAAAACGTTTGTTTATATACTGATCATCTTTGATTACATGTGCATAGGTGACAGTCACATTTAGGCCACAAATACGGCCATTTGGTTAGTGCGGTTTAAAAAAAAAGTTTATTCATATACTGGTCATTTTTGATTAAACGTGCATTGATTACAGTCACATTTAGACCACAAATGCGGCCATTTGGTTACTGCGGTTTAAAAAAAACGTTTGTTTATATACTGGTCATCTTTGATTACACGTGCATAGGTGACAGTCACATTTAGGCCACAAATACGGCCATTTGGTTACTGCGGTTTAAAAAAAAACGTTTGTTCATATACTGGTCATTTTTGATTAAACGTGCATTAATTACAGTCACATTTAGGCCACAAACACGGCCATTTGGTTACTGCGGTTTAAAAAAACGTTTGTTTATATACTGGTCATCTTTGATTACACGTGCATAGGTGACAGTGACATTTAGGCCACAAATACGGCAATTTGGTTACTGCGGTTTAAAAAAAACATTTGTTCATATACTAATCATCTTTAATTACACGTGCATAGGTGACAGTGACATTTAGGCCACAAATACGGCCATTTGGTTACTGCAGTTTAAAAAAAAACGTTTGTTTATATACTGATCATCTTTGATTACATGTGCTTAGGTGACAGTCACATTTAGGCCACAAATACGGCCATTTGGTTACTGCGGTTTAAAAAAAAAGTTTATTCATATACTGGTCATTTTTGATTAAACGTGCATTGATTACAGTCACATTTAGACCACAAATGCGGCCATTTGGTTACTGCGGTTTAAAAAAAAAGTTTGTTCATATACTGGTCATTTTTTATTAAACGTGCATTGATTACAGTCACATTTAGGCCACAAATACGGCCATTTGGTTACTGCGGTTTAAAAAAAACGTTTGTTCATATACTGGTCATTTTTGATTAAACGTGCAATGATTACAGTCACATTTAGGCCACAAATACGGCCATTTGGTTACTGCGGTTTAAATAAAACGTTTGTTCATATACTGGTCATTTTTGATTAAACGTGCAATGATTACAGTCACATTTAGGCCACAAATACGGCCATTTGGTTACTGCGGTTTAAAAAAAATGTTTGTTCATATACTGGTCATCTTTGATTACACGTGCATAGGTGACAGTCACAATTTGGCCACAAATACGGCCATTTGGTTACTGCGGTTTTAAAAAAACTTTGTTCATTTACTGGTAATTTTTTTTAAAAAGTGCATTGATTACAGTCACATTTAGGCCACAAATACAGCCATTTGGTTACTGCGGTTTAAAAAAAACGTTTGTTCATATACTTGTCATCTTTGATTACACGTGCATAGGTGACAGTCACATTTAGGCCACAAAAACGGCCATTTGGTTACTGCGGTTTAAAAAAAACGTTTGTTCATATACTGGTCATTTTTTATTAAATGTGCATTGATTACAGTCACATTTAGGCCACAAATACGGCCATTTGGTTACTGCGGTTTAAAAAAAACGTTTGCTCATATACTGGTCATTTTAGATTAAACGTGCATTGATTACAGTCACATTTAGGCCACAAATACGGCCATTTGGTTACTGCGGTTTAAAAAAAAATGTTTGTTTATATACTGGTCATCTTTGATTACACATGCATAGGTGACAGTCACATTTAGGCCACAAATAAGGCCATTTGATTACTGCGGTTTAAAAAAAAAATTGTTCATTTACTGGTTATCTTTGATTACACGTGCATAGGTGACAGTCAAATTTAGGCCACAAATACGGCCATTTGGTTACTGCGGTTTAAAAAAAAACGTTTGTTTATATACTGGTCATTTTTTATTAAATGTGCATTGATTACAGTCAAATTTAGGCCACAAAAACGGCCATTTGGTTACTGCGGTTTAAAAAAAATGTTTGTTCATATACTGGTCATTTTAGATTAAACGTGCATTGATTACAGTCACATTTATGCCACAAATATGGCCATTTGGTTACTGCAGTTTAAAAAAAACGTTTGAACATATACTGGTCATTTTTTATTAAAAGTACATTTATTACAGTCACATTTAGGCCACAAATACGGCCATTTGGTTCCTGCTTTTCAAAAAAAATGTTTGTTCATATACTGGTCATTTTGATTAAACGTGCATAGATGACAGTCACATTTAGGCCACAAATACGGCTATTTGGTTACTGCGGTTTAAAAAAAAGTTTGTTCATATACTAATCATCTTTAATTACACGTGCATAGGTGACAGTGACAGTTGGGCCACAAATACGGCCATTTGGTTATTGCGGTTAAAAAAAAAACGTTTGTTTATATACTGATCATCTTTGATTACATGTGCATAGGTGACAGTCACATTTAGGCCACAAATACGGCCATTTGGTTAGTGCGGTTTAAAAAAAACGTTTATTCATATACTGGTCATTTTTGATTAAACGTGCATTGATTACAGTCACATTTAGACCACAAATGCGGCCATTTGGTTACTGCGGTTTAAAAAAAACTTTGTTCATATACTGGTCATTTTTGATTAAACGTGCATTAATTACAGTCACATTTAGGCCACAAATACGGCCATTTGGTTACTGCGGTTTAAAAAAACGTTTGTTTATATACTGGTCATCTTTGATTACACGTGCATAGGTGACAGTGACATTTAGGCCACAAAAACGGCCATTTGGTTACTGCGGTTTAAATAAAAACGTTTGTTCATATACTGGTCATTTTTTTATTAAATGTGCATTGATTACAGTCACATTTAGGCCACAAAAACGGCCATTTGGTTAGTGCGGTTTAAAAAAAATGTTTGTTCATATACTGGTCATTTTAGATTAAACGTGCATTGATTACAGTCACATTTAGGCCACAAATATGGCCATTTGGTTACTGCAGTTTAAAAAAAACGTTTGAACATATACTGGTCATTTTTTATTAAAAGTACATTTATTACAGTCACATTTAGGCCACAAATACGGAAATTTGGTTCCTGCTTTTCAAAAAAAATGTTTGTTCATATACTGGTCATTTTGATTAAACGTGCATAGATGACAGTCACATTTAGGCCACAAATACGGCCATTTGGTTACTGCGGTTTAAAAAAAATGTTTGTTCATATACTGGTCATCTTTGATTACACGTGCATATGTGACAGTCACATTTAGGCCACAAATACGGCCATTTGGTTACTGCGGTTTAAAAAAAACATTTGTTCATTTACTGGTCATCTTTGATTACACGTGCATAGGTGACAGTCACAATTTGGCCACAAATACGGCCATTTGGTTACTGCGGTTTTAAAAAAACTTTGTTCATTCACTGGTAATTTTTTATTAAAAGTGCATTGATTACAGTCACA
The DNA here is from genome assembly GCF_905171765.1 of Bufo bufo. Taxonomy (NCBI): domain Eukaryota; kingdom Metazoa; phylum Chordata; class Amphibia; order Anura; family Bufonidae; genus Bufo; species Bufo bufo. The sequence goes on along the minus strand of NC_053391.1, from coordinate 349,529,419 downwards.
TTTAGGCCACAAATACAGCCATTTGGTTACTGCGGTTTAAAAAAAATGTTTGTTCATATACTTGTCATCTTTGATTACACGTGCATAGGTGACAGTCACATTTAGGCCACAAAAACGGCCATTTGGTTACTGCGGTTTAAAAAAAACGTTTGTTCATATACTGGTCATTTTTTATTAAATCTGCATTGATTACAGTCACATTTAGGCCACAAATACGGCCATTTGGTTACTGCGGTTTAAAAAAAACGTTTGCTCATATACTGGTCATTTTAGATTAAACGTGCATTGATTACCGTCACATTTAGGCCACAAATACGGCCATTTGGTTACTGCGGTTTAAAAAAAATGTTTGTTTATATACTGGTCATCTTTGATTACACATGCATAGGTGACAGTCACATTTAGGCCACAAATAAGGCCATTTGATTACTGCGGTTTAAAAAAAACATTTGTTCATTTACTGGTTATCTTTGATTACACGTGCATAGGTGACAGTCAAATTTAGGCCACAAATACGGCCATTTGGTTACTGCGGTTTAAAAAAAAACGTTTGTTCATATACTGGTCATTTTTTTATTAAATGTGCATTGATTACAGTCACATTTAGGCCACAAAAACGGCCATTTGGTTACTGCGGTTTAAAAAAAAAAAATGTTTGTTCATATACTGGTCATTTTAGATTAAACGTGCATTGATTACAGTCACATTTAGGCCACAAATATGGCCATTTGGTTACTGCAGTTTAAAAAAAACATTTGAACATATACTGGTAATTT